>NC_137737.1:27717535-28350100 GCF_963264785.1 Psittacula echo | reverse complement strand
TGATTGTAAGTAGCATATGAACACGTAATTAAATTTTTTGCCAAATGAAAATGTCAAAGACAATCCAAACCCAAAGTTTTGTAATTTCAGAGTGCTTAACTTTATAGCCTTAATCTATTTTAAGGGTTTTATGTTTGTAAAATATGCTTATCGAAAGCATGAAAGTAGAGTCATGAAACAGTTTATTCCTGATTTTTGCTTTTTCCTGGTGGATAGCTCTTGAAAATCTTAATAAATAGATGCTTTTTGTTTTGTTATCTGGGACTTTTTGCTTGGTTTGTGGTTTGTTTGTGTTGGTTTTTGTGTGTGTTGAGTGTGTTTTGTTGTTTCCTTTTCTGTTGTTGTGTTTGCTTTGTTTTTTTTTTCCTAAGGAGATGCAGATATATAGAGGAGATGTAAATGAAAAGAGGAAGCCTGCCTAGTGGTATAATAGTTTCCCTGGAGCACTATTGTAATTTTCAGTATCTAAGTTATATATGGTAAACTCTAGCTTTAGGCAAAACCTAGAAAATCAGTTTTCACTGTCTATGTATTTTACTACTTGCATTAGACTTTTGCCTAAACACTTTTGTCACAAATACAGCAAAATCCTTCAAACTCCCCTGAAAACATTTTGTCTCTTCAACAGTTTATTCTAAGTAGCTCATGGAGTTGGGCTTGATTTTAAGATCATTTTCACAATTAAATATTTTGACAAGTTACTACCATCTTTTGTCTGCTGGCAATATTTTGACAGATGGGAGAAAATATTTCAATCTCAGGAAATATTTTAAGGTAATAAAGGAATTCAAAAGACTTAGAGGTAGTGTCTTTGAAAATACCTCATTTAGACTTGTCTAATACTGGAATGAACTGGGGCTAGGACTCAATGCGCTCACTGTATTGTGGGCATATTTCATTTATTCAGGATAATTTGAAAAGAGAGATTAAAAATACCCTACTCTGCAAGGATGGTCTTGGAGACTTCTCAGATTAAGAAAGCTTCTGATTTATTTTTTTGTGACTGATACTTAGAAGTGTGTACAATATAACCTCTGTAACAAGGTTAGGGGAAAAACGTACTGTGGGGTGCTTAAACTTTTATTTTCTTTAGCATTGCTTGAAGCAAAGCCCACTGTGTTTGTGGCATTTTGCTAGTGACTGTGAGCATTAGATATCTTTTATCAGGTGGTAGCTGTATTAAATCACACACTGATAAGAAGGTCTGAAGAGGCAAGAAGCCTATGTCTATTTGTGGAACTGCTGTTGCTGTCAGAGTGGGCTTCCTGCTTGTGAAAGCTAGATGGTATAAGACTCTGCTAAACAAATACCTCTGTCCGAGGGCCCCATTGTTGTATTGTTATTGCTTCACATCTTGCTTTGCAAGGCTCTAAAATAAGCCTTTTTAAATGGCCAGTTCCACCTGTGAGCTGGTGAAGAGAAGAAATTTCACCTAAGCAGTATTGATACAGAAGGTAATGAAATGCAGTCACTTCTTTTTCAAGAATAAATATTTCTTAATTTATTTTAAATCTGATGCAGAATCAGTGTGAATTAAGGTTACTAGGGGGCTTTTCACTGGCTCTAATGAACAATGTAGGAGCTGAAAGGGGATAACCAGCCTTCCAGAGGGCATTCTTTCTCTGGGTTAGGAGTGCAAAGATAAATGAGATGTTGTGTAAGAGTCCTTAGATGTTCAGGTTGTCACATTACCACTTCTTCAAACATAAACCTACTCTGTAATCTTCAGCAATGAAGATTTCTTACATCTGATTTGTACTCTGTGCTCTTGTTCCTGAACTAAAAGACTTGGTTTTTTATATATAATATATATAAAAGTCACCCACATTAAGCAGATTGCTTTCTCTATAAACTCTTTTTTTTTTTTCTCTTTTCCCTTTCCCTGTTTGATCATGTTCTGTGTCTTTAGGCAGAAGTAAGCATTTTCTCAATTTAACAAATGGCTGAGGCCTGCTCTGAAAGTTATAAGGAGCCAGGCAAAGCTAAAATAGATCTGCCACCAGTTTCTTAATCTGTTCTTCAGCAACTCTTCTTCCAAAGCTTTTCTGTAGCATTTTGACTTGGAGCTGTGAGTGGGTGTCTGAGGTAGTATCATTCAAGTACTGTGGTTTTAGATGGAAATTTTTAGCCGTGCTGTGTCTGACTTCGCAATGGGCACTATAACCAAGTGGCATTACTATGGTGTTTTAGAAATGGAGACAGTGTTTTTGTCTTTGTAACGCAGTTTCTTTTTAAGTTCTGCCTTTAGTGAGCGTCTGGTATCTTTCAGCACGGTGGCCAACAGTTTTATGGGCACTGTTGTATTTCTCTCTGCTCCGTGACCATGCCACATAGCACCACTCTGAACTTGATGCAGTATTCACAAATGCTGTATTAAATCCATGGACTGGGTGAAGGGAAGGGTTTGCTAAATCCCAGGAAAAGAGGCCTGACTGGGACAGTCCAGAAGAAGGATATTTGAAGGGCAGATTTGAAAGCTGGGGAAGAAGATGGAGCTGGGCCTTGGCCTGGCTGAGGGTGGGCCTCCGGGGTAGGAGGGCTGTCAAGGTCAGGATTGGCCCCAGTGAGAGGCAGGGACCCCTGAGGAAGGGTTGGTCATGGAGAGCAGCTGCTGCAGAGTTCACAGTATCACACAGTATCACAGTATGTTAGAGATTGGAAGGGACCTCAAGAGATCATCTAGTCCAGTCCCCCTGCCAGAGTTCCTCACAGATCAGGTGCATTCCCAATTTCTTCTGAGCTTCCTGTTCCAGAGCTACAATAGGAGTAAGCACACTGATTCTACCCCAGGTCTAATGCGCAAATTGTATTCATACTTTGTCATTAGACTGAATATTCTGGTAAAGTTTGTTCCTGTGGCCTAACTGCAAGTGTAAATATGCAGACTTAAAATGTTAATGCCACTTAAATTTCATCTTCATGCAGTGACACCTCAGTGTGTATAGAATCAGATTAAGGAGAGAAATAAATCATTCATGCACTTCTGACTAGAATAGATGGACTGACTGCTTTTTATGTGATTAGCTGCTGGTACTTTTAACTATAAACAAGAATATGTGACCTTCTATAATTTACTTTCCTGAATAATCTAAAGAATGAGAAAACCAGACTTTTTCTCTGTTTGTTTGGGTTTTATTTGTTCTCAGTGGTCCCTTGCTCAGGTGCAGTCCATTTACTGCAGTGAAGTTAACTCACGTGCCAGGACACAGTTGAGCTTGATTGGTGTTGGATCCTTGCTCTGTCCTCTTGAGTCTCCCTTATTTTATAAGGCAGTAGTTCTCTTCATCTGGCTTTCCTTCTGCTCTCAAGTGAGCCACCCTGGCACCCTTCTTGGATATGGAGAAGGAGAGTCTTTGGTCTCTGTTCGCTTAATGATGCTATACTTTGAGAGCATTGAGTTGTACCAGCATGATGCTCTGCACAGGGTGAGGGTGTGCTGAACTAAAAGAAAAACCAGAACAAAACAGGGGGTTTTGTTTGTTTGTTTGTTTATGTTCTGTTATTAAGGTGAAAGAGTGGTGTGGGGAAAGCAGAGGAAAGAGAGTTTATTGTTTTAGTAAGTGTTGGGATTTTTTTCTTGCTGCTTGAGCTGATCTTTGTTTACTTCATTAAAAAAATGACCACTGATGCTGAAGAAGCAACATAGTACATGCCTTTATCTGTGTGTTCTAACTGGTAAATGTTATTTCCCATTTCCTAAAAAAATAGGGCTGAAAATGACAGTTGTGAGAACATGCTGAACATATACAAGATACTGATGCTGACAGCAGTTCTGCACTGGAGTTGTATAAACCTCATTGTGAAGTGTGAGCAGCCTCTCCCTACATTTGTTAGATTTGCACAGCTGAGTCAAAAAGTAGGGTATATATGTAAACATTCCCATTTCCAAGGGGTATTAGCCTAGTTTCTAAAGAATGTCCATCTGGTAACATTAGAGTGTGGGTGTCTTTACACCTTCTCAGAGGCTCCAATTTCTCAAGTTTTTGTTTGAAAGCAGCATTTAACTTTTGGCTTTGTTCAGTGTCCTTAAGAATTGCAAAGGCACCTACTTGGTTTTTATTATGAAAATTATCAACTTTCATTAAACAAAGAGATGCTTTCCTGCCAGTAAGAAGATTAAAACCCCCAAAACCTAACAGACTAAGCATCTTAAGAGCTGGTACAGTAGTAATTCTCCAGCCACTTTTCTGCTTTATTCTAGCTTAGTATACTTAAACATGTATGCAGGTGGTTGTGGTTAGCTGTATTTCAGTTGCACCTGAAAGTTTCAGTCGCAAGCTAGGATGTTACTATGGATGGTGTTAGGTGATTGTAGGAATGAATGGTTTCCAAATGGTGAGCTTTATAAGCACCTCTGGGCTGTGCAGAATTGCCATGTTGTCAAAGTTTCTGTTCGCTGATGTTTGCTGTAGTGTAGAATAAGGAATCTGAAAGTGGTGTAAATGTATGACTGCTCTGAGATAAAAGTATTTGTTATATTTCTTGCAGGTACATAAGTAGTTGGTATACCTACTGCTTTACCATTCATGCTAGATACACTGTCAGACACTGAAGTGAAAACAATTCATACAGTATCCTTCTCTATTATTACCTACAGTTATTACTACCTGCAAGCAAGAGTAAGCATACTGTATTTGTTACTGTAATGACATAATATGAAAGTCTTGGGGCTGCAGCACTCACTTTTCCATGTCCTAGATGACCTGGGAATAGTAGCACAGATGTTCATGTGTGAGGTACATTAGACCATGCAAACATCCTCCAGCAAGTGAATAATTTAGTAGATATTAGATGACATTCAAAGACAAATTTACACTCTTTTGGTCTTCCATTTGAAATTGAAGTCTCTCGTGATTATGATAGTTTAACAAAGATGTAGCAAAACAATTTGCACTTGAACTTGCGCAACAAAGACAGTAAAAGCATATTATTTGCAATGACAACAGTGAATATGCTGTGCAGTACTCAGATATGTCTGTATGTTTAGCTTCAGTGTTATTTAAAGCTCTTCCTTGAAGTATCTTATGTGTCAGAAAATCAGCTAGTTATGGTGACTTTTCACACACAGACTTTTTCACTTTTATACTGGTATATCCAGTGCTGCTTTTTCAGAGCAAGAACTTTGTTACTACATGAAGAAAACCCTCTGCCTATCAGCTTATAAAGTACTTGGAGTTACAAGGATGATATGAATTTTTCCCCTTCCAGGGCCCAGTCTTATATTGACTTGCTTTGTGTTACAGAGGGAGGGAGAGACTGACCTTGGAGTATCTGAAACTAGTGACTGTTTCTCCTTATAATTTCTCTGAATCTGGTGTCTGTTTTACTATCAACCTTCGTGACCCAAATATTTAAAATTAAGAAGCTATTTGAAAATTTTGGCTACTTTTGGTGGTGTTCTGATTCTGGAAGGAATGATGAAACAAAATGATGTCCCTCTGAATAAATTTAGATTGTAGGTGTTGGAGATGATATTGCAAGTTGCTGTGGACACATATATAGACCAGATAAAAAAAAAGAAAAAGCCTTTTTTTCTCCTCACAAAGGTGCCGCAGTAGAAATTGCATTAGTTTCTGTACGTATTCAGTACACTGCTTCTATTATTAGAGCTGTCTGTAAGCAATCAGCTCGTGTAGCGAAAGACAGATTTGAATATTATCTTTGAGTAAATTCTTCATGCCCTGAAGAGGTACTTTGCCAGGTCCTAATCCTGAATTCAAGAGTCATAGAATCATAGAATCATAGAATAGTTAGGGTTGGAAAGGACCTTAAGATCATCTAGTTCCAACCCCCTTGCCATGGGCAGGGACACCCCACACTAAACCATGCCACCCAAGGCCTCATCCAACCTGGCCTTGAACACCGCCAGGGATGGAGCATTCACAACCTCCCTGGGCAACCCATTCCAGTGCCTCACCACCCGCTCAGTAAATAATTTCTTCCTTATATCCAATCTAAACTTCCTCTGTTTAAGTTTGAACCCGTTACCCCTTGTCCTGTCACTACAGTCCCTGATGAATAGTCCATCCCCAGCATCCTTGTAGGCCCCCTTCAGATACTGGAAGGCTGCTATGAGGTCTCCATGCAGCCTTCTCTTCTCCAGGCTGAACAGACACAACTTTCTCAGCCTGTCTCCATACGGGAGGTGCTCCAGTCCCCTGATCATCCTCGTGGCCCTCCTCTGGACTCGTTCCAACAGTTCCATGTCCTTTTTATGTTGAGGACACCAGAACTGCACGCAATACTCCAAGTGAGGTCTCATGAGAGCAGAGTCAAGGTGCAGGATCACCTCCTTCAACCTGCTGGTCACGCTCCTCTTGATGCAGCCCAGGATACGGTTGCCTTTCTGGGCTGCCAGCGCACACTGAAGCCGGCTCATGTTCATTTTCTCACTGACCAACACCCCCAAGTCCTTCTCTGCAGGGCTGCTCTGAATCTCATCTCTGCCCAACCTGTAGCTGTTCCTGGGATTGCTCCGACCCAGGTGTAGGACCTTGCACTTGGCATGGTTAAACTTCATCAGGTTGGCATCAGCCCACCTCACCAGCGTGTGGAGGTCCCTCTGGATGGCATCCCTTCCCTCCAGCGTATCAACCGAACCACACAGCTTGGTGTCATCGGCAAACTTGCTGAGGGCGCACTCAATCCCACTGTCCATGTCACCTTTGAATCTCAATTCTAGTAGTTACTGTGTTCTTGAACTTGCTCTGTTCTTTCTTTGAGTCACCTGCTATGTTAAGACACAAGACAATGGTTGAAACTCTTTTTTCTACGTCCTATCTAAATAGACAAAGTTTTGTCAGCTTTTGCTGAAGACTGTGATGTGCTTTGAGACTTGTAATCTGACAAACTCCATTTGTGGTGTACTGTATTGAAGAAGCTATATTGCTCAAGAAAATATTGTACTATATTGCAAAATATTGCTAAATATTGTACTATATTGTGAAAGAAAATATTGTACCATATTGCTAAAGAAAAAAAAAATCACGTTTTCAGTGGTTTTGGGTTTTTTTTAGGTTGTTTTTTCTTTTTTTTCTTTTTTTTTTTTTTTCTTTTAGCAGAACTCAGACTAGAATTTTCTTAACTTTATTCTCTGGATTCAGAAATCGTAATTCATAAGCATTCAGTGCTGCCAGAAGAAAGACTGAAAGTGTCTCTGCCTATAATGGGTGCTGTAGATATACGTGGGAATTATGAGTGTACATGATAATAGGAAAAAAAAAAGTGGATTATGAGTTTTTGGAGGGAGATAGGAGATGATAGTGAGATCTGTTAACTAAGAGTAGCATATTAGAATAGAAAACCAAAGTCAGTTTAGTAAATAAAACACCGTGGTGTGCTGCTTTTTTTCTATCACATTTCTGTTGTTTAGAAATGTATTTAGTTTTGGACTGGACTGTACTTCGTTTCTTTCAACAGTATTTTCAGTGTTTTGTTAAAAGGTACAATTCAACATAAGTGTACTGTATACGTATACTTCAGTATATGCGTGATGAAGCTACATCAAGTTTCTGTCTTAATTTCTGCATTAGGCAGGAACAGTTTGCCATAACTTACCGCATTCACTAACCTCAGAAGACTGAGAAAAACCCTACAAACCAAACCAATCCCGAGACTTTCAGCTCTCAAATTTTCAGCTTTCTCAAAGAGACTTTTTTTTTTTTGTGAAAACCAGGCCTTTAACTGCTTGAAATTTCATCCAGTTTAGAATAACTTGATAAAATTAATAATCTACAGGCTGTAGCAGCTTTAGACTAGAAACCCATGCAGCTTTTCTTTTTTCATTATTATTCTATCAAAGTGCACTGCTTTTAGTACAAAGATCCTATGCATTCACGTGAAATCTAAAATAAAAAGACAGTTCCTGTGACCTTCTAATTCATTAACAGAATTTTTCATTTGAAATTCTTTTGAATTTAAATTCTAGAGTTAAGGACTAGACAAAATTATAATAAACATTATTTAAAAACCTAACAAAATATTATGTTGAATTTGGAGCACTAAGAGAAAAAATTATTCTGACAATTCAACACACAGAAAAAAGGCAAATTTATGGGTAAAAGGAAGCATTTTCAAGCTTTGCTTTAAAGATCCTTCTAGTAATAAGAATATAAAAAGTAGTGAATTTTGTAACATAACCTAAACATTTGAAATAATAAGAGGAGAGAAAATTAAACTATACCATATGTTTCTTACTTGGATCCTTGCTTCTAATATCAGTGTTACCCTTCCATAAAAGCAAACTCTAGAGAGTGGCAATTGCTTGATTTTGTCATTTTGTCTGGCTGGTGGGGAAGATCTGTCAAGCAGAATGAACACAACCGGGTTTTGTGCAGCTGTGTTAAACCTCTGTTGCTGAGAATTGCAAAACCATTTTTCACTAGCTGAGAAGCAGTGTGGTCATAGGAGCAGCAGCAGCAGTAGATGTGTGAAAAGTTACTTCTTTGTTTATTAAAATTATACCCAGATGTACTGGCCATACTTACGGAAGTTATGCCTTGCTTGTGTTTTAGTTTTCAGTTTTACATGGTTTTCAGGTTGGTTGCTAAAGCTTTAGCTTAGTTCACTCTTGGAAAGTAGTTTGTATCACAGCTCCCTGAAATTTAGTTTAGAATTCAAACCTTTTAGACTTTGTCACTTTAACTCTGTTATCAGGAATTTGGTTTATCCATGCAATTTTTACATGAGTAGAAATAGGCATTCGTGTGTCTGTGCGAGGACCTCAATACTGCATTTTTTGAAAGACTGGGGAAATCTTTTCTGTCCTGATTATTACAGTACCAGTGGCTAAGCAGTATATTCAGAGTCTGCAGTCTAGCTTACCCTGCTGTGGCATGCACGTATGTCTGACTACCTAGAAACTGGCAGTTCTTTTCTGTCATTAAACACTTGGGAATTTTCTCCTGAGTATTTGACTTAAATCTTTCCAGCCTGAGTCTTCTCCGTGTTCTGTTAGCTTTCCAGAAAACCCGTGACTGAAATCAAGATGAGCTTTTCACTTGCCTCCTTGGCCAAGCACAACTGTAGAAATGCCTGTAGTTAAGTAGGTGGGTTGGCATGTTAAACGTTTATTTCAAGAATGTTTTGCAGTCCATGTGAAGGTGAGCTAAGAGTAATTTGCTATAATATTGTAATATCAAAGTATAATGCAGCTTTTCTGTGAATGTTTATTTTCTTCTATCCCCACTCCTCCCGCCCCAAGGTTTCATCTGGGTGTTTAAATAAAGTGTGTGTGAGAAGGTGATTGCACAAAATTTGGTCTTCACTTGTCTGGATATCTGTTGTAATATTAGATTAACTGGTTGTTTTGTATGAAGCTACTCTATGCAAAACAATAACATTTTATAGTGTTGATCTCATTTTACAGAGATGTATCTCCTGAGAGCCAGGTAGGTGTTATAAATATTGTTTTCTTCATTTTTATTTTTTTTCTTTAAATTTGTTTCCAACAAAGCTTTATTTGGGGTGAAGAACTAAAATTCTTTTGACAAAGTGAATTGTTGTTTCCCTGTCCTCAAAACAGAGAACCTCTGTCAATGTGCAAATCCTACCAAGAGCTTCCCTAGCACAAAGACAAAAAAGGACAAATCCTATGTGAGGAAAAATTTGTCAATAAAACTGGAGTACACCAAAGCATGGAAAAGAAACATTACAAAATATGCATGCACTAGGAAATACAAAGGAAGGGGGGTTGTACAATACTAATTTAAAAGTTTGGCTTCAGCTGTGAAGAGCCAGAAAATGTATTTAGTACTGAAAGCTTTTTCTTGATATATGTCATGCTGCCAAGTTACATCAAGTGACCTGCTCCTTAAAGAATCAGATATATGCCATTATCTGGTCTCAGTGGGATTGTGTGGTAGTGAGTTTCATTATTTACAGCACTCCCTTTCTTATGTTTGTTATGCTAAATTCTTGCTGTTAAATAACTTTGGACTATGTTTTTCATACCCTCAACATTAGGTTACATTTAAAACACCTCTACAAAGGTGTTCCTAGTGAGAAGTCTGTTTGCCAAGGATGTGGGAATTGTATTTAAAATTTCAGAGTTGGCAAACTTGCTTGCCAAATTTGAACTCTTGAATATACTGCGTTGAAAGTCAGAGTTATTAACTCAGGCTTGTCATCACACCGACATAGTTCAGAAGCAAAGCAAGAAGGAGGTTTGTCCATATTATGCCATGTGAATGTAGCCCAGTATTGTAATGGAAATGGTTATATGTTTGTAATATTTAATTATATACTCTAAATGTGCAAACTGCAATCATATCTGCGTTATTTACATCACATTTCTTTCAGCTTTCCTTCTTTTTCTCCATATGTGCAACAAAATGAGTAATTAAAGCAACTCATCTTCTGTTTGCCTTGTATACGGAGCTAGATCAAAGCCTATGAAAACCATAAGCAAAATTTAACTTTGCTCCCTCACAGTCGAGGAGAGAGTAAGCATTTTATGTAGTCTATTTTAGTGGCAGAAAATGTCAGGGCTCTGAGCTCATTGCCCTTTCCAGGATCTGACTGCCTGGGCTCTGTGCCGGTATTGATAATGCAGTTGTCCACTCTTGAGAAGTGTTGCTGAATCTGGAAGCCTCACTAAGAGGAGGCAGGTGAGGTTGGTTGGTTCTCAAGGAGTCTTTCTGGGCATCTCTCCTCTTCGTTAATGCCCATTCCTTTTAGTTGAAGCTTTGGCTTGAGATCAGCATGAACCAGCTTCTCAGAGTGCAGAAGACCTTTGGAGGCTGGCCAAGAATTGAGGGGCCCAAATAATTTAAATCAGAGCAACAAAAGGGTTTTGGCATTTTAGTCAGTGGGACTTAGTTGCCATGTGTATTGAGTCTAAGTTCCCGTGGTATTCATGAAACACTTAAAGATTGTGAGGCATGAAGGTAATTCAGAAGGGGGTAGCATATAATAACAGATAAACAATCTGTAGGTCCTTGCTCAGGTATAGTGTTGGCCACTGAGTTCAGAAAGTATTCTTGTGACACTGAAATATTTCAAATTTTATGATTTCATTAACAGCTGATCCTTGTCCTGGAAGCTCTGGAAACTAGCACATATTTTAAATGGACAAAACCCTATAAAATAGCTCAATTATTAAAAAAATAAAATCTTATGTCTTTTCCCAGTATGTTCTGTACTTCTAAACACAATATTAATTACCAATTTCAGTTTTTAATTCTTAAGCATCCCAAACCTAAAGGCAGAATTCCACATGCAATATCACCCTAAAAATAAAGAAAACAAAATGGCAGATTCTTAAGCTGTAAGAAATGCTCTAAAAATCTCTATCTTGTATTTGTGTTTTGCATCCCTATAGTGTAATATAGCCAAACTGATTTTCCTCCTGATGTTCTGTGAGCTGAATTGCCTCTGAGGCATTGTTTTCTGATACATGCCATATTTTAGCTCGGAATAGATTTTTATATGCAAGCTGTTAACTCTCAGAAGCACACTCTATTTGACACGACTTTAAGTACAGTTGCACTGGCAGTAATATATCTTCATGGGAAGAATCCACTAAACAATAAAATTATGTAAATTAGACTATAGGAAGATTATTCATAAGCAAATGCCTAGATACAAGCTTAGCATCTCCTCTGTGGTTCGGTTCATGGATTTTGTTAAAGTATGACAAACAATCCTGGCAGAAATCACAAAAGAAATTAAGATCAAAGCCTAAACATAAACTAAAAGAAATGAAGTATTTTCTGCTGATCAATTAATGATGTGCTTTGCTGCCAGCCTGCAGTCATAAACTAAATAGGAAATCACATTAGGCTGCTTTTATAATCAGGAATAGAAATGGCACTTATGGCTAAAGAGAGAAAATCTCATTGCATTTATCTCTGTATTGTTTTTTAATTGGGGTTTTTTTTTTTTTTTTTGTCTTTGTTGTTTTTTTATAATTCATATTCAGATTAGTTACCTAATTTTAGATGAGCAGCCAAGTGTGTAATAAATGCATGAATTCCATTTGGTTTAGATATCTCTATCTAATTATCCCGTGCTTTTGTTATCAATCTCTGATCTTAACAGCCTAACGACAAAAAGAGGTTTTAGTAATTAAATTGTTAGTAGAATTATTGTAGAGCACCTTGACACACCAAAGACACTTCATTATAACTATAAATAGTCTGTAAAGTTTCTTAGTAGAAATAAGATTAAAAAACAGAAGAGTAACAGTCTAGTTCTATATTTCCTGTCCTCTCTCTGTAGTTGGAACTGTCTTATTTTCATCTCCAGCACTGTTTGCCATTTTATAGGATACTGAGCTTTTCCTTTTCTGAATTTTGTCAGCTTCTCACAGTTGTTGATGAATAGTACAGTGCTGCCGGGAATCATGTAGCAGAGCACAGAAGATACTTCCCTATTTGGTCCTATGAACTTACGCTGCAGTAGTGGTAAATGCGAGTAGTAAATGACAGTTGCTTTCACGATACTTCTTTTTGCTTTCTCAGAAGAGATTTCATTGAAAAAAAGATGCTAGTATAAGGACAGCTGTTGTGTCCTTTCATATAGGATAGTAAAATCAGTCTAGGTTTTTGAATAAGATTTGAGTGGAGTTGCACCCAGTTGTAAACTGTTGTGCTGGTTTCCATAGCAGCAGGGAAGGATCAATGGAGTCAAGACGTTCCTTCTTACCTTCAGAATGAATGTAGTGAGGTGCATTGTGTATTAGGTTCTAAAATAGGAGTTGTAAGGAAGCTAAAAATAGAGTGTCTTCAGGCCAATGTAATTGGAAAGATATGTTTTTGGGTTTTTTTCTCCTCTTGCTAGGCTGCAGGCAGGATTTATTGCCCTTCCCACAGTTAAAAACAAAGGAGAGGAATGGACTGAAAGGGTAAACTGTATGTCTCTGTGGTTCAAAGAGGGATATAAAGCCACTTCCCCATCTGCTGCCACTCCTTTGCCATGTAAAAGTTCTGTAGGTGGAACTGGATGTCATCTAGAAGCGCACTGTTGCTGCTGGTGTTTCCTTGTCCATGACTCCCCCCATCCTGCCACTGCCTCCCCCCTGTGCCTTTTACTTGCACACCTTTTTCTCAGAGGGCTATTGTCTCCTTGTGTCCCTTGCCCCTGACCCCCTTCCTTGCTCAGGCCTTAGTCATTGCACTGCCTGTGGCAGTTCTGCATAGCCTAAGTCGGAAAGCCCAGCTTATCTGGCACGCTGCGTGGCATCCGAAGTGGTTAAGAGAAGTTAATACTTAGGATATGTTCTGTGTTCAGTAAATGGGAACTGATGATTTAAATCATGTGGGGTCCAGAAATGTGGTGATGGTTTAAGGCCCAGTGAAGCAGATGCGTTTTGCTGAAGCAGGGGAGGGGAGGAAATGCCAGGATGTGAAGAGACTTGGCTGAGGGGCACATTGTGCATGCACATTCAAGTTAGACTAATGGTTTTTTAGGATAGGAAGGAATTTTCCTCTGAGTCATATTGGCAGGAATGAATGTGGTTCTTTTTCCTTCCTTTACAGCGTAGAGCCTTGTTCATTTGCAAGGATCACCAGGCATGTTTCACTTAATAAAATTTCTGCAAGGCTACTGTAACACTTCTGGGTTTTCTCCCTCTCCCCTCCCTCTCTCTTTCTCATTCTCCTTCTACCCCTGTCGTTTTCTTCCATTTTCTTATTTTCAGTGTATGGCTGCTTTTAAGGCTCATGGTCTGTTCTGTAAAGTCTGATACTTGTTCTAAAAGGAATATTCTGGAAAAATAGTAAGTTAGATTAATTTTTTTCTTTTGACATTCTGAAAGGCTGGTATTGGGATTGGTGTGCACCCACCTGGAGTTAAACATCTGTTAAGTTGGTCTTTTTAATTGTGAGTAACTGAGCCAACTGACCCAGGCAGTGTCTGCCTGACTTAGATTCCTTTTAGCTGCTTTTAGGCTTTTTCTTGCTCTCTGTACCAGTTTAGCTATTACAGCATTAACTTCCTTTATTGAGTTAGTCCTTGCATTTACTTGTGTTTCCTAAAGTGCACATGTAAAGTAAAATTGGATAAAATTAGAGAAAGAATGTGACGTTACATACTGGAAATCTGAGGGTTTTGATTTTGAAGATTTTGTTTCAAAAAGGAATGAAAGGGTGACATTTACTTTTTCAAGTGACAAAAATCTAGTGCGTATTGTAGGAGTCGCTTGTGAATATGTAGGAAATGTGCTGTTGCACATACCAAGTCATAAACCCTAAAATCACAACAGCTGTTGTAGTTGACCATAGTGTTCAGTCTGCATTTATTAAAATTTTTGAATTTCCTAGTTGTTCAGTGCTAATGAGGTTGCCACATCTTGTAGGGGTCACTTCTGTGTCTGTTTCAGGATATACTCAGATGGAGCTTGATCATGCTTGTCAGTGGGCTTTGAAACCTAATTAGGCAATTATAGCTTAAGTTCCACAGCTCAAAATAAACAGAGCTCCATCTTTTCTGTGAGCTGTTTTCTAACAGTGAAACCTGCTGAGTACAGACTAACTACAACGGCAATGCACAGATCTTGTTCATCAAGAATAAAAGTGATGCTGAAGTATGCTGTTGCACTCTGAGAAATAGGCCACGTGCAGTGTATATGGAAGCCACCTATTTTGTGCAGTCTGCCATTTATGCTTGCAGGTGAATTATTATTTGTCATGAAGAATGCACCTACAAGTTTAAAAGGGTGTTTTGCTTGCTCCAAGCAGGTATTCAGAGAGATTCACTTGAGCAATTAACTACTTTTAATGAAACAGCCTGTCTTACAGAAACGTTAAATAGTTGATTGTCATGCCTTGACCTTTAAGTAACCCAGGAACTTTTGCCTCTGGCAATACTTCTTAGCGTTTTAAAGCTTACATAGGTGCCAGGATAGACACTGGTGTTTTAGGGTGTGTTAGCACTTGAGTGTGTGTGCATTGTGTGTATAAAACCACTATTGAACCTTTGCTGGTCAATGACTGTACAGTCATAGGCAAGTTTCACTTGCAGTGAGCCTAAAAATTCTTGCTTACATTTCATACACATACAGAGACCTGTAGATAAAAAAGCATGTGCTAAACACCGTGTTAAAGGAGTGGATCTATCTGTATCCCAGTCCACTCGGAAACAATTGCTGAGCAGTGAGGACATACTGATGGAGGGTTGCAAGCTATCCAAGCTGCATCTAGGTGCCAGCTGCATTTCCATGTGGCAACACAAAGATCGGCGTGCTCTCTTGTTGAGAAGCAATAGCACTTGATAACCTCCAGGCTAGTAATCAGAGTAATTAAGTAGTTTTTCAAATAGAAATTTCCCCTCATCCATTTGAATGAAACATAATTTCAAGGTGCACAGCATTAACATAAAAATGAGGAATAAACCATTGAAGTCTAGACTGAATTGCATTGGCCCTGAAAAATCCTCAGGCTTTTTTTGCAGATGATGTGCAAATTTTGGAGAGGAACAGTTAACACAGCCAGTTTTCAAGTGTCCTTTCTAATACTTCTTTTTCTTCACTGAGTAGCACTGAAAATGCCCAAACCAACTGAGTAATTTTTTTTTTTGGTGCTTCAAACCATGCTAGTCTCCCTCTTCTCTGACTGTTCCTTTTAGGTTCAGCTGAATGCATTACAAAAACATTTATTTCTAAAAAAAAAAAAAAATACACATCCAAACAGATATGACCTAATTCAGTGTTTCAGAATACTGTAAAGCTATGCCAGTCTGAGTAACTGCATTATCTGAAAGAAAGTAAAGTTGTGGTTTGTTCTGTTGCTTGTTAATTAAGGTGTTCCATGGCTTTTAGTTACATAAAAGTGGCTTAGCCTTTCTCATACTGCCTAAGTGCTCTGGTCACATGAGCAGACTGTTCCTTTTGGGTGGGACAAGAATAAACGGCCTCAAGTTGTTTTAGGCAGGTTTAGACTGGACATTGGGAAAAATTTCTTTTCTGAAAGGGTTTTCAAGCATTGGAACAGGCTGCCCAGGGAAGTGGTGAGTCACCATCCCTGGAGGTGTTTAAAAGACATGTAGATTTGATGCTTAGGGACATGGTTTAGTAGTGAACTTGACAATGATAGCTTAGTGATTGGATTTGGTGATCTTCAAGGTCTTTTCCAACCTAAATGATTCTCTGATTCTATGAAATATCTATCCCAGTAGAATGCTTTGATTTTAAATGTTTAAAAACAAGTTTCTGGATTAGTCCTTCTTACAGCATGACTTGTATGTGTTACTTCAGTTGTCCTGATAGACAAGTATTTTGGTGATGGCGTTTCTTAAGCTTCTTAAGAGTGAGTGAGATGATGTTTACTAACTAGGATATCTCCTGCTTAGCTTTAAGCCCACAGTGCACTGTAATCAAATATACAGTTTCTTTTTCTTATTTGGTAAACTGTCTTGTTTTCCCCCCTCCTGAGAACATTCAAAACCACTTCTCTCTTTTCAAGTAGCTTTTCATATCCCGTTGAAATGATTACTGTGGAGATAGATTCTTAGCATATCTCATCTTGCTTTGTTTAAAAAGCTTAATGTATGGAAAAGAGAAGAAGAAAGACATCCTAAAGTTCTGTGAAGATTCATTCAGTAACTTTTAAAACCTTTTTAAAAATAAAGGCATAATATGGTAGCATTAAATTAAGAAAACGCCTGTCCTTTATGAGGCTGTATGTTTCAGCATATTTGCATTTGGAAAATGTTTGCTGCATTAATATGTTGTTAAAATAAGTTTCCCAGGTTTTTTTACATCAGCTCACTGAAACCTATTGCTGCCAATATCAAGGTATTTTTTTGTTTATTTAGTAGTTTTAGCTCTTCTGCTTTTAGGACAGTGTTACTGTCAGGCTTTATGCTCTCTGGTTATTGTATTACACATTTAAGAACCCCCTGCACCAGAGAAGCTGTGCTAGGTTTTGCCTGCAGGGCTCTGGCTGCTTGGACCAGTGGTAAGACAGGGGTAGCAGTGTACTACCACAGTCATAGATGCTATTTTGAGAGGACAAGCAAACATATGATGGGCACAGAGTGTTTGATATCTTCCTGTTAATTTTGGAAAATACTTGCTGAAGAAGAAGTTCCCAGGCCCTGCAGCTGTTCATTGACTGTTCATATTTCCATTGTTAAGTTTTTATCCTCTGCCAAGACATTAGTATCCTAAAAGACAGATGAGATCCAATCTTCTTTCATCCCTGTAGTGTTTTTCTTTCTGCATATCTTTCCTTTCCAGCTGCAGATCTTTCCTAAATTGATTTCCGTCTGCTCCCCCTGTGGTTTAAACATCTGACTTCTCCCTCCTTATAGCCCAGCCTAAAATCCCTCACTCCTCTTAGCTTGCTGATGTATTTATTACTTAAGATTTCAGTATATTAAATAAAACAAAGTGAAACAAAATGCTGTCCCCCTTAAAAGATCCTAATGGTCAAGTGCCATAGTGTTTTTATTTTCCTTTTCTCATAATTTGTTTTAATAGATCTATGGCAGATACCATAATTTTGACTTTTTTTCTCGTAGTATCTCTGAAATTTCCTCTAACATAGACTTCATCCATGCTATGGCATCTTCTAAGGAAGGTCTCTTCATTGTGCCAGAAGTTTTTCACTTGTTTACTCTTCTGTCTGTTTTTGATGCTGTCATTACTTTTTTGGAATTCCTGCTAATATGTTTTACATTTTTATGCAATACTTTTCTTTTTTTTTTCCCTTTTTTGAACATTCATTAAATATTTACATTTTATTTAGATTTAATAATTATACCTGGTTTTCCTCCAAATAAAATCGGGTAGATGCAGCCACAAGTCTGGGAGAATGGCATAAGTAGCATTGGAAGGAAATGTTTTACTTTCCCTCTGCTACCTTCTTGATAGCAGGGTCAAGTGAAGTGGCAGCAGCCATAGCTGTGGTAATGACACTGTGTGATGACTAGTTTGCAGTACTTATGCCAGAGAAGAAAGAACAACACTCTATGAGGAGCCCCAGTACTGTTTAGCCAATCCGAAGTGCTCGTGGCAGACTTCAGAGGGACCTATTAATAAAGAGGAAAAGAAGGAAGGATAAAAGGGAAGGACTGTACTGTTCTTTAAAATACAAATTAAAAAAATCCTTGCTTGTGCACTAAATGGTGTAAAGGCAACTGGTAAAACGGCAAGCACACTATGTAGTAGCTATGGACTGCCATAGGAACCGTAAGTGTATCAGCTCTTCTGTTAATTATCATTCATAGTGTTGAATTAACAGTGAGTTTCTGAAAACACAAACATATCACTTCAGTGTAACTGTAAATATTATGGCCTTGAAAAATGCCTTTTTTTTTTTTTTTTTTTCCCCCTGCCTTTCCCCAGTCTTTCCAGATTTTTGTTAATGTTGACCTTAGACTGTACCAGCACACACGCTAAACAAATGAGGAACTCTTCGTAATCATTCTGCCTACTGCTGCCATCTCCCGGCTGGAGCTGACCCCACATATGGACAGGGGTCTTTTCGTTCTGTAGTGAGAGAAAGCTCAAACAGTATAGATCCATGTGTTTGATGAAGTAAAGGCTGTACAGTACTCCCATACCATATGTATGTGGGCAGTTAATGATCATGGTGTAAGTACAGCCACAGATAGTTAAATTACATTGCTTTACATACAGATGGCACAATTCTTTATTAAGTATCTGAATTAAATAAAAAAAGACAGACCCTTTCAATTTGTTTGCACTGCTGTAGTCTTTTTGAGCATAAGCTGTGATCTAACAAAATGCTGTCTGCACCCTTTTTTATTTCCACAGTGCATGTTCCACCAACAAACTTTTCCAATTCATTCTGCAGAGAAGGTCATCTTAATCAAATATATGATGCTAGAATAAATACATACAACCTTCTGTATATTTATAACTGATATGTAGGAGTGGGTTTTCTTAACAAAATTCTGTTGAGGCAGATGTCTGGAACTTTCTTTAGTTTTATGTCAAAGACACATCGCTCATATCTCATCTGAATTTGCTCTATCCAATTTACATTGAGCAACGATCTGGTCAGAAGTGATTACTTGCCAGAACTCACACTGGCATTACTATGCTAACTTTCTCATGGGTGTTAGTCACTATGGTGATTAAGGCAGCTACCTAGATGTTACAGAACAACTACAAATTCATTTCCAAACTGTCAGTGTTGCTTTAGAAAGAAGTTAAGATATGCATTATTTAAGGGTTGTACTAGGGAATGTTTAATATTAAATGCTTACTATAGCAAAAATGGTAAGAGCAAATTACAAGTCAGTTGCAACAGGTTAAAATCACAAAGTAGCCTGTACATCATTGCTGCCCTCTCTGTGGCTTTTATCCTTTTTTGCACAAAATCACAGTGTTTTCTCTAGTGTGTCCCAAAAATGCAAAATTACTTTGAACTCTCTGTCTGGTGCCCTAGTATTTGGAGACTCCATTTGAAGCACTTTGTGGGTGGCTATTTGGGTAAATTCCAGTATCCAGGTAAATTCCAGTGCAGGGTGCTGTTGGCAGCTGGTTTTGGTCGCACCAAAGCTTGTAAAAAGTGGTATTCTCCTGTGATTGAAAACTGTGGGGTTTTTAATACTGTGATGATGTCATTGTTTCAAAAACGGAGGAGCATGTTCTGGGCTGTAAAAGTCCATTCTGCCTTGGTAAAATATGGTGATTTCATAGTTTTATCAGTTAGCTTCTTGTAAGCATAATATTTGGTTCTCATTTGATATAAATATCTATGAAAATAATTGGCTTTGATAGTGATTATGAAACATTTTTTCTATTATTTCTCAACAGTGTTCTAGGTCAAGAGTGTTGCGAAGTGAATGTCATGCCAAAAAAGGACAGTAATTATGGGTACTCTATGTGAAGCGCTTATGTATTTAATCCCTATCTGTGGGTATGTGAATAACATTGAAGTATCAAGAAAACTGTATTTCTTGAGTGTTTCAGGATTCTAAGTTTTATTTTGATGGCAAGATGGTTTCAATACTTTCCTGATAATTCTGTTGAATAGAGGGTTGCCAAGTTGCCAGCTTTTAAGGAACACTGGTTTTCAAACCTGTGAAATTGTGGTTATGATTGCCAGATAATGAAATGCTTTTTTGTTTGTTTGTTTTCTTTTGTCTTGTGAATAAAGGAAGAAGCGTTCATCCCGATTTATGAAAGGGAGTGGTATAGGCTGTAAAATTATGTCACGTTAATAACATCTAGTGGCGAAAGCTGAGAAGTGAAGGAACAAATGTTACCTAATGCCTTGCACTGAATTTGCAGTGAGGTGACAGGTCTAATAGTGGAGCTAGAACTGCAGATTATTGCTCTTTGTTATCATAAAGTAAGGGAGTGTTGAGGTAGATGTTCCTTATGTTTACCAGGATGTCTTAATAGCTTGATCTGCTTAGTTATTGCATTGGCTTGACAGGCTTGTTAATCTTTATGCTGGTTTTGCATTCTCATTTCCTGTGATGCTACTGTCAATGCATCAGGAGGAGACTGCTGCCTTGTGAGAGTGATGTTAGCAAGGAACACTGGGGCTGATCAGTGGAGGTAAAACGAGTTAAATTTTGTCATCCTTTCAGAAGCAGTTTGAATGGAGCCAGTTCAGAGTAGGTGACTGCCTGACTTCTGATCCCTTACAAGCCAGCATGTGAGGGGACAGGCACTTCGTCCTGCTGCCAAAACTGCCAGGGGACAGGAAGCTGCCCCTCCAGCCTTCCTTATTCAACCTGCTTCCCAGGCTGGCTGGTTAAGCAGGAATGGCATCAACGAGGAAAAAGAATGATAAAACATGACCCTCTTCAGAAAATACAGCACAGGGAGATCTTTGCACTGGGCAGTGCACTTAAAGATTTGCACACAGTCTGTGGGAAGGGGGCATGTAGTGCAAAACTCTCTGCAACTATCCCCAAACTACCGTCTGAATAGAAACTTCTTGAGATTGCATAGCTGCATGACTGCTTCTGCCCTGTGGGTCCCTCTGCTGGCCTTATAGCTTGGATGAGTATTTTCAAATAATGCTCCAGTTTGGCCTTTTGTGTGTTAACATCTTTAGTGCTGCAGGTGTGGTGAGGCTCGAATCCCTATTAGTGCTGCGGGGCCTTTTGGAACCGGGGAGGAAACAACAGGTCTGAATGGTTAAGTGATGGAGGTAGCTAAACAAAACACATGAGGCTTTATTTAAATATTTCTGTGTTTTAGGCCAGGAAGAAGATAATTTTCTCAAATGAGTTTCTCTATTATTTAGAAAAAAAATGTGGAATATATTGGAGTTATTCTTTATTATAGTTTAAGCTTATGTTTGCCAAATACATATCTTTGTGAATGCACAGACAACGTGAGTGGCAGAGAGGGATGGAATTATTCTTTTTTGGCTAATTCTGAAGATGAAAAAATGCCTTACACAATCTGTAGCATTTCTGGTTGGTTTGGGGGTTCTCTTGGGTTTTTTCCTTCCTTCTGTTCTCATTTTATATTGATGATTATTCAGTGGCTTTGCATCTCAGTTCAGGAGTTGTAATGCTTCTTAATTTTATTTTGTTTTCTCCAAGTTTATCTTCAAAGCTGGTGTCATAAATTCCAGAATCTTCAGTTTATGGAGTTTTGTTTACTCTTTTCTACTATCAACCTGGATTACATTCCTCTTTTCTACAGCTGAACAAACAGAAGGCTATATCCATCAAAAGCATAGTCTTAAACCAAGTGAGATCATATAAACTATATTCCTAAACAGTACTGAGCTAAAATTGATTTGTACTTACGGTACAAGAAGTCATCTCAGATTTTCTGCTCATCTTCTAGGTTAGTTTATTAGTTACCTAGATTTAGCTTATATGAGAATGGGCTTAGCAAATTAAGTTCTAAACAAGAAACACCTGCCAGAAATAGTGGTGGTGTTTGTTCAGGGTTATTTTTGTGTGTTTTGGTTTGTGGTTTGTTTTTTTTTTTTTTCCTCTTTTCTTTTAAACCTTTCTATAAAACTGGGGTGAGGAAATTCTGCCAGGTTTATCTTCCAATAGGAGTATTGGGAGAAATCTGGTACTCGGTCTCACTACTTTTGCCTTAGAAAAACTTTTGCATGTCTATTGCTCTTTTCCTTTTTATCAGTAAAACCACCATCTGAGCTGATTCTGCAGCACAGTCTTCTGCAAATACTTTTCATTTCAGTTGCCAAATTCTGATTAAAACCCACTCATGCCTGAAATTAGCTTCAGATTTTCAGGTTATCAGATATCCTTGTGCTTCTCATCATGCTAAACCAGATTTTTGTTTCAAGTGTCTGCTTTCTGTTTAATTTAAAGGAAATTATGTGGAGGGAAAGAAGAAACGTAGAAAGAAAAACCTTGTGACATAAGTTGATTTTGATGGAGCAAAGCAGGCTTTAGTGATGTAATGGAAGGTAATATTTTACATATACTGATTATTTATCTAATAAAATGGGAAAAACATGGCCTTGTGCTTAAATCTGAAAGTTGCCTTTGTATTCCTGATAATACTGCAGTCTGGTAGGATCTCTGACAAGTATTTTACATCTTCATACTAAATCACTCAAGATTGTGAATCACACTCAGGTTTGTGCTCTCCTCCTTTGTTCTGCTTGCAGAGAGGTTCTGGTCCCTTCCTACAAGCCGTGCGCTGTCTGCTGCTTCTCTAAACCAAGGTATTGTGCAAGGGAACATTGATATTCTTGGAATATGGTGTAGATTACTAAACTTCAGAGTGGAATTAAATCCCATGCACAAAAGAAACCTGGATATATTTTATTCCAGTCTTGTTTCACAGCTGTATTTCCCTAAGAAAGCTGAATTTTCACTGCATTCAAGTGCATTGGTTTTGAAATTAATTATAGTAATGTTACACACACCTCGGTGGTACTTTGTGCAGTTCATGCACTTTCGTTTATGTAATTATATAGCATATTCAATTATCTAACTTACACAGTATTGTTATAGAAATAATAAGTGATATTTCTTAATAGAGATTTTTGTCAGTTGGAAAAGAAACTAGAATTAAACTTTTAAAGCAGCCTTTTAGTTTTATTTCAAATTCTTAAATAATTTTGTGCTGCTATTTAATAGAACATATTAAATGTTTTCTATTATTTATAGTGCCATAAATATTCTGGCTAAGTGAGAAACACGCTTTCATAAAAGCATATTACATGTTTATCACACAATAATAGAATTTATTATTACAATTAATATTTTTGCCTGTTTCTAGAATGTCAGAATCTCTTAGTATCTGAGGTTTTTTTAAATCTCTTTGATGTCATAAAAGGATTCTACAATTAGCTAGGGCACTTCACCATGTCTCCACAATACACTACATGACAAATAACAAAACGGTTATTTTTTGTACCTACACCCAATTTTTGTGTGGTTTCTTGAAAAAAATAAAAAAAACCCCAACCCTCTCCCAGCCCAAGGAGCTGTTTTTCTAGATGTGTGCTTCAAAAGATACTGATTTACAGGATCTATTATAAAATTAGAATTCAAAGAAAATAAGTAGTTTCAATATGATGTTTGATCTATACCCTTCCCATTAAGATTCAATACTTCTTGATCTTAACAATATCCTTTAAGCAGAGAAGCTGTAAGAAGATATTGCTATTTTTAAGGTCTGGTAAAAAAATAATATTTCTAGTAACAGTTCTATTGGTTAATGTTACTCCATTTATTCAAAATATGATTATTATGCAAGCCTGTGTTTATACTTGGTATTTGCAAGTTTCTGGTAAAAAAAAAAAAAAAAGTACCTGGTTTTGCAATGTTTTGCACTTAGACTGAACCTGTAATTGGAATCTGAGCCTGAATTTAAATTAAATATTAAGTAGACTATATGAGCTGTGGCAGGCAAAAATTCATTCACCTCTGTCGTCACATTTTGAAATAGGATCAAAACCTCATAATTTTCCAGAAGAGGACTTATGGTTTGGACTTTTTTCTTTTTTTGCTGCTGTACCATAAATGTCTTATGAGGAGTTTCTCACTGTAGTTCTCGCTGTATAGTCCGTATATATGTTCTACTATATTTTTCTAAATTTCCTCATTTCACACTTCTTAAAGTCCCTTCCACTTCTTAAGGACTTAAGAAAATATAAAAATCTTTATGGATATAGCTGCTTTGAGTTTCATTTCTACTTAAAACAGTAGAGAGATGCCCTGCCAGCAGTGGTTCACTGAGCGCGGTCTATTGCCGTAAAGATAAACTGCATAGGTTTCCCAGCAGTGAAGGTCAAAGGACACATGCACAGCTATTTATTTGCTTTTAAAACAGAAGGAATATGATTTATGCATGATATTAGCTAATGTCATAGTGTTGAGCTTTGCAGGTGCGGCCATGGGAGCCTGACCCCCTACTAATCCCCCTAAGTGTAGCAAGCATGCATGCAATAGCTTTGTTGTTGCCGTGCTGCTTCTTGACTCACTTTGGGCAGTGCTTTGAGAGGTGAGGCTGTGCTTCCCTGGACAGGCTTCCAAATTGTGAGTTAGGTTCAAATTAATCTTGTTTGAGTTTGATGCTGGTTTTGCTTAGTTTTGTATTAAACTTCTGCTGGTAGTACCTCCTAGCCTCTCACCTATCTGCTGATGCAAAGCATGATTGAGCACCCATGAGTTCAGCTCTACCAGGGGCTCATACAAATGGGCCAGGCTGAATACATGCACTCTCTTCAGGGAGATGAGCCACTGCTGACGTTTCTGAGATCCGACTCTAACTGTTAAAAAAACCCTAATAATGCATCTTCATAGATTCCTTTAATGATGCATCGTTGCTCTGCCTTACCAGCATTCTGTAAGAGGCAAAACATGGATGACCTGCCTACGAAAGGCAAGAGGAACAGGCACACTGATTTTTAGGCCTTTGTACCTTGTTTAGCATATGTGTAGAGAGCAGAAGGATTTTGTAACAGATTACAAACAGCAGTCTTATTGCTTGTCTTTCTTGATATTTTTTCTTAGGTTACTGTGGCTTAATTTGCAGTGGTGGGTGTATTCCTTGTGTGCTAGCAGTGCATGAGATCCAACCGAGATGTAACTAAAGAACAAACTTCACAGCAGGATTTACACCAAAAAGCCATCCATTCCTTTGCTGTATGTTGTTTGATAGGTTCCAAACACAAATATAGGCTGTAATTTTAAATTTCATAAATAAATTGATGTTTTAACACTATTCAGAATAATAGCAAGAACAAAACGTGGAAGTGATGAAGTGCATAAATATGACAAGTGATTGTACTTCAAGAAAAAATAGTGATGCTTCACATCAGAGTTTGGGTTTGAGATTATCAACTATAAAGATGTAGACGTAACTGATTTAGTTTGAAGTATTTTCTCAAAACAGGAAATTGTGGCGATTTATGAACAACTGCACATAGAATTTTTGTCTCTTAGGGTAAAGAAAATATGGTCTTATTATACCTGTCCCTATTCCACACAGTGGAAAAGAAAGCACCTCTTCTCCAAATCTGTAAAATGTATTATTGGCATGTCTACTTATATCAGAATCATGTAGTTTTTCTCTCTTACCAGGATATAAGAGAGAGAAATATTTTTATAGCATATGTTAAAAAAATCCATTTTTAAAGGACCAGTTAGAAACCCCTAGAGGGAGCCAGAAGTCTTCCCTACAGCTGCAGTAGCAAACAGACATGGAGTTGAAACTGTTTTCTAGGGTAAATTACTCCTGCTCTTTCTGATACGGTATTTATTTCTACTTTTGTAGTTTGAAGATTAAACATACTGTCATTTGTACTACTCAAAAATGTATTTTCACCATTTACATGTTGAACTTCATGGCTATTGTCCATGAATTTTTAAAGAGAGGAGTGTACCGTGGCAGTATGTGCTGAGTGATGGAGGGGACTGTGAGTCGGTCCTGCTGTGCTGGCCCAGCGCTTTGGGTTGTGTGTTTTTGTGTGCTGCTTTGTGCAGTGCTCAGCGGAATGAGGAGATGCTCCCCTTCGTACAACAAATCACAGCTGAAATACGTCATTAACAATATCCTTGATGCCTTACTTCTTGAATTTTGTGAATATTTGTATTTTCTGTTTAGTCCATAAAATGAGGAGAAATCCTGTTTTCACCTTTCTCCCCTGCCCGCCCCCCGCCGTAAGTAGAAGCAGATGTTGAGAAAGTGGTTTCATCCTTTCACTTCTCTTCACCCTTCCTCTTCTAGTGTTAGCACCCCAAGCCCCACAGCCTGTCCATACACCTGTTGCTTTGTAAGCACCAACCTTTTATCCCATGAGCAAATTTGTTGACAACTTCACTGTAAAATACATCTCTTTCTGGGAATGTCATGCCATACACTCAGCAGAATGTCTCCCAGTACCTTAGCGAATTAGCAAAATATTTGAAGAAAGGCTTTATTTCTATGAACAAAATACCCTGATGGGTATTGGATTTGTCACAGCATATAGGGTTTCTCCTGTAGCCTTACTGACCTTGTATGCTATTGAGTTGCAAACCAGATCTTTATATAATCAAATCAGGAAAATACTGCTTAATTAACAATAAATGATCCCATTTTAGCAAACACGTAGCTAATTTTGTGCACTATCATTAAAGCTTTTTTTTTTTAAATTCTGGTGGTTTAGCATTTGACCCATGGTTTGAAAACACAGCAGAACATGGAACTATTTTTAATTGAAAGGCGATCAAACCACTTTCAGCAGGATACGACTTTTATGAGTGGTCTTGGATCTCATAACTCCTGAGTGCCACAGAAATGAGCAGGTTATGAAAGGCTTTTCTCCTGAGAAAAATATATGTGCTACTTAGCTGTAAATCATGTTGGACTCTTCATTATACAACAAAGAATGAAAGAACACTAAATAAATGACTTTTTCCCTCCTCCTGTGTGCTCCTGAGTCATGTTGTAAATGCTGGATTCTGTTGTTGAGTGATGCAAAAGCTACTGTTGCAACCTTTTATTCCCTAGGTGCAATTTAATCCTTTGTAATGTAATTGAAGGAAATCAATGACATTATTTACTGTATCTTAGATCTTGAGAACATGCAAGCAGGAGGGAGAGCAGAACCAGTCACCACTCTGAACTCCCATTGTGTGAAGGCGCAGCTCAGCAAAGATTTAATTATTTGGTTTGTGAATTCCCTTGCACTTTTTTAGTATTCTTCTAGTTATCTTATAATGTTTTTCTTACCATTATACAGTTTCCTTCTGTCCTACACAAAGTAAGTGCCGGTGACATAAAAGAAGAAAATTTATCCTAGGAGTTACTGCTAGTGCTATGGTACAGTTAACATGTAGAAGTAAGAGCAATACAAATTCAATTGTATTTCATTGAATTAAGTGTAAACTTTATCCTGGCTTTCAGTATGAGAGGACTATTTGTGATAATCTGTGTAACTGAAGTCCTCTCTCTTGTATAAATTTCTTGAATTGTTTGATACCAACTCTGAATAAATAGTGCCTTGTTTTAGTGGCCAGGTTCTGCTCTTCAGCTAACAAGCTTGTAAGATTTGATGTGCTTGTTAGAGGGGGAGTAGTCAAATTTGGAGTATAGAAATATGTTAGTCTGCATTCCAAGTATATAAATTGTAGTTTTAGTTTGAAAGTATTGTATAAATGTACATCTTATGAAGGCAGATTAAAACCAACCAGATAGTAAGAAAAAAACCAAACACCCCAGAACAACAACAAAAAAAACCCAACAAAACCGCAGACCAAAATGAGAGCAAAATATTGTGATTTATAAAGTTTGATTCCTATAGCAGCATTTCTGAGTTTCAAGTGCTAAACACCTACTCTTGACCTTGAGTTGACCTTGAAGCTTATGAACTAGAGGTAACAATTATGCAACAACTAAAATATGCAGACAGGACTTTACTGCCTAAAAGGAACTGCTGCCTGGTGTTTTGTTTGAACTAACACACTTTGCTGTTTAGGAAACTTAACTTTGTCCCATTGGAAAGCCAGGGAAAACGAGTGCCAGTAGCTAATGTGCAGAAATCTCAGAACGCTTTGGGAGGCAAGGATAGGAGGGTGGCAAATGCATTGTGTTAGGTCAGTTCTTCAGGAAAAGTCATGGGCTCGTTCTTTGTGCCATTTTGGAACGAAACAAGTTTGCCCAGTGGATGTCTCCAGCCAGAGTCTGATTCTGAGAAAGCTCAGCTGCAATATAAACTTTTGAAGAGATTTAAATGAACCTTTGCCATCTAAAGCACTCTTTCAAGATAAAGTGGCCTTGTCATAGACTTGGTTTTATTAATTTTTATCATATATTACAGCCTTTACAAGATTTCATCAAACTTTAACCTTCTAGTTGTGGTGCATTCATGAGGCAGTAAGGTGACTGGATTATATTTGCTGTACATTACAGCTCTTTCTCTGAAGACAGAAATGAAATATGAAAAATAATGTGTCCAGACTGTAATTTGGACAGTGATCACAGGTATACCTTATAATTTAAATTGATATCTCTGTTTCTTATTCTTCTGTAAACAAAAGGCTTGTCTGTTTAAAAAGAAGAAAACAAACATCCCTCCCAAATTTATTGCATTGTTTTTCTATTCCACTGAATGATGCAATAGGCAATAAATTGCAGTACATCATGACATTTTGAAAGTAGAGGCACCCAGACATACATACATGGTTCTACAAAAATACTTTTTGTTGTTCATACTTTCTAACAACATCTCAAAAGCAATACGAACGGTTTGTGACGTACATGCAGGTCACAAATTTTGGCAATAAATGAAGCATCCTTTGGATCCTCTTTCACCCTTTGCACTTCTGGAGAGTATTTTTAAGATTAAAAGGTCTGGAACCTTAATGTCTGTTTCTCTAGGGCAAAATCAAATTTACTATCTATTGTGCTGTCCTATCTCTACAACAAGGACTGAGAAAATGAAATTCCAGAGCATTGTTTTGAACAGTGGGTTTTAGGTTGCTGTGTCTTTCCCAAACAGATGTTTTAGCTGCAGATGGAACAGTCCAAGTGCACATACTCCAGCTCTGGAAACATTTAAATCTAATGTTTAAATGCATGGACATATATTCTTTACATTAAAACTGCAACACTAGCATCACTAAAATATTAGCTAATGATGAAATTGTTCTGTGGATGCTTTTTCACAGCATAGAGATAATGATTATGAATATCATTTGAAAATGGGGCATGTTTTCCTTTGAGAACTAATTGTTGTAGATGCTATGAACTCCCTTGGGCTTAATACCATCTTTGGTGACAAACTTCCCTAAAAGCATTTGAAAACGTTTTCTTCCGTATTTGTGCTTTAATGAAGAGGTTCCTAATGACTACAAAGTCCTCTAAGTAATAATGAAACCCTGACATTTTTTGACATTCTCCAAAATTAGGTGTGAATTCTATTCTTTTGGAATTTATAATAAAATGAGTCCCTTTTCCCAGCTGGCTTTCCTGGGAACTACAGGTGAGGTTTTTTTTTGGGTGAATAAAATCAATCTCTTCAGTACTACCAGTGTGAAATATGGTTTGTCCTTGCTATCATAAAAATTTGTTACACTGCTGTTCTAGGATTTATGAACCTTAAGGTAAATTATGACATCTCAGACATGATTGTTATTCACAATTCCTATGAAAACTTCCAGTGGGGAAAAAAGTGATGCTTTTTCCATGAGATTTGTGTTTCAGTATATTCTAATGAGCTGGGAGGCCATCTTTGATCTTTGCAGGTTAGAGACTCTGCATGGTACATCGAACATGCTTTAAATCAAGCCCTGTGTATCAATTTTGCTGTAGTGGAGTACTTAGGAAATAATTTTATTATTATGTAGCATGTATCTCAATGCTGTAATGATTCCCTGTGTGGTTTTCATGTCTTTCTGACTGCTCTCTCATTTGGAAGATCCAATAGACTTTCCTCTCGAACTTCAGAAGGTGCTCTCAGTGTTCCAATAAAGAAACTTTCTATTGCAATACCCTGTAATTTAACTAACACCCCCACCCCCTACCCCCAACCTAATTTGGAAAGATTTATGTAGGCTAGAAGAGAACTGATACCTCCTAGGGCATTGAACCCATCTTTCCCTCGCTCAGCTTTGGTTCTGGTTACATCTGGGGCTGAAACCGGAGTGTCCATCTATGCAGCTACTCAACAGTGTGGTACTGGGTCTCTTTCTTGTTTTCCTTTTAAATGTATCTATTTAATCCCCAGAACAGAGTGAGAAATTTTTTGAAGACTAATTATTTGGCAGTATGGCAAAAAAGCTTTTTCTCCAGGAGAACGTATGCGAGGCTCTTCTTGTTTGGAAAGAAACTGTCTTTTCAGGGAGGACCCCAGAGCCCTTTGCTCAGCAGTATCTGGTAGGCTTCAGTAAAGTTCAGAAGCAATTCTACTGAGCCATGATGCTGCATCATTCATGCTCTTTAAGGCAGTCTCAGAAATTAATAGTACACTGCATGCACCTGATGTTGGTTGTCCTTAAGTCTATGGGTTAGTGATAGTACTGACTCTCCAGAACACATTGTGTTTGTACAAAGTCGAGGGTGGGAAACTTAGGTATGATGTCAGTGTGTTGTACTGAGTTTTATTGATACTAAAAAATTGACATATGGCTTGGGCTAATGTTTTAAATTAGTACTATCTACAGTAAAATGTAGAGATCATGAATTAGAGTTGCTGCATGTATACATCCCATGAGAATGCTCCAACCTTGTCTTCAAAAGGTCAGAGAATCTTTGGTGGTGTCTGTCAGTTTGCTGAGTATAATGATAATGGAACACAACCTTCTATTCCTTATTGAGAATACTGCCTCTTAGAGGAAGGTGCTAGTCAACGGAGTTCAAGAACATGAATAGCTCATGAGAAAAATACCTTAGGCTGAATGAGGCATTGTCTTGCAATGCATCACCTACTTCAAGAGTAAATCATAGTGGCTTACAATTTTCCTGCGTGTGAAAGGCAAGAAAGTGCTTGTCAAGACACCACTGGGTAAGAATGTGCACATAGATACTGCACATATACTATAACACACTTGCAAGGTAGCACACATACGGTAGCTGTTGGGTTTTGCTCTCATGCCCTGTGATTTTCACAGTAATATTTTCATCTGCCAAGGAGCAATAATCTTAGTGCCTAAAATGGCATTTATGATGATGAATATAGTTGAGATTTGAGTTTTGTTTTGTTTTGTTTTTTTTTTTTCTGTGTATGTCAATTTGTTTTCTCAGCTTCACATATGATATGGCCTTAGTTTCTACTGCATATTAATATCACCCACCATATGCGAGAAATAAAACCCAGAGAAAGGATAAGTGCCTTTTCCAAGACCACACAACGAGTCAGTAGCAGAACTGGAATGAAACCACAAGAATTCCTGGCTCCTTATTAGATTTTTAAGGCATTTTGGAGGGCCTCCTCCAGACATAGGAAATACTTTCTGTAAAAAAGTACATTTTAAACATGTCTAAAGGTGATTCACACTAAGCTGTGTTCTGTAGTGCAGTATAAACAGGTGTTTGATGGCACTGTCTACCTGCTGGCGTTCTTCTGAATTACTTTTTCAGCCATTTGGTGGTACTGTGCTTCTGGTAATAAAGAAAAGCTGAGGTAAAGAGGTCAGCAGTAGCTACAGCAGATGGCTAAACCACGTCTTGTCTTTAGTAGTGCTCTCACAATTTGGTCCTTTAAGGGTGCGACTGTGAAAGGTAGGACAGAAAACCCAACCATATTCAGTCCAGTGGTACTGGGTAGGTGGTATGGATAAGATGTTCTTTTGTAACTAAATTCATCAAGTAACGGGCATTGCTTCTTGGGAGCAGAAATGAACATAGGTGTTGCTGTGGGTACAGTTGCTCATTGAAGCAAATAATGATAAAAACACTTTGTTGAAAAGTTTGCATCCATTCTTATATCCTTGAATGGGAATAACAGATTTGGAGTGGAAGTAAATGCTCAGCATCCTATGCTTTCAGAAAAAAATATTTATAGTGTCTTTAAAGCCTGGTTATCTTTAGTCTGACATATTTGCATTCATTTGCATGAGTACAAAGCCATATAAAAATAGATGGCTGTATTTTACATTCACTCTCAAATGGTGTAAATGACAAACTAAGGAGAATCAGCCCTGTTACTGCTTTCTTTCGATGAGTTCTTACAGCACTGGTGTACAGTAGATTCCTCTAATTAAAAGCAAATAGATACACAGAAAACTAAATTGATGGCATCATTTAGAGTACCTGTGTAATCTGGAGAGCAGATTGTTCGTAACCTAATGGAAATATTAACAAGCTAGCCTCTTCCTTGGTCCGCTGCACTAGCGGCCTGGGAACTGGCAGCTGTCACGACAAAGCCTGGCACTGTTGAATGCTTGGCCAAATTCACTGAATATTGAATTTATGCCTTGCAGCTACTATTTTTTTGTAATAGCAGCAAATTTAAACTGCAGCTTTAAGTTCAAGACGCTCAAGCATCAATTCTTCCTGCTGCACCTTTTGCAGACTCTTAACTCAGATTCCTTTGAACTGGGAAAAGGAAATCACATGTTGTTTCTGGCCTGGCCTACCTGGCAGAAATCAAAACGAGGTCAGAGAACTCAACATTTATAATAATAGATGGCTTTTAAGTAGTTGGTACCTACTTTTTGCTTTTTAGCTGAGTTGTGATTGTTAATAGAGCAAAGGAATTTACTCAAGCTACTAAATGCAGTAGTGTTCCTGGGATTTTTAGTTATCTGTATTTGACATGGACATTTTAATGTACCATTTCCTTTGCTATGCAGAGCAAGAGGATTTTTTCATCTGTGCCGATCCTTTACTGGGAGAACTCCTAACAAACTTTTCTTTATTCTTGCAAGACTGATTCCCTTCCCCAGCTGCTTTGGTCTGAGTGCAAATGCTAACTCAGCACTGGCAGGCTCCGCTTAGGGGGAATGCATTCCTTCCTTTGCAGGATTTGACACCAGGAGAGCAACTGGTGCTCTGGGCAAGTCCCAGAGGACCGATAGCTCTTTCAGTGGGATGCACTTTGATGGTGAGGAAATAGCTTGCTTGGATAAGCTGTCCAGATGATCAGGTCATAATCTGGGCAGCACAGCCCACTGTTCACCAAGCCAAATACCTGTTTCTCAAGATCCTGACCAACAAAATGGGAGGATTTTATCAGAAAGAGTTATGGAAATGTTTGCTTTGAGAAGTAATTTGGTATTGGCATGCATAAACCTGAGCTTTATCAGTCTCTCTTCAGAGGCTGCTATTTTTTTTGTGAGAAGTGCTGGTCTTTTACACCAGCAGGAAATACTGTGAACTTAATGCTGGAGATAAGGAGCTATGTAGTTGCTGTAATGACAAAGTTTGCTTTCATGAATTTGGGAAGATACTATCTAATTTAATTTACAAATGAAAGGAAATTGTAGAAAATGTAAGGAACTGCCATAGCAAAAATATCAGTTGTTCCAATTACTTCGTCTTAGAAAGAAAATTCTGTGCATCCTTGACTTAATACCAAAGTATGGTTCTGAAAGGTTTTTTCTATCACTTCTGTTTTAATTGGAATGTCAAGTCAAGAGTCCCATATGACTGGAACAAACTGTTTCAGTATAATCACATTGCAGGCTATATTTATCAGCTTCTCTGAATGTTGAGATTTTATGGCAAACAAAGTTTCCCTTCCCAGAATCCTAACACATGCTCAGAAGATGATACAACTGAAGGGCTTAAATTTCTGTTGTAAATTTTACTTTTTTTTTACCTTTTTTTTTACCTTTTTTTTTTTTTTTTTTTTTTTTTTTGTTTGTTTGTTTGTTTAAAGAAAACCAAAATCCTGTAATGGGGCTGTGGCTCCGGTTTTGAACTTCCTATGAACCAGTACAAATAAAAATAGTCTTGAGAGTAGGCATCAGGAGCTTGATCTCCCCTCACCAATCAGCCAGAGCAAGGTATGGTTTTTTTTTGCTTAATTTTTGCCTTGAGCCACCCAACTGTCCAACTATCTGAATTCAGGTACTGCCTGGAAAGCAAAAGTTACACCTGGGACCTCCTCCAGTTGAGAAGGGAACTGAACCTAGATCTCCTGCTTCCTGCTAAGCTGAGCTTTGAGGGGGAAATTTGGCTGGGATCTTGAAACAATACTCATTTTCTGGGACGGCTGTGCTCTTTAAAGAAAGCCACTATGACCGCATTTTGAGAGGAACGTAATTTTGTTGGTCTATGTTATATACAGAGCACAGCTGCCGTTAGAGTGATTGGGGTGCTGCTCTGCCTCGTTTCTAGGCTCTTCAGGGGTCAGGCTGAATTGAAGCACTGCATAGCTTTGACCAAAAAAGTTGTCATTTACACAAAACTGAATTTGGGCACCTAGGGCATCCTTATTCTCAAAGGAAAGCTCTGGGTGAGTTGTGGTGCTGTTTAGACTCTATGGGAGTTTGAGAAAACTTTGGAGATTTGGAGTTTGAAAAAAATGTAGTTAGTTATATTCTGGTTTGGATCTGGTCTGTGATATGACTGAGTATTGGATTCCCTGTGTTGTGCAGGAGAACTGTTCATGGAAGTATTTCCTGAAGTACTGTGTACTCCCTTAACTCTTCAGTAGCTGGGCATGAGTGGCTGTGATGGCTGTCGCGTCATGACCTGTTACCCTTACAATACCATCTACAGGAACTGACTAATGAGTGCAGAAGTTGTGCTGTGCCGCTGGAGTGACTTTTTGAAGCAGACTTGAAAATTGTTATATAATTACTGTAACTTTGATTAATGCTAGTATTTGGAATATTTTTGTTCCATTCCTCATTTTCTATGGATTCATGGAGTTTAAGACTTGAAGGGGCAAACTGATCATCACATTCAACTGCAGGAATATGAGAATCAATAAATGTTGCTCAAAAGCATTTCTCTAGCAGTCCTATAATTTTTGGCACATATTGTGCACATATTACCTTTCATCATGAACTAATGCTGGTTTTGCTGTAAGGAAATTATGTGACTGCAAAATAGAAACAGAGGTAATCATCAGGTTGAGGATATGTGGTGTGTTTCATAGGATGATCTCTGTCAGTATATTATTCACCTTTTTAGAAGGAGAAGAACATGGAAAATCTGAGTAGTTCCATCTTATTCTACACACAGCAGTCCTGCAGCAATCTGTGTTCAGCAAACCTTGGACTAGGCTATTCTTAACTTCAAAAAAATATTTCAGTTCACTGGCTTTCCTAGTGAGAAATGCAGAGCACTCATGCACAGGTTCAAGCTGGTTTTTTTTTCTTTGATCCTGGTATTCCAGAAAAGCCAGTTTTGCCAAACTCATAGATAATTTTCCTCCTGTAATCTCTCAAGTAAGTCAGTGTGTGTCACACCGGTTAGAATGTAAGTCACTACTGAAAGAAAAACCTCGTCGGGTTTTAATTCATGGCACACCTCTGCGTTGTTGTCTTCAATATTGCTGTAAACGTGAATTGAGAAGGCAGACTTGGCTGTAGTGGGCTTTCTTGTAGGCATAATTGCTTTGATCTTTCTCGCTACAGCAAACCACACACAGACTTGTACTCATTTTTTGCATCTAAGATAGGGTGGATGGAGCTCTTTTTCAAAGCAAGCAAAAGCCATTGTCTTGCAATCTTTGTCTATGACAGAGGCATCGGTAGAGCAGGTGGCTGTGCTGGATGGGACTGCATTGCTTGACTTTTATTTTGCCCTTGCAGGCAATATATTTGAATGTTGCTTGGCACATTTTGCATAAAGATTGCATTTAAGCCTATAACAGTTTGCCTAATGAACCATTTGTCCTCTAGTAGGTGAGACTTTAAAACCTTTAATGAGATGTTAGGTGAATTGCAGTAGTTGGCACTGAGGAATGGGGACACTGAAGTGCTGGTGCAGGGGTAATAAAGTAAAGGGCTTGTTCAGAGCTTCCCATGGTCGAAGCAACAAAGCTGTAATTACATAAACAGAACTGCTTCAGCAAGCCCAACATGTTGTTATGGATTTTCCAGCTAATCTGTCCATTCATCTTAATGGTGCAGAACTTGTGCTTCATGTCACTCTCTGCCTTTGTTCCACTCCTTCATCTCTTGAAATGTCTGTCATGAAGAAAGTGTTTATCTTGAATTATGTGTTGAAGAAGGTTAGAGTGCACACTTCTGAAGCTTGGCATGAAATTTCCTAAACAAACCTTGCCGGTTGCTTCGTGAAAATGACCGAGGTATGGATTTCAGATTAACATTGTGCATTAATGTTTTTGGAAGCACTTTAAAATAGCGGCTGTGGTGTTGATGAATAAAGGAATCCCATTGAAGTGCATGTGACATCCACGTTATTAACAAATCAGCTTGTTCATTGTAATGAATATTATTATTATAAGTGTTATCTTAATGCACAATGATTAACAGTTACTACAGAGACTTTTTATTAACTGAAACATTTACTTTTATTGCTTTTTAACTTTAATACAGCCCACAATTTAAACACTTTTCTATTTGGATGTTTTTGTATTGGGCTAATACTGGTATTGTGTTGCTGTACAAACACTTGCAGAACATAACATACGTGAGGAAGTGGAGAGTGCAATGTGAAGGCTCAGGGACCCACCGGAGCTTGAGGCACAAAAAGGTTTACACTAGGAACTGCAGAGAGTCTCTGAGTCACAAGCAGCTCACTGCTGTGGAATGAAATGATTTCACTTCAGCCTCTCTGCTTCTCTTTTTCCAATGGCTATCTTAAATTTAAGATGTGATCTTTTTGTTACCCTTCAGTAAGAGACAGTCTCTGATGGATTTCTTCATGTAATATGTAATATTCCAGTTCTATTCCTGTAGCCAGTTGTACCTATTCTTATGTGATGCTTGTTTTTCTGAATTTGATATATTTGTTTAATTATTATTTTTAAAGGCAGTATTAACTCTAGTTCTGTGTCTTTATATATAGATTTTGTACTAAAATGCCTGGGAAATTTGCTAGGGGGAATGAAGAAACGAACTAAGTATATTTTTAAGAAACCAAATATGTTCAGATGACTGTTTGGGTTCTCAATGTTTCTTTTCCCTAAATTCAGGCTTGTTAAATGTATCTAACTACTTCGGTGTCTTAGAACTGAGGTTGCTGCTTTTCTACTTCACTGAAGATCTTTTTTGTTCAATTTTCAGCAATCTGTGGAGGTTTATACTAAATCTTAAGAATATGAATATTTCTGTATGAGTCAATAGGATTACTCGTGCTCAAAATTGAAACTTTCTGTGCACCGTTCTCACTGAAGCCTAAAATTTGTTCTGTAATCCAGTTAGCAATCCTTTAGTTCCCCTCTCCTTCTTCTTTCCAGAAATAGCAGATTATTAATTTTCCTGTGGGTTAAGGATTTCTGAATGGCTGATACTAATACTAAGGTGAACTTGGAAATGTAGGTAGTGCTCAGTAATGCAGCTAGACATAGTGAAATTATTTTTTGTAATTAAAACTATTAATACTGTCAGTTTAAATTCAGTTAAAATCTAGTTGGTGATTTCTGCTTTCAAATAAAATTCTTGCAATCCTGTTAAGCTCAGTGGAATTGTCAGCTTGTATTTGATCTCTGATTGGTTTTCTTTGGGGCTCAATATTAAACTGAGCAGTATGTGTGGGTACTGCACCTACTTTCAAAGGAACTTCAAGGTCTTACAAATTCTCATTAAAAGTAAGTATAAACCAAAGCAATTGAATAAGAGATCTGTGGGCTTTGAGATGTCTGCATTCTTTTCCAATCTTGAAATGTATTTGATTTATTATAGCTTATATTTATGCAAAGTGTGGAGTAGATCCAGCTGTTTTAAATCAGCTTTCTCTTTATGTGTAACTAAACTGCATAAAGAGCAGTGGAAGGCACAAATAACTATACTCCTTTTTGTCTAAGGAACAGGATTAAGGGTGACAGAACCAGAATGATTGTCTGGAATACATCTGGAATAGAGATTAATGAATATAATACCTAACTGTAGCATTGCCAATATCTAGATCTACTTAGGAAGGATAATGGTGTACCAGTTTGGGAGTTTCAGGTGTATACAGATGTTAATAGGTGACTTCTGCTTTCGGAACACAGAAGGGCAGGAACAGATGATTTATATGATGCTCATGTGTCAATATTTGTTGAGAGACTTTGTAGCAAGATTTAACTTCTCACCAAAATTTCTAGCTCTTGTGCTGTGTGATTATTTTTGTTTGCTTGTTACTTCTTTGAGGAAATCAGTGCATTGTGTAATTGAAGGGAAATAAACTGCTGCTATAGTATTTCACGTGTCAGTTGTGTTGCACTAGACCTCTCAAAAGTGAAAGTAAAAGAGAACTAGGGTGCCATAAATGACATTTCAATAGTCTAGTCACTGACACAAAATTAGAGAGGGATGTATTTGGTACTGCTCCCAAGCTTTGAACTGTTCAAGTAAATCTTTTTTATTGATCGTTAACATTCCTCAGCTGTTTCTTGAAATTCCAGTTATCTCTGGGAGAGAATGTTAGGAAATACATGGGGCTTGCAAATAAACTTATAAAATTGTTAACAGATTTATTCCTATTGTTACTGTTTTCTTCTGATATCCACTGGGCTACGTTTTGTAATGGAATTAATTTTTCATTTTAAAAAAGTATCAAAAACTTCCTGGAATTTGACACTTACCGACTCCTCTCTTGTTCTTAATATGAAAATTGTGCTAAATTTTCTAAAATTGTTAGCTAAAATTGTGCTACAAGTTACAAATCTGATACAACCCAAACCCTTAGAATTAATAAAATTGAAGTCTTTGGCAGACTTCATGCTGCAGAATTCTTCTCCATTCTGTCTGCATGTTGCAGCTCTTACCACTGAAATCCTTCTTTCAGCTGCCGCTGCGTACCAAATTAAATCCTCAACATAGCACTGAATTCACTGTCTATTAGACAAGATTTTCCCCAAGGCAGTTAAACATACAGGCTAAAATCCTGACTTTGTTAAAATAAAGGACTATATTTTGAGTACAGTTTAGAGTTGTTATTTTTTTTTTTCTTTTTAGTCCATATATTTGTAATATTATCACAGTAAATATGCTGGTGACAAGTGCCAAGTCTCTGTCATGGGGAACATATGATGGAAGTGCTAAGACCATGATACTTGCTTATTAAAAGAGCTCTGTACATGGAAACAGTTCTGTTGCAAGCCAGATTATTAATAAAATCTACCCTATTAATAAAATAACACTCTACCAGGTCTCTGGTGCTGGCTTTGCTACACCCTTGCTCAGTGCTGGTAACTTCACAGACTCTCTTAGATGGGGAGTTCTGTGTGTTTGGGAGTATGTTTACATTCAGTAGACACCTATTTTTACTGTTCGTAATCTTGCCAATTTAAAAGCTGTCCCACTATCAACCTATACAAATCACACTCATGCAATTACCTACTGTCATGAAATTTTCTAAAATGTAATTATATTTCACCAAATCATGAACTTTCAGTTTAGTTTGTTTTATCACAGGACAACAGGTCATACCATCTGAAACAGATTTCAAAGTTTTGTAATAATTTTGTTAATGAAATCACTTTTGAGAACGATCGTTGCACAGGTACCTGTTTGGTTCAGTCAGCAGAGACTGAGCAGTGGGAACTCGAAGGCGCAGCAGAGTCAGAGGACCAGAAGTAGCACTGTACAGTAGTAGCAGCAGCAGCAACCCAAACACTGCCAGCGCCTGTTCCTGACACTGTGAAGATCTCTGTCATGAAAGCCACCAAAAGAAACATCTCCCTAGGATGCTTTGAGATCATAACAAAGTTACTGCCTGAAGGGTCATAGGACTTTATGTGGGTTCCAGAAGCCAGAGTATTTTGAGATCGTATAAAACTTATCATAGGGTATTTTAATGGGATTGTGAGAATGTGCAAGATTTGGTATAGGATATTTACAGGAAGGATTAAAGGTTAATGAATGTGGTTCAGGGAGGAGAAAGCATGGGAAGAGAGGGGGAAAAGAGTATAGAAGGAGCTTGTCACTTGTAAGCAGGTTGCTGGGCATTACACTGATCTGACCGAGTGCTGTGCCTCATTGCTTCAATCCATCTTCTTATAACCTCCTATTTCCATCTATCCCCTGTATACTCCCTGTACCCTGAGCCTACCTGGATGCATCTTAAGAAACCTGGAGGTGGGCTGGCAGGCCTGAGTGCCAGCCACTGGCGCATGAGGCTGCAGACCTGTGGGCTCATGGGTGCAGGGGATGACGGAGCCAGGCTCTGAGGGCAGCTGCTGGACCCACTGAGTGCCTGGGCCAGGATGGCTGTGACTCTTTGCAGGACTTCAATCTTTGTGCTGTGGCTGGTTCATATTTAGCATTTGGAAGTCAGGGATTACAAATAAACTGTCTTTAACCATACAGTTTTATTTTCAGCATGTTTAATATATGAAAGTGCCTAGCAGGTGACTAGAAAGAAAAAATTTTATTCTGTCCCTCATGTTAAGTTGATTTACTGTTATGAAAGCAAACACACATTTCCTCTCTTGTAGACTTAGTACTTGAGACTGCACACGGGATTTTGTACAGCATTCCTGAGATGCCTGAGTAAGCGTGTGGACTCTCATATAAATAACATTGCTCATACAGAAATATACATGTGTATAAGAATATTTTTTTCAGTTTAATTCTACATGGATTTTTTGAAAGATGCAACATAATGCAAACACAGGTGGAGAACTTCGCTTTTTGGTGAAAGATTTTAAGAGCAAGAACAGCAGAAAATGAAAGGGTGTCTAATCATAATAGAAATTTGCTGACAGCTTCTTCCCATAATGGCATTTGCTAAAAGATAAAGTAAATTGCATCTATGTACAGGTATAAGATCAAATAGCTGTTTGGAGAGATATATAATATTTTTCTTATATTGTTAACAACTAATGAATTGATAAAGATTCTCACAGCAATTAAAATGTGTTTTTAAGGCACTGCATTTGGCTCATTTAGGAGAGTAAGTGAAAGTGCAGTAGGCTGTTGTCAAGTGTTTTTTGTGCTTGCAAAAGCTGAAGTATAACATCTATCAGTGATTCACTTATGTCATTGAGGAAAAGGTTGTGTTTCTTAACTGCACTTAAAATTGGAGATTTTGAAATGGTATGGTTTTAACCACATAGCATCAATCAGAAAATGTTGTGTGAGTTGAATCAGAAACATGAATTATACTTACAGGAAGTTTCTAACATTCAGCTCCATGAATGTGCTGCAATACATTGCTATTCAGAGAAAAGAAAGAAAAAAAAACCTTAAAGTGGGATCTGTTCAGCTGTTCATTCTCTCTGAGACTGCAGCATTGAACACTGCCTGTGCTTTTGCTGTGATGTGCTTGTGAAGGCACCGGTGCATCACACAGACACAGGAACCCGTGAGCTGGTTCCTTTGGGCTTGTAATTGTGTGTCACTCTGTGTTGCAAAGAAGTGTCATGTGGCAGTAAATGTAAATCCAGAACTTATGCCCAGGGTATGCAAGAGTTGTTTTGGATCGCAGGTTTCAGGTATAGGTATGCTTTTTACAAAAGGAAAAGCAACAAACAAATTATACAGGGTTTTTTCCTTCTAGAGAGCTATTAAAAGGTTTAAGTCACTCCATTTCACAATTGAGTATTTTATATACTCACCAAGTACTAGGGAAACCAATAAACATTTTAGAGGGCTTAAAATGGTATTAGAGGTATTATTTTTTGTGCTTATATAAGGTATAAGTACCTTAGTTCAAAGGTGGGGCTTAGAGAGTGTCATAAACGTAATCCTAAATGAACTGAAATAGATTTCTGAGTCAAAAGTGTATCTCAAATTTTAGAACCAACATAATGGATCTACTTAAGTATTCAAAATATATATTTACATGTTTCATGGGGAATTTTGGGACTCTCACATTTTCAGATGTGAAATTCATGTTCTAGTCCTGCTGCTGTTACACTACGCTATTAATGCATCCTTTAGAGTCAGGGGGTATAGTCATATGTGGGTGGATAAGGGAAGTGGTGGAAAGCAGAGGAAGACATTTTGATTAAACATTTGAGTGGTTTGTCAAGGTTTTGTTTTTTTTTATTTTGGGTTGAAGTTGGGTTTTTTTGGTTGGTTGGGGTTTTTTTTTTGTTTGTTTTTGTTTTTGTTTTTGTTTTTTTTTGAAGAAAAGCAAATGGCTTTTTGAAGCTGCTCAGAATGTTGACAACTTCCAGAACTGAAAATCAGTGCACAAATCACAGATGAAGCACTTTCAAAATATGAGTGCCCTATTGGTATGCTGGCTAGATATGTGTGCACAAGACAGGTAAATTTATCTATGTACTGTGTAACACGCATAAGCCAACTTGGATGCCTGGAGATGTCTATGTGATGGATCACATAGCCTCATGATAAATGAGTTCATTTTCTGTGTGTTGTTGAATACAAACAATGTATGTGTTGTGTGTCCAAAATAGCATTTTAAGTTGCCCTTGAGACTTACTTTTTTTAAGTGGTTTTCATAAAGGTATGAATAAAAGTGAGAATAGCAGCCTTCTGGTATATCTAAGAAGATACTGTCATGAAGGTGGAGGTAGGCTTTTTATAGAGATGCCCAGCAAGGTAAAAAGAAGCAGTGTCATAAACCAGAAATAAAAGGGGGGAAAAAAATCTCTATGAGGTTAGTTAAACAAACATTCTCAGGGACATTGTGGAGTAGTAATATGTGTCTCATTTTATAAAACAAAATAGAAACCTTTTATCTTGTAGTTTTAAACATGCCATTACTATTAAGTACAGTATTTTTTCAGTGACTTGTAAGTTGTAGTCTCTTGAGGCATTGTCTGTGGTGTAAGGTTCCTTGTCATCACAAAACTCTGTGGGCATGAGCCTCTATGCTTGAATTAAAATTTTTGTGCTATCACTGGAAAACTTTCATTCCCAGTGCTTTCGAATCCTGAACTTCACTTTCTGCTTCTCTTGATTCTCTTTGAATTAGCTGGTAGGGGGAGCTGTTGGTTGGATTTCAGTACCTCTGGTTAATACTGTTTTTCTTTTTTGTTATTATTCACTAGAGGACTGACTGTTTAAATGCTTGAGCGAAAAGACCATTTTTTTCCAGTTACTGTGTTCAGAAAATATTCATTCTGGTACAGAAAAGGAGAAACCGGGAAGCATGAATAAGGATCTCTAATGTTCAGCTCCAAACTGCAACAACTTAATCCTTAGGAAGAAGTAATTAGTAGCATGTGTTTACTTAGTATTGCCACAGCTCTTTAGAGGTTTGGGTGCTGTATTTGTAAATAGGATGTAGCCTTGAAGTGATACCTTGATAAACTTCACTGTGCAGATCATAAAACCAGCAGGGTTCATTTGTACTTAGGATTGTACTCTGTTCCAGCATTCGGAAAGTGTTTGATTTGGCTGCAGTATCCTTCCCGGCTCTCACCCCAGTTCAAATTGTGCTTTTGCTCTTTTCCTTTTCTGTGCTGGATGGTGTGGCTGAAGCAGTCCTTTGCCTTCCATGCTGGGCTAAGAGCAGAGTGGCAGAGTTCTTTCTTCCCTGAGGGCTGGTGTGGGAAGGAGTCTCTCAAAGAGACTTTCAAAGTCAAGAGTAATTGCTGCTTTTTGAATTCTCCAGTCTTGTGGTCTGTAGCTTACCAGTAGACATGTTATGTGGTTTTGTCCCCATCTGTGTGTTCCTGGCAACTTCTGGGAGTTCATAGGATCTTCACCACCAAGAAGAGGCTGATGTCTTTTATGAAGACCTGGAAACCAGAAGGCAGCCAAGTAATGTCAATATTCAGAACTTGTAATACAAAACTGTCATTCAGCCTCTGTTCTGATGCTGTTTCTAGTGTCTCTCATGATATAAAGGCAGGTCTTGAAGAAGCCCGAGAGCAATACTTGTGGCAGGCATCTAAACATGTGAGATGTGCTACAGAGTACAAAGGGGAATAACTGATTATCGGGGGTGCTGTTGAAGGTAGCTTAGCTTACTCTTTTACAAACTGCTCATACCATAGTCAAACCACTGACCTTTGGATCAGAGTGCAGAAACTTTTCCATGTACAGTGTCTTCTTTATAGCAAAGTTCCAAACCACGGCCAGTTAGACACACAAAGTGTAGGCACTTGAGTTCAGATATTATACCTAGGTTAAAGAAAAATTACAAAAGGACAAAAGAAGACATTTATCTTGGGTTTCTTTTCCAGCCATTAGAAGTGGTCTGCCCACTTGTGCATTTGTTTCCCATTGAGGCACGGAAACTGCATGCAATTTATAAGTCCAAGGGTGAAATCTGCTCACCAGGGTTGCAGCCTGATCCCCGCAGAGGAAGCTGGTGCAAAGTAGTTCTGCGCTCTCCTCCCCACTACCTTGGTCTGCTGGAAAGATTTGGTCTGCATACAGATGGACCTTCTCTGTTCCTATTTCCTCAGTTTGAAATGTTGACTCTTTTCTTGCAGATAATCTTTTGATCCTTCTTTGTCTAGCCCACAAACTTGTAAATCATGTCATTCATGTCCTCATGGTTGCCAACTGTATTAATGTTTAAAAATAAAGCAAGCCAGTATATTTTCTCATGGCAGACATCCTGGAGCCCTCTGTTTTGGATGTTATAGGCATCATGCTACACAAGGGCCAATAGAAAATTCCTGAGCATAAAGTGATGGAAACAAATTTATATACAAGATATACAGTTAACAAAAAAAAAAAAAAAAGAAAAAAGAAAAACAGAAGGGGTTTGCGAATTAGGAAACAGTTTGGGGCAGCAGATTTTCAAATAAATGGCCCTGATTCAACCAAAACTGCAATGACTCATAATCGTATCAGTTTAACATTTCTCCCTCCCACTGGGCTGCTTTTCCAACTGGCTAATACAGAGTATCTGACAGTCGTCTTTATTTCTGATATACTGGAAATGTACTCAAGGATTTCCAAAAACATTTTTAATACAGGCACAGTATTATCGAAATGCTCATGGGATCCGGGTGTTATTTGCTAAATGATTTCTTTCCCCCCACAAAGTATTTGAAATTAATTTCAGTCACTTAAAAGGATTTGACAGGCACTCTGCTGGTGAGACTCAGCTAATTAGTGGTGGTTCATTTTCCAGGGACTGTTTCTTTTCAATTTGGCCACAGGTAGATAGAAAGAACATTATAATCATGATAACGTGTTTCTCTGTGCATACCCAAATAGGCATGCATGGGTTTAGATGTGTAATTCTGGACTGAACTGATTGCAACCTCTGTTGTTTTTTTGCTGTACTCTACCTGTTGTATGCATTTCCACAATTGCATGAGTTTCTCAGAATGAAATGTACTTCTCTAGCTTCTAACATGTTTTAAACTGTGCCAGGCACAAAGATTCCTACTTTTCTTAGGCATTATTTGAACTATAAAGTATTAAAAATTATAACTTGCTTTTTCTACCTGTAATGGTGGGGATAAACTGTAGGTGATTGATTAAATGATAATTGCATATGAGCATTCCAGAAGCTGAAGCCAAAACTGTGCAAGCAGCAGGACCGGGAAGAGCAATAGAAAGGTAACATTGGAAACATCTGGGAGCTTAGAGCAGTGGGAAAGGTGACTGGGCAGCCCGCTTCTCTGATTGCCCTCAATACCTGAGTACATCAGAGGTCTACCTCTTCTTAAAGAGGACCACTTGGGTATAAGATCTGATTTCTGAGATGTGAACAGAAAGCTATAAGAGGCTTCCTGCTGATTTCCCCTTCAAATGCAGCAAGTTATTGCTGCGGTGCACCCCTCAGCCCTGTTAAGGAATAGTTTTCAGTTGCAGGCCTGTTTTCAGTTCGCCAGCAGTGCTGCTGCTTGGCAGTGCAGTGAAAGGCTCAGTAATGCTTCTTCGTTCAGCTCTGGTGGTATTCAGTGGAGTGGGGCCAGCATGGCTGCATCAAACGGTGTATTTTCCCCTTTATTTCTTTAGATCATTCTTACACACTTCATTTTGCTGCTTTAAAGTTGCGTTGTTTGCATTGTGAACTCATGCATGCAAATTCAGGATATGTAAGTTTTCAGGAGCTTGCAAAACCTTATACATGTTTATATATTAGATTGGTCTTTAAATGCATAAATATGCGCTACGATTTCCAAAGAAATTCTGCTCTATTCAGAGTACAGAGGAATGCAAATAGCTGTTATGCATCTTTGCATGTCCTGGTAATTTAGCTTGCATAAATATCTAGTAATGGACTCATAATTAACAAGCTAAACTTTCCAGAGTGTGCAAGCTGTTCCTGCACAAGTAAATAATTGCAGAGCAAACATACTAAATGTGCATTTAATTTAACTGCTACATGGTATGGGCATAATTGAGAATCACAAGAGAGAGGAATATCCCCTTGCAAGGTTGTTTCAGCAAGCTGGGATTTGAAGGATAACTAGTTAGTTCATCAGTCATGAATTCATGAGATCAAAAGCATACTTGTAGGATGTTTTCATTCAATGAGCACACACTGGTGGGCAGCAGAGGCTGGAGAAAAAATATATTCCTAAATTTACTGCCATTTTTATGTTCACAGTAGCTTGCATTTGGATCTTGTTCTTCATTTTATGTACCCGGAAAGACTTTACCCCTAGGAAGTTTTGACAGCTGTAATAGGTGCTTTTTCTGAAGCAGCATCTTCCTGTCTGTGACACTGTGCTACGATCTGAGGACTGAAGGATATTGAGTGTGATATCCTATTTAAAACAGGAGCATAGTCTAGTTCCTGACAGCTTCCAGGGACTGGCTAGGAAATTTGGGCTGGTCCTTGGCTTAAGTGCCCCCTCTACCCACTGTAGATACTTAGTACTACTTTAGGCAAGTTGCCTCATCTCGGTGTTTCAGTTCTTTATATTACAGAGCTGATACACAGTTTCTCTCCTTCTTTGAGTTTCACATCTGTTTTATTTCCACCCAACAGAGACCTGAGTTGGTTTTTCCCCCTCCTCTGTTTTAAAAAGAGCCTTACGTGGTGGTATTCCCGTCTCAGGTGGGGCTCCTAACCATTGACATGATAAATCGATCTAACAATCTATAATGATATTTTAAACCCACAATCCCGTATATTTCTAGAGGATTTTGTACCATATCTGTGCACCCTGTAGTGAAAAAAGATTCTGCCTCTACTATTTCAACTGATTCATAAACATTTAATCAACATTTACAGGAGTAACTGTAACCCTCATGTAGTCTGAGACCTTTCTGCTGTGAATTCATTCAGTTCGGTAGTATTTCAACGTATGTTTTGCCAAAGTTTTATATTCTTCTAAAATGGAGGTTTTAAATTAGATATGAAAATAGAATATGTTCAGCATATTCAGTTTATTTTTTATTGTGTTTTTGTTTTTTTACTGCCCGTGCAGTTTCTGTTTCCAGTATGTCGGTCCTTTCTCTGACTGTAAGTACTTCAGGCACATTGTTGGGAGGCCAGATGCTTTGGTGTTGCTGACTAAGCTTTCGGTGATGGACCAGCATCTGACTGGGTACAGTGACTGAGGCCTAAGCATGTCCAGTCTCTGCTGGCCACTTGGGGAGTAGAACACCATGTCTGCCTCAGTGGGGACTGAAGGCACTACACTGGTAGTGTTGCAATGACAGCAGCTGCCCAGAGCAGCTCACATGCTCAAGAACATGCCGGCGAAATTCCAGCAAGCTTGAATAGTTAGAGCAAGCCAGCAAGTTAAAAATATTAAGGTTTTTGGGTGAACTCTGCATAGACTGATGTGTCAAGTAAAGAATCTTGTCCACCAACAGGGCTTTCCCTAGAGAAGACAAACTGCATGAGTGATGTCAGGAGCTGAAGTATAGCAGATAGATGAGCTTTGCCCTCCCATGGAGAAGGCAGGCATGTCCTTCCCCTAGGCTGATTGCCATTTGTGTGACTCCTGGTCAACCCCAGGAATTTTCTAGGCTGAAGTGGAGACCTTGTGTAGATCCAAGATTCTTTGACTCCCTGTTCTCCTGCCATCGAACGTGGTTTGGTTCCTCTCGAGTTCAAACCAAGGAGTAGTGTTACTCCTGCTACCTGCAGCAGAACTTAGAGTTGCAGCTTGGTGGGGTGGACAGTTCTACTGAAGCAATTCCATACACACTGATTTTTTAAAAATGTGCTTCTCTGGTGTTAGTTGCTGGGTACTTATTCATGTCATAACACCATGAGGATGGCAGGTTGCATTTTAACAGTGCAAATCATATTTCATTGTGCAGCCTTCTGAAAGGTGTAGGGTGAAAAATAATATGACATTGTCAAGGCATCTTTGTTACTATCGCTAAATGAAAGAACAATAACATGAATTCTCTTTTTTAAATTAATGATCATATTTTCCCCAGGCATTTAACTGCCTTATCATTTGTTGTTTCACCCCAAACAATGACATGCAGTTGCTATCTGTAGGGTAGATGAATACTGATTTCTACTGGCATCAGTGAAACTTGTACTAATTTAGTGACGTTACCATATGGTCCACAGCTCTTTGCTTTCCTTCTTAGATAGAATATTTGTGTCATTTCACAAGAACAATGGGGATTTTAAATGGATGGAAGACAGCTTAGAGAACTGAAGGAGTGAAGTGTTTAATGAATTGTAATGTAAAACTGAAGAAAAATAAAAAAAGAAGAAAAAATTGAGCGTGAATTGTATATGAAACTTCTTTAAAAAAATAGCTGTTTTCTTAAAGAATAGCAAAAATGCATAATGATGCTTAAAAAGCTGCATCCTTTATTGTCAGGATTTGTAGGGCAACCAAACTATAGTTTTAAATTCAGGACTTTTGGCCTTCATTCCTGATGCAACAAAGCTAAAATGATAACACCCTCTGCCTTTCCCCCTCAAGCTTTAGAACAAGTTGGGGAATTTAAGCCAGATTTAGCAGAAGAGCAGAAGTCTGGAATTCATGGCAGAAAGTCTGCGGCACAGGCAGTGGCTGTGATAGCTTGGCTTGCTAATTACTTACTGAAATCATTAGCATTTGTAAAACTATTAAGCACTGATTTCAGTATAGGATTTCAGGTAATTTTTCAAACAGAAAAATGGGCTTTTTAAAAGTACATAGGTGCACTAAAGCCACAGTAGTATGTACTGTTTGGTACAATTAGAATAAGAAATAACTTTATTTACATACATGTATTTTCTCATGAGTGGGGACTTGTTTCTTTCTTTTTTCTTTCAGTATTGGGAATATGTATATTTAAAAGCTAAAAAAAAAAAATAATTTTAAGAAAGTATTAATTCTGTCAATTTGTTTTCTTGAATATGTAGTAGAGAATCATCCTGCCCTCTGTTGACTCTGAAGGACACTGCAAACTCTGAAATTCATACCAGTTAACAACCTGAATTAATCTTGCTTGCCTTTGTAAGTTCCCTCCCGCTACTTTCTGCTGCTGAGAGCAGTGTGCAGATGTTCTTTGATGCTACTCATTAAAGAGAAAATCATATGCTTCATTTCTTCTGACTTAGGCATTAGTCAATTTGAATAGCAAATCCCTATTGTATGCCTTGTTCCTACCTCAGTTTTAAATGCTCCTCATTCTCATCCGTAATACAGGGTTTTTTCTTGAAGAGCATTGCTTACGTATGTTTTTCTGATGTACTGCGGTACCTTAGTCTGCAAGGAACTAATTTTCATGTCATTATGAATGGAAACTATGGCACAGAGGTTTTAAATTCTTTTTCTCAGATTTTAAGATTTTTCTTTAATTACAAGAAGAGATTTTTTAAAAAACTTTTAATTAAAAAATTAAAATATTTATTTTGTTCTACATAGTAGGCATTCCACACAGCGTTTGGGTCATAAATATATACCAGTACATCTAAGCAGACAGCCCCAGTCACTGATTTGCATAGTGACTGATATAGCATCCAAAACGTTTCCAAATTTGTTATTGATATTACTAAGCAGTATCAACCTTTTATAAGAATATTTTGTTGCTATCAATTGACACTCCTTTTGCTGCATAGTGTGCTTGTGGAAGCTTCTGTGTTTTCTACTCGTGATTACATGATGTTTTTTCTAAGCCGTTGCTAGTAAACTGGGCAGTATTAATGGCTGATACATAGTAAGACACAATACTGCTTTATGTAAATATATTTATAACTAGATGAGACATGTAAGTTTTTAATACTGGTGATGAACCACAGGATAACTAGATCGATACAAAACAATATACAGTATGAGAAAGTACTTATACTTTTACTTCTTACACATGTTTCTCTAAAGCTCAAATTATCCCTTGACTAGTGGAAGACAATCTGTTAATTGAAACCTAGGCTACTTTTTCTTTCTCAAAGCCCAATTTAGACTAGATTTCAAAAACTAAATAAACAACTGTCTGCTTGCCCATTAAAAAGGAGTGTGTCAGGTTTCTGTGTAATTAAGTGTTTTAAATAATCTCCACTTAACCATTCACAAGGGGCCATGTAATCTTTAAGGATTTACAATGCCATCGCCTTGTGGTCCAGAAAGATGGGGATGTTGTGGGAAGGATTTACTCAACTGAAATGCAGCTGTGGGTAAATCACCAGAGTTGTACTGTATGCCACCAGCACGAGGTGCAATACTTATAGTTAAAAATGGTGAAGAACTTCTGTGTATGTTGACACGTGAGTTAATACAAAACCCATAATGGATGTGCTGAGTACTTAAGTACAGGTTTTAAATTGAATAAATGGTCCCTCTATAATTTGTCTGCGTGAAAAAGTTTGCTTTAGTAAAGGCATTGCAAACAATGATGTGTAGAGGGTGTGCATGACCACTGTACATTACAGCTTTGCTGCTCTGTTTCCTGGCCATGCGCAGGACTCCCCTGCTGCCTGTGGTGGCCATTTCAGGTCATCCGGGTCAAAACTGGCATTAGAGGTTTAAAGGGATAAAAAGTGTGTGTTGGGTTTCTAAGAACACTGGGACTTACTGGGAAAAGATCCTGGAGCTGGAAAGTTTAACAGACCTCACAGAGCACAAGGAGGGACCCAAAGAGTTGGAAGCAGAAAGATGCTTAAAGTCTTGGTGGAGGTGTCGCAGTGATCTCCTGGGCAGGGACACTGGCACTGTGACTGGAAGCTGTAGGATTGCAGCTTTGAGCTGGTTAGACAGTGAGGCTGGGACAGGAGAGAAATTCACTGCAGCACCTCACTGCAGGTGAAACATAGAGTAGCTGTGCTTGGATCATTCGAAGTGCTGTGCAGTGCCGTACGCTGCTTAAGGAAGAAGGTAATGTCATGGGTAATGATCCGTATCAGCAGTTGGGTGGCTTCTCTTTACTTTCAGTCTCTTAGTGCTGCACTTCCGCTTTGGTGGATCAGTAACCTGCGGCACATCTTACGACTGCAAAACTCAAAACCTAGCATGTGGCTGCAGTGTGAATCAGAGGAAAACCTGTAAGGAAATGTCAAGAGTCTGGAAAGAAATGTCTTTATATCTGCATAACTATTCTGTGCAAAGAATAAGGTGTGAGTGAAGACTACAGAGTGATCAAAGAGGAGAGAGTAAAAGATGTGATAGAGCAATGACCACTGTGAGCAAATGTGTTGTAAGTTCTACAGAAAAAAACAGGACATAGAGGTGTGGTTAAAGATTCAGTTACAGCAGCTGTGCACAAGGCTGTTAAAATTAAAGTTGTGCCTTTTAGATTAATCTGGTATTTCCTGCTTTTCTGCTTTTTAATCAGACTTTTTGAAGTTTGTTTGAGTTGTTGTGCGTGTGTGGTGGTCACATGCTGGTGCACAGGCATGTATCATTCTACCATGATATTGGTACAGAATCACTATTATTCATTAGCGTTTTATGTGCTAAAGCCAAAGAATATTCACAGGCTCAGAATCTCCAGAGAAAATGATAGAATATCTACATGAAAATTTTCCTCTTGAAATGGTTTAAATATATCAGAAGACTCATCTGGCTCAAGATGTTGTTGAACTGTAAATAGCTGGAGGCTGGAAAAAACCAGTTTATTTGTTCTGTTCTTACTCTTCCTTTTTATTTGTTCTGTTCTTACTCATACCTGCGCATGAGTCACTGCATCAGGCTAGGTACAGAGCTAAATGAAGCTGTACTCTGATCTAGGACATCCATTCCTGTGTCACCGTAACTTTTAATAGGGCAAAGTAAATAAAGGCAAATTCATTGAAATATTCCTGAAGTTCTAATACCTTAAAAAAAAAGCCCATATGAAATAATTATTTATGCTTGTCAGTGTTAAACTAAGCGTCTTGCATTTCTTTTTTGGGACTATCTTTCTCATTTGAAAATTGTGTTTTAATTTAATCATAGTTTTAAAAATACACACCTCAAAGGAGGAAGATTTGAGAGAGCAAGGGTCTGGAAAGAGCATCTTTGAAAATAGCGCTGCAATGCTTAGGCTGCCCTGTTGGTATTGCTGCCTCTGCTTTGCTGTGGGAGAATATTGGGCTCGGTCAGGCAGATGGTCACTGAAGAGATTATTTTTGGGGGTTAGGATTTCAGATCCAGACTAAAATCTTAGCAGGTGTGGCATTTCTTTGAATGTTTGACACTTTACTGATTTAAAAATAGCTAAACAGAGGTTTCAGGTGGGCAAGGGGTGGTGGGGCGGTGTTTAGTTTGGTTTTTTTTTTTCCTTAAAATTTTCATTGAAAAAATTGCTCTTGAACTGAGTCTCTACATGCTGTATTTCAGCCCCAAGCAGATTTTTACACCTGTGTAATAAACACCTGGAAATGGGGTTTTATAATGGAAAATGCAACTTAAGTAGAACAGCACCTTACAATAACACGTATTTGGAACCTACAAAATCCCTTGCTCCCAAGGGTGTTGTTGCAGTGAAAAGGAGTGTAATAACAGTTTAATTTATCATGAATACATAACATATTTTATGATGATTTGATTGTGTTGAAAAATTTCACCGTATAGATTTTAATAAAGCAACCTACTGGTAAACTTATTGCAGTTGACTTGCTTTTCCTTTGGCTAGGGGTCTCAGCAGAGTGAAGCATAAATGACTTAGTTTTAGAAGCTGGTTAATAAAAAATAGATTTCCTTTCCCTGTGACTTCTTTATGAAGCTGAAAAATGACTAGGCGTGTCACTGGTGTGTGGCAGAGCTAATTTCTACCTGGCAATGAGTAAAACATTATGGTTAAGCTGAATAATCCATTTTCCTTTGTGAACATGAAATGCAGTAAATTATCTAAGATTCTAAGATATATCAAACCCAGGAAAATTCCCATCTTCTGCAAAACAGAAGAAACAGTTAAATATGGCCTGTGCTACCTTTTGGGCAAATTGGTCTCCAGAAGTGCCCCATACCAGGGATAGATTGGTCTTGCTTTCATAGTTTGCAGTGGTATGGCAAGAACTGTGTTTCTGGGCCGTTCTCTGCCTAAATGGAAGTGGCATCAAGGACTGCCACAGATCAAAGCAGAATTCATGTAGACAGTTTCCTTGCCCAGTAACCAACCTAACATTTGTGATACTTTGCAAATGAAATAAGGATTATTGGATTTTCAGCTTTTTTTATCTTCCCATCCTATATAATTTATAAATTAGAAATTGAGAAGTAGAAGTTAGGTTTTTGTTTTACTATTTATTCATTGTTGTGTTTCATTATTACATTGATCTTATATAAATTATAATAATTTAGAGAAAAAAAACAGTTTTATTTGACTTACTGTTTTTGTTTAAGTACCATTAGAGATTTTTTCAATCAAATCTGGTAGGACTTTTGAATCAAGCACATATTGTACACTGACACTGTATCCTGATTATAATAATAAATGCTTTGTATGTAAAGTTATGGTATTTATAGATGAAAATTAATACTGTCAAGCCCTTAAAACTTGGAAAAAGTTACCTAAACTGACTTGAATAAACACAATAGTTCTGAATTGGAACTCCTATCGAATATCTAGAGAACCAGAAATAAATGGGATTGCTTGTTTCTTTTCCACCATTCTTTTGAGAACACTTTCCTGAGAAGCCAAGAAATTCTCCAAGAGATTCTTAAAATGCCATTCCTACAAAATGTGAATGCAAACTGATTTTTATTGTTTGTATTGGAGTGTGAAATGGATTGATGACTACTAATGTAGTATGTGCTTGTTTTATAGTATAGATCTAGAACCAAGTAAATGATAAAATAGATATATACCAGAAGGTCACATCTTTGCATTTTTGTTGTAAAATATTGTTCTAATCTGCACTTGCAAATGATTTTGATCCGCTTTCCTCTGTAATAATTAAATGAAAATTGCAGTAGATAAACGTAACATGAAGTCAGAATGTTTCCAATTAGGGTTTATAGCCTATATCTGAAAATGTTTGGCCTATGGGCTTTCATAGTGGATTTTGGTTTGTTTTGGTTAGGGTATCTGTCAGTATGGTAATCACTCCCTTTCTCCCTTGACTCCTAAAAATATTGATTTTATTGTAATTCTTGCAAACAGAGACACAAAGAATTTACTAAGAAAACTGAGTGACTAGGCAGAAGCTAGATCTTTGTTCTGTTTGTTTTTTAGTATGCTGAAAGATGCTTTGAGTGTTCCATGAAGCCCACAGCTTTTTTATCAGTCAGTTTGTGACAAGGTAAGGGAGCACAAATGAGTTGCTGGGCAATTTTCAGTTAGTATTTGTAATGGATGGCGGTCCACTGAAAAATGATCTCTTAGAAGACAGCTCACAGTACACCTGCAGACCTTATTTGTAACATGTCCTGACAAAAGTCACAGCAGTCTGAAAAATGCTAATAATCTTTCAGATTGCTTGGTAGTTCATTACTACCTTACACTTATCAAGTTTCGAAGGTTTTCATTACAGATTGCTGAAGCAGAAAGATGAGAAAAAGAAATAGAAAAGGGAATTAAAAAAAGAGTTGAAGTTTCTGCATAGTAGAATTAGTTCAAAGCTAAGACTCTAAGAAAACTGCTTACTCTTGTCCTGATACTGGGCTTGGTCTTCTTTTATCATAAAATAATTGGTATAGTTTGATCAGTTATGTTTATATAAAATAAAAACTTTTGTCTCTGAATTCAGTGCACCTTCCTTCTCTTCATAGAGTGCACTGGAGTGTTAGAAATGATCTGAACCTGCATTCAGGTTGTTTCAGGACTTGTCTAGGCTTATTAATTGTGTACATTCGTTTGGCGTAATACCAGCATTTTCTGACACCATGGATTCAAATAATTTTTGACCCAAAGGCATGGTGTAACTGCAGGAATCATTATGCTGTGCCTTGAAGGTCCCCTGTGAATGCAGCACTGTGCTCAGTTGTAACCCTGTAGTGCCAGGGATTACATTATTCTGCAGCACCTGCATCCCTATGCCGGAAAGATGTCCTGTAAACCCGAACTGTTCCATCTATTGTTTAGTTTCACCCCATCACCTGTAGGCCCTCTTTATTTTCCAAGTCCTTGCACTTATGCCCTCAGCAATTTGTTATTTATTTTCTCTCCCTTAGTTCCCTTTCTCTCATTTGCTATCATCCTCTTTACACTGGATATCTTGCCAAATAACTTGTTTGCTTTAATTCTGTGAACTTAAAGGATTCCAGTTTCAGCCATCTCCCACTAACTTTGACTTTCTCCTGTTTTCTGCTGCTGTTCATGGCACATGCTTTCCAATAGCAAAGATGTATTCTCACTTTGTTTGCTTTAACAGCTTTCTTTACCAGCTTGTTACACTTTCAGGTGGACATTTTCATGCTTTCTTATTATGTTTCTCATATGGAGGAGATCCTGTATTCACGTGCAAAACTCTGTGGTGCCTACAAAAACTTAGGACTGCTTAGTTGGATGGATATGACTTGGTGCCTATTATAGTTGGTGATTGGTATTGTCTATGTTTTCTTTCCCGCCAATACACATAAGACTTTCTTGCTTTATAAATTAGATCTCAGCTCTCAGAGGTGGATGTGTTTTTATTGTTCTTTGTTGTTGTTGTTGTTCAAGCTTTAATGGGAGTATTGGTCAGTGCTTAGTACCCCCGATTATCAATTGTAATGCCAAAGAAAATTATACTTTAGTATGTACCTTCCAGTCCAGAGCTGCATAAATGTAATTACTTTGCACTTCAATTTGTGTATTCCTGAAAACTGTTTGAAAACTGTTACATTCTTACCTATTTTTTTAAGAATTGCTGAAAACCAAGATAATGTTATTTGACCTCATTATTTCTTCAATGCTGTAAAATGAAATACATTGAAAACTATTGCACCATACTTCATACCTTGATTAACTTATACTAAATAGGTGAACTCTGCCCTTACTTTCTGTGTCCCTTTGGAGGGGAAGTATTAGTATAAAAGCCTTTATTATTTTTTTCTTTTTCCCTTCCTTCCCTTAACAAATAAGTGCTTTTTATCCAGAGTTTGCTTTGGCAGGCCTACTATCATGTATAAGAACTGCTTATTTTTTCATGCATAATACATTTATATTTTTCTCCTACTACTCAACTTGCAATAGATCAGATCAAAACTCTGGCTAACAATTTTGTGGAAATATTTTCAGTGTTTTGTGAAAAGCTCTTGGAAGCACTCAAAATATTGTACAAGGCTGGAACTTTACCTACTTGTTAATTGGCAGGTTTAAACTTTTATGGGTTTCTGGTACTCTGGCAATACATGACTATTAAAAATTGCAGGTGGTTCAGAGAAAGGGGGAGGTGAGTTCCTGTGCTAGTAATATATCATAAAACGATATATTTCATGCGCCTGTTGTGAAAGTGGAGACTTTAATACTTTTTCACAATGTAAGCTGATTGAAGAATCTTTATGGATCTCATTAACTAAAGTTTTTCTCTGTGAACATTGAAAATGTAACACTTAAGGATAAACCCAGCAAAAATAATCAGCCTCTGTGGTGCCTCCTTTGGTTCAGCAAAAGCACTGTGGTATCAAAAGTGCTTATTTGTTCTGAGCTTAAGTTTGTCCTTTTGCATGAAATTCAGTTGATAATTTGGCCATTTTCCTCAATTCTGGCATGATGAAGCACAGGAAGTAGAAGGTTAGGGCTGTTGCATGCTCCAGCTACAATAAAATACTACAGTGTGTTTGACAGAGTCAGAAACCCATGGAATTGTTGAGTTTGGAAAGGGCCTCTGGAAATCAAATTCTCTCACCTCCCTCCTCAAAGCAGGGTCAGCTACTGCAGGTTTGTCTGGGCCAAATCCAATCAGGTTTTCAAAATGTCCTGAGGTGGGGACTCCACAGCCTCTGTAGGCACCATTTTCCAGTGTTTGACCACCTTCACAGTGAACAAAGTCTTTTCTTACTTTTAAGTGGAATTTTCTGTACTTCAGTTTGTGCCCATTGCCTCTTGTCCTTTCACTGGATACTACTGAGAAGAGTCCCTCTCCGTCTTCTTTACAGCACAACCCCAATTATACATTTGTACACACTGATAAGATTCCCCTGTGCCATCTCATCTCTAGGCTGAACAGTTCCGGCTCTCTCAGCCTCTCATACAAGAGGCTACAGTCCCTCCATTGTCTTTTGTAGACATTTGCTGGACTTACTCCACTATGTAGTTGTCTCTCCTGTACTGAGGACCTTTATCTCTAGAACTGGACACACCCTTCCAGATATGTCTCGCCAGTGTGGATCAGCGTGAAAGGATCACCTCCCTCAACATTGTCCAGCTCCCTTAACACTCCTGGGATCATCCCATCAGGTCTTACGGTTAGGTCTAACCTGATCCTGCCCCATGGGTGGTGATTGTTCAGTGCTTCAGGCTTTCCCACTGGTGTCTGCCAAGGATTCTAACAGACAGATCTTACCAGTGAAGACAGAGTTGACGATAGCATTGAGTACCTTCACCTTTTCCATGTCTTTTGATATCATGTCCCCTGCCCCATTCAACCATGGCCCATCTCTTCCCAAACCTTCGTTTGGTGGCTTATATGTCAGTCGGTGGTCTTATTGTTGCTTTTGATGTGCCATGACAGATTCACATCCAGATGGGCTTTGGCTTTCTTAATCCCATCTGTGTGTGCTTGGATAGGTCTCTGTATTCCTCCAGAGTCTTCTGTCTCTGCTTCCACTCTGTTATGCTTAATTTGTTTGAGTTTTGTCAGTAGGTCCCTGTACATCCATGCAGGCCCTCCTGCCTTTGCTTGGCCTCCTGCCCCTTAGCTGGGCTGTTTCTGAGCATGGAGGAGTTGGTCTTGGAAAATTAACATCTGTGAGAGCTGTGTACATGTATTCCTTTCTTCCCTCCCTAATGACACTGAAATAAGCACCCAAAATTCTAGCATGGAACCCTGAAATCCTTGTCATTTGTACACATCATTCTGCCTGTCGTAATTTCTATGAAGTAATTTACTTTTCAGATCACTCTAGAGACAGCGTCACTGGAAATTTCTTACTGGGAAAACTTTTCATGTCACTGGGCAGCTATGAAGTTCAGTTTGTTCCTTCTTGCCTGTACTGAAATCCTAATGATAAATATTGGAAACATCTAGGCAGGAACCTGGAAGGTGGAGCTTGGCAATTTAAGAACGAAATAAAAGTATTTTGACACAAGTATCAAGATATTTTGTTTAATGGAAAGAGCTTGATTTTGCTTTACTTTTCAAAGATTTTATTATTACATATATGGCAAGGACTTAAACTGTATTTCTCCAAATGCCCTTTGAAAACAAAAAAAAATGATCATTTATATTTAACAAATAGCTTTATTTGCAAAGCATAGCTTTATCTCTCAATACAGTTCAAATGTAAGATTAGTATCTTGCATTCATCACTTTAACGTTGCTTAATAGTTTAAAATTTAATGGCTACAAACCAAAAAGAAAAAAGATTGCGTGAAATGTATCCATGAGCTGTCACTGTGCTGGAACAAAAGGTGAGTTCTCATGCGTTAGCTCAAAGAATTTACACAAACGTCTCAATGTATTGTTTCTTGCTCTGAGATCTTCATAAAACTTCAGAAAAGCAAGTGCAAGGAATAAAATTTTAAAAATACAAAGGTAGAAACCCAGTATCTCGATACAGAATGATATGCTGTGAAGAGCTGAGAAGATACAAAAATATGCAGAAGTATGGTCTCGAAACAAAAAGATTAGTTGCAAGGATGGCCCCCAAGGATATGTGTTTCTTCATGCAAATAAAAATTTCAGCATACTTCTTTTCCTTCAGTAAGAAACTTTATACTTCTCATGGCATGGAAATAAGAACTCCCAATATTATGTGAATGGGTTCCAGAAATTTCAAAGTGTCCCACCAACAAAGCACTGGCTTTCATACACAGAAAGAATAAAATGGCTATTAAAAAACTGTACAATCCTCAGCTATATTTAATACTAGAAAATAAAGTAACACTTCTACATTTATTCCATAGGGCCTCATTCCAGAAAACACTTCCACAAATAGAACTCGAAGGCACTGCTTATATGCATAAAGGTGCTTATGGGTGAAAGCATTTCCAAGAAGAATTGTATTTGTTATCTCTGTGTTTAAAAAGTTGCAAGAGTTTAATTTATTCAGTTTAATTTATTTCAGTTATAAAAGCCATGCAAATGCACTTAAAGCCTGCTTAGCATAATTAAATAATTATAGATGCGTTAAAAGTTGTTTTAAAAGAACTTCAAAATGAGCATTATATTAATATTTTATTTAAGCAATTTAATTATTAAATAAGTATTAAGAGAGAATGTGTTTATTTGCATTCACCAGATGTCATTTAAGAAACTTGTTTTTTCTTCTCCTTCATAAATATTTATTTCTTATAAAATCCAGAATCTACTGATAGAAACATCTTCTATGTATGCTCACTTTCACTTAATGTATGTTCAAATTATAAACCCTGTAAAAGAAATGCTGAGAATTTCAGATATGGCTGGTGTTGAGATGGGAGTTAAAGATTGGGGGTCCTTATAAATGCTATTATTTGAACAGTTAAATTGGCTCCTTGAGTGATAAGTGACTGGTAGAATATGAAGACTGAGCACATTCAGATCTTGTTCTTTCAGTATTAGCTTTCAGCTTGTTGTCCTTCAGGTTCCCTGAAGCAATAGCATTATAATTTTCATAATATGTAGAATCAGTCCTTCATTACAAGAAAGCTTTTAGGCAATGCACTGACATCTGCATATTACCAGCAATGAACACCAAGCAAATTTGTAGTGAAGGAGAACTTCGTGTGCTACTACACATCAATGATCCTGGCTTGTTTCCCTGATTTGTTTTGCTGTTTAAAATTTCGGCATTGAGTGCTTAATGCTCTTGTGTCCTCATGCCCATAGAGAAATGACTGTTGTTGTTTCACATCTCAATGATGGGAATTGAAATGGGCTGTGAACTAATTTCTTAGCTTTTTTTGTCAGGTTATTCCATCCTGTTCATAATGAGCGATGCCATTTCTACCTGGTGGACTGCAGTACTGGGAGACCAGAGGCAACATGACAGTCATCAGGGTTTTCTGTCTCCTCTGTTTTGTCCCTGTAGTGTGTGAGTTGTGTGTACAACAGATTATGCATCTCACCTGTACTTCATTTGCTGATCCAGCCAAAAAATATGCATGGTTTTTGCTGATACCTTATTATCTCTATGCTGATCACTATTCCACCCTCTGCTTAAGTGTTGTTAAGTGCCTGCTGGTTAAGCATGGAAAAAGGAGGGTCGTGATTCTCCTCCTTTTTGAGAAAAGCGAGATAAAGTAGAAACATAAGACACAGCTGACGTTCAGCTTGTGTCACTGAGGTGGGTTCAGTCTAAGTGATTTGAAAATGCATTCATCGCATGTAACATTTTAAACACCGTCAATTTTGTTTTCAGTGTGGTTAGAAAGCAGAATATGCCTGGACAGTGTCTCCTGGGTCAGAAAAATTAGTAAAAAAAAGTGGTATTAAGATGCACAGAACACAACTATTCTCACGTCACTTTATCAATCTAAAAATTAGGCATCTGCTTCAGGATAGTCCACTATTTTTACCTTCATTACTCAATCTAAATTTGTAGTCTGGATCACACTCTTAAGAGTGCTCATCCGAGCTGCCTTGCTGATAACCTATGAAAGCATGCAGTCAGCTTTATGGTCACCCTTTTGAAATACAGTTGTATGTATAATTCACTGGTAGCATCACTATAATTGTCCTATGATATGCTTTCTTCCCTTTAATTTTCTGACGGTACGTGGTTCTTTGTTACCAGCACAAGAGGTAAGAGGTACTCAGACACTGACTAGAGATCAGTGTTTTAATTACAGGCAATTCATTAATAAACACTGGCAATTCTATAAAGAAAGTAAATAAATTCCACACATACACTGTAGCAGTGGTAGGTCCTGAATAAGATTTTTCAAGCAGAAAGGACTATGTTCTGCGGAGGAGAAGCACAAGATCTTAGGTGTGTTTGTTAGGGAGCACTTTGAACAGAAGAATGCTTTTGCAGGGCTGTGATGGAGATTTCAGTTCATGAGTCTTGGGAGTCTCAAGATTTTCATACTAAACTCATGTCTAGCATTCTTATTTATATCTTTAGAAAACCAGCCTTCAATTGCTGCCTGTATTGTGGCACCTCTAGGCAGTTATTAAATGATAGAACAAATATTGGGTAAAGCCACTGACATTCTGACAATCTTGGAAGAGAAGAGCTCTTATGAAATTTAATATCCTCACCCCAGAGCAGCAAAAATAATCTTGCAGCTTTCAGTAGATGGATGGTTGTATACCCTATTTTATTTTTCTACATCAAGCTCAACAGTCCTTACTGTCATTAATCATTTCAGAATCTCTGCATTGCTATTTTTAGGAGTATAAAGAATTTCACTATTATAACATGATCTGTGCTAGAAAGAGGTCAAATAAATGGTCTGCAGTGAAGATTTGCAGCTAGAAATACATCAGTATAAAGTCAGAAGTAACTTTATAGTTCAGGCCTACTGGGTGGGTGTACAGTAATTTACTACATTACAACAGATATAAGGTGCTGGAACATTTTTATTAATACTCCTTTTTGTTTTTACAATCCAGTTACCTCAGAACACAGCAGTTTATTCAAAACAGGTTATCTTGGATTTCATTTCTAAAAATATTTTGATACTTTTTATGAACATTTAAAACCCAGAGGCTCTGTATGCAAAAAGGAAAGCATAGACATTATATGGCTTTCTCACTTTTTGACACCTATTATAAGACTGCACGTATTCTGCCAGATCACCAAATGGAGGTAGCTCTTATTAGGAGCTGAGGGACCAAGTGCTTCTTCGTCTGTGGGAACTGCTGTTTGCAGGACCATGTACAAGATGTGAGGAGCTCAACTGATGTCCCTCATTTGCATGCAGATGTGTACATTTCTTAAGAAATTAACATCAGCTAGAGACAAATATAGAGCTCTCGCTTTTATGAATTTGCTGAAGTGTTGTGTATGTAAAACACATTGTATATAATATGATGAGACTAAGCATGTTCAGATGCTTAGTTTGTTAAAAGTTTGTTAAATATCAGTGGAGCTCAAGTTTGAGGATAAAGGCATCTTTGTAGTGCAGAGGTTTACTTCAGAAAACCTGTTTTTAACCAAAGCCTTACAAGTTTACTACATCTCCAGGTACTTTTTGTGAAGTTTAATAGTCAGCAAATACAAAAACATTTCAGAGGTACAAAACATGCAGCCTAAATTTCTGGCTTGCTAAGAGATGGCTTTTGGGGTTTGAATCAGCCCAGCTGCCCTGCTTTCTGTGTTATTTTTATCTTTTTTTCTTCAGTACCAATCCTGTTACTTCTATCACACTGCCATAAGAGGCACTAGAATCTGCTAGACTTCGGTGGGGCTGGATTTAGACTTACGCCAATGCGAGTTGAATACATAAGATTAAGAAAAAAAAAAAGAGTAATTGTGCATATTATTTTTATTATTTTTATAAACTTTACTGTATGGATGATAGTTAAGCATACAGATGCGTCTATTTTCTTTATTAAGTAAATCAAAGTCCTGGGGGAATCTGGAGGTTTTGCTAATGTTCTGCTAAAACCAGAACAGTACTGGAAAGGTGGCAGATACACCTGCACGTGGATATAAAAAGAACTTTAATATATCTTGTTTGTTGAAAGAGCATTTTCTTGACCAGTGTATATTCATAATGACTGTTTAAAATACAAGTAAACTAAAATACAGCAATGCACACTTGGGCTGTGGTGCTATTAGATCTCGTAAGTGAATATGGCTTGGGATTGTGCACAAATTCAGGGGATGATTGGAATTGTTTTTATTGAAGATGGTCTTTTTTTCTCTTTTGAGTCCTCCCTAAAGCAGTGTTTGGTCACTGCATTATGGCTGCAGTTCTGGACATGCTTTTAGCTGTGCTGTAAAAGAGAAACAAGGTGATAAATATCTGGGACAATTAAATGGTCTCAGAAGTTGAAATCCTGACATAATAAAGTCAATGGCAGAACTCCCATTAACTGTAATGGGGCCAGGGGTCTGAATGATCATCTTGGGACTTTGATCAAGAGTCATGATGTTTAACCCATTTTCATAGTAGGTAAAGTAACCAAGAAAGTGATTTCTTGCCATTAGTTGTTGGGAGCACTGTTCAGATGCTCATAGCCTGGAAAACTAACACATGTAAGTGTTTCAATTATCACGCTGAAGTCTTTTTAAATGTCATGTTTTGAGATATTCTGCTGAGATGTCTCACAAGGGAAGAGAGAGAAAGCTGTCCGTTGTTCCCCATATTGTAAGCAGCCTATGACTGTTGTGCTATGTATGCATTAACATACAAAAATAGTATTTTAGACTTAAATGGATGTTTGGGGTTTTTGTTTCTACTGGAATCTTATATATTGCTGCTTTCAAGCTCAGATATTTTAACTGGGAAAATAAAAGTGCATCATCAGACCCTACCACAAAGGCAAATCATATGCTATTGAAAAGTTTAAGATGCTGGGGATTTTAGTTCTGAAAACAGTAGAAGAAGTCTTGCTGCTCCCTTTCTTTACCAGCCTTGTCTTTACTTCAAGCGTATGCTTTATGTATCTACAAATTATTGCCTTTATTGAAAAGTTCATGTGTTATTCAAGATGACTTGTAAACTCAACTCAATCTTCCCTAGCAAGGGAAACAGGAAATACCAGAGAACACTAGACTCAGTAAACCTATAAAATTTGAGAATGTAGCCCATTATTACTAGAGACTTTTCACATAACACTTTGGGAAGCAATGACTAATTAGTTTTTGGCTTTAACAATACCAGTTTGAGGGTTTTTTTGGTTTTTTTTTTTATAGCTTTCATATTAGGTAGAGGAGGGAAAGTGACTCTGAATGATGAAATATTGACGGTGTATACACTTGCTTCTCAGTAGGAGCTCAGCTCTTTGATCCCTAGCACAATTACTTTCATTGCCCAAGTTTTATTGCCATGCAGGAGAGTTAACAAGCAGCCGCTACACTCACGGCAGCATCCTAATAGAGTTTTGTTCAATAGGTAATTGAATATTTAAAATTAATGTCTTAGATTCTCTGGATTCTTGGTAATTATTAAATGTTCACAACATTTTTTCTTGACAACTTAACAGCAGTAAATAGAGTATTTACATTCATCTGAACTATCAAACACTCCGACAATGCTGCTGAGCTTTAACTGTAGCTAGAGCACCATTTTAGTTATTGTTCCTTTTTCCTGTCTGAATGCTTTGTTGAGTGTTATTCTCTGAGTTCATAAAATGGCAAAGCTCAACTGGTGGAAGATCCACAGCTTCCTGATGAATATTTAGATTTGTGCTCACTTTGGGTTCTTACCATAAGAATGGACTTCTAATCAAGTACTAATGAAATTTTAAAGTTGCAAATATGTTGGAGGCATATGTAAAATAGCATTGCTTATTTTCTTTAGTTATTCTGCGCTGTTACTCATGTATTCCTTAATGATCCTTCAAGATTCTAACTGTTGTTTTGGCTAATTATGTGTAGGATATGTTCTATGGGTAGCTTTCTGAAAGGGAGCTGGGGACAATGCTATTATCCAGTGATTAGAACAGGAGACTGGAAATCAGAATGACCTGATTTCATTCACATTTCCTCCTCTGTTGCTAAGTGGCCTTGAAAAAGTAACTCTACTGATACGTGATTTAAGTCTTTCTCTTTATACATCTTTAGATTTAGGATCTGGCCAAAAGGCCAGAATGTGTGAAAGGTATAGCACCTATCACTGTGTGGAGAAGTACAGTCTACAACAGTCAGACTGCAGTCAATATGCAGTATTTTATTTTTAATTCTAGCTTCGCATCCCAGAATATGTTAAAAAGTTTTAAGGATTTTAATTTCTGTTACCAGCTCTTAATGGGATAGTGTGAAAATATGGACATGAGCTAAAATATAAATAACTACCCATGAACCTGAAGGGTTCTTTTCTGTCAAGTAAATACAATGTCATGTAATGTCATACAGAGTAAGCTGGTAGAATTTATGCCACAAGTTATAACTTGTGCAGTAAGTAGAAATGCAAACAAATACCTTTGTGACAGTTTTCCTACCATGCTAAACTCACAACCCTTTCTTGTTTTCAGGTTCAGCAGGCCTCACTGGAATAACCTTCTCTGCAGATGGTTTTCATTTTCATGGCTAACTGGTAGTCTGATTGGTTGTGATTCTCCGTGTTTTCCAAATCATAGGAGAATGATTATCATAGCTCTTGGTGGAAAAAAAAAATAGAAAATGTACATACATGTCTGTATTAAAAAGATAGGTTTTCTGATAGAAAGCTAAACCAAGACAAACCAAAACTGAGTATATTCCACTTGTTCTGTTCAGTCAAGTTTTGCTTGATTAGTTGATAATAAGGAAGGCAAATTAACATCAACATAGCTTCCTTTCTCCCAGGTTAATGAGAATGCTTACTGGCAGGTTTCTTTTTGCTTTGATTACACAAAAAGTGATTGCTTGATTATGACAATGGAAGTATAAAAGAAGATAAAAAAAGGCCTCTTGGAGCATTTTCTCTGCCTGTTCTAACAGTGGGATGCACTAGCATCTCTAACCATATTGGTAACCTTCGTTTTGGCAAGTGGGGAAGATCACTACATGCTATTGCCTATAACAGAGGTCTCAAAAGGCACTCAAGCTGATTAGCTCAGTGACTAATTGACCATTTAAACCTGGGTAGATTTACAACTTGTTTCTGATCAGTGCCTAAATCAGTGACTTTAATGCTGTATTATATAGTGGTTAAAGTAGAGCCTACCAGGTATGGATACCCTAAATCAGCGACCTCTGGTTGCCTACAGAACTGCAGCACACATGCAATGAGCTGTCATGGTTTCCTCTTCCTGTCGGCTTTGATTTTTAGGTCTTGATTTTCTTGTGGCTACTAAAAGATTTAAGCAATTTCTTAGTCAAGTTGTTGTCCATATAGCAAGACTGAGCGGGATAACCAAGTAAAATTCCTTGACAGTAGCTCTGTGACAGATTGTGTAAAAATTAATGTGTTCAGACTTGATTGGTGTCTACCTTACTTTTATTCCATTCCTCTATTTTACCCATTTAAAAATAAACATTTAGAGTGTAGCCCAAGTAAGTTTTGTTCTGGTTACTAATGTATAGGATACTTGAAAAGTAAATATTTATTTTTAACTTCTTTATCTTTGGGAGGGTGAAGTGTCCCCATTCTTGAAAGCAGGTGTCCTGTAATTCAAGACCAAAGTAATTGAATTGGTCTATGGATGTTGACTAAAAAGCCCATTCTGTTTTGTTTGAACTTGTTGAGATGCAGTATGTTATGAAATCTGCTATATATCTAGAGCAGCTTGCTTGGAAAACTACCACTGTTGGTTTGCAGTATTTATTTTTCTGGAAGGTGAGAGGTAAATTTGTTGTGATGGAAATGACTGAAACCTTAGACCTGTTTGTGCTGATTTACTGATGTATGCCTAAACGCATTAATAAGGCTAAAATAGGCCTGCAGCTGATGACGCATGCTGAGCTGAGGATAATGGTCTAGCAGAGGGCTTTACTGAGGATCTGTACCACTGGAGCCCTGTAAACCTCCATTTAGAAATGGAAATCCAGTATCAGGTTTACTGAGCTCATTTTAATTAAAGCTGGTGTTTGTCTTCATGTGGGTTTCTGACCAAAATAACCCTTTGTAAGGAATGTGTAAATACATATTTGTGTGTGCACATATACATGTATCTGTTGGAGTGTACTTGTGCATACGTTTGTATTCTGTTGTATTTAAATATTCTGTAATTAAGAACAGATAACCTTGTGTTTAAAGTAGTAATTGTCTGATTTGGAAGGGAATAGTGACAAGTTATTTTTACTTCTATGTTATCACCTGTCATGTTAAATCTAGTACCAGGTGAGGGCTCTGTGACCCTTGTACTGGGGGAAGAGGGAAGGACGCTTGTGCTTCCTTGCTATAAATAGCCATTGCAGAACCAGATGTCATGTTGTAGAGAAATAAAGTACTACTCCTGCATATAAGTAGGACTGGAATATCCCAACAAAGGAAATATGGATTTTTTAGCTTGATTTTAGAAACCTGACATATCAAAATAGAATTTTTTAAAAAATAGTTCACTATAAAATCTGAGGTAAGACAGACACCTTCTGTTTTCTGGTCAGGTGGAAAGGAATATTCTCAATTAGAAAACATATTACATATATTTCTGTATTTAAAGTGTGTCAGATACCAATGTGAAATTAGGAAAAAAAGAGATAGAAAGGTAAAATAGTGGAATGTTAAACCAGAAGAGTTAAACTGCAAACAGGTTGTCTGTATACCCCTAATTTTCCTCCTTTCCTCTTATGCATAGCCATTTCACTTTCATTATTATGATTGGGTTTCTTCCCCATCAGAATCTGACTTGTTTGGTATTCTTTGATAGCTGTATAAGTTGCTTTTTAAAGATGTCTAATTCTTTCTCTTTCCAGTAAAGCTCTATCTTTATTTACTACCTGCCCTTCAACCCTGCACTGGGTACAGAATATTTTGTGTGCTGTAGGATTTTTTTATAGTGGTTATTGACTGTTTTATCCAAGTGTTTCACAGTTTGGTTTTTTTTACCATAATGGCCTTAAGAGATGAGACCGTGTTATTTTTATGTTGTAGCTAGACAACACAAACTCAGAACACTGCTGTGCTCTGGTACTTCAGCTAGTTCTGGTTGAGCTAGGTAGTCTACCAGAAGCTGCATAATGAGATGTTCTGCATTTTGCTTCCTAAATTAGCCTGAGTGAAGCACTGTGGTTGTGCTATATTAAGATAGGATATCTCTGACTTGCAGAGCGTTCTGCTGTTTGGACATATCCTCAGAGGTTATCTCAAATAGAGATATAGCTACCCAACTTTAAAAATTCTGTTTGTCAAAGTACTTAGTAATATCACTGTTGTGTATCAGGTAAGATCCATTCAACTTCAATTGCATGCATAACTCTTTCAGCAGAAAATCAACAGGTCACTCATACCAGATCATACAGTTAGGAAACAGCAAAAACACTCATGCCACTTGGAATAGATTCAGCTTAAACACAGCATCCCAGAAGGGTCCTGAGCAGCTAAAGATGATTACTGTGCTGTCTTAACTCTTGGGGCTCCTTCAGCAGCATCCCGTGCACATGGACTCTGCCATCCTGGAGAGAGACAGGAGCTCCAGGGTAGGTTGCTGGGGAGTGAGGAGCTCTGTGGTGGGCTGCTTCCACCTGGAAGTAACAAATACTGAGGACAGAATTATGGGCAAAATCCTGTCCCTCTCTGCTGTATTAGCACCTTACTTGGGGATTCGAGAACCTCCCTCCACCTGCTGGGGATACATGTTGCTGAGGTAGACATCCACGCTCTGTCCTTCACACAGGCAAGGAGAAATTATAGTTCTTTCAAAGCTCAGCCATGGGAAAAGGGTGATGTGTCACCTAACAGAGTGGCAGTTTTCGTGGAGAAACATGAGCTCCCTTACTGTAAGCAACATTGAATAATAAACCCAATGCAAACCACAACAATTAACAGCTCAGAGACAGTGCAGCTAGTTACTCCCTTCTTGCTGTGTGTTAATGATTGTACAAACATCTAGCTTAAACCACCTTTAGTTTCTTCTAAGGGTAAGCATCCTGCCTGTGTTAGGGTGGAGATGAGATGCTGGTGGTGCCACAACCTGAGAGATAGCTGGCAACAGGGAGGAGAACTGGAACGCTGATTATCACCTCTTAGCTGGAGACTATTACGCATCCCATGAGATTTTCACTGCACTTGGTGTTATGCCAGTGTAAAGGGGATAGACAGCTAATTTAGTTTCCTTTGCCCTCTAGATAGGGAAATTCTCACAGCCTGCTCCAGTCTACCAAATGGCTGCATGTGAACAGCATAGGAGAGGCTCACCAAGCTCTGGGCATAGGCTTGGACCAAATGAACAGTGAGAATGTGTCTTTAGTCTCCTATGCAAAGGGAAAATGTCTCATGTGAAAGCTGTGGAGCGCTGACCCATAACTCACATCTTCCTGGTGACTACTGGTCAATCACTTTATCTGCTCATGGGCACACTGGAGCTCTATGGTAGGGCAAAGAGAGAGAGAATTCAGGTGTCAGGAAGTGTTCAGCCTGTGCAATCAAGAGGAACACTTTCTTTACTTGCAGTTTTTTTCCTCATTCACAGTAAACTTCCTAAACCTGTAAAAACCCAAGGAAGTATTCCTGCAGGTGACAGTCTCTGAGCTGAGCATGTGTAATCCTGAATGTGGAAAAGAAAAATGCTGTCTGGCACAATACATGGGCTTTACGCTGCCTAGACCCTGCCAGGGTTAAAGCCCTAAATTACATTAATTTGCTCGTGCTCGACTCCACCAGGTGACAGCCAGTAGCCAGTAGACATTCTCATGGCCTGGTTCACATTTCTGGCAGAGATTTCTGGCTTTGCCAGATAGTGAACTCAAGGAAAGTCTCAGTTAGCTGTGGGCTGCATTGGCCTTTTTCAGATAACAGGACCAGTGAAAAATACAGGTTGGAAGGAACCTCTGGGGTCTTCTGGTCTATTGGAAGGGCCTTCTGGGCCAATACCCTTCTTAAAGCTTGTCTGCTTTAGTATATGATCAGCACAGAATTTTTTTATTAGTCCCCAGAAAACATTTTTTCTTGCACAATATTTAAATAGTGCTCCTCGCATCCAGAATTCAACAAAAGATTTATTAGGTGGGAACAAAAAAAAGTCACTTCTCTGGTCAAGTGATATCTTCTCTGGCAAATTTTGGTACCTGTTTCTGAGACTGTGGGAATATGGATTCTAAGATACTGGAGGTGTTAGTGATAGGAATTTTACATGGGCAAAATAATTCCCCCCCCGCCCAGATTTCCTCTCCAGAAGAGCTGTCTAGCTGACTCAGTTGTTGTACCTTCAACTTTGCTCCCACACACCTTGATAATGATGGGAGGCGAAAGGCCAAGTTAAAGAAATTAAGTTATTTTGAAACCATAAGGAGCCAAGTATAGGGTAATATAAAGAAGTCATGGAAGAACTGGAAATGGCAGCTTCTTCACTGAATGGTATCTTCTTCACTTGCTCTGTTCCTATTCCAAAACGTGGAAAATCAGGATTTAATTGGAGATGTAGTCAATCTCTGGTAAACTTACTGAGAGCTGAAGGGGCTGAAGCGTCTCTTTGTTGATATGGGATCATTTCTGAAATATTTCAGGAAAAAATAAAATCTGGAGCCCCCTTTCTCAGATGAGACCAAAAGCATTAGAAAGCTTCCCCTGTGTAGTAGTCTCAGTTGTGGACAGAGAATCTTCTCCCCTTGTCTTGGCTTTGTCCATACAACTTTGCCCTGGGAGGTCTGGCATGTTGAGTCTGCAGAGGTCAAGTTGCCCCTGCAGGAGTTTTGTCCATCTTTGCCTTTTCTAGTTCTGCCAGTGACAGTTCAGCACTGGGCCTGGCTGGGTACCAGGAGTGACACTTGGCACCATCAGTAAAGGAGAGGTTTCTTGTGGTTTACTGCAATCTGCATCATGCCTGTAAAATCAATCCTGAAATGTATGAATTAAAATGCATTTTCACATGACACCAGCACATACAGGGTCCTTTACCGGAGGGTGCAGGGCATATGGGTAGTATGCAACTCTCATACTCTGAAACATGGTTTTGACACTTGTTTTAAAAACACAGAGGAAAATAGCCTAACAGTCTGGGCTCCATTACAGACGGATACATCTCGGGTAACTTTATAAACTACATTGGTGTAACTGGCTATATACTGTGAGAAAGGCTAGTGTTTGGAACCATAACTGTTTTTTACATTAAATGCTTATTTATTGAAGGGCCTGGAAAAAAAATATTTACTTGTTATAGGATGCTGACCTAACTGAAATCAAAGCTTGCTTGCTGTGCTAGGTCAACCTGATAAGAGTAAAGTAGTATTCATGATTATCTGATTATACAACTAATTTATTTTACATAATCAGGATATTTTCCTTGTGGTAGATTTCAAATGTTATAGCATGGTATGTCATGGTTTATATAGGACTCCAGCAGATGGCAGAGGAGACAGGCTTTGAATAGGTGAAGTTTTCAGGTCCATTAAATTAATACAAGAAAATAAGTTTTATTTGAGCTTCTGCAAACCTGCCTGTTTCACTTCACTTTCACTGAAGTGGAACCAGTGTGTAGGGTTTATGAAAGGCCCACATGCCCTTCATGGTTGTTGGGCCTCAATTTTTTGAAATAAAACATGCTGTAATAGAGGTTGCCCATTTGGGATCTGAAAAGATTACTGAGGTCTTTTTCCCCTTTAAACTCAGTCATTGATTTTAGAATCAGCGCCTGAAGGGAAAGCAACGTGTGGGGACAATCCTGCTTTCTAACTTGAAAATACTTCATAAAAGAGGCATAAACAAAAAGGGTTCTGATGTTTGTAGGTAGGAGCCAAAACCTGTCTCTGTTCTCATGTACATCACAGTAAACCCTAAATAATAAAACTGACATAGTCCAAGTGCATTATTAAGAGACTCCACTTGGATCAAGATGCTCTGTGTAATCCCATAGAACACTCAATAAAGCAGCTGTAGAAGTCTCTAGGTAAGTAAGAAAATGCCCCATAAACTAATAAGTCATACACAACCCTAGCGTAAAGCATAGCAAAACTGTACTTTCCCTCTTCCAAAATGGTTTTGCAGTGTGCTCTGTGCTCACCTGAATGAAAACCACAAGCCTCTCAGCTGTACAAAGAACAGCACAGACCTAGGTATGAACATACAGCTTTAGTACTGTGGTCTGAAGCTTAACAGGAGGAGACATGAAAAAAAGGAACACACGGGAGGCAAAGGAACAATACTACAACCATTATTTTTTGGAAGGGACATCAATATTTGTTGCTGAGGTAAAAAGATGCATGTTAGGATATGCTGATATGATAATGTACAGCCTCAATGCATCCCCTGATTTTTCATTGAGCTTCCTCCCAACTAAATATAAATGGTTCTGGATCTCCTGTCAGCCCTTTTGCAAAGCAACATCTGTGGCTGCAGCAATGTTTCTCTGGCAGGCACCCCCTGCCCAGGGAAATTTCTTTATCCATCAACTTGACAGCAAAGTTAGTAAGTTTGTCCTTGAAAAATTCTGTGTTACTTTAAGAAGAGATACCAGAGCAGCTCTGTCCATGAAATTCTTCCAGGGACCATGAACAGCTGTAGTTAAACAGGAAGTGCTGTTGAGGAGAATGGAGTTGCACCCTATTATGTCAAGAGTTGAAATGAATTTTATTATTGTATGCTACTGCTAGGGTCTCTAGAAATAAGTTGTTAACTTTAAATGAACAAACAGGGGGCTACAGTATCTGGTGCATGCTGCACAAACAAGGCAGAGGTTGCTAATACTAACCCTACTCTAATGATAGAGAATTCCTGGTGATGTTGGCCTCAAGCTGTGCCAGGGGAGGTTTAGACTGGATATTAGGAATACTTTCTTCATCAAAAGGGTAGTCAGGCATTGGAACAGGCTGCCCGAGGCAGTGGTGGAATCATCGTCCCTGGAAGTGTTCAAGAAATGTGTTTATGAGGCCCTCAGTGATATGGTTTAGTGGTGGCCTTGGCAGTCTCGGGTGACGTTTGTATTTGATGATCTTATAGGTCTTTTCCAACCTAGTTGTTTCTATGATTATGTATTTATCAGAAGAAATAGATGTGCTGCCGATCACCATGTAGTGAAAAAACATCTGTATAAGTGAGAAATTTAATCAAAAGAACAACCACTACCACGTCCTTCAAGAACAGAATGTCTCAGTTTTAAAACCGTTTCAAGTGTTTCTTTTCTCTCTTAACTCTGGCCAAACAAGCAAGGACAAATGATAAGTTACCAGGGTTTTGCTGAATTTCAGAAATGTAGATGAAAATTATATTTAATTTTTTTATTCTGTAATAGCATGATATAAAAAATAGATTTTCCACTCTTTATTTACGATGAGATTTCATTTCTTATTTCTCAAAGGGGCAAAATCTGCCCATTTTCTCTTGAAATACCCATCACTAACATTTATTTGTTCCAGAATGGCACTACTTGGAGATATCACAATATTCGAATACATGTTTCAGGTCATGTTGTAGTTCTTTTACCATAACTGTACTTTATAGTTCATATTCAGTTAGTGAGACCATTTGTGAGGCACTTTGTTTTATGTTCTCCATAGGGAATTGCTATCTAGGCACTGTGGGATGCCAGGTGTTTGTCAAGATCCGTTGGACAGTAGATGTCAATCCCACATGCATTGCTCTAAATATTCAGCTGTCTTCTGTATCATTCTGTTATGTCTGGTCTTTATTCATGTTTCATTTTGAGTAATCAAATAATCTGTCAAGTAGTAATTGAAATTAAATGGGAATTGTGGCTAGATAATTTCACTATTACCATATTTACCTATGTCTTTTACAATGTCTTAGATCAACAGAAGCCTGTGAAAGTTTTAACTTTCATGTATTTTTGTGGTATTATTGACTGGAACTGTAAGAAGTGCGAGTTCACTTTATAGTTAATCTCTCTTATCTCTGAGAACATAGATTCTAAACCCACAGTTCCTCAGTCCCTCACAGAATTCATTCTATACTGAACAAAAGACCCTGATTTCTGCGCAGAAGTCTTGCACTTTATAGGAGAGCATAATATATGAGTAATGGAATATGTGCGGTGTTGCTGAGCATACCTGTTTAAGAGAAATTTGTAGCTGCAGCAAAACTAATAAGGCATTTTTTGTAAGACAATAATCGTGTCAGAGCCATCAGATAATATTCTTAACTCTAATCAGCTTTCACTAATCACAGAAGGTAAAATTAGTTACAAGTGTTGAGTCACAACTTTCTTTAAGTAGCATTCTAAATCTAATTACTGTAAGTTACTTTACTTTCCACTTAATACTTTACTGTTGTCCACAAAGGTTTTGGCAAACCAGAGGCTATTTGTAACTCAGTTGTTGATGAGCTGTCTTTTTCTTCAGTTTATTTTTATGATTGATGTGGAGTGTGATCAGATACTAATTCAGATACCAATTTTGCTGCTGAAGAGCTTATGACTCTCATTAGAGTGAAGTCAGCTATCTTGATTAATCGTGTGATGTATTTTGAAGGAGGTTTCAAATTTCTGTAAACTGACACAACTTCATGACCTTCCAAATTCATATATACTTTTGTAGGAAAAGAAGCTTAAGATAAAAGGAAGGAAAAATATTCTTAAAGTAGGTTTTATTAAAATAGAAACCAATTTCACTTGAATGATGTAGTTAATTTTTTTAAAAATCAAAATGCCACAGCATGAGGGAGTATTCAGCTTCTACCGTGTTCCTGTTGTCTTAAATAATAGCATGACCATAGACTCTTTAGAACAGTAGAACTGCAATCAGTTGAAATAGAATTAGACCAATGCTGAAGGCTTTCAAAAATTCTGTCCTAAAAATACACATGCTGTCTTATGAGTTCATTCATGTGGTGAGGTCATACATTTGAACTCATCACTCGATGCCTTTAACTCTTTAACAGGGAGCATCTGAGGCCCCAGGAAGTGGCACTTTTTCACCCAAAAGCTGCTGATCTCCACCACATACACAGCCTATAGGATGGGTGGCTCACGCTCGCCTGGAGAAGCCACCATAGCTGCAGCGTAGAGGTCGAAGCATGGAGTTTTCTAAGCAATGTGAAGGGGCTTGGGCTTGGGCTATGGGCTGTGCTATCCCTGCCAGTGTCTGATGATCAGCTGTAGTGATGAAGGCATCTTTGCTATCTTGGGTGCTGCAGTGTGTGTGTTGGAGTCCAAGTGGCATCCAAAGCCTGTAATCCTAGGGAGTGGAATCCAAATAGATGTGTCTGCTGCCAGGTCTATGTTGGGGATGGAGAACAGCTCCAGGCCCTTTAGTCGTGGTGGCTCTGGAGCAAAGTCAAGATCCCTGGTGTGTAACAGAGCCAGGACCTTGCATAACTCTGCTTCTGACATGTTCAGACACAGTAAATTCTGGCACTGGGGAGGGATGTGAGGGGCATGACCTCAATATGGGGTTTTTAGTTCTCTCAACTTGCATCTCATCTGTGTCCCTTTAAAATAACTTCATCTGGATTTGTAGTCCTGGCAGCAAGCACACAATTTATCCCTTGATGTTGCAATGATATAAAGGAAATAAATCAACACACTTTTCAGCTCTTAGGATGGCTGTAGTAAATATTTGCTATGCAAAATTTATACAGAAATGTAAATTAAAAACAACTTCTTATTTCTCCCCAAAATGGAATTGTATAGAGGTTCAAATTGTATGGAGGTTCAAACCCAATTTTTAAAATTTTCCAAAGTATTAAATTGGTATTTATTGGGTTTTGTTTTGTGCTGTCTTTTTTTTTTTTTTTCTCTCCAAAAGCCATTTCCACTTTATATTTGAAAACTATTGGTGCCACCACTTCTGTAAATGAGGGTTAATGTTCCTTGAGTTATGAGAGCAGATTCCCAGCATCAGTTCGGAAAAATGCTAAGCTTTTTTCATTCAGTTTTTATGCATTTTTTCATTAGTCAGGTAAGAGATGTAGCTGTGATCCCCATGCATAGTTTATAAAAACATCCTTCGACCCAACTCAGGGAAAGTAATGATCCATGGGGGAACTTTTGCACTGAAGTGCTAAGGCTCTGTGTTTAAGTCAGTAGAGTTAAGCTTGTCTTTAAACCTAAACTTAGCCTGAACTTAAGCCTCTGAGAGATTGTTCAGTTTCAATGGAGATTGTTTAGGATTTACCGATAGTCGTGTCTGCTCTATGAGTAGCTGTGCTGGTTGAAGGCCTTATTATCTGTGCCAGTAGCTCATTCTTTTCCATCTGGGGCTTATTATGTCCAAAACTTTGCTAAAACTTGTGCAACTTCTCCACTGAAGGCAAAAGCATCTTAGACATCCTGATAAGTCATCTGACTGGAGGTCTCTTTGAATGAGAATATCTTCTGCTAGCAGAGCTCTGCAGGCAGTGGGCTGGATTGCAATGGGAACACTAATACATTAAACCAGCAAGACTAGATCTGGAGCAAGGAATCTGTTCATGGCTTGAATTTATTAGCTATGTGTTTAAATTAACCAAAAAAGGTTCCTTAAATAAATCTGTCTATGCTTGACCCACCATCTTAAATTACTTATAAAAAAAGCATAAAGCTCATGAACTTGTAAGTGTAGAGCTAAGGCACAAGTCTTGCACTGAAAAGTGTTCAGGTGATTTACTTGCTCGTGTGGGGCACCACAAAAGATGGAGAGAGCAAAAGGCCATTCATGCATGATGTTGCTGGGCTTGGTCTCAGTAAGTTCTGAATTCTCCAGAATTCTTTAATTTTGGGGAGAGAAAATTACTGTAAGCTACAGCAGGTTGCCCAGGAGTGTCCAGACAGGTTTTGAATCTTTACAGATGGAGACTCCACAAGCTCTCTTACCAGATTGTCTCAGTGTTTGATAATCCTTAGAGTAAGCAAGGGATTTTTTGTTCTTATTCCTAGGCAGAATTGTCTGTATTTCATTTTGTGCTCATTGCCTCTTGTCCTTTCACCCGGAACCACTGAATACACTGTCTTCTTCTTTACTATCAGGTATTTATACACATTCATGAGACACCCCTCAGCCTTCTTTTTCTGCAGGCTAAACACTCCCAGCTTCCTCAACCTCCCCTCATATGACAGATGCTCCACTATGTGACCTGAAATCTGCTTGCAGATAACAGGAGGTCACTTTTAATCAGCTACTAGATAATTAAGCACACCAATATGGTCTTACCTAAACTCTGCTTAGAGGACAAGGACTTGCTATTTAAAAGTATTTAATTTAGTGAAAATAATTTGCACTCAAAACAAAGTCCCTGTGCTGTTATTTCTGATGAAGGTTTTCCTGAGGTTTGTTTGGGGTTTTTTAAAGTTTATTATTTATCTAGCTTTACCTGTTGGCAAAGTCTGCACCACATGGCAGGATATTGTGCCTGTTTTGCTAGCCGTCACCCTTTGTTCCTGGAAAAGTATGAGAGTATCTTTCGTTGCTCAGCTCTGACTTCACAGTCCGGTTAAGGAAATGCATGAGAGACAGCGAGACTATATTGCCAACCCAGAATAAAAGTCGTGAGTCAGTCCTCAAAACCCAGTAAACTTAGGAGCTATTTACTGAATAATTATATATTGTTCAGTATCTTCAGCAGAGTCCTATATTTGCGTTCTGTTTGGTTCTTTTTTTAGTCTGAAGATTTATGTCATGTTCTCAAGCTTTCATTTGAACCTTGTGGGATAAAAATACTTATACATATAAAAAGCAAGTTTTGTAAGCATTTAATTTTTTATTTATATATACACATATATTTATACATATGAAAAAGTAAATTCTTAAGTAAAGTTCTAACTGTTGAATTTGGATGTTTAGAGAAAACCAGAAATAGTATACAAGGGATCTATGATAAGCTTTTATGACATATTAAATAGTACAAGATGGGTACAATTCCATTAGCCAAAACACAATAGCCAGACGTAATCATTTTGCTTGGAGACTACTTCTGATGGGACATTCTGTGGAACTTACTTTTGTCTCAGCTATGGATTCAGTAGTGCACTAAGTACAGTTTTGTGGACTTCAGTCTTTGAGAATAGTTTTGTTTACATCCATGCTTCTTAGATGTGGTTATTTATGAGTGTATATGAGGCATAATTCGTCCCTCCAAACCCACTAGTACAACTCTGAGCAGCATAAAAAGAAACTGTTTCTCTGTTGTAATCTGTGCTCCTACCTCGTTATCTCACCTCAGAATATTAGAAAGCATGCTAATACTTAACAACAAAGAAATTCAGTGTAAAGAGATAACTCTACTAGCACCCTGTAGACATCCAACATATTCCTAAATTACATTTAAAGGATTACAAAGGGGGTTTTGCTTGTTTCTTTGTTTTATTTTTCTCTGGTCTTCAGTGATTTCCTTGTAATTATTTTGTAGCAGGTGTGAGCATCCTTGCTACCTGGCAACTACTTTCCTGGCTAAAATGTAAATACATGATTCATTGTCTCTGTGGAGCTGTAAGCATAGGCCTTTAATGGTATCACAGTTTATTAGTATAATGTTTTGGGGAGATATTTTTCCTTTAGCTGGCTGGGGATGTTATTAAATGAATGGGGATGGCTTGCTAGCAAAACTTGTTAAATATTAGCTTACCGTGTTTTAAGGCATAGCTTGTGCGAAATATGACATTACAGGCATTTCATTCAGATTACAGTAGATTTATTATATTAATGAGGTTCTGAATCTCTTGAAGATTTATAAATATTTACAAATAGTTTGAGCAAACAATGTCAAATACAGTTGAATTTCAGGGGAAAAAACATATTCCTTTCTTTTTTCTTGGTTTATATATTTAAGAATTTGAGGGCTTTTTTATCACACTGTAAATATTAGATCATCAGAACAGATACTTCTTTCTAGCAGCAGGAGCAGCGTCTTCCTTCCTTTTGTATGGCCTGAGCGGGTGTGCCTGTGCAGTCCTGTTCTGTGTGTTAGGCTGGTGCTTCTATGAATTGGCTTTTGCAGTGATTGGGCATTGCAGCTATAATGATTCTCATGTGCTGTAGGTTTGTTTTCTTGATTCTACCAGATTTTGCTATGTGTAGGCCTGTCCAGAGCACACTGCCTACCTGGGAACAAGGAAATACGGCATGTGTAGTGGCAGTCTAATGCAGTAAGGTACCTATTGGGAGGGAGCTGCAAAGATCCTCTGGGATGGAGAGGCTGAGCATATCTAACAGGATGTGTTGTATCTGATGGCTGTGTATTTGCTTTCTTTGGTTGTTCTGAGGCACTGAAGCAGCCACCTGAAAGGAAGAATTGCAAAGAGGATAAGATTTCTGTTTATTTTGGCTAAATACAAACCCAGTAAACTCCACTTCTTGTTTCAACAAGGTTCTTTTAACAGATATAAGGTGACCTTGTCTGAATTTCTTTAAAGGCCCAGTTCACTTCTGAGTGATGGTGCCCATCTAACTCTGAGACAATACTTTCCAAAATGGTGTTGGAAAGTGTCTTGCTACAGTGTCATAGAATGTTTCCTTACTGTGCCATGGTGGTACACCACCATGAAGAACTAGGTATGCTGTCTCTAGGGCTGGCTGTAAACAGATGTCTAGGATGGATTTGTATAGTATTTCTCTCAGTAATCTCACAATCTCAGCAATTTCACCTCAGGGGACTTGTTTTGGGATCATTAACATCTTTTTTTTTTCAGGGAGTTCCATGGGCTTATTATCTAGTCTGTGAAAAACTGCATTGTTTTGTTCATTTCAAGTTGTTTTCTGTGAGTTCCTTTTTGATTATATTTAGCTCTTGTATTAAAAAACACTGAACAGTCTGTCCCTACTCACCATCGCTCTACCAGTCATGAATTTGCAGACCTTTGTCGTACTCTTTGTAGGATATGATACCCTTTTTCTCTGGACTGAAAAGTCCTAACTTACTTTGTAGTTCCTATTATATCCTTGCTGCTCTTCTCTGAACCTTTCCTAATTCTACTATGTCCTTTCTGAAATGAGGGAACCCAAGCTGTTCCAAGTATGAAAATAAGCTGGGGATTTCTTCAGTGGTATGATGATATTTTCAGTTTGTTCCCTCTTTCTTTCCTGATATCATTTTCGATTATGTGATATTCTTTTTTTCTGACTTCTACTCAACACTCAGCAGATATTTGCTTTAGAACTGTTTACAAATCTAAGATTTCATTCCTGAGTGGTTGTGATTGTAAAAATGTCATTTTAGATGTGAAGCTAACACTACTGTAGTTACACACATCGCTTTCCCTTTACCTTCCTTTAATTCATTTGCTGGTTTATTGCCCATTCAGTTTCAGAATTCTGTTTTGCAGTCCTGCATGGTTAACTCTTGTCTTCACTATTGCAGATTTACCATTTCACCACTTACCTCTGTTTCTGAGTGAGCTGGTGTTTACTATGCATGCAAAGTATTCACTTAGCCTCACTGCAACGGCTTTGCCTTCTCTGGATGCTGTTATCACATCCTGAACATTAACTGGGCCTGCAGAGTCTCTCTGACAGTCTTTTTGCACCGCATGTGATTTAAGACAGAATTATTAGTCAATTTGCTTGCTTATACTTTTCAGGGTGGGATGGGGGATTGCTGTGTTCCTCTATTTAATTGACTTCTCTTTATGATTTTCATCTGGGCACAACTCCATCTTTTTGAAGGACATCTTTGTGTCCTTAAGCTGTCCTTACTAGTTGAGATTCATTAGTACTGGGTTTTCAGTTGGGTGGTTTTCCACATAATCTTTCTGCAGCATCTAAGGATTTACTACTTTTTAGTGTCCCATTTCTGTTTCAGCTGTTCTTATCCTTTCACTTACATACAACTTTGAAAGTAAACAAAGGAAGAGCGAGCCAAAAATGAATCTACCTTGTTGCCTTTGGCAGTAGTCTTGCTGGATCAGGTCCGGCCAGGACCCGGCTGTTCAGGTCAAACTATTACTGTTTGTAGTTACGTCCACTTTAGTGAAGTTACGGTGTATTGGACTTCATGCTTCTGTGTTTGTGAAAGTCACAGCTTTTTACATTTAAGAGTTCATAATATCCTTACATGGTGTTCTCTTCAACAAGGGATTTCCCTGCAATGAAACAGATCATATGTTACTCTCCAGTGGGACATTTTTATGACAGGTGAACTCTTAGATTGCTTGAGTGAAAGATAGGGGTTTTTTGTAACACCAGTGAAAACAGCATTAACACCAGCTCCTATCTGATGTTTGCAGCTATGCTGCTTGTTACGCAGGACTGAGAAAATGAACAGTGTGTCCAAGAAATGCTAGAAATAGAGTGTTTGATTAATATTACCATTAGGGATAGGGGAAGGCATGAAATTCAACAGATGGGTCAAATGACGAGCAATATGCACATCCACTACTTGGCTTTAGAGGTCCTTTCCTTATACTTGGTTGGGGACTACTGAAAGCGTTTTGTGAAATTAGGGACTGCATGGTAAAAATAAGAAGAGCTGGTTGTGCAGTTTAGTAGGTGCTGTAAGTCTTTGTCTCTTTTTCCCAACTTCAGGTGTCCCCCTGGTACTGAACCTGTGGTATTGAGGTTTGGTCACTGCCTGTAGGTGACTTCCTTGGCTTCCACAATGCATTGCACCTACAAGTCTGTCTATCCAACCATGTAGCCAGCCTGAAATTCAAGGCTGCAGGGCTGAGCGGGTACCACAGCTCCCAGCAGCATTACACTAGGTGCATGGTCACTTTGGCCACCTGATAATGGAAATCTGAGCTCCTTATGAATGCCAGTCTGGCACTCCTTCATGGTAGCACTGTTAGACACATGGACCATGAGTGCTCAAGGGATGTGACACCTTCCTATGTTTTCTCCATTAAAGCAAAATCAGACTGTTATTGCATTGCTATTAAGGCTAAGAAAAAATGTAACTTGAAATAACTTAGAGCTTGTAGAGCAGCATAGTTTCAATTACAAAAGCAATGTAAAGACATGTTATATACCAAATGGAAAAGCTGTTGGTTTAGAAGAATAGAATATACTCATTAGGTTAATTTTAGATTGTGTAAATAACTGGTTATAGCTGTGATACAAAGTTTGAAATCAGAAGTTATGTACTAGTTCTCTGCCAAATAATGAAAAGCATTTTCTGAGACATTGATGTAGATGCTGATGTTTCTTTATTGCTTAAGGTGACACTGCAGAAGATTATAAATATAATTTAAGAAAATAATATATATTTGGGAATATATTTGTTTCAAGTAACAAAGGAACATTATGCTTCATGTTTGTGTTAAACTTTTTTATAGTAAGAAGGTGATTATACCTGACATAAACAGCTCTTTCTACCCAGATGAATACTTTGCTTATGGAGTCTTTTGTGGGATTTTGGCATGTCGTAGCATGGCAAAACCAGGCTTATACAGATTTTTATTGAAGCAGTAATTCTGCTAACAATTGTGCTGTCAACTGTTATCTGCAGGTAGGAAATAAAAAAAAACTTATATTGAACACGTTTCATTGCTAAGTGGTACTGGAATTTTAATTTATAACCTTTCAAAGAAAGTAAATAACTTTTTTCTTTTCTGCTTAATGATACCTTCCCCCCAGTCAGTCCGTTTTCCCTTTGAAATCAATTTTACTCTATATTTGGAACTTCTCAGTTGTGGGTGAGAGCAGGAAATTTCCTATGGATTGGAGTGAAGTAAGGTGAAGTCTTTATCCTTCAAGTCAGATTGCAGATTAGGTGAGGAGATTCTGAAGAATTTGCACCTTTGCCTTGGGAAAGCTCTGATATACGGTCTTGTCTGTGCCAGTTTTAAGCTGGAATAGAAAGCACTCCACCAAAACTTCTCTCCTGCAGGTTCTTCCTTCATAGGTAGTGAACACTTTGAGTTCAGATAGCTTCTTGACCATGGTACCAGAAGCCTAGTAGTTTAAATGAAAGCTCAGATCTTGCCATAGCTGGGAGCCAGATTCTTTGGAGAATATATTTCATAGAACTTATCTATATAACATATGTATTCTGATAAGTAAGTTTGTTCTTTTTTCGAGTTTTTGTGCTTCATCTGTGTGGTCATTGCACCAACTTGCAGGCACTTGTATCTCTTCACTGTGATAACAGTTATCCTAAATGTCTCATTAAAGTAAAGGAAAATAAGGAAACAGTCTACTGATCTTTTCACTGTACCTCATGCTTTGAGACAGATACATATGTATGTGGGTATATATACAATATACATATATATTTCACTTGGCTGCATTCTCTACGTGCTCTTTTGGATGGCGTGCAGGGGTGGACTCTAGAGCTGCTTGGGCCAGCGGTAGAAAACCCCATTGCCTCCACCAGGAAAAACAACTCAAGCTGTGCGCTTTATTGAGAAGTATGATACACATTTGCAGCTTTCACAGTCTCTCTTGGAAGCTGGACATCCTGAGCTTTGGATACCTAATGTTCAGCCTTTTGCCAGAACGTCTGTAATAATTACATTTCAAAGGTTTTGATGCAGTGTAATCTGAAGCAAACAAGCTTTTTCAAAAGAGTAAAACATATGTTGTACATCTTACATGGCAGAAATGTTGTCTATCATAATTGATTCATTGATGTGATATGTTTTCAAAAGAAATTTCGTACTACATGAAACCATGTGTCTTTGCCGCATTTCCCAAATTAAATAGAAATAAATCAAATTGAGTTCCAAGTAGATGTAGACAAGCTAACTTGTATAAAAGTGGATACTGTTAATGATTTAAATTGAGTGACATACCAATTTTCCGTGATTCATGACATCATTGTCATGAATTATTCTAATAATTTTTAATCTGGTGTATTGACTACACTGAGTGATTTATAAGTAAGGTTAGTTACAGACCTGTGTGGAAAGCTTGCAGACAAAGTGGAAAGGCAACAGAAAAGAATGTGAAGTGTAACTCAATAAATTGGAAAGTAGCCGAAATTAGGAAGTGTCTTGTTAGCTTCATAGTTTTGACTTTGTTATTTTTTCTTATTCCAAACTGTCCTCCCCCTTTTTTGTCTTTTGTGCTTGGGGGTAATTTAGAAATAGCTAATGATCTCATCGATCAGGTGGTATGCTGAAGTAAATAAGGTCATTTAAGGCTTATCTTTGATATGCAATGTCGTCAGTTTTACTGTGGGTCAAATGGCCCACAAACTTGTAGGGCTTAATATCATTTGAAGCAGGTTTAGTCCTGTCAGCCACTGACTTAGATTTTGAATTGAACTTTAAAAATTAAGAACACATTCGTCTTTAGGAAAACAGTCCCCACGTAGTATATGTAAATGGATAGCACTAAGCCTGCCACTTTCTACTCGGCAGTACCTATTCTAAATAATCACTATTTTTTTTCCTGGTTTTGGTTTTTGTTTGGGGTTGTTTTGGTTTTTTTTTTTTTTAATTTTACTTTTGTCTTATTGAAATCTGTATGCTCCTGAGAACACTTGAATCCATAATCCTGTACCTCTTGGAAGGCGCTTAGCATTTCTCAACGTCTGAAGGTTAAGCTCAGTGTTAAACGCATCACAGTTGAGATTTGTTTCTAATTTTAGTTGTGACACCATCTTTTGTGACATGATGTGATCATGTTTGTGAGGAAGAGGTTAGAACAGCAAGTCATATCTTCAACCGTGTATTTAATATAAAAGCGAAAAAGATGAGGAAATCTTGTGGAGGTGATTTTGCTGGACTACTGTTCTTACTCTTATATAAATAAGAAAATATGAAGTGATCAAAAAACTTTTGCAACTAAAATGTCAGGAATTTCTTAAGGATGGAGTGGAAATTGACATAATATTTAGTAATATTTATCAAACATGGAAAACAAGGAAACAACTGGCCTTATACAAGGTTTGTTTACTGGTGATGCTCTTCTCAACAGCTCTACTAGTCTATTTGTAAAGCTTATAAAGGAGATCTCAGCTGAAGGCAATAATAAGTTGTAGGTGTGACCAAACCTAGTTCATTGCATGCCTCTAACATTAACTCACACTGGTTATTTTAAGATTTTCTTTTAATATAACCTAGTAATTTTGTGGCTATTTTTTGCACAGTTGGTATAAAGCACCTGTAAACACCAGGGCTGAAGGTCTTGGTAGAATGATAGACCTCACACCCATTTGTTATTGTTACTTCTAGAAAGTTTGTTTTATCATTAAAACAGACTGAGTCACTCAGATGAGCTTTTTTTTTTAAATTTGTGTGCTGCTGTTGTATCTTCTTAGCTTCCTACTGTTTGCCATAATGCTTGATGATATTTAGCAATATTTAACTAATAAGGGACTGGTGCCAGTCTTGCATATGCTTAGCTGATAAATTTTGCGAGCTTTATTCGGTCATATGTGAGCGCAAGCACAAGGCTGTAAGGTGTTTCCAAAGAAAGTCTCCAGTTGTTTCTGTAGCACCATCCCTGTGTGTTGTCCTTAAAGTAAATTATACAAAGTGCCCATCCCCCATGAAAATACACTTTTGAAATGAAAATTTAAGGATTTAGTATATCCTGATCAGATTTAGCACGTCGGACTGTCAAGGCAGGATGCACATTACTGAAATGTATGTGGTCTGCACAGCATGATGCAGACTGAGGGGAGAGAGAGGAATAGTGGAAGGGTGGTAGTGAATTTGCAGACACTATCCTGGCAATAGTGAGAAGAAACACTGAATTGGCTTAATGAACAGTGTTACTGTATGCCAGGTTTATTTGCTTGCCTCAAGCATGTTTTAAGCCAGGCACAGGAGAGAGCTGAAGAAATACTAGAAATAATTTGGACATGTCTTCTTTTTTTTTTTTTTTTTTTTAAATAGATCCTAGACATATTCACAGAGCTTTACTGTGTGCTTTTGCTTTGCAAGCTCATCCTTTGTGACGTTGAAAATATGCTTTTAAGTCATTGTATCTCAGTCAGGCTCAGACTGATAAACAGTGTGGTTTTTCCCAAACTGACATTTTTCTGTGTTTGTTTTTTTTAGCAGACTTCCAAGTTCCATAGTAACTATCCCTGTTCTGCAACCACCTCCCCACTCCTCCTCCTTTTCTATTCGTGGTGCAACTCCCTTTCTATGTACTGTGGGAAAACTGTGTTTTCTCTCATGGAATAAAAGGCCTACCTTTGTTTCATGTTGGACAAAAATAGGGCTTTATATCTCTCTGTTTTCCATATAACAAAGAGTAAAACTAGCTCTGGTGAGATGATTACAAATGAAGAATATTAAGCCTCATAGTATGTTGTCAGTGTTCCTACGTCAGTTTTGACATGATCGGTCTTTATAATCCCAAGGAAATGATGCTTCCCCTTTTACTTGCCTATTCCTTGGTATTGCACCGATTTATACCATGGAGGTGTTGAAGTCAAGTGCTATTTGAATAGGTGGCAAAACAGGAGAGGTCTCTGCCCTTTCACTGGTTTTTAATGAATGAGGAGTAAAGAGAGACAATGTTAGCAGCAACAAAACTTTAAAGATGATATGTGATGATTTCTGAATGCTATAACCACTTCAATAATTGTTTTCTCCAGAAAAATTGAATGAGAAGTGAGAAAATTGGCTGTGTTTGAAGTTTTCTTTGAATTTGTGGTCTCAAAGGCAAAATTTCAGTAGTTGAGAGAACAATTTCTGCAACATGTCTGTAGACAGAGGAAAGATGAAAGTTTGCAAGTACAATATGAAAACAAGTGGTAAGGAACACATTCTGAATTGTGTTTGATGAAGAATGTTCAGGCTGTTAATAAGAAAAGAAATTGCAGGGTATGATGTCTATTAAAGGATCAAAGAGTAAGAGACTTAAGTTGTGAAATATAAATATAGACAGAAGAAGATTAAAACAGAGTTAGTGATCAGAAGCTTCTGGGAGGAGAGATTGTGGAGCTCTCTATAGAAGCTATAGAAAGCAAATACAAGAGAGAAAACAGTAAAAGTGAGTGGTATTTATTTATGTACAAAAAGAATGGGAGACTGATAAGTGTTTGACATGAGCTGTTCTTTGAGGAGTGCTTTGCATCTGCTTTTTGAGTTCAACATTCAACAGAGATTATGGCAGTTAAAACCCTGTGAAATGAAACCTGAATTAATAGGTTTGGAATAAACATGAATTTGACTGATTGTGGGGTGTTTTTTCAGCTGGGACCATGTGAGTGGAAGAGCTTTTCTTGAAGAAGCAGGCTGTCAGTGAGTGTGTGGAGTTTCTCCAAACCCCTGGAAAAGCAAGAAAGTAGCAACAGCAATGGTAATACAATTACAGTACGAAGCCACAACCTCTTCTTTTATCTGATGGAGGGGGTACTTTATGTTCATCATCACCACAACAAGATCTCTTCCAAATAATTTTTTCAGTTTGGATGGAAGTAACTTGGCTGTTTTATAATCTCTGTACCTCTTTAGATATGGAAGAAAAGAACTATACTACCTGTTAATGTCAGTGGTTTTCTGAGCAAAGGAGCTCAGTTCCTTGTGTTGATCTAAGGAGGAGAGTTTTAAGCCAGCTGGTGGAAGAACAGCCAGGTATTTGTGGAATTCTTTACAAACAAGAGACTTGCATGGAAGAAAGGTTGGAAGTGTGATTTGTCTGAGATTTTATAAGTGAAGCATGAAGGAAGTCAACATTTCGGTAGTGAATGAAAGATGGAGTTAAAGAAGGAGAGAAGGACAGATAGTTGTGTGTCTGCAATAAGTGAAGAGAGACTAACAGAAAAGGAAAGACAGAAAAAATGGTCATCCGTTATGAATTTTCTCTTGGGAAACACTATCCTTTTTGGTGGGAGTAGTAAACAAAGAAGGAAAGGGTGACATTTTTAAACGCAGAGCCCACAACAATACAAAGACTGTTCTGCTCAGTTTGAAAAGGAAAATCCTACAGAAATATTTACCCCAATTTGCAAATGAGGTTTCCATGGGAAGGATATGAAGAGGACTGTCTAGTTTAATGTTGACTAGAGCAGAGGCAGTTTATCATGATCAATCATTGTTCAAATATCCTCATGCCAAAAATAAACTGAAAACTAACTGACCATGCCAGATCTGTGCTAGACATGAAATAAAGGGAGCAGGTGTGTATGACTACAGCATCAGCTGAATGGGAAAAAAAGTCCTTCAGTTGATCTCAGTAATTCGTCAATGTACAACAGATTCAAAGACACAAATGTTTGCCCAAAGGCATGTATTTGGTTTTTAATTGGGTATTATTCAATGCATTACCTTGAGCTGAAGTGGACAATCTTTTTCTTTAACAGCAAAGGTTTAGTGTCTACATGAGTGAGATCCATTGCTTGCCACAACTGTTGTTAAGCTGTCTTGTTTCTCCTTGTGAATGGAAATATCTCTTAAGTTGTAAGTCTGGGAACCTAGAGGAAGACATAAGAAACTTTCTTTAGCTGTGTTTTTTGCCAGGTGGCAATGTTCTGTTTACAGAACTACATAAAATGTTCTCAAGAGAAGGACACGTTTAGGGAACACAGGTAAATACAAAAAGCTTTTGAAATATGAAAGAAAGCACAGGCTTTTTGTGCTTGTCTCTAACTTTTGAGGAAAAAACAGCTATTTTTGTGGTTTGGGGAAATCACATGCAATTTTATTTTGGCAGTAATCAGCGATAAGAAATAATACAGGCTTTAAAAAGCATTGACAGTCATGCATAGTAATCAGAGTGTTTCCAGTTCCCTGTGGAAGGACACAGATTACCGGTTACCAACTGACTGTGCACTGTAGAAGTAGTTTGGCAAAAATATTTTGGCCTAAAGTGTATGCTCTCCACTTCCATGATGTTTGAGCACCCTTAAAGCAGTTGTCCTCTAAAGAGTAATGTGAAAAAACCTGCTGTTTATTCCCATTTGATAGATGGGGTCCTGGAAAGCAAAGTATTATGGGATCTCTGATCACTAGAAATCTGTGATTGGTAACTTCAGCTCAAGACTGCTAAACCAAACTAGACCATATTTTTTTGTTTTCTTTTTTGTTGCTTGGTTGTTTTGTTTGTTGTTTTTTCCTTTCCTAAGGGCTCATTAGCCGTCCTTCATGGGCACTTTTAAGAAATATGTGATAAATACATGGATCAAAACAAAACAACAACAGAAAATAAAGTCAACTGGAGTTTAGTATGCATCTAGTGAGTATTTCCTTTCGGTATGTGAATGAAATGCAAACTTCGTTCTTTGTACTGCCAGACTAAGAATGCTTCATCTTTACTTTCTGCCAGTGAAAAATTACACTGCTTCAGGTAGAGGGACGAATGTTACCCTATCAAATATGGGAACAGGCCATCCATGCGAGTCAGAAATAGAATATTGGCTCTGCAGTGAATGACACGAGATGTGCTCAGGCTAGTTTGCTCTGTTGTATGTGAAATCATGTATTGACGGTGTACTTTCCAAGAGGCCAAGGATTCAATCCTCTTTTCAGATTGCATAGGATATTGTCATATCTTGTCTCCAAAATGCAAATTTGAAAACTGCATTATTAATTATAATGATGGGCAAAATTAGTTCTCTTCAAGTCTGTGTGTCAAGCAGAATAGCATATAACAAGCTTTACTGTGTATCATTTTTCTCTTTTGCAGACAATAAAAGTAAATCTAAAGCTTGTCAGTTGGGGTGGCCAAATGATACGGATTGTTTATCTGCCTCTCCTGTGACGCCAGCAGAGTTGGAAACATCCCTTTGCCCTCTCAGTGCACAAATGGCACGCTCTGATTGCTCTCTCCTCTAGGACAGGAAAATTACACGCTGGTGAGGGAGTTTTGTACATGAGCATGACAGATGTGGAGAAAACAGAGTCTGTTAGGTATCTAAGTGTTAAGGTAGCCTAAATTTAGGCTGACATTTTGTGAAAAGTAAAGGCATCAGGCCAAAGTCTTGTAGAAGCTACTTAAGCCAATATTCCATTTTCTGCGTCATCAGAAAATGCAATTTGTACTGTATAGAAAATAATTGAAGAATATCATTGTTCTTTTCAAAGGATACCTTAGTTGTTTATTTAACTAATGCAATCTAGATCTATACCGTTATGACTACAAACTGTTGAGTTTTTTAAAAAACATTCATTTATGGCGTTCAGAAGACTTTTTTTCTGCCTTACTGTTTAAAATACATGTACTATTTACTTGTGCATGTCTTTAAGTGATGTTGACTAGTTTGGGTTGTCAGTTATGTTAATTACATATGTTTGGCCATATAGATTTTCTGTGGTCTATCAGTCCTTTGAAGATGCAGGTCCTTTTGAACACCTGTCATGCCACTAGTGAAGAGAGTTCTGGGGTAGTGTAGCATTGTCAGGAGTTCTCAGAACTCCTGCCACTGAGTTTATGGTTTGATGAGACAGGACCCCATGACGATAAAAATTTCTTGCTTTTCTTGCTTGTGCTTTTTGGGTCTTGCTTTTGTTGCCTGACCTTTTTTGAGCTGCATTGGGAAGCTGATCTAATTTCCTTTAGAATGAATGAATAAATGCAAGTAAAACCTTGCCATGCTGGCCGAGGACAGGAGAGGAGTGGGAGCACACAGGGAATTCCTTAACATGGTATTGCCAGAGAAGCTCCTGTGCCCCATCCATGCAGCCATGCAGTGGCACCAAGACTGCTGCAGTAGTTCTTTTGATTTAGATGTTCCATAAATGCATTGTTTAGTACACATGGTCTTATTTAGGACATGGTGTTACTTAGGACACATCTCCTAAATAAGAACGTTTGTACTAGAGAAATGGCTGTGCTTGGATTTATGTACTGTCTAGAAACACAGTATTTCCCAATGCCATTTGAGAAGAAATGGCTAAAGGAGTTACCATGATCATTCAGTCCAGCGGTCCGTAGCAGCAAGTCACTCTATAGAGGATATGTAGCTGTTAAGGCTCTACTGACCATCTGGCTACCTTCTTTCTCTCCTCACACTGCAACAGTCCACACAAACCCCTTAACATCCTTGATAAGCTTATGGTGTTTGGATCAGAAGACAAAGTATCACAAAACAGCTGAGTGCCAGAAAAAGAGTGTGAGAAATTAAAGCAGTTACCAAACTTGTTGGTTACTGGTGTCTGCAGTGCTAAATAACTTGGCAAAAAGCGAGATGGGAACCATAGTGCTGTAAAAAACTGACTGATGAAATATTTCTGTTGGCAATATTCCTAGTGTATTTCTAGCCTGAAATTCTTGTTGGTAGGTATGCCTTGGAGATTTCCCCTTGCAAATATAGTTAGTTGCTCAACTTCTCAACTCATTCATTTTCTAATGGGTCCCAGAATAGCATGCTGCCTCTCTGAATTGCTGGAGGCTCTCTGCTGTATCTGAGAGGACACTAAATGAACAAAAGTGAATGTAATGATTTAGGCCACAAGTCAATAAAATACTCAGCAACCATGTGTTTTAAGCTTTCAGCTTTATTTTTTGCTTCTGTCAGTGTATGTGCACTTTAATATTTCAGCTGTGGTGAGTGACACCAGCAGCTGAAATTGTGTTGTTTATCTGTTTATATTTTTGTACACACACATACCTGAGATGCTAAGAGAAATACAGTTTGTATGCCTGTAAATAGTGACTGAAAGAGAATGCTGTGATTAGGTAGCTTACAGTAGCACTTTCTTTGAAGTTGTCTAGATAAAACCAGCTCTGCTGTGTTACTTCTAAGTAAATGACTCCTTAAATGTAAAATTGCCACAATTGTATGTGAAAATGGAGACAAACATTTGTTTCGAATGGCAAGCAAATTAATATTGTAAAGCATGAGGATGCTACTTTTAGAAGCATTCTTACTGGCAACTAAAAAGAAAAAAAAAAAAATAAGTTTGACCAAAACAGCCTGTTTCACCACACTAGTAATTTACTTATGTGGGTTTTTTCAGCCTTACTATTACAGTGCATCTATTTTTAATGCAGGCGGTGCCCAATTTTGCTGCTCCCCTTTATCAGGTAACACAAACCAGACTCATAGCTTTAGTTACCTTTCTCTACCTTTTAAGATGTAGAAAGCTTCCTTATGGCAAATAAACCTTCCTTATGGCAAATATACCATTTGCAAACCATATGTGCAAATTTTAGTTGTTCAAGTTTTCTGTCACCATCTTTTTAGCTTTTCCTTTTTGCTGGAATTCTGGCAGAGGTAAGGAGAGGAGATGGAGAATACAATTAAGGTTTAAGGTAATCTAAGTTGTGATTTATTTATTCATTCCTGTGGACACAGTCCATGGGTGATATCTGCTACCTTGTACACTCCAGCTTTTGTTGCTGTTTGCTCTTAGCCAAAACTGTCACTTAGCCTGTGTGCAGCATTATTTTGTTAGCCACTGAAAATGCACTTAATTTTTCATGGACTAATGCAAACACTTTAATTGCACTAATAGAATCATAGAATAGTTAGGGTTGGAAAGGACCTTGAGATCATCTAGTTCCACCCCCTCTGCCATGGGCAGGGACACCGACAAGGGGTAACGGGTTCAAACTTAAACAGGGGAAGTTTAGATTGGATATAAGGAAGAAATTCTTTACTGAGAGGGTGGTGAGGCACTGGAATGGGTTGCCCAAGGAGGCTGTGAATGCTCCATCCTTGGCGGTGTTCAAGGCCAGGGTGGATAAGGCCTTGGGTGGCATGGTTTAGTGAATGAAAGAATGTATTCCAGACCTCCGGGAGATGTTCTTAGCAGTTTATTTGATTGGCAACTGCTTTAACAAGCAGGGGAAGGGACTGGAAGTGCAATCATAACATACACCGGCCAGTCCATCCATGACAGATGGTTTATGTGAGACCTAACTTGTGATGGTGTAGAACCTCTGATTTGTTGACTTCAGGGTTTTGTTTTCCTGCCTTTATCACGTACCCTGCCATCCTGTTTTCTCGACTACCAATCGACAGATTGTGTGTAGATGACTGCCATAGGACTATGTTATTTTTAGAACAGGCCCTGATCCCGAGTTTGATCCTACATTTTGACCACTCGGAAGCTTAAGCTTATCTAAAATAGTCTGTCATCTCTGCTTGTGGCTTTGGGATTCCAGCATTTGCAACTTACTTTTCATTTAATTCATTTTTGTACTGCCCTTTTCCTGCAGCTCTTCGGCTTGAAGAGAAGGTTTCCTTGCCCATGGCAGGGGGATTGGAATTAAATGATCTTTAAGGTTCCTTCCAACCCAAACCATTCTATGATTCTATGAATACAAAAGCCTTCCCTTCCCGGACTTTTGCAAGATATAAATATGCCTGATTAGTGTTGTCTGAACATGGATTCAATGTATGTTCCAGTTGAATTCAGTATTTACAAAAATTAGGTTTGTGACACATTATGATAGTATCATAGAATCAGCTAGGTTGGAAAAGACCTTTAAAATCATCAAGTCCAACCATTTCCCAGGACTGCCAAGACCACCACTAAACCATGTCACTAAGGACCTCATCTACAGTTTTTGAACACTTCCAGGGACGGTGACTCCACCACTCCCCTGGGCAGCCTGTTCCAATGCCTGATCACACTCCTGTGAAGAAATTTTTCCTAATATTCAATCTAAACCTCCTCTGGCACAGCTTGAGGCCATTACCTCTTGTCCCATCACTTGTTACTTGGGAGACGAGACCGATCCCCACCTCACTACAACCTCCTTTCAAGTAGTTGTGGAGAGCAATAAGGTCCCCCTTGAGCCTTCTCTTCTCTAGAAGGGAACACAACCCCAGTTCCTTCAGCCATTCCTCATTTGACTTGTGCTCCAGACCCTTCACAAGCTTTGTTGCCCTTTTCTGGACCTGCTCCAGCACCTCAATGTCTTTCTATTGGTGTCTTTTTTGTATCATAATGTATTGTGAGGGTACAATAAGTAGCTGCATTAAGATTTTCAACGTGGTTTATTTAGCTAAAGGGAGAGGTTATATTTAGTTGAAACGTGTTGTGATTTTCTTTTCAAAATTATGAAACCTTGCTTTCAATTGTATTTGGATGATTTCCACCACCCCACCCCCACCCCCACCCCCCACCCCCCCTTCTGGAGTCTATATATTTGTTACTTCCATGAGGAAAATTAAGATCATGTTGCTCCTTGGGAGAAATCCTGGTTCTACTGAAGTTAGGCAAAATAATTCCAGTTCACCCACTGGAGTCACAATTTCATCCTTTTAATATTGCCCCAAATTCACTAGCACAGTAAAACCAGCTCCCTAGCTGGTGTACTGATAACATTTTGGTTTGCAGGTCTGTTCCTCTGTACCAGAGTTCAAGATGAAGAAGAAAGATAGATGAAAACTGGATATGGGTCCACTGAAACACTTTGAAAAAAACAAACCAGGAGAAGACTGGGACTGAGCTTTGCTGCCATCCTGGTCCAGATAACCCGGAGAGTTTTGTGTGGTTTCATAACAGTGTTATTGACCAGCATGAGATGTGACCTTTTCAAAGCACACTAGCGGTCAATTTGTTGCTGCTCTCAGAGGCATGTTTGTGCATCGAACACTGTTTGTCTGTGTGCTTGAACGTCCCCAGTGAGAGGTAGAGGAGCTGGAGGAAGAGGGAGGTCCTAGCAGGCAGCGTAGTGGGAAAGACTGGTGTGAGCCCATGGCCCAGCATGCAACCAGGTCTTGCCCTTGGCCCTTTTTAGTCTTTTATGTAAAACATTCTGATCTTGGTCAAGCTTCCAGTGGCTTCTGGTGGCAGTTCTATCACTATATATTTTGTTTGATATTTAAGTAAATGTCTCACTTGCTTCAAAATTTAACAGAGCAATTGTTGTTCCAGTCTTCTTGGGTATCCATCTACTATAAATCTACTATAGCTTTATAGTGTGGTTGTAGCATGTTACGTAAAGCCAGTTCATCCCTCCACGAATCCAAGCCTGGATTTAGAAACACCCTACTTTTACCATCTAATTATTTAACTTAAAAGGGCAGCTTTGAATAGCAAAACAAAGCAAATACTTTACGGTTTGCTTTTTTCCACACAGACTTTTTTCTCAAGATGTTTACAGTGCATTCCATTGTGCTACTCTTGTAAAAATTGTCAAATCATATAGGAAAATAAACATATTTTGGATAATAAAAACCCCACACAGACCCACACCTTTGCTTTTTAGGAGAGGGTGATTTAAAAGAAGAAAATTATTTCTGATGTAAAAATAATTATTTAGTTCTTATTACTTCTATAAGGCAATAATTCTTACTAGTTCTTTGTAGCTTTGGGCATACCCCTACGATCACCAAGTCTGACCTGTCTGGCTTGGAATTGTACAACAAAACCTGTCTGAAGTTTGCCTTGTAGAAGTGTTAGACCTTTCTTTCCAGAGACATGGCCACTACTGATGTCAAGCTCATTGGTAAATTGCTGCAGTGATTAAAAGGTGTTAAGATAAAAAGATTTAAAACATATGCCCACTTCTGGCTTGAATTTTGCTAATTGATGGATTTTTCTTAAAGCCTTGCTTCTTAAAATAAAGACCATATTACTATACCACTAGGCATCTTGCCTTGTATATATATATATACAGTGCCAAGCCATCCCTGAACGTGGTCAGTAAGCTTAGTTTCTCAGGTCTTTGAGTTTCCAGTTTCCAATGGTTTTCCGAACCTATTTTATGCTTGTGGCATATGTATATCCATCTTCAGTTTTTCCGCATTCTTTTTCAGGTATCTATACTGGAAGAAGTTACAGTATCCCAAGAATATTCTCTTTGGTATTTGCATATCACCTCACTAATGTTACTCAATATAACCTTGTTTCTATATCCAAGGATTTTATTAGCTTTTTGGTCTCAGTGTAATCCTAGGAGCTCATATTTAGTTGAATGTCTTCTGCTGTGAGCCTAAATCCTTTGCATAGCCATTGGTTTTCACAGTGCAGTTCTCCAGACAGCAAGTTTGGCCTACGTTTCTTGGCTTAAATCCAAAAAAGCACTTACCAGGCATATATTATAAACTAGAGATGGTGTTCTTCTTGGTTCTCTAGCCATAGGGATGTAGTAGTCTGTCCTCTGGGAACTCTTAGTGTCCAGCTCCGTTAATCTAATCTGCCTGATTGCCCAGCATCAGGAAATCCTGTGCAAACATTGAGTGGAAGTGCAGGCTATCTGTTCAGTAAATGTGCAGAGGGCTTGAAATGCCTGAATTATGCTGAACGTATTGCAAGCTGTCACAGGTAATATATTGCAAGCTCTCATAGGTTATATGCTCTTATGGTTCCTTCATGTATGTCCATTCAGGTGTGACTGGTGGAGCTAAACATGGCAGGCAGTGCACATATGCACTAATAATGTCTCTCTGAGAAAGCTGGACATAACCATGGAAGACCCAGTAAATCTCATATTGCTTATACCTCGACTTGCCTCATTAATTGCATAGAAGAAGCAAAATGCTTTGCTGGTTAGAAGCATTTATTTGTCAATATCTGATGTTGCTTTTGGCTACATGGCTTATGTTATTTGTATGCAATTTACCTCAGCCTTGCAGCAAAATGTGTAGATTTTTGTTCCAACATGGTAAGTAATTGTGTCAGCATAACCTAAATATTATGTATTTATTTTTTTGATAGCTCTGTGTGTTTGGGGTTGGATTTGTTTTGTTTTGTTTCATTATTTGAGCTTTGTGATTCAGGAAAATACCTGTGAATTTATGAAGCCTTTAAGCATATGGTTAACATAAGCCTCGTGCTTATAATCAAGTATGTGCTGCTGAGGTGCTGTCCTGAATCTGGGATTTAATTTCTATTATATGTATTTTGTGAGCAGAAAGGCATATTTTAAGAGGAGAAAGACCTGATAAGTCATCAGCTAGTTCCAAAAACCCTGAGCTAATTTGCATGAGAAAGATGTGAGCCTCTCTATATTGTTACGTGAGAGATGGTACAGACCCATACATTTATCTAGTGTAGCACTCCTTATCCTCAAAACTTTGTGAAGTTTTATTCTCCCATAGTTTGTCAGGAAATCCCCTAAAGCTGCAGATATGCCTTTCTTTGTCCCAGAAAATTCCTTTGAAGCTTGAATTGAGCTTAAACACATTTAGAATTGCAGTCTTCTCTCACTTGAAAAATGCCCATCATGTGGTTTCACAGTGCTGCAAAGGAAAAGCAATATGTATTCCTGCACGGGCAATGCCAAAGGCTTGCTACACAGAAAAGTGATCAGAGACATTCCCTCACTGCATCTTTCCAACTCGAGGATGTGGATTAGGTGATACATTTTAACTCCTCCGGAGGCTTGGAATATAGTCCCTTATTTCCAGGAGGGAGCACAACCACACCGCTTGAGCATCTCCCCTAATTTCTTTCTTCTCCCAAACCATCTGCTTCTCTGTGGAAGTAGTCGTCCTCTGTTTGTTAACCTAGTTAATCCTCTAGTGTAAACTGTAGTAATTTATGCTGGGTGTTTGTGTTTCACATGGTACTAAGGGTACCTAATGAACTGTGGCCCCAGAAACATCTGCTCTATACAATAGTTAATTTTTTTCTTCTTTTTTAATCCTGTGATTGGATTAAAAAAAAAAAAAAAAAAAAAGGTAGGAGCTCTTTAGGCTGCAAAGATTAGAACTCAAACCTTCAGAACTGAAATAGGCCATATTTAATAAAACCCATGTTACCTTAATTTAGCTCCCACTTGTTTATGAATGGTTTGATATTGGTGCTTGTTATTACTTGCTATTTTCACTTGCAAAATGAAAAAGGATTTGAAAGAATGTGGATTGGGACACTGGTAAGACTGTGCTATAGTCGTTTAAGCTTACAACTAGAAGCTAGAGAACATCTATTTATTTTTATATGTAATAGTTGTATGCTACAATTGAGCTATATGGTAGAAAAATCTATGTAAGAATTCATTTACAAGTAAGAAAACTGCAAAAGTTGAAACTGTTAATGGACGCTATGCTCCAGAATAATGTGAGAGAGAAATGGGATATGCTAAAAACAACCAGTAATACACTGTTTGTACTTAAAAAGGAAAATAAGAAAAGTGCTACTTAATTATAACGTTGCAGAATTAATAATGCAGTAGAAATCTTAGCTCTTTCTGAGTGCTTAATTTCTCAGTCTTAATGTGGTTTCCAGATTTAATTTCCTTATATTTATTTGTTTTTAACTCAGAAGGAAAATAAGAGAAACACATTGTGAAACCCCTGTAATGAGATCTTAGTGCTACTTAACATGCCTTACATTTTCTATAAAGTTGCTGATTGCATTTAGAGTCACCTCAGCAGTACTAAATCATTTCAACAGTTTACTCTTACCTCCAGTATCATTAAAGTTCTCCAAATTTAGGAAATGCGTTTGAAAAAACAGAACAAAACCCCTCATGTTCGTGTATGAAAATGTCACCTTATAACATCCATAGCTTTGAAAATAAAAAACAGATTTTCTTCAGGCGTGAGCCCTTTATCCTTCTCCTGTGGGACTCTGAAGGAGCTATTTAAACTCATGTGATCATGCAGTTAAAGGCTGTGCTGACTCAGCAAAGTGTTTAACTATGTGCTTAAATTCTATTGTGATCAATAGAATTTGAGCATGTGCTTAAATATTATGTTGAAAAAGGATGGATTTACACACATGTTTTAAAGCTAAGCATGTACCAAAGCAGGCCCATAATGCATCGAAGCAAGTTGGAAGAATTCAGGCTGTAAAAGCCCTACTTTTGAGGTGACTGACTTCATAAGTAAAATATTTTGATATAATTTTTATATATGATCTAAAATGTAGAGTACAATGCTGTAGTTACTATAGTCTGTGAATTAGCTAACATGAGATAGTTTATAAGTCTGTCAGCTTAAAATACATATGCCAAAATTAATAATGCTTGCAGCTAAATATCTGAATGTACATTGTCTACTCTTGAATATTAGTTTGCTTTTATTTAGCTACTGAACTATTTGAAGTCAGCTAGAGCTGTGAATGCTATCTTTAGAAATGCAGATGCATATATAAGAATTTATAAACACGAACGGGTACCCGATACCAGGATCCCACACTCCACCATTTTCAATGTTCTGACCCGTTTTTAACTTATTCCTCCAGTGTTTCCTTGTGATACAATTATTTTGAGGCACTGAATCACTAAACAGGGTCATGTTCTGGTTGGCTCAAGGCCATAAGCAATTCCACTTTTTTTTTATTTACTTGAGTCTATTAAAAGCTTTTTCTGCATTAAAGAAGATAACTGTTTCTATTGGTGATCCGATCCCCCTTGCACTTGTGTTAAACATCTTCTGCTCTGTACTGTGAAATTTATTCCCACAAAACACTTGGGTACTTTAATTCTCAAGAGAAAATACAAATGATACCAAATTGGCAGCTGTCAATATGTGATGGTATGTGTGATGCTCATCCTGATCTTGCACTGTAACACCCTGCCAGTCACTGTGCTGCCAACTGCCCCTGTTCTTGCCCTTGGCAGAACTGAGTGTTTGCTGCCTGCACAGCTTTGCTGCTTCCCTGGGAGGATTGTTCCTGGGGAAAAGGGGGGAGAGGGAAGAGGGAAAGCAAGGACAGAGGGGTGTTGAGCAGCAGTATGTGCTAACTTGAAGATCTTGTAGGGAAAACCCCTTTGTCAGCTTCTGTGGTAGGACAGCACCTCTGGGGGACAGATCCTAACTGAGCAGGACCAGGTCATTTGGCACATGGAAGAAGGAAAGGTTTGGGATGATGGAGGAGACTTGAGCCACAGACCTCCCAGGTGCCATCGAGTTTTCTAACATCACAGTGCTTTGTTATTGCGAATCTTTTCTTTGGTAGCACAATAGTGATAAGTTTAAAACAAAAACTATTGCCCTTGGCTATGATCTACTGGGTTAGTTGAAGAGCAGACAGACAATCCTTTTCCAAAGGTCAGAACCAAGCCTTAAGTATCGGTCAGATTCTTGTGCCTTCAGGAGCAAAAAATGCTGGAGATAGTTGAGAATTTGGTGGATGTCTAGAAAGCTCTGAAATGCCACCTCTGTTAGCTTCTTGATTACGGTGAAGAATCAGTGTCCCAGTGTCTGTTGTTGCTCCCCTAAAGCAGGGACATAGAAGGAGACTCACGATTTTTGTAGGCAGGTGGTCAGACAGTTGTATCATATATGTAGGTAATGACAGGCTTTGGTCACCTGTGTTACCAAAGGCAGGGTAGGACCCAGAGAAGTAAAGTGCTATCTGTAATAGTGAAATGAAACTAACTCAGTGGTAGGTATTTTAATCGGCAAACAAGACACACGATTTCTGAAATATCAGTATGAAAAATAAACTTCACAAAAACCTGCCAGATGCAGAGGGCACCGTGCTCTTCTCTGATGCACTGTCAAACACTGCTCTTCTGAAACCACATTGTCTTGTAAAACTGAGAGACGCCACACAAATTGCCTAATGCTTCTAAAAATAAGCGTGAGCTGCTCAGCCTCTCTCCAAATTTTAGCAAGTCAACCGAACAGTGCATAGTCGGTCAGCATGTCTAGCATGCTGTGCCACAATGGGTGACTTACTATAAGCATTGTATCAACCCTGCTAAATATGGAAAGGCACCTTATAACTGCATGCACAAAACCCAGTCCCTCATTAGCGTCTGCCCCCACCTTCTGCTTCCCCCCAACCCCATGAGCCCCAGCGATTGCTTCTGCCGAGGCGAGGCAGCTGCACGTCCCAGGGGAGCAGGCAGCAGCCTGGCTCCTGTGCCGAAGCCAACTGTGGCGTAGCCAGAGAAACGGGCAGCAAAAATAGAACAGCAGGATGGCTGCATGTGGGCGAGGCACAGACCACATAGCCAGCAAAACCTCCCGGGGTATTTTAGGACTGATACAGAGGCCGTGGCATTTTGCTCATTGTTCACAAAATGCTCTCTGGAGGAGGAGGGAGAGAGTCCCGTGTGAGGGGTGTTTCTGTCCTGCTCCCTGCCTTCCCTTCCTCCCTCCCTGGCATCTCCCCACCGAAACAGGCTGGGCAGGGAGAAGGGGTTAATCACACTCGAGGCCGAGCGGCGGAGCGGTTTGAAAGACAGCGACTGGACAGCTGTGTTTGCTGTGGTATTTTTAAACGCATTAATGCAGGCTCCAATCACTCGGCCATGCTTGACCTATTTTTGGCTCAGGCCGGCCATTGTTCTATTTCTGCCGCTGCTGGGCCACGCGGGTGTCGATTCAAATGCAAATGAGTTATCGCTGCTGCTCCCGCCAACTTTGCCCAGCTGAGGGAGAGCCGGCCAGGGAGAGGAGAAGGGTATGGGGACAGCAATGCTGGTCCGGGCTGGGGTAAATCCGGCTCAGCTCTCAGGGGCTCCCTGTCCCTGCTAAGGTGGCTCACTCGGTTTGATGGTTTGTAGGAGGCTGTGGTCCCCCCCACCCCACCAGGAAGCCTGAAGAGCAGAGATATTGCTTCATTTCTTCTTCCACCTGCCACTGGCTGCCTGAACGCAACTGCTCAAACTCAGTGGCACACAGATCCCGTGTGCTCACAGTCCCCTTCCAGCCAGTGGGGGCTGCTGGGAGTGCATTTGGGGTTTTTTCTCCTCCCGATAGATACTTGTGCAAATGCTTAAACATTGCTTGTTGCTGAAGCGTATTATCTTACAACCCTCGCTGGAGGAGGTAGAACCGCAGAGGGTTGTGCCTGACACCCATGTGCAAGTGCAGTGATGAATCTCTTGTGTAGCTGAAGCGCAGACCAGTTGGAATATGCTGCAGACAATTTACGAGAGTGAATCGTGTTTTTCCTCAGATGGGGTTTCTGGACGCGAACAGCTCTTGGCTCAGCAAAGAATGCACAGTATGATCAGCTCAGGTAAGAGACAGCTCGGTACTTCAGACTTCAGTGGCTGACCAGGAAAACACAGCCTAGCCCAACAAGAAAACACCCTTCCTTTAAAGAAGTGACTTTATTTTTGTGGGGTTTAGGTAGGTTGCTAGATAATTATGGTAGTATGTTAGACAGCAGCTGCTGCTTATGCAGGGAATTTGTCTCCTTCAGCCTGCTGCTTTTCAGCTAGAGCAAAACACTTAAAACTGAAATCTACTTTGGGATTCCTTGTTTGTTTTGTTGCGTGGTTGCAAAATGGGGCTTATGGTACAGGCTTGTTCACAGAGAGAGGCTTCCTCAGACAGACCTTATCATGAGGCTGCAGTTAGAGCCCCTCATAAGGCAATTCTGGTCATATGCCTATTGTAAACAGTGTTTGGTCTTTCTGTCAGTTTCTCTTTTCATTACGGTGTTGCTTTAAAATGTCTTTAATATGCATGGATTATTTTGTAATTTAAAAAATGTTTGTGAACCTAGCAATGACAGTGTATATAATGGCTCTCTGAGATGTTAAATTGGATGTGTTTTTTAATGAAGGTAACTCAAAGCTGCTGTGAAAGAACACTGGACATATTCTCACATATTAGAAGCTACCCTTGTATTTTTGAGTTTCTTTGCTAGCTGTGTTTGACCTGCAAATGATGTACGGAGAATCAATAAAGTTAGAAGAATTGTTGCCATTCAGATAAAATGTCGTTTTAGACAGGCTAAAAAAAGTCAAAATTTCAAATAACTCTTGCCCACTTGCCCATTCTCTCTTAAACTCTGTGAATTCCTGTTCTGTTTTTATTGGACTGAAACTCTGTCTTTTGCGGCAGAGTGTTATCTGTTTGATATGTTTTTAATCCTAGTTTTCTGAATTTGTTTTTCATAAGGTTGGCTTTATAGAGGACTTGTATGTAGAATGCAGGGTAGATTGCTTATATGTACTTTAGACTTAGTTTACTTTACCTTGCTTTTCCTTTTTCTTTCTTTTTCATTTTCTTTTTCTTCTCCTTTTTCATTTTATTTTTCTCCTTATTTTTTCTTCTTTTTAATTTTTCTTTTTCTTCTTTTTCTTCTTCTTTTTCAAGTTGGCAGTGTTTCTCATTTTCGAAGATTAATTATATGTGTAGACCACAGCTCTCTTCAGGTATTGCCTGTTCTGGTACACTTGTTGAACCCATGCTTTTTTTTAAAACCCAAACTATTTCTTTACCTGTTTTATAAACAAAGAACTTAAATTGTTACTTGTGTTTCTTTCTTACATACGATTTTAGAGCAGACTTCTATTTTCAGATATGAAAATAAATTCTTGGAGATTGTATCAAATGGTAATATCTTTCCTGCTACAAAAGATAGATATATCTTAACCTCATGGCTAGTATTTTTCAATATAGAAAGACAAGGCTACCTCAACATGATTATAGACTGAAGGAGGGAATGAGAGATTGCAAAGCTATTCTGTGCAGGTAAAAATCATGAGAATGCCTAAGGGGAATGGAGCCTTCCAACTGGTAGTGTTTAAGATTGGCAGTTTTTCTCTTTCTGTATAAGGCTGCTGGATTGGTTTGTTTGTTTTTGGATCTTACTATTCCTCTGACTTTTTAGAAGACATATTTATCACCAGTTACAGTTACTTGTCAGTGACAGAAATCAGGTGCAAGACTTGTTTACAAACATGAACAAGGAAGTTCTTAGAGAAAAGACAGTGGGTAAAAGCAGAAGTTTCTCTGAAAGTGTTACAGTTCTGCAAAGCCATCCTCAGTGTCAACATCTGGTTCAAGAATTATTGTTTTTCTTTCATTTCTCTGAACAGCTCAGCAGGTGTCCAGTGCTTTTGTACTGGTCAAAGAGATAAGACTGACTGCTTCCTCTCCCTCCTGTTGGTTTTTTGATTATTTGCTTGTTTTTAATACTTTTCAAGTTAGCTGTGCAGAACTGAAAATCTGGGGGGTTAGCTCATTTTGCTACCTTGTATCTGACAGCTAATGTTGCTTGAGTAACAGCAGTTTTCTCATTTGAAACGTTTGAAACAGAAAAAGGGAGGTAATTTTCAATAAGTTTGCAGCTCTGCTTTTCTTCACTGAAGAAAGAATATCATGTAACAGTTGATTTTTATCTGCTATTACATTAGACCCATATAACACATAGGATTTCCACTGTAGTGCCAAGTAGAATGGGGGGGGGGGGGGGGATTTAGACTTAAACAAAAACACACACACAAAAAAACAAACCCCAAACACCTTAGTCAAGAACGTTATCCAGGTAAAATATGTTTAAATATATATTCTGCAGAACACAAAAAATTCCTCAGTTGGCCTTTAAAATACACAACTAAACTGCAAGTAGTTGACATTATACATTGCCTGCAGATTAATTCATGCCACATGAAACCACAAAGTCCTGTGCTGCTGTTGACTACCTTCAGTTCCCTCAAGTTCATAGTCTCGCAGGATCAGTCAAGGCTCTGGTAACTTTCCAGGTACTGTCTCTGTCCCTATGTTGCATATAGGGGAGAAAGAAATAGCCAGGGTATGATGATGTGCTCTGCTGTTTGGAGTAGCTATAATCAGTCAATTGTATTTTGCTTACAACAGTGTCCTTACTTTAAAGTTATCTTCACTTACATGAATGTGACTTTTGCTCAGGTTAAGAATTTGCACATTTTTAAGGAAAGATCCCTCAACATTTACACTCTGCGTCCTTGATATTCTTAAAGTCTTTCAAGCAACACAACTTAAACCCTCAACAGATTTTTAGGTTTGCTAGTTTCCAGATGCAGTGAGCATGTATTATGCAACTCTGATTTTAAACTGAACTGGAGCCATCCTCAAAGAGGACCGATTCAATAGCCAATTGATACTTACTTGCAAAGCAAACTAAGGAATTTCTGAAAATAGCAGGCATAGGACATACTTTTGTCGTGTGAAACAGTTCTTCTGTATTCCCTCAATCACTGCTTTGCCTGTCTGTCTCTATCCCTGCTTGTAAATCATACTATGAATGAGATGATCTGGATAGGTAGCAGTCAAAAGTCTAATTATGAATGGAGCAATCGAGATCCACACTGACTCAAGAAGCTGTGTAATTTGCAGACACCTACACCTTACTGCAGAGAGCAGTTTCGGCTATCTTGAGAAGAATGAACTAGATTCTCCCATATGATATCGCTGCTCTAAAATGCAGCAGTAAGTGCTGTACATCTTTGCTTAAGATTATGATGTTGATGTATTCTTACTTGATAGCGTCATTGTTTTAGCATCTCAATTTAAAAATTAGATCTGGAATTGCTGTTTAACTATGTTGTTGCTTTTATTTTACTCCAAAAGTCTCAACTCCCATGTGTGTGCGATGCCACAGTGGACCCTAGCATTCAGTTGGCCTCTTATCTTACAACAATACAGGTAATAAACTGTAAGGTCTTGAAAAGAATCATTTGATGCTGCACAGTCCATGGAAGAATGCTCATTAAAATGTAGCCAATAAGTAACTAATGCAGGGCTACATTACTCAAATAGATGTCAGTTTTGTGAAGGAGAGAGAACCTACCCAGCTGTGGTATCTGTAGATATGGGACTTTAAGAAGTAATTCCAAGTTCATTAACTTGGTATGATTTATTTTATTATGCTGTTTTCCCAAAGGGTAAAGTTGCCATGTTTGTTTTGCTGGCCATATTTTGACATAGAGCCTTGCTCTGTCTTGCCTAAATTCCACCTTGGCTTTTATTGGATAAGGCATCCTCTGCTTCCTGCCCAAAGCTGTTGCATTGAAAAATCAAGAGTTCAAGGAGATCTTGAGCTTAAAGCTTTGGCTTGTCACCAAGCTGACAGGTGACCTGAGCAAGTTACGCAATCCTTCCTACATCAGCTACGCCTTCTGTGAAACACAGGCAGTGATACCTGTCAGGCTCAGGAATCTGTAGAGCAAAAATATTCTAAAGGGAATATAATGATGCAGAATGATTAATTTGATTGAATCCATCTGCCTACATGCTTGCAAAACACCTGCACAGATGTAGTAAGTGAATGTAGTCGCACTATTTTTTCTCTGCATCAGTCAGGAAATTCGAGCTGTGTTACTTGAATACAAATGACAAAACTGATGCTATACACATCATGTTGTACATGGGTTGACAGGTCCTCATGAGCTATCTTCTCTCAGTAAACACTGATGTACAAAATTTGTCTCATATGTTGTATGTATTGTGTGGCCAAATGATCGTGTATACGTGTTTGTACACATGCCTTTATATTGCCTCAGAGAAAATTTTTTTGGTATTTGCTCTCCTGGTTTTTTCTGCTCAAACGAAACTTTCACTTGCTTAACCGCTCCTGTGGGGAGATTGCAAGAAAGCCAATTCATTTCAAGGTTTGCTCTGCTGTTCATGAAAAACTTGACATATTTGCATATCTGAATCAGGTAATGTAAGCTTCTTAGAGACAGCAAAATGTGGCATATGTGGTATCTCAGGCATTAACTTTTCAGAGAGAGCGAGAACAGATATGCTGAGCTTTTGCCGTGCGATTCTCTTCAGAGTAATGAAAAAAATTAAGTATGAAAATTCAGTTTAGGGAAGTTCAGGATAACAGCTGGAGAGGCTTTTTCAATGTCTGTTGGAAAGCTTAGGTAGAAGGTCCTTCATAGAAGCAGCTGAAGTGTTTGAATTAATTGTTACAGAAGAGTAAGGCCTTAGCCTTAACAATACAATGAGAAGAGACATGCAACACAGACTTGTGTGTAGCTAAAATCCCACTGATTTTGAGTAGAGCCTCTGCCCAGTGATGTATGCTGGACAAGACATTGGTTATGAATTCACTTGAACAGAAATGTGGTAAAATGGAATTAAGCGGGTTTTTTTGTTTTATGTCATTGAGAAGACATTGAGTACAGACAACTTTTACCAACTTCATGTGTCCTCTAATTGCTTTTTCTTTCTTTCTTTTAAGTCCCAGCTTTGGAAGCCGTGAGATTACCTGACAGTCTTACTTTGTATTAGAAGATATAGGTTGTGGGAAAAGCTTGGAATAAGAATTTTGAAATACAAGATTGACAAGAATAGCAAGCTACAAAAGCTAGAAAGTAAATAAAAAAGAATGCAGAACATAATTTCGAAACCTCTTTCACTGTCTGTCCTGATACTGTTGAACAGTGCATTTAATAGAGAGGTTCAGTAGTGCTGGCACTGGGACACTATCTCTCCTGTCTTATTTTAGCTGTTCAGCTCTATAATGCCTATGGGTTTCCAATGCACTCAAATGCACAGTCTCAGCCAGTCTTCCCTCTTGTGGAACTATGTATAGAATCCATTGAGTTCATTGAGGTTTGCATTGGATATGAGGAACACTTGTAACTCTTCTTACTACCAGAGCTTTCATCAGACCTCTGTTTCTCTACCAACTGCCTACACCCTCTCTTCTGCACAGTCTGCAGAGAAAGCAAAAGCAGAATAGATAGATAGCCTGCAAAGATATGTGTATATACACATTAATTGCAGGTTTTGGTACAGATGATGGGGAAAGTTTCAGGTATCCCTTCATTCTAACCTTTCCTAGCTACTGTTGTGGGTGAGTTTTCTTTTATGGTAGGTACAATCCAAAATACTGTAGAGAAACTAATGGCCAGATGTTATTGTTAAACACATGATAATCTAAAATGCCCAGTTCTGTGGATCTCTTTAACAGGCTGACTCCTCTGGGTCAGTTATTCTTAGCCTGGTTATTTTCATTTTATGGCATTACAGGTCTAAGATTAGCCTGTTAGGCGTTATCATGCCATCTGAGTTACCTCCTAATATAACTGTACACCGGAATGATTATTTATAGACAGAGCATTCTGTCATTTTTGCTTTATTTCTGGTAGTTTAAATAAAGAAGAGCAACATTCAAGAAAAACCACAGATTCCTTCCTGCTGCCAAAACAACATGATAACTGCCTGCTGAGGGGCAGGAATATTGTTTAAAATGTATGCTTGCAGTAGATGCAAACATCCATTTTATCCCCCCTACTTCTACTAAAATGAGATATCTCAGGGTACCACTGCTCCTGTCTCTTCTGGAGGAGGGAGAGGGGTGCCAGATCGATGCTCTGAATGACAGAGAAGATAGGGTTGTGGTTTCTGATGAAAACAAGTATATCCAGCTGTTATTTTTAGGGGCTGGCACCATCAACCTCCATGTTCAGTGTGAACACGTCATATATGCACACAGCTCCCCCAAAATTGATCCATCTAAATTGACACATTTTTAGCAAACCAGTTTTTATGGCAGCTTCACAAACATTTCTGCTCACAAGAAAAACTTGAATCCTAAAACAGAGTTGTCATTCAGAAGCACAGTAAGGCACATTCTCTCTGAAGGAAATTCACTGGGATCTTTGTGCTTGCATGTGTTAACTAGGAGTAAGTTTTAGTGACAGTTTAGTAAAGAGCAGCAAATATAGTAAAGTGGCTGGTCTTCAGCTGGGTGTCAGTGCAGCCTCTGGCTGTAGCTGTTGCTCAGGAAGCTGGCAATTTGAAAAATAGTGACATATTAGTGGATTATGGCTATCTAATGAATTCTGTCTTTTCTTTTTTACCGTTCTCTTTTAAATAAATGACATGTTTATGTCTTTGTGCACATTCTGGGTGTAATCAGGGGGCACCTGATTTGTTCTGCCTTAAAATGTTCCCAGTGTAAAAAGGCTTGCAAAATCAGTAGAAGTCTTTGCATGGTTGAATGATACAGTGCCAGTTTAACTCCCATTATATAATAAGCAGCTCATTTCTTTTTGTCAGGCTGGCAGCTCTGTGCATGACTGTGTAAAGGTACTTTGGCATTTAGTATAAACTGAGCATAGCCTACACATTTGTTTTATTTGTTTTGTATCTCCCAGTTGTAAACTCCTTCTAGCTTGTGGAGTATACAAAGGCAACAAGAGCTCCAAGAATTCCAGCCCTTTTTGGATGAATGTGCTCGAAACAGAGCATGTTTTATTCTATGATAACATGTTCCTTCTAGTAATGAAACCGCGTATCATCAAAGGAGACATGAGAAGGAACAGAATTAATTCTTTGAAAATGCCAAATATATAAACATGTTTTTATTATCAAAGACTATTGATCTCTTTCATGATCCCTGTGGTTGAAGGTATGCATGCCACAGGGAGGAAACGCAGCTATTCAATTTCAGTGAAGTCTGGAATGGAATAATGAGGAAGTTTCATGTTAATTTAATAATTTCTCTCAATTGTTCTGTTCTTAATCCAAGTTTCCTTTTTCTTTCTTAGTGCCCAAGGCCATCACCTTGTTGGTATTGTGCAGTAACAATACGAGAAGGAGAAGGGAAAACAAACTTTAAAGCTTCATCTTACACAGAGACTCTTTTTGGTGTTCGCTACTCCTGTTTACATTTAGTAAAATGTTAGTGATGGTCTTTTCTTTACCTGTTCACAACTCCTTTTCTTGCAGAGACAGTAAGTTCTTAGTTCTCTTCATAGAATCTTAGAATCACAGAATGGTTTGGGTTGGAAGGGACCTTAAAGATCATGTAATTCCAAACCCCTGCCATGGGCAGGGACACCATCCACTAGAACAGGTTGCTCAAAGCCGCATCCAGCCTGGCCTTGAACACTTCCAGAGATGGGGCAGCCACATCTTCCCTGGGCAACCTGTGACAGTGCCTCACCACACTCACGGTAAAGAATTTCTTCCTTATTATCTCATCTAAATCTGCCTATTTTCAGTCTAAAGTCATTCCCTCTTGTCCTACCACTACATGACCTTGTAAAAAGCTCCTCTTCAAATTTCTTGTAGGATCCCTTTAGGTACTCAAAGGCTGCTCTTAAGGCCTCTCAGGAGCCTTGTCTTCTCCTGGCTGAACAAGCCAAACTCTCAGCCTGTCTTCATAAGAGGGGTGCTCCAGCCCTTGGATCGATCATCTTTATGGCCTCATCTGGATGTGGTCCAACATGTCCATGTCCTTCTCATGTCGGGGCCTGGATGCACTGGTCCAGATGAAGGCTTACAAGAGCAGAGGAGAGGAATCACCTCCCTTGACCAGCTGGACATGCTGCTGGTGATGCAGCCCAGGACGTGGTTGGCTTTCTAGGCTGCAAGTGCCAAACTGCCAGGTCATGTTGAGCTTCTTATCAACTGGCACTCTTTATCTACTTGTTTGAACTCTAGATAACATCACTATTGAAAAAGGTGTATTTTTCCTAAGCCTTGGGAAGTCTTTCTGCTATGGATACAAAAGTCGTAAAACTCCTGGACTGTTTTAAGTTTGTGATATTCTAATTGAATCTAACCTAGAAGTTTTAAAAAGCTTAAAAGAATACACAAATTACAAAATCGCCAAGAAACACAAAATTAAATACATAGATTTTTTGGTATTTCATGCTGACGCGAAAAATGACGGCATTAGTATGAGGCACAGAATGGTGCAAGAAATAGCAAAAGGAAAATCATCAGTATGAGTCTCTGTATTAACATATATTAACATCTCTACTTTTACATGTAGTACTTAATTGTTCAAGAACTATATAGAAATTACTTAGATGACTTAAAATGCTCATCATAAAAATCCTTGCACAGTAGCTGCTGAAATCTAGTGGGACCTAAATTCAGGAGAGCACTTTACCTTGGGAATCCGGTAGATGCTCACCAGCCTGTGTCGTGCATATGCTCAAAACTGTTCCTGGCTCCAAAGACAGATCCACTCATTCCCGCATGCATGTCAGAAAGCTGGCATCCTTTTATTTGCTGTCACAGTTTTTTCTACAGGGTCTGTTTCAAAAGAAGAAAGTTTTACTCTATTGTTTCTTTTAAGAATAGTTATCATAAAAGGAATGCCGTAGGAAATAGTAAGTCTTACCTAGGTTTATTCAAGGAGTATGAGGGGAGGACTGGCAGGAGAGAAAGAGTTTTGAGGGCAATATGAGAGAGTTTTATAAATGGAGTAGTAGCGCAGAGCTGTGCTATACAAGCACTTCCTATGTTAAAATATTGTTGTGAGGGAGAGTGAGAAAGGCACTAAAAGTGCAAGAGGACTGTGTAGGAGGTGAAAACGAGGGGATTTTGACTATCCATGAAAAGCAGAAAAATACAGGTAAAAAGAGTTATGAAAACAATCAACTTCAACTGGGATAAGAGAAGTTTCTGTCAAACCCGAAAGCCATCATGAAGAAATAAGAATATTTTGGAATATGGAAATTGTAATACTGGAAATTTGGAGTATTGGAATATTGGAAATTTGGAGAAGTAGCAATATTTTGGAATTGACACAAGTTGTTTAAAACAACTCAGATCTGTGTTACTCTTGCAGTCACACAGCTATAATCAGGGATTTCCCTCACCATTGTACAGACTATTTTTCTGTTTGTTTTTAGTTTGGGGTGTTGGGACTTTTTTGTCCCAGAATGAGTACTTTGTTTAGGGGAGGTGTAGGACACTGAGTCTGTTTATGCATGTACTACAAGTTCTGCCACATCTCATCATCCAGACCTCCAGCCCACTGTAGCTCATGTTGCCTGGTGAACCTGGAGAGCAGTCTCACCAGAGGTTTGCCATAAATTCCCATCACTGTGCTATCTGCACCATCCCTATCTTGCCTTTGCTGCTTGGCCTAGTGGGCAATTTTCTGAGCTTTGTGCTTTTTTTCTCTTATTTGTTTTTTTTCTTTTTTTTTTGATCTCATGCCAACACATACAGGGTGATAATGGGGCAGCTGAAGAACTTAATGGGGAAAGAAGGGAAATTACAAATGACAGCGTCAAAGGGCTATAGGCAAAGAAATAAAGGAATGATAACGCAGCCGAGTTAAGTAATGGTTATGCCCTGAACGATTAAGGGTACTAATACTGACACAGCTATTCTGTTTAGAAATTAAATGGTTAGAAGTAGGAATATGTAGAAAAAATTTCCCTTGGGCTAAAATTCTCACACCTCCTTCAAGAGTGAATGCCTCTCTCTGGTCACTGGTCATGCATATATACTTGTCACTGGTATGCATATACAATTACAGAAGATGTATATACGTAAGCTTATCACCAGTCATATTCCATCTCCCCTCACTGGAGATGTTTTGGTATGGCTATGTTAAAACCTGCCAAAAATTTTGAGAACTCTGGGTTTCACGAGTTAGTTCAGATAAGCTTGAATGAGTGCCTAACGCAAAGTGATCTTCCTCCTCCTGCAGGCCTGGCAGCCACGGGAGGTGGACATGCATCCCGTAAACCTCCCCATCTGTCTGCTGTCGTCTGCAAATATCCATAGGTCTGCAGCAGCATACATTTGTTCCCAGAGACCTCAGGAACATTTGCTCTGTGAAATACTAGGTCTGTTCTGGTAGTGACTAGGAGCTCCAGGTGCAGGGCAGGTTATAAAACATTTAGCAGCCAATTTGGCTATAGAGATCTTCTGCAGACTCAGAATGACGCAAGTGCAGAAATCTGGACTCTTCCTTTCTTCATTTTCCTCTTTCTGCCTTTTTTTTATTATTATTTTTAATTTTGTTTTAATTGTTGTAATCTGTGAATACTACATGTATGTGGTTATACAGATATACAGCCTCAATACATCAGAGTGAGGGAGGTCCCTAGAGATAGCAGCTGGCATTGCTGGGAAGAAAGAGCAGCGATTTCATCCTCCCTTTGGTCTTCAGATCTCATTCGTCTGCTGAGGAGTCACATCCCTTGTACTGACACAGGTATTCATGTGTCCATTGGGTCTGATGGGATGAACAGTTACCCTCAGTTAAAATGTGCCCTCTGCTTCCCCATGCCACTGCAGGTGTGTGATGCAGTGTGGGGGAAGGAGGGTATCATCTTCAGGGTTGGAGAGGCCATGAGTAGAAAAGGGAGGCACAATCACACCAGCTGTGGCATACAGTGGTCCCAAATACATGTCTAACTGCTGCTTGGGAAATCTTCCATGTCCAAAGAATGTACCTGTTGCTCCTCTTAACATTTAAAGGTTGGACCCTAAAATTTCACACCCAGTTGGCACCTTGTTAAACTCCAGTTAATTATATAGCACTGTAATGTTAAGTAGAATTTACATTAATACTGTTCCTGTGAAGCTCTCAATAATTACGTTTCCTCATCCAAAGGGCACATTTCATCTGTTAGTATGAAAGGAAAATACCCTACAAATATATGTTTTTTATATTAAGTAGGAAATTGTGTTGGCTTTAGCAGCCTGCACCAAATTCGAACATACTGGAAGCAGTAGCCAGCTGCACCTCTGAACCATTATCAGTCCTGATGCAGTGCCATGTGAAGAGTCTGCTGCAGGAAAGTCTTCATGGCTCTTGCATTCCATTTTTGCTTCATTCTTTTTTTAACCTTTCTTGTGGAGAAATGTTTTGCCAGACATCCTCCTGCTGTAATCCCTGCTATCCTCATTTATTTTTGTAAACTTTTAGAGTGCTCCAGTATGCCTTTATCCTTTTTAGACAACCTGGAAATCAGTAGAATTCAAGTTATGGAAGGAAAATTTTCCTTCCTGTAGTGCTGTTCCCTGGTTGCTACTTAGGTACTGGTATCAAATACTTTTTATGTAAACCAAAACCATAAAATAACTCTACCCAATGCTGACATGCTACCAAACACAGGTCAAAAGGACCATATAGTTGTCACAGTTGTTGCTGTTCATTTCTTACCGAGTGTGGTTTCAAGTTAAAGGTATGGTCTGACTCTCATGGTTGGCACTGGGCTGTGCTGAGCCTGGTGACATGAAGTGCAGACTTTTTTTTTGGATCAGAACCCTTCAAAATGGCTTTGCTCTCCACAGTAACACCCAAGATGCCAGATCTGAAAGGAGAGTGTTTTTCATTGCTGTTCCTTTGCTGTGAAAGTCTGTACATCTGAACTGGGGGCAGCCAAAGACTGTATCCCTTGTGGTACAAAATGGAAAATGAGAAACATCAGTCAGTAAGATTGTGTGGGAAATAACGTGTTGTGGCCAGCTGTCAGGACTTGGTATTTGACTAATTGTCCAAACTCTCAGTCGAGGAAAACTCAGCTTTCTCCTTAGATAACATATTCAGATGTTTGAACTTTGTGATTATATATTCACTTATAAAGTCTACCCAGAAGACAGTAGTTGCTTTCTGCAAAAGAGAGGCTGTATAGATTTATCTTATATTTCTGCACTGAATCTACTTTGTTTTTATATAACCCTTACTTGCACTCCCCAGATGTGCAAGAAGAACCTGTAGTTATGCAAATAATTCTCATTTATAATATGGTTTTCCTCTTCCAATATAGATGGATGGATGCTTAGGTGGATATTAATATTATATGTTCTATGCAATAAGAGCATAGTAATGCAAATAAAAATCAGACTATTTCCACTTAGCTCTTAATCATCTTAAATCCAATTAGCCTTTTCCTGTTTCTGACATGGCTCTCTTTGAGACAGGATAAGCGAACTGAAATATTCCTGATGACAAAGCCTCCTTGATGAATATCAAAACTTACTTTTATCCTGCTTTCTGTATTTCCTGTTTTCATTTTTTAATCTTTCTGTACATTGGCCACATGTTGTCACTGAGCTGTCTGCAATGACAGACATCTGTTTTTAAGGTTATATTAAGGTTAATGAAGCACAGCAAGGTATATTCCACTCATTCATCCCAATAGAAATAACCGTGCACATACAAAAAATGAATGAACTCTTCTATTTTGTTCCCTATCACAAAGCTTTATGAGGACCTCTGGCATTCCTCAGAGCCTTCCATGAAATATCCTGAAGAGATTTGTTTCATTTGTGGTTTTAACTCAATCAATCTTTTTTCCATTATTCTTCTTTCCAGACCTCTATTAACATAGCAATTACTGTTGCCTTACTGCACTATCAACATTTTCTTAAATTCAAAAAGAATATTTATTTCCCTTCTGCTTTAGAACTGTTTCTGATCAGCAATAGAGTTCTTGTAACTTCATATAAAGGCCAGAGCAGGACACAAACTCCAGTGAGACACCTTGGGAAGGACATTTTGCAAGTCCAGATAATTCTGTGGACCAGATCCTTAACTGGTACCAAGTGTCACTGCCCTCTGACATCCAGACCCTATTTTAGTCACAATTTTGTTAGTCCTATGAAAGAATTTGTTAGGGTTTGTGTCTTCAAATATGCATGCAGTTATAATTCAAAGCTCCTAACTTCATCCTACAAAGTCAGTTTGCATCAAACTTGATTTGTTCCCTAAATGTCTGTGAGACTAAAACAAGTCAAATTTAAACAAAAATTGGCTCAGTTGTGGCTGTTAACAGAGGATATAGTTTCTGAGAGAACATATGGGGAAAGAATATCTCTTTCCCTTTCTTCTTTGAAAATTACATATGTGACTCTTGTTTGGCTAAAATAATTTTTGCTAGAACTTTTGTGATTAATCTGTAAGATCAGACAAAACATTAACATTTTAAATTCAAAGCCACTTGTTTTAAAAATATCAGGAGATTAGTGCAATGGCAGCAGTTTGTTCATATCATCCTTGACTAATGTGTTTACAATTATAGTGGTATAAGCTGATCGTATTTAAAAAGAACAAAGTATTTTTGCTTCAGCACTCATTCGCATTACTGTCTGTAGATGTGGTCCACAAAGTCTAAAACTTAAAAAAAAAAAAAAAAAAAAGACTACAAATCTGATATAAATACTAGAGGATAAAACATATGAAAAGGGATTAAGGGAGCTATATTTATAGTCTATAACTGAGACGGTTCGAGGGACATGGGCACAGGCTATAAATAACTTCAAGGTAACAATATAAATGAAGGAAGGGAATTATTTGTTCTCAAAAGATGGTGAAGCATGGAATAATAGCCTGAAGCAAAGAAAAGAAAAGTTTAGGTTAGGTGTTAGAACTTTTTTCTATCTGTAAGAGCTGTGGAAAGCAGAGACATAAATAGCTAAGGCAGGAGGCTAAAGCAGTACCTAAAGCACTAACTACAGCTATTTGGCTACAGATTAAAATTACTCATAGTTGGAGTTGTGTTCCAAAATTCACAGGGCTAGACTTAGTGACACAAACATTTTTTTTGTTTTCTTACCTGTTGTATTCTATAAAGCCCACATTTCATGGTGTGCATTAATTTCCCATGAAGGCTATGTAAACAGTGTTCCTTGCAAGATTACTGTGCAGCTTTAACCAGATTAAGGGTAAAAAATAACGTCGTTAGTCATCTATAACCTCATTTAGTAGCGGGATTATGAAGTTGTATTATTTTAATCAAAGTGGCAGAGTCTCATGTTATTACCTGTTCTGGTGAGAGGGAAGAAGTCCCTTCTTTTCATCAGTCCCTAGGTGAGATGGTGGCTTTTGAACACTGTAACCTTTGGTTGCTGGTAAGCAAAATAGCTTGTATGAATTGTACACGGTAATGTCAGAATATTGCCCATTTGTTGCGCACTGCTGACATCACTAGAAAGGAATAGTTTAGGTAGGTTGCATGCTGACCTGCTTCGAAGTGAGCCCTGGTACAGCAGTGACAGAAGGAAAATGGTTAAGAAAGGGCACAAACTGCAGAACATATTGTAGTGTTGTAACTGTCTCATGGCCCTCAGCCACAAACCTCTCAAAACAATGCAGTTCTAATCTAGGTCATTGCTTGTACATGTTTTGCTTTATTCCTCCTTTGGTTCAGTGTGTCTGTAGAGCTTCCTAACACTGGGAATTTTATTTGGCAGGTTAAAATTCTCAGACAAGATGCTTTCACTGTAACCCAACTACGAGAGGTCATGTCACACCATGCCATTGAGAACAAAAGAGAAGGCTTGAAAGACCAGAGTTATTTCAAGGTAGTGCTAAATACGTTTGAGAGAGTGTGTGAGAGAGAGAGGGAGAAATCGTAGAATCATAGAATAGTTAGGATTGGAAAGGACCTTAAGATCATCTATTTCCAACCCCACTGCCATGGGCAGGGACACCTCACACTAAACCATGCCACCCAAGGTTCTGTCCAACCTGGCCTTGAACACCGGCAGGGATGGAGCATTCACAACTTCCCTGGGTAATCCATTCCAGTGCCTCACCACCCGCTCAGTAAAGAACTTCTTCCTTATATCCAATCTAAACTTTCCCCTGTTTAAGTTTGAACCCGTTACCCCTTGTCCTATCACTACAGTCCCTAGTGAAGAGTCCCTCCCCAGCATCCTTATAAGCCCCCTTCAGATACTGCAAGGCTGCTATGAGGTCTCCATGCAGCCTTCTCTTCTCCAGGCTGAACAGCCCCAACTTTCTCAGCCTGTCTTCATACGGGAGGTGCTCCATTCCCCTGATCATCCTTGTGGCCCTCCTCTGGACTTGTTCCAACAGTTCCATGTCCTTTTTATGTTGAGGACACCAGAACTGCACACAATACTCCAAGGGAGGTCTCACAAGAGCAGAGTCAAGGTGCAGGATCACCTCCTTCGACCTGCTGGTCACGCTGCTTTTGATGCAGCCCAGGATACGATTAGCTTTCTGGACTATGAGCGCACACTGAAGCCGGCTCATGTTAAGCATCTCAACAACCAACACCCCCAAGTCCTTCTCCTCAGGGCTGCTCTGAATCTCTTCTCTGCCCAACCTGTAGCTGTGCCTGGGATTGCTCCGACCCAGGTGTAGGACCTTGTACTTGGCATGGTTAAACTTCATCAGGTTGGCATCAGCCCACCTACCAGCGTGTGGAGGTCCCTCTGGATGGCATCCCTTCCCTCCAGCATATCAACCGAACCACACAGCTTGGTGTCATCGGCAAACTTGCTGAGGGCGCACTCAATCCCACTCTCCATGTCACCGACAAAGATGTTGAACAAGACCGGTCCCAACACCGATCCCTGAGGGACGCCACTTTTTACTGGTCTCCAGCCGGACATTGAGCCATTGACCACAACTCTTTGTGTGTGGCCATCCAGCCAGTTCTTTATCCACCGAGTGGTCCATTTATCAAATTTATGTCTTTCTAATTTAGAGACAAATCAGTTGAGTAAAGGTGATAAACTGCACAGATATATTTGGACCTCTACAAATGACACATCCCTTACTTGATCAGTAGATGTATGACTTTTCCAGTACTCATGGGCTTTTTATATGTCATGAAAGCAATAAGACAGATTATTGCAATATGACAGTGCAAATGCTGTGGCATTGCATTAATATGACAACTGGTTTTGCTTGTCTGACATGTAATCCATTAAGCAATAACGTTTTTAAGGGACTTACGGCTGTGATTGTTACATGCAGTAACCATTGTAAATATTATTTAACATTGATCTAATCACACAAAAGTGCTCAGCTTGCATAGCTTCAAGAAGCATGTGTATTTGTGCTAGGAGAGGAATGTAATTTCTGCTCATTTCTGCCCAGGATTTCATGCTTAGTAGCCTATACACTTGAGCTGTTAGCACCACCAGACATCTCCATTGCTGTTAAATCAGGCAGGGTCTACTGTTGAATTAGAGGCTTTTGGGCACACCTGAACCTGAGATTTGTAACCAGGAGTGGATTGGATCTACTGAGTAATAGCTCAGAACATGTGCCTTTAAACTTGAAGGCATTTAGTTAATACTTAACTCTTTTCACTATCTCTGCTCTGTACTCCTTAGCTGTTAATTTTCTCAGCTTTCAAAAATCTCTGTCTTAAGATACTTGATAATATTATTTCATGTAGATAATAGGTGAAAAAATGAAAATCGTGTGTGGCAGAAGGCAGCAATGGTAGAAATTTGATTTTATACTCGCCATCTCTTTTTGTCATCCCTTCTTGGCCACACTCAAAACCATATTTCCTCTTTGCCTACATGGCAGCACTGAAAGAATAACTTCTCACTCAGTGGCCACCCTTTGAAATATTAAAGCATCCCAGGTGCAAGATGGCTCTGGTGGTACAGTGCTATCATGTAGATCAGATACCTCTGGATTTGGGGTAAGTTTTTAGGAGAGTGCTGGTCATAGCCTTGGAAATCAGCAGTAATTTCCTGTTGTCTATCTCTGCAGAGCAAGCACTGGCTGCCCCTTGGAGTAATTTGCCTAATTTCACTCAATGGCCTCAGATCTTAGATGTTGGTGTCTGAATATTGATAGTTTTCTGGGTACTGATAATTTCACTTGTGAAAACAATTAAACAAATGCTCTTTAGGAAAACTCCAGCCTTCAGGAGGTTAGGCTGCTAGGAAATGAGAGATCTGGTTTCATTTATTAAAACTTTAGTATAGAGCCGTATATTTGCAGTGTGTGTAAAGCATAGTATTTCTTAAGTTTTCTTTCTTCTCAGGGTTTGCCATGATCATTTCCTCTGTCGTCTGTGAGTCTGTTTTCCTCTAAGCTGTGAAGTTTGTATCTTATGTGACATAAAAAGTGTTTCTCATGGGTTTCTTTTTGGGATAACTTGTACCGTATATATGCAGCAGACTTTGCTGATGCCTCTTCTTGGAATTCCCTGAATTACACTGCTATACACTGGCAGAAAAACTCAAGGGTGTCGGGACATAATGGTAGCTACACATCCTTGTACACAAGAATGTACTCCTCCCATCACAATGAGTGATGAAAAAAGGTGAAAAAAGGTGAAAGTGTTTATGATCTGGCTGGCTTGGGATTCTTTGGCCTGAAGGATGTGTTAAGTGTGTAAGATTTGGTTTTGTTAGTTATAAAGCACCCATGCATTAAAAGAATAAAGAACCTTGGGTCATGCTGAAAATTAAAATGAACTAAATTTAGTTAAGAAAAAAAAAACCCTGTTAATTTCCCAAGATTATTAAGATGGCACTTGCATGTTTATTATGACTTCTTAGGTAAAAGAGTAAAAAACCCTATCTGCAGCCCATCAGATTTCCATTGAAAATGACACTAAGATGAAAAGTCTCTTTGGCATGCATAGTGGCACATTTCAGAATTTAATGTTTGTTATATTTTGAATGAGCTGTCCATAAATACATTAATACATTTTTTTACCGAAAGGCATCTGTCTTATACTCTAAAAGTCCTTATCACTTTGTTTATGTCACCATCTTGACTGACAGTATCCTTGTTTTATATTGACCTTTCCCAAAGTTAAAGAAGAGCGAGTCAACTTTTCTCCCAATTTTTATTTCTGTTGGCATTTCCCCTTGTTCTTTCTCAATTCATGCAAAGCTATGGATTTAATCATAACACCTTTGGCATGCTTGGACTCTTCCCTCGGTGTGGTAAAACCTGTACTTATGAGTGAAGAAATCATTAAATGAACAAATCCAAAGAATTTAGAAAATAATTGATAATTTAAAAAAAAATAATTTTGTTTATGTAGATTTTAGGATTCATTCAAATTACTTGTATAATTTATCACAAAATAGGAATGGCTCTCAGTTACACTGGTAACAGTCTCTCATAGTGTTCCTTATGGCATGTTTGTCTACTTGATAAAATGTATAGAAAAACCGTCTGTCTAGTTGGTGGGTGCCAGTTCCTGTCCACTTTGTGTTGTGATTTTGGACTTGTTCAAAATCTAAAAACTTATTGCTGATCCAAAATTAATGATCTTAATTTATGCCTGATGCCAGCTAGTAAAGTCTGTGATTAAATTGCCATTTTCTTTCAATCACTTGTCTTTATATATGGAAAAATACTCAGAAAAAGTTAGCCTCTGATATGGAATTTCATTTGCTTGTACTTAGGCCAAAACCAAATGGGCAGGTGTCATGTCTTACATACTTTTACGAACTTGAAAAAGGAAGCATAAAATTAAGTATTATTTTTACTTATTATAGGAAGAACAAAATCACATGCTGATGTTCTTCAGTCTTTCAGGAAATATTTTATCGTTAGAACAGAGTCCCCAGGGCTGGCGTACACAGCTGAGCCTGAAGCCTCTGCAAAACTACACATTCTTCCACATTTCTTCTGGCATCTGTGCCTACACTGCTGTTGTTGCTTGAGAAGTAAGAAAATTATATAGGCAGTTAGGCTATGCTGAGCTCCCTGCTGCTGAAGCTACTTTGCTGTAAGTAAGCAAAGAGGTAAATGAAAGCTGTTGTCCCGGTTTCATTACTGCACTGTGGTCATGCCATTGTTAAGAGCCTCAGGACATGCACAGAGGTCATTGTGGAGAAAGGGCCATAGTTTATTCAGTTTTTTAAGTCTGGAAATAAATTCTTGATAATGGGTTTAAACTTAAACAGGGAAAGTTCAGGTTAGATATAAGGAAGAAGCTCTTCACTGTAAGGGTGGTGAGGCACTGGAACAGGCTGCCCAAAGAAGTGTTAATGCTCCATCCCTGGCAGTGTTCAAGGCCAGGTTGGACAGAACCTTGGGTGACATGGTCTAGGCTGAGACGTCCCTGCCAATGACAGAGGGGTTGGAGCTAGATAGTCTTAAGGTCCTTTCCAACCCAAACCATTCTATGATTCTGTAAGTAAATTTACAAATAAAATAATGTGTTATGCCTATTTAGCACTGTATGGGCTTTTTCCTGCAACCTGTTGCGTATTCTAGTTCTTATCCAAGAAGTCAAGTACCCTGTGTTTAAAGCTTTAAAGAAGTTTTGAGACCCATAAACTTTTTGTCAGTCTGAAATGGTATGTATTATAGCTGGACCTTACTCCATAAATGTTGCACAGAAAACCTTTTGTTGACAGATTCTGAGAATGTCAGCTCAAGAGAAAATTCCTTATGTTTGAAGAGTTAGGTGAAATTCAAAGAGTGCATAATAACTGATTATTACTTTCTAAGAATTAATTGCAATTGCTGTGGTTGGTAAAAAATGAAGCCCTGCACTCTCTGCTGTCATAGTAAATGTCACTAGGTCTTTGAGCAGATTGAAAAGTTTTTTGTGGTCATAAGTATTCAAGACTTCAAATTAACAAGGACTTTTTCCAGTGGTGTTGTTAACTTGCTTGTGTGATCCTCATAATCTTATACTTGATTGCAGCCTTTGAAAGTGCTTTGTAAAAATTATATTCCTTAAAGCAGAGGCAAATGTTTTGAGGAAGTACATTTGGTAGGAGGGGAAATGAATTTCTAGTTTTATACTTCAAAAGAACTTGGTGGAATTATTTGAATATTTAGGAAATATTTAGTCATTGCTAGACCACTCTCCATCATCTTTACCAAGTCTTGGGAAACAAGAGAGGTGCCTGAGGACTGAAGGAAAGCAAATGTCACTCCAGTCTTCAAAAAGGGCAAGAAGGAGGACCCGGGTAACTATAGACTGGTCAGCCTCACCTCCATCCCTGGGAAAGTGATGGAACACCTTATCCTTGATGCCATCTTAAGGCATGTCAAGGATAAGAGGGTTATGAGGGGCAGTCAACATGGCTTTACCAAGGGGAAGTCATGCTTGACCAACCTCCTAGCCTTTTATGAGGAAATAACATTGTGGATGGATGATGGCAGAGCGGTGGATGTGGTCTACCTTGACTTCAGCAAAGCATTTGACACAGTCTCCCACAGCATCCTCATAGCTAAATTGAGGAAGTGTGGCCTGGATGATCAGGTAGTGAGATGGACTGCGAACTGGCTGAAGGACAGAAGCCAGAGAGTTGTAGTCTATGGGGCGGAGTCCAGTTGGAGGCCTGTATCTAGTGGAGTGCCTCAAGGGTCAGTATTGGGACCAGTATTATTTAATATATTCATCAATGATTTAGATGAGGGAATTGAGTGTACTGTCAGCAAGTTTGCTGATGACACTAAGCTGGGAGGAGTGGCTGACACGCCAGAAGGCTGTGCTGCCATCCAGCGAGACCTGGACAGGCTGGAGAGTTGGGCAGGGAGAAACTTGATGAAATATAACAAGGGAAAGTGTAGAGTCCTGCATCTGGGCAGGAACAACCCCAGGTTCCAGTATAGGTTGGGGAACGACCTGTTAGAGAGCAGTGTAGGGGAGAGGGACCTGGGGGTCCTAGTGGACGGCAGGATGACCATGAGCCAACACTGTGCCCTTGTGGCCAAGAAGGCCAATGGCATCCTGGGGTGTATTAGAAGGGGGGTGGTCAGTAGGTCGAGAGAGGTCCTCCTTCCCCTCTACTCTGCCCTGGTGAGACCGCATCTGGAATATTGTGTCCAGTTCTGGGCCCCTCAGTTCAAGAAGGACAGGGACCTGCTGGAGAGAGTCCAGCACAGGGCGACTAAGATGATTTAAGGGAGTGGAGCATCTCCCTTATGAGGAAAGGCTGAGGGAGCCGGGTCTCTATAGTTTGGAGAAGAGGAGACTGTGGGGGGACCTTATTAGTGTATATAAATATATAAAGGGGGAGTGCCATGAGGATGGAGCCAGGCTCTTCTCAATGGCAAACAATGATAAGACAAGGGGTAATGGGTACAAACTGGAACACAAGAGGTTCCACTTAAACTTGAGAAGAAACTTCTTCTCAGTGAGGGTGACAGAACACTGGAACAGGCTGCCCAGGGAGGTTGTGGAGTCTCCTTCTCTGGAGACATTCAAAACCCGCCTGGACACATTCCTGTGTGACCTTATCTAGGTGTTCCTGCTCTGGCAGGGGGATTGGACTAGATGATCTTTTGAGGTCCCTTCCAATCTCTAACATACTGTGATACTGTGAAACAAGAGGACTCACAAGTTTATACAAAGCCTTGCATTAGATATACTAATTGTCGGTTACCTGGAATTGTATTACCTGAGCTTTTCAACAGGCAAGGGCAAATGCATTTTAGGATAGTAAGGTGGAATGATTGTCAAGTTCCATAAGTTATATGTTACACTTTCTTTTTAGCGGTTTGTTGACAAGAAAGAACTAGTTGTTTATTTTACTGCCAATAGCAATTTCATTCTTGCCACTCATCTTATCAGTGTATTGGTTTTTCTTGTTGGTTAAAGCCACATTTTTGTACCAGATTAGAACAGAATCATCATTGTGGCAGTCAAAGCTATGAGACTTACTTGTAAACAAGTTTATCTTTGAGATTTTTAGACTAGTGTGATGCGCTACTAACATTTATGGTTTAGAAGGCAATGACACTAAATATTTGTGAGGCTTGTGAAGGTGCCATTCAGCTCTCTGCTAAAATGTGGCTTCTTTTTTTTAACCCAGTTATTTTTGGCCTAAAGATTTCAACCATTTTTTAGAAAGGAGCTAGACAAAAATAAATGATTCTGTCCTTGAAATGTTCCATCGGTCTGCCTTAGTCTAGAGCATGGTGCTTTCTGTGCTTTAGAACTGGAACTAGACATGTGATACTTGTGGCTGAAAGGCGACTTTTCACTTTCTCTGTGCAAATCTATTTTTGTTGGCCAAAGTTAAATCAAATCAAGTTTTACTGTTACGTTGCTGATAAAATGTCAACGTATTCTATCTTCAATTAGCATGTTGTATTGTCCTTTTTAGCAGTCTTGTTTTTCAAGGCAGGGCAGCTGAAAGCAGCCCTGGTTGAATTCCAGGTGACTGAATTGAAACCAGGAGCCTGTTGTATCCTCAGCTGTCTTGCAGACCCCTCCACTTACATCACCAGGCATGGTAAGGAGTAGACTTTGGTGGAAGGCCTGTTGGAAACTGGAAGCATAAGGGAGAGAAGGGGAAGAAAGAAAACTGAATGTGGAGGGAACCGACTCGTTGGCCAAGGAGATTGGGTCTGGTTATGGACTACTGATGAGCTGAGGGCATGGTGGGAAGGATGGGGCTGGGTGTACAACAGGAAGCAGGAGCAGCTTGGGTGGAAGCAGCAAAGAGTGAGTAAAGAACCTTAGAAGGAACAAAAGTGCAAGAAGCCAGTAGGAATTCGAAATGTGCAATCACATCATGTTTTCTTCCTAAGGGACTTCTGTGTTATCTACATCCAGAGCAGATGAAAGATGAAAATGTTTTTAGAATTTCATTGTTACATGCGGGGCTGCAGGCATTATTAACTTGACCCCATTTGTATCCTACTCACTATGCAAAATTTATTAAATTTCTTCGTGAGCTCACCTTTTGCAGCTTTCCTAAATATTAATATATTCACACAACACCTTTCGTGAAATGTAGGAGGTGGGTGATGGTGTGTTATAGATGGGAACTAGAGCACAGAGCATTTAAAATGCAAACATACCAGATATCTATGAATTTATGGTGCCCACATTAAACAGATAAGGGCTTGAGGTTTCAGCGTGCTTACTTTATATAGTGCTGTTAGTTAAGGCAGAGTTTAGGGCTTAATGTGGCAGTCTGAATAAAGTTTTAGTAACATAGTTAGTACCAAAAAATGTTTAATTCATCTTATTCATCATTAAAAAGCCAAATATTCTTGTGAGGCAAAAGTTGATTTATTTTTATCCAGAGTGAAGTGAGCTTCAGTACAGGCAAGGAATAATTAAGTGAGACTTCTGCCCTGCTTTATGGAAATGTTATATATGATTTCTCAGAGTCATAACATTTTCTTCCAACACATCATTGGTTTGGATTTTGCTAAAGCCTGTTCAGGTAAGAATTGCTGAGAGTTGAGTAACTGATACAAAGTATTAGACTTTGTGAACTATCTTGAGTTCACAAAGTGCATAATATTCACTTCTTGTGAACTATCTTTAGTTGTTCTTCTTTGTTCTCATTGGCCTTTCTACAGTAGGCAAGCTCTTATTTTGCTGACTTGCTGTTTCAGTGTTTTCATGATTTCAGAAAAATAGTGGAAACAAATAGTATTCCTCTGTATTTATTGCCATGTTTTCCATTGGTTTAGATTAACTTTGAATATATTACAAAGATTTCTGTGGATATTTTACCTTTGAAACAATAATTAGCTGTCAGTAGCAATAAAACCACCTTAAAAGTGTTCTTCAGACTTACAGAACTTGTAGTATTTCAAAATTAAGCTACTTGTTCAGGTGGTTATAAATCATACACTTCTTCTAGGGAACACATAGAGCTTGTATAAGGGAGACAAAGCATCTACTGTGTTATGCAGTTTGAGGAACACTTTACAGTTTGATTATGATGATGACAGGCTTATTCCAAATGTGCTACTTCAGGATAACAAAAGCTGTCCTTTCTTGTGTTCTGGGGTAATCACTACATCTCTGAATCTTTCTACAAGAATCCCATAATTACAGCATTCCAATCTCTCAGAGGCACTTGGTGGCTTCTTAAGTTAGGACAAGAAGGAAAAGCAGCAGCTTAAGTGTAGTGTCTTCCCAGCTGACACCAATAACTGCCTGGACAGAGCTGTAATGAACAGGGTAATGCTGAAGTGGGATGGATGAGAAAGGGAGGAAAGGAGGAGGAGGAAGCTGTAGGCAAAAACTTCCAAACAGTCATGAGAACATGATTTACTGTCAGCCTCTCTCCAATTAATCAGCTTGGTTTCCAATATAATCCTGATTGTGTTTGTAACTGTATGCAGTTCATGTTGCTCAAAGTCAGAAAAAATGGGAAACAGTGGTTCACATACAGTGCAGTTAAGTTCTACATTGCAAAATGTAGATACTGTTCGTACATTTTAGAATCCCTAATTAATGGAATTTGGACCCTCTTGAGATCTTCCTCTGATGCTCTGCAGTCAGTTTTGCATTGAGGCTTAGTGGAGGAACTTGGAGCACTTCGGTTCTCCTCCCAAAATTGCCAAGCTGACATCTCACAGTGCATCTCTTCCTGAGTGCTGCAGTGAGATCAGGCTTTCTTGCAGCCAAAACACTGGGTACATTTAGTCTTGCATATATAAATGTTAATGTGTTAAAGAAGGATAAAGATAAGAGAGGTGCATCCTGATTTTGCTTAGCTGTTTCATGTTAAATACTTATGCTCTGTCTCTTTAGTTTCTGTCTAGAAGAAGAACTGACCAATTTCTCATTGCCTTCAGCAATTATCTTCTCATGCAGAACATCGAAGCTTTGGACTTAGGCATGGAGCCACGAGTATACCCATTCAAATGGGCTTGAGTGAGTGGAAACTCAGTGAAATGCTTCTTACTGGTAATTCTCAGGTCAGGGATGACAAATCCATTTGTTTTATCACCACAGTTTCTTCTGTTGTGGTCACTGTTTAGAGCTGCATTGCTTTCTGAATTAAAATGAGCCATGCAGTGAAGTTACTAGAATAAATTAACCCCTCTAAATTCCCTGCTTACCTACTAAAGACATTAATCAAATGTAGTGAAAATAAGGCCTCTGATAAATCAACTGTATCATCTGCTGATATGTGAAAGAGCTTTGGCTCACTCTTTATACTTGTTTATCCTTAAAACATTCACTTTGGCATAGGGATTCCTGTAATGGGAGTGACATAAGAATGACTATTACAGATAACAAGCCTGAAATCAATATAATGTATAAGTCTGTAACTTAAGCACACAAATAAGCAGTTTTGCAGTCCATATGCTAAAGTGTCTTCCTGACATGTGGCCTGTCTTTTGCAGAATATCTCATAGCTTTACATAGGTCAGCTTCATTTATGGAGCATGATACTGTCTTAAAGTATATCACAGTGATATAGATCCTTTTTGTAAGCCGGAGTTGGAATCATTCATGACTTGGGGAATATTTTCATACCTTTATACCCCATCTCATTAGATTTAATATTTTTCATTTTTTTAAGTCCCGGATTTTTGTACTTTTAAAGGAAGTATTAAAATATCAGCACCAGTCTGAATTCATGCTGTGAACTGCAGTCATGATTCCTGATGATAACTACAGCTTCTGAGCTGCAAAGGGAGGGGAAGTGGTATGGAAAGGAAGAAGCTCCATTTTGTTCTTTCCCTACCTTTCATGATAACTCCCACTAGGAGCATAATCTAGTTATTAGTTTATAAAGCTTTAGAAATATGCAACTATTTATAGTGATAGTAACAATATTAATAACCACAATAGTAACAGAAGTAATAAATTTGGATTATGTTGCTTCTATCAGTGGTAATAAGCCTACACAGAAAGCTACACAAGAAAACAGGAGAAAAGCATGGGTGCATTTTCACTGAGAAGAACAGTATTTTATTCCTGGAGCAGGAAGCACTTCTGCTAGCATCAGTTCCTTTTTATGTGCCTCTTGGTACACAAAGCAGAAAGGAGAGGAAGCATGGAAGATACTAAAGGTAAAAAGATAAACCAAGAGTTTCTAGGCAGGTTTCATTAGTGGCTAAAAAACAGTAAGGGGGAGTGCAGAGTTGAAAGTAATGTGTAGGTGGAGATAACTGGTTAATACTGTGAGCAATCTCAGCTCTTTTGAAGAGAATGAGAAAACATTAGAGAAAACAGGGATGATATTCTGTTGAGTTGCAAACAGCAAACTGGCAAAAAAGAGTTAATGAAGTTATATCCTAGAAATAGAAAATCAAATGTGAGATGACATTTTAGCTGTGAGGCCCACTTTAGGCTGTTGAAAAGTAGTGGAGTACTAACAACGTTCTATTTTTTCCACAGCCTCAAGAAAACCTCATGGCTGCAGTGTCACTGCTGATTTGCTTTTGCATTTCATCATGTTAGTTTTCTAAAGTTCATTTCATGTCTTCTCAAAGCCTTTGTTAGACTTTTTTTACATTTTAAAGGTAGATAGTTGTGAAGGGTGATTGCGCCTTCTTTATACTGTTACTGTAACAGCTTGCATCATGATTAAGTGTCTTAGCAGAATTAGGAGTAAACAGTCTGCCTCCTTGGACTTATTTCTATGGCTTACTGGAATTTTACTGAAACAAATGCCACCAACAAAGCTGAAGACATAAATGGAAACACGTGCTCTGAGCTTGCTGTTAGGTAGTTTGAGGGCATATCTCTGCTATTATGTTATCTGTTCTCTTTCATTTGGGTAAAGAATTGTTTTCCTTATTCATTTAAAAATGAGTGAGAGAGAGAGAGAAGTGGCCATACTGAGGCTATATTGTTTCTACAAGGGTAGCTTATAAACAAATTACCAAAACAAACATTTGTGCCACTCTTCATTCCATGAATAGACAGCTATCTGATAGTAGTCAGCATGGTGCATCTCATAGAGAACTTGAATTTAATACCAGTGTTAGGCTTTGTGTAAAAAGATAGCCTATAAAACTGGAGCTGTGCTTTGCTGTGTCGACATGTCTGGAGCTCAGAATAAAGTTGAGTTTCCTGCTTTAGCTGTAGCTTGGTCTTAAAATAACCTGAAGAAGTTATAGTTCTGATTACAGGCAAAGTGAAGGACTTAGAACATTCTCCTAATAAAGCCACAGGATGACACAAGATTTAGTCATCTGTAGTCTGTCTGTAATGGGCATTTCAGAGAGGGAAAGAAGCCTTTGAAATCGGATAATTTGATTTGCAATCAGCCTTAATTATTTTAAGAACACAGAAAACCTTTGGTTTTGGCAAAAATAATAATCTGGAATCCAATTATAGAGAACAAGCCATTTTAAATATGATGAATGCCACACAGCATCCATAGGAAAACTGATGTCTTGGGGGAGAGAGCTATGTTTGAAATGGACTCCACCTGTCATTTTTCTTATCGCCATTTCTGAAATAAACAATTGTGCTCAAAGTACACATAAACCTTAAAGGACAAATAAAATGCTTGTGACTGAAAATATATTCAAAACCAGTGCATGATAGACAGTAATTTAAAAGTCCTAGGGAATTCTTTCTATCATCTTCAGAGTATTATGTAACTTTACGGCAGCAGAAAACACTTCAGGAAAGTAAATAACACTAGAGGAAAACATGGCTATCTTCATTAAAAATGCAGATTTGATTGCATCACTGTCACTAGTGAACCAATATATAATTTGGGATTAAACGAGTTTAGGTTAGCTAATGTTGTTAAAAGTCTTTCAGCTCTTCTCTGCGGTTTCTTTTGCACGGCATAATTTTTGGCAAATCTTTATACATTACTAATGATATTTAAAGGCTTTGTCATAGCATATTGAGCTTATAAATGGGTGTATGTAATATTGAGAAGCAAGCCAATGAACTGGTCAACTGATACTCTGCTTCTTATAGATTCACCATGGGAGAAAGCCAGTGCTACTTTGTGCCTATATAAGAATTATCCCCTACAAGCCTAAAGGTTTGTTGCCTATATGGTTTTGCTGGAGGGGTGCCAAAGACATACTGTATTATTTACACAGTGAATAAGCTTTCCACATTTGTTTGACTAAATGTGGGTAATTGCCACTCATTTTAGGTTTTTCTGTATAAATTACACAGATGTCCAGACAACATATTTATAATTTTACCCCATCTGTGCTAATTTTTCTATAAATGTCCTTTTGGTACAGCAATCATCCTGTTTTATCAATATTATCCACAGTGTTGAATAACATGCAAAGATGTGACTAATATTCAGCCATCATTAAAAGAAAACATACCCACCCCCACACCATCCCAGTGTCATGGCACAGTTGAGAATTTTCTGGAGTGTCTTTGTTGGCTTTGCTCTGGTGGATTTCTGGAGCCAGCTTCCCTCTGCCTAAGACATGCAAGGCTGACGCTGTGATGTTGAGGGGCAGCAGACAACAAATCCCCCCAGCTTGTGCTCAAGGCTTTATGCAGCTATGTGTGTCTGATTACGCAAGAACAACTTGGAGAAATATATATGTAATTCTTCTAAAATTAAGGGCTTTAAGCCCTTCATTAGAACTCCCTCCTCTGCATATTGCTGAGTGGCATGAGATAGCAAACTAGAGACTTTTTTTAAGTCCTTTAACTGGGACCCAACTTTGTGTGGTACCAACAGGAAAAGAGCATATATGGGGACTGCTCTGCTGTCATTTGCTTCTGATGTGCTTTAGGTGCTTGACTTTCCCCTCTTTTGAAAAATTTCCACAACTCACTATTCCAGAGGCAAGCTTACATTGGAAAAGACCACACAGTGTATAGCATAAAACCTTTTTTGAGGTCTGTTTCAATAAATCGCCTCAAATTCATCAACCTTGCTCAGACTCACACAGACAGATATTGTATGTATATAGTTATTAGGAAATTTATGTGGGAAGTAATCAATGGTCATTCAGAGAAAGTGTATTTCTAAATGAAACAACTAGGTCATTTGTAATTTGTTCTGTTCTGTCCTCCAATTCCCAAAAGCCACCACTGTGGTTTATGATTTAATGACCAGGGGAAAAAATGTTTCCAGAAGCAAGGCCCATATTAAATGATAGAAGCAACAGAAAATAATCCAGAATTATAAAACAGCTAGGTATTTCCAGTCCCAACCTCAAAACCTTTTCTGTTAAATTAGCAAAAGCAATTGAGAAAATGGGGTCAAGACCTTCAAACTTGGTCTTATTTAAGAGCAAAACACTACAGCAGTGGAAATTTTAAATAGGGTAGAGTTTAAAATGGAAACAGTGTTATCACTACCACAGGCTTCTGAATGTCCTCCTACTTAAAGATGTATTGAAGTATTTAGAAGTAGTGTTAAAGTACACTTTTCAAGAAAAGTAGTATCAAGCTTCATAAGGTAAATTTCTTCTGCTTCTGCAGGTTTTGAAGTTATTTGATTATGCAGGTTCATCGGCACTAACTCCTTTTTCCTCAGGAAGGAATAATCTGTTTATGATGGTGTAGTTCAATCTAGTAAATAATGACTACACATAAAGGAAGCAGTAGGAAAGAAATCACTGATGTTTTTCCAGTTTTGGAACGAGGGTTGTTCTTGCATGTTTCCAGTGTAATGTGAGCACTCACAGAACTCTACCTATACCATGTTTTAACAGTCTCTACAGAAATGGAAAGTCATAGGAATTCTTCTTCTGGATGAATAGGCAGGTGGGCAGCTGATCTTACTGAGATAAAATAACATAAACTCTGCAGTTTCTCTATTACATAAGATCCATGTTTCAAAATTATTTTGGCAGGAAAGAATTTAGAATTCTCAAAAGCACTTGGAAAGCCAGTGGTTGCTGATACCCCACATTGGGCATCTAAGGTCTTTTTTAAGAGGCTCAATGTTTTTAAAAACTTCCCCAGATTCTTCTGTATTTTCTCTGTGTCACTGTGAGTGAGTTAAAAGTCTTACTTTGGAGAATCAAACTTCTCCTACTACTTTTTTTTTTTTTTGTATCCTGATAGGCTTCCTGTATGCTGGTGTTTGTATACCAGTAAGATACGCAGCTTCTGCTCCTGTGAGTGCTAGAAGCATATTGCTGGAAGGGTAAAATTGCTTCTTCCATTTGTATCAAAAAGTCCTTTCTATCAAAAAGTTTTGGTCTGTAATGGGGTCAGAGGAAATTAAAGTAGCCTTTCATTCTGTGTTATAGGAACTACCTCTGAAGTTTCAGACTACTAGACTAGGAAGCTAAATTCAGCAGTAGGGATGCCTTCAATTAACTGTATCTGTTCTATTTGTAGTACGAAGGATATGAACAGCCTACATATCTTAAAAGAAAGGAGGCTAAATAGACCTTAAAAGGATACCCTGCATGTAGCACTCTCAAAGGAAAGCAGTGGGATCTCTGACAGTCAGAAGTTTAAGATCATTGCTAATGCAAAGACTTGGACTGAATTTATACAGATGTGCTGTCTAGTCAATAAGACATGCAAGAAGACTTTTTGTAAAAGAGGTTGCTCATAATGTAAAAGCATTCTGTTGAAAACAGTGGAAAATTGAGCAATGTATATGAGTTTTAGGCAGAATTTGCAAGTTCATTTTAGAGAAATGCCTGATTAGCTCGGGGGATCTGTAATAATCTTGAGATTTTCATCTCTAGAGCACCAGTTTGAATTTAACCTGGTTGTTGATGCCAGTCAAAATACATTGTCCTTGTTATTGATCTATGTCAAATGGCTTTCCAGTGTCCTTGGAAAAAAATCCGGAACCTGCAGTTGGCACATTAGAAAAATTGACATAAAAGAATTGAATAAGCATGGTGATTAACTTACTACTTACTTTCTGCAAACTGACCTAGCTGAACATATTTACAGGGAGGCTGGCAGAAAGCATTGGGAATAAATAAATATTAAATGTGGCACAAGGACTGGCATAGTTTCCATTTTGGTCAACAGAGCTACCCCATCATCTGGTTGTAGGCAATTAGATACCCACTGATGTCATTAGTTCAGACACATGATAAATATGAAGTAAATTTTCTCTGAATTCAGTAACTGAGTAAGGTAAGGCTTCACTCTAGAGAAGAATGAGCAAAGACCAAATTAACTCTATCAGGAAAGATAAAACACTTAGAATTTTATAGAATCATAGACTAGTTAGGGTTGGAAAGGACCTTAAGATCATCTAGTTCCTATCCCCCTGCCGTGAGCAGGGACACCTCACACTAAACCATGCCACCCAAGGCCTCATCCAACCTGGCCTTGTCCAACCGCCAAGGATGGAGCATTCACAACCTCCCTGGGCAACCCATTCCAGTGCCTCACCACCCGCTCAGTAAAGAACTTCTTCCTTATATCCAATCTAAACTTCCCCTGTTTAAGTTTGAACCTGTTACCCCTTGTCCTGTCACTACAGTCCCTGATGAATTGTCCCTCCCCAGCATCCTTGTAGGCCCCCTTCAGATACTGGAAGGCTGCTATGAGGTCTCCACGCAGCCTTCTCTTCCCCAGGCTGAACAGCCCCAACTTTCTCAGCCTATCTTCATACGGGAGGTGCTCCATTCCCCTGATCATCCTCGTGGCCCTCCTCTGGACTTGTTCCAACAGTTCCGTGTCCTTTTTATGTTGAGGACACCAGAACTGCACACAATACTCCAAGGGAGGTCTCACGAGAGCAGAGTAGAGGGGCAGGATCACCTCCTTCGACCTGCTGGTCACGCTCCTCTTGATGCAGCCCAGGATACGGTTGGCTTTCTGGGCTGCGAGTGCACACTGGCGGCTCATGTTCATTTTCTCATCAACCAACACCCCCAAGTCCTTCTCCTCAGGGCTGCTCTGAATCTCTTCTCTGCCCAACCTGTAGCTGTGCCTGGGATTGCTCCGACCCAGGTGTAGGACCTTGCACTTGGCATGGTTAAACTTCATCAGGTTGGCATCAGCCCACCTCACCAGCGTGTCGAGGTCCCTCTGGATGGCATCCCTTCCCTCCAGCATATCAACCGAACCACACAGCTTGGTGTCATCAGCAAACTTGCTGAGGGCGCACTCAATCCCACTCTCCGTGTCACTGACAAAGATGTTGAACAAGACCAGTCCCAACACCGATCGCTGAGGGACACCACTCGTTACCGGTCTCCAGCCGGACATTGAGCCATTGACCACAACTCTTTGTGTGTGGCCATCCAGCCAGTTCTTTATCCACCGAGTGGTCCACCCATCAAATTGATGTCTCTCCAATTTGGAGACAAGGATGTCGTGCGGGACAGTGTTGAAGCTTTGCACAAGTCCAGGTAGATGATGTCAACTGCTCTGCCCCTGTCCATCAGTTTCATAGCCCCATCATAGAAGGCCACCAAATTGGTCAGGCAGGATTTCCCCTTAGTGAAGCCATGCTGGCTGTCACCAGCCACCTCCTTGTTTTTCATATACCTTAGCATGCCTTCCAGGAGAATGTGCTCCAAGATTTTGCCAGGCAGGGAGGTGAGACTGACTGGTCTGTAGTTCCCTGGGTCATCCATTTTCTCCTTCTTGAAAATGGGGGTTATATTTCCCTTTTTCCAGTCGTCAGGAACTCCACCTGACTGCCATGATTTTTCAAATATGACTGCCAGTGTCTTAGCAACTTCATTCTCCAGCTCCTTCAGGACCTGCGGATGAGTTTCGTCAGGTCCCATGGACTTGTGTATGTTTAGGTTCTTAAGATGGTCTCTAACCAGATCCTCTCCTACAGTGAGCCTAGGATCTTCATTCTTACAGTCCCTGCGTCTGCCTTCCAAGACTTGGGTGGTGCAGTCAGAACCTTTGCCATTTTTATTAAAACAGGTTAATATGACTGCATTCAAAATAATTTTGCTTAGGACAAATTTGGGAGTGTATTCCAACCATAGTATCATGAAGGGAAACTAATATTGTGTGTCCCCTTGGTAGGGAAAATTCCCTACATAAAATGTTGTCCATAGAGGATGCTTACTTATTCCAACAAAAATAGCAATCTTCCATGGATTTTACTTTGAAAGAGTAAACAACTTCTCCCAAAATTCTGTTTTTCATTAGATGTCTGTTTTTCGAAGTGCAGTACTTTCTCTTTCAATAGGAGGAGGAAGGGGTTACCCACATCTGCTGAAAATACAACCTCTTACTGTCAGCATCTTGAGATGAAAAGCACTAATGCTGCAAGCTTTCAAGTTTCATCCGATAGAGACTAATTCCAAAGATACGTGCCAGCTAAATTCTCACTAGAAAAAATGAGAACTTTGGCATCAGACATTGCCAAACCTTTCATTCTTAGAAACAAGATTGTGTGTGAGAAGATTTCGTAATTTAGTACCATGTATCAGCTTTTATATCCACAGAGATCCTATAAATGTTTCTGGAGAGCAGCATTGCTTCAATTGTGTTGCCAATAGAATCCATCTCTGTATTTTTCCTACGTATTAATGGTTGCTTTAGGGGAAAAAAACCCCAACACCTTAGTATTTCAGCTAAGGGTCTTTAAAGGATTCAATTGCATTCTAAATGAGTTCCAAAATAACTAATAATATTAAGGGAGAATATACATTGAGGTTTTAAACATACTGGATTGTGTTTCTCTGTGTCACAAAGGATTTTTACTTTTTTCATTTTTAATCAAAGATTTGCCCAGAGGAATAAATTAATGTGCATGTCAAGAGACTGTCAGGAATCATGCAAATCAGTTTTTCTTCTAGATTAAGCACATTAGCTGCCATGTAAAATTACCAAATTCTGAAAAAAACCCTCAGATATATTTCTTGGGTGTTTTAATCTCACATTAATACACAGTCCATTTCCCCCAGTGAAGGGATTTCACTGAATTCAATGAAGTGTGAGTTTTGCAGACTGCATCCTTGCCAAATTTAAATCTCTGTGGCATTGGGATTATATTTTCCACTCAGTTATTCTGAGCCTTCGAAGTTCTTGTACTCTGTTCCTTGTTTTCAGATCATCTGCTTAGTCAAAGACTCATTTACAGTAGTTCACTCCCACCATTCAGGTATTGTACAAACCACAGATGAGCATGAAGTTAAAAATATTATGGTAAGCAGCTACTAGTGGCTGGTGATATTCTTGCCAGGGCAATAATAAAGAAGCTCATAAAGCTTTTCCAGGGCATTAGGTTTTAAACTTTTTTCTTTTAGTTCAGGAAACTAAAACCATAAATATTTGAAAAAAAAACTCCTGTGTATTTAAAAAACGAGAAGATAAAAAAAGGTAAAGTCTTATTTGCATTCCGCTTCAGTACATATAAGCGCGCTGGAAATTTTAAGACTTGTAATCACATGAAGTAATTACTCATAGCTCATGGAGCTTGGTTCTCAGTAGCAAATCATTTTCCATCCTGAACTTTGAAATTATTTCTCCACGTGACTGTTGAAGTTAAGACAAGTTTTGCAATTTACTTTAATCAGAAGAAGGAGGGGCCATGGGTAATGAGGTAAATCTGAAATCAGTTCTTAAAAGTGTGTATAAAATTCATCCTTGTTGAAATACATGTGAGATTTTATATTCACTTCAACGTAGCTAGAATTTTCTCTCAAATTTCTGAATTCAGGAATGTGTGACCTGTCCTTTGCCTTGTACTAACACAAGACTGGTAATGGTAGATTTACCAGATTTTCCCTTTCCAGCTCAAGTTTCTGAGGGTGAGTTTCAAAGATGATGAGTTTTGTTTGCATTTCTGATAAATTTCAGGCCTGTGTAACAAAACTAAAGGAAAGCAACACAGAAAGTCTAACATTGGGCCTACTTGGTCACTGACAGTGGGGTTTTGTGTGTAGTCTCATGGGCATTGGGTTCCTGAGGCTGAGCGCCTGTTCTGCAGGTATGCAACTATGGTTCTGTTGAACCTTCAGCATGGCATGCCAAGCAAGTCTTGTGCCTGTCACAAGTCACCTTACCTGCTTTGCTGCTGTGGCTCGCTTACAGTGCTCACATTAAAATTTTTGCTGATCTTTATGAGCATGTGGTTTGTCCATCTTCAGGAGCAAAAGTTCTGGAATTTGTCATGGCTGGAAAAAGTACTGTCACACTCGAAAAGTGCATTTTATTCTTTTTGTAAACATCTGGCCAATATAAAGCCTTTGGTTTCTGTGTGATAAAAGTTGTAGAACTGTGCAGATAACCTGAAGGTTTCATCTGCAGTGAATGTGCTCCATTTCAGAGCTCAGCTGTTTTAGTTCTTGGCTGCTGTAGGCTGAATCTGAACCTGGATCCAAGTACCGAAGGGACATCTGTCATTCGTGTGTTCAGTTACTCTTTGTGCTTTCTCTGGGTAGCAAAGAGAAAAACCTGACAGGATAAACTGGAACACTGAGCTTATGTTGATGGCTAGGTACTGAGAATTAGAAGCTGTGTGCAGGGAATGTGGCAGGGAGCTGGAACAGTTGAGAGGAAAAAGCCCTTTGGAAAAAAAAAGCATTTATGATTCAATGTTTGATGTAGACTAGCAGCCGTAAAACTACTTTTTCCTATTCTTAAGTGTCTACTTGAAGTTAGTGCCAATTGAAAATCCAATTTAATAACTGTATTCTATTTAAATATACTTCTATGCAGTTAATATTTTCTCCTAAATTCTTTAGACCAGTTCACTTCTTATGAAATAAAACGTTAAGACGATTAGCAGTTGAGTACTTAGCGATAGCCAGGAAAGCCAAAATACTTTAAATGTACTCATTACAGATGTATAAGAATTTTGTTAAGGAAGATGCTTTTAAAGCACGTCAGTTGGATTGTGTGTGAATGAACAAACGTTTTTGAAGGAATAGATTGTCTCTGCAATAGTTTTCAACTGGCAGTTAATCTTTGATGTTATTTATGGTTTCTGCAGTCCCCTGCATGGTTTTCTGATGAAGAGTGGGGCTATGGCATCCTGATCAGTAGCTGAAAGATGCATGGGGAATCTTTTTACTCCTTTAAGTGGTGTCCAATGAGGACCTTTTTGTGAATGCGTATGAATCTTTAGGTATAGCAATCAGTTTTGTATTAAGAAAGTGTCACCTGTAAGAAGGGCGGAAAGTATGTGATTGCTTTTGTGTTGATTTGGGGACATGCTCTCCTTTCTCATGTTTCCTTTAAAGAGAATGGGCTAGACAAGGACAGAAGAATCACGTATCCAGATGATGCATCTCAGGAGAAAGCAGACAGCCAGAATGGTTCTTACTTTGTGACTTTTAGGAAAGCAGTTAGGATTCTTTGGTTGATAATGAGGTGGCCGTAACCTGTCTGGTGCCCATCCTACTCCAGATAGGTGAGGAAAAGCTGTGCAACTAGGGGTTCTCAAATGCACCTAACCATACTGTGCTCTTTGCCATTCATAAACAAAGTTTCCGTGGGAAAATGAGCCTTAGAGGCATTGTATACTTGGATTGCCCTGGCTATGACTGTGCTAACTAGGAATGGCAAGTCTCTTTTCTGTGTAATTCTCTCTAGTCTCTTACAACGATCAGGAATATGCAGTCTTTTTTTATTATAGGCACAGATCACAGGACTATTCACACAACCCACATTAAAAATGTTTCTGTTTTCTGACTTTTTACTCCCTTGAGGTACAGAAATATCTTAAAGAAGGCAGTAGAGCTGTGTCAAGGATTCATGCTGTGCTCTGCAAAGAAGTGAGCTCATTCAGTGCTGGTGGCAGCTGTTTTGTATTGATTGAGACTTCCTACATGTTGAACACAGGCATAATCTGTGCTTGTGCCAGAATTCATTGTTTCCCACCTGTACAGTATAATCTGTTTCTAATGCCTGTGACCTATTTTTAAATCTTCGTCTTTATAGCTGCTTACATGCAATATTTATAGAAACACCACTGAAATTGTCAGTAACAGAAGTGCAGATAACAGCCATGTAGCTCTCCCCATTTTGTATATTCTTAAAATAGACAGTGGTACAGCTATTTGTTGTGCATGCTTACTACTCACATATAGAAATCATATCTTTCATCATTTATCCCCAAAGAGCCTCTGTGCTCTGAATTGTATATAGCTGCTTCTGTCTTTTGCTTATGTGTCTGAGTAAATGATATCTGCTCTGTCTTTACTTTCATAGTAGAGATGACTGCTCTGTTTATCTGTAGTTTGCCATTGAAACTTCAAACTAAAATGTGGGAAAATACAGTCTATAGATGAAAGTGCTTATAAATTAAGCATGCTGTATAACAGAACGTTCAGATTACAGGCCATTTTTTAAGCTTTAAAAGGGTCTCGTAATGGAGATGATATTAAGTTGCACACAAACTTCACTGAAGTTAGTAAGACCCAGATGTTTGCTAACAGCATAACAAACAACACACCATGGCAGTTTAATCCAATGAAGGATTAATTAATATGATCTGAAAAGCAAATCATATGGTAGTTTTCAGAAGGGAAACTGGCATTAGAGAAGGCTTTCATATATATAACACTGCATTGTAGAACTTCTGAATAAAAGAATATGCAATAGTCACAAAAACTGCTGAGGTATTGGTTTAATAAATTAAACTGGTTTAAAACCTAGACACACCACAAATTCTTGTTTATCAATCTTAAGATCTAGTAGCAGGGAAATTTATGGTAGTCAGTCAGGTTTTAGTACGTATATGCATGAATATATATGCTTAGATAAGAAAGATTGCAAAATGTCCATATTAGGGAGGATACACTCTCAGTGTGAATAAATACGGCATCTGCCAGTAGATTTGTCACTGCCATTGCTCTGAAACTCTGTCCCTTCAGAGAGAAGGAGAGCAGAAAGGAGGCCGCAGCTCAGCTGTGTGGTGTACACCAGTCCTTCTTTTCTGAACACACAGAGTAGCCTTACTTTTAAGGGACTGCCATCGCCTGGGAAATACTGGCAGACTAACTCTAAGCAGGACTTTGTGGAGAGCGTGGGTCAAAGGGGGCAGGAGAAAGGTTAGGAATTAACATGAAACAGATTTTCTTTTCAAATGCTTTTTGTGTCTGTAAATGTTATAAAAACTTGCAGATCTCTGTACATCTGTTTGACTGAAGGCCCACCCCAGTTTACATGAGATGGGGTTAAACGCATGACTTCTCTCAGTGCCTTTTCACCCATTTAAGCATTTTTCTCTAAAGAGATGATTTGCTTTATGAAAGTATGCTTTTAACAGTAGAATCATAGATCAGCAAAATAGTTTGAAATGGCTACTGGGCTAAGAGAAGAGTTGTACTGGTGTGTACTCTAGTAGAGGTTAACAGCCAGCTGAAGGTGGCCAAAAGATGTGATCAACATCTGCAGGAATTTCAAGTGAACCTATGATCCTGGTTTACATATTTAGGCTGAAGAGAGACTTAAAACTCATTGTCCTTTGAGATGTGTCACTATCACATCAGAAGGATACTGGCAGCTGGCACATCAGTATAGATAAACAGTTGGTGGACATGGATCATTTCAGACCAGTTTATCCAGATTTCCAAGTCTGCCATAGTTCAGTGTTCGTTAGAGCCATCATTCTTACACCAGCAGTCTGTAGTCCTTTCCCATTACCCTATCTTAATAAACTCTGGGAAGTTCTTATGCTCTATGCATTCTTCTACAGCTCACTTACGGGAAGTGCTTCTGCTGTGTGCTCCTTATGGATCACAAAGAAAGAAATTATTTTAGTTATTCCCGTCTTACTATGTGTGCTGGTGCCATGAAGCCATCTGTAAGCAGGAAAGTACTGGGAGAGGACTGCAACCAGGCTTAAAAAGACCAAGAGCATGACTTCCCTGCAGTGTCCCTACCTGACTGTTCCTGCTCTGTACTGTTCTGTGTCATCCACCAGGGAATGGCAGAGAAGCAGGTACAACAAGGAAATTGGTATGTCAGTGGGGGCGCAGAGATTTGTCAAGCAGTGCAGATCCACTTCTCACCCCATTGTGCCTCATATGCAACCCCAGTAGCAGCCATCCTTAGCAAAGCAGTTGCAGTTTAACAGTGCCGTGGCTGGCTGGCTGAGATTTCTTGCCAGATGGTTTTCTTTACTTAGATTGAAACTATCTAAAGTCTATTAGCTTCATATTGGTGGCTCTGTCTTGCACAGGCTGCAGGAGTGGTCACTGAAATGGCTGGGAGGTTGCTACCAGGAGTTGTCAGTATCAGTTATCCTGGGCTATTTTTTGATCTCAAGTCGTGTTCCTGTGCTGTAGAAGTTCTGCTTAGTGTAAGAGTGGTTTTATCATTGCTGAATGAAGGCTGTTCCCAAGGCACTACACTAACCCAACTTGACAAGTTTTAAAACAGCATTCATATGGTGTTAATTGGCTTAATTGTGTTAAATACAGGATTATGTTTTACTAGCTAAGTGTGGGATGTAGGATTCATACTCATCCCTGAAGAAATAGTTCCTTGCGCTAGCTGCTTACACAGCTCCTGCTTGTTTCACAGCACTCACACTCGCTTCTGACGGGCATCTTGGTATATTGATGCAATTGGGGCTACCTCTGGGCATATCTCATGTGACTGACATTAAGACTTACGCTGTGCGTACTTAAAGTGACTTCAGCCAGTGTCTCACCTCCTTTTGTAAAACAAGACCAGGGAGCTCCCCCTTTTCTCCAGGGAGAGAATTATGACAGCAGATCTGTCATGGCCTGCACCCTGCTTGGGAGGGCTGGTGGGAACTGCTGGGAGAGGAGGTGTGCAGCTCAGCTCCCTGAGGTGTAATTTTAAGCTCTTCTCAGATTTAGGAATAACGGTTAAACTTGAGCCATTTTTTTCTGGCTTTGGATACTAACCATTAACTGGAACATTATATAGGAAGAAATACTGTCTTCCAGTATGATCAAATGGTGCATTGTTTTGCAGATTTTGGCATAGCCTTACGGTGTCCTTTTCTTAATCCACCTCTCTCTTTCTCTAAAGTTCAAATGTAAACTTCAAATAAAGTTGATGTTGTTTTCTTCTTAACTGCTCTTCCTTTTTAGCTTGACGTTTTCTTCTTAACTGCTCTTCCTTTTTAGCTTGATTATTTTATGATAGCAGACACCAGTGCTTCTGCAGCTTTTGACTGAATTTTGTGTTTTTGTAGCATGTTTTAATAGTAAAATAAAATAAAAAACACTAAAATTAACACGAATATAAAATTATATGTAGATTTATAGAGATATAAGCATAAATGTAACAAAATTTCAAGAATTTAACTTTTAAGAGTACTTATCAAATAATATTACTTTCAAGTAGATTACTCATTTCAATGGCACTCAGAGACATGGCGGAGTTATGTTATGGCCAAAACAGTGTTTTGAGAAGAAACCCTCACAGGTTTGTGTTTTTATTCTATTCTTTTATGGTGGTGTAAGCTACAGATTCCAAAAAGCCTAAGAAAACAGGTTAAGAACGTACTGTGCTAGCAATTACAGGTATTTCAATGCATTAATCATTTTACTCAGCAGCTCCAGCAGCATGTTGATACTTCTGTGCTCAAGAGACTGTGGTCAGTCCCTGGTGCTCAAGGTTGGGCTAAGGACTGGAACCGCAGTCATTTAGCAGGAAGTTTATACTGGTTCAGGCTGTGCCTTGGAATATTGGGTAGCCTACTGTGGAAAAGGAAACCACAGGGAAGGGATGAAAACAGCTCTGCGTCTCCTTGCCAATATATACCACTGGTTCAATAACCCTACTAGCAAAGTTTCACTGTGGAAAGAGGTACCAGCAACTGTTACATAGACAAAAGCAGTACCTGGAGCTGATGTTGAAGAGCTTATATAGAGCATGGGAAGGGAGCAAAATACACAGTATCTGTTCAAAACACTCTCAAAAATATCTGATTTTCATTCCATAATGTCCTTAAATATTATTGTGTTTGGAGCATTTTTTTTGCCACAGTTCCTTCACTCTTTTTACTGCCTGTGCAGTATTTACTGTCTTCTGTATTCTTTCAGAAGGTTTATATGTATTTGAACTTTTCTTTTTCCTGAAAGTGTTGCAGCATGAAATAGGACATAGGTGGTTTAGCTTGAGCAGAAAAATAATGAGATGAGTATAATAACTATGCACGGAGTGAATTTCTGAGAAGTGGGTTGCTTTAATCTTGCTGTTTGGGATTTTTTAGAAAGTACAATATATCGTCTTGAAAATACTTTAACATGGAGGCCACTGTGTTACAGGAAGGAAGAAGTGCTTGTAATCCAATGTGACAATAATAAGTGAGCGGACAATCATTTACCATTAAATATTTGCAGATGTTTCATGGAAGAAGTTCAGTTTTGATATTTATTTATGAATGGTAAATTGGAAACTGTTTATCGTGTAATACAATTACCTCCAGTCATCCATTTTGTCTTAAACACCTTTTTACTTTCTTCTCTTCTTCTTGGCAAGTTCATGGTAAGATCAGTAGGTCTTGAAAGGCTAACTGCACTAATGCCTGTCTTTGAAGGTTTTGGTTTTTTTTTCCTTCTGGAAAAAATATTGTACATATATTATAGAAATCAGTCTTGCTTTCTTGAGATAAGTTTGTGTCTTTCTACCCTTTGTTAATATGATTCTCATTTAGAAACAGGAACTGTGAAATGTGCTGAGGAATAAATAGATCTCTTCTAAGAGTAGACATTGTCAAAGAAGAGCAAAGGAAGTGAATTGTGTAAATTGTTAGAACCAAGTAACGTTTATTTCAGAAAAAAGGTACACTTCTCAGGTTGGAATGGCCTTGGCTTTACAAGTTAGTTTTCTCTCTCTTTACGATGATGGCAGTTTCTGCAGATGGGAGGTTGCAGAAGCTGGCTATTTGAGTGTATCCACCAGCTTAATGTCAAAATTGAAAAAGCCATCAGAGTTCTGAGCCTGGGTGGGCACTGAATTGAAGCTTCTGTCATGTGAGCCTGCCTGGAGTTATCAGGACCATCTTGTTGCTGTAGCAATGTTCTGAACTCAGAAACACATGGAGCTGAAAACACACGTGGAAAACATGCCCTCTAAGGTCTCAGCAGAAGGCTTTATTTAAAGAGATGAAAAGTTTATTGAGTAATTTTCCATCTAGTCTCCCTCTTTCATTTAAGAGAAAGATGATCAGCAGATCCACACTGGAAAGGCAGAAGATAACTCTGAAGAGGGTGAACACTTTTAGGAGATCTCAGAAATGATTGAAGCGAGCACTAGTTTCTACCTGCTGTGCTCTGGAGTAGTTCCATGTGGGCAGCTGTTTTCAGGAACCCACTGAATTTTGATCTTTTGTATAGTTTGCACATAGATGCTTTCTTAGGCCGTTTGGACTCTAGCAGATAACTCTGTATTTAGCTGCAGGATTTTCACTCAGTTCTGGAAATCTGGAGCCTTTAGCCAGATTGCTGTGTGATTGGCAAGATTTTCTGTGTGTCTTCAGATGGTTGCAAAAGGCCATCATTGAATGAAAGTCGTAAGGTGCTGTTTTGATGGGGTTTTTTTAGGATTTGAATGGGAGAAGGGACAAAATTTATTGATTTCGTGTATTATTTAATTTAGTGTGGTATTAAACTGTGTATCTGGATACATATATTGTGTCCTTTGGCTGGCATATAGGAATCAAAAGGTGAATATGATGCTAGACATAATTTCCAGTCAAAAATTACACTTTGCAATAAGATAAATTTTAAGTGGCTGGCAGCAAAAATTGCATCAGGTGGTTCAAATGATCCCTGAAGATTTTTTTGTTAACTGTTCACTGTAATAGTTTGGCCCTGTCAACAGAAAGGGTGATTGATCCCACCCTGTAACATTGGTGAGATCTTCACTTTATGCCATAATAATGTGCTGTCAATATAAATATATTTGCACAATATTGTATCATATATGGCCATAGGCCATATGTGTGTGTATATATATATATTTGTCATAGACTAACAAAAAATCGTTGGTCTCCTTGTTCCAAGGAGTGCAGGATACACAGTTGTTCACCCTTGTGACCGCAAGTCATGCAGCTTTATGATATTTGGTTTCCATACCTTTTTAGAGGTGGGTGATAAATATAGCATGGCACTGTCTGAAGTCAGCCTCCTTGTAATTAGTGGTAATATCTCAGCAACTTCATCCCAGTCTGCAACTAGTCTCCTCTTTATCAGTGTTCTCCAAGATGAGGTGAAGATGGTGCAAGTTCTGGAAATGGATGTTTTAAGGGGATAGTGGAGAGTGACATTTGGTCATTTCCCATTTTTTAAGATCATATGCTAGTTTATTATCATCTCTGCTGTGGAAGTTGAGCCATTCATTTTACCTGTGAAATGAAAAGGCACTTAAGGTAAATCCTTGAGAAGCCCTTTTGCATCTGTGTTGACTATCAATTGCCTTTTCCTTTTTTTCTCTGGCAAATGTAGATGTGATTGGAAATGAAATGGAATTCTGTGTGTGCATGAGCAAGCACTTTCTGAACCAAGAGCTAATCAGTTTGTTGATTGGGTGGAGAAAGTGAAAGGTGTTGGGTATCAGCTTCGCTTTGTGGGGTTTCATCAGGTGCACAGCTCTCAACTGACAAAGTAGTACTCACATACTTGGAATGAGTGAAATCAATGACATCTCCATTGTCTGTCTGTATTTCCAGATCTCCTTTCCTTCAGGTAGTCTGACTCTTGGTCATTATCTTTATATTTGTGATGTGTCAAGACCCTATTATTCCTGTACTTTCTGCAATGCTTCTGTCCACAACATTAAGTAGTTAGTGGATGTGTAGATTCTGTGGTAGTTCTAGGAAATGGTGGTTTATGTTGGTAAGGGAAAGTCAGCTTTATACGGTATGCTCATCACCTTCAGTTCCTAAGACATTGCATAAAACATGCTTTATGGATAAGCATGGTCTCAGCATTCATGTATTGAATTAAACTTTACAGTCAGCAGTGAGAGTGCTGGGCTTAGGTTGGCTCCAGTGAAATCCATAAAGTGTAGAAATTTCAGTTCAGGAATTCACTATCACATCCTAATTAAGGGAAGAAAACCAAACACAAGCATATCTAAAAATTAATGTAAGTAACCTCATCAGCCAAAACAAATTCCAGCATGATTCTAAGTAACATAAATGTGCATGGCATAAATATAAAAAGCCATGGAAAATTAAGTTCGCAGGGCAACTAAGATGATTAAGGGTGTGGAGCATCTCCCTTATGAGGAAAGGCTGAGGGAGCTGGGTCTCTATAGTTTGGAGAAGAGGAGACTGTGGGGGGACCTTATTAGTGTATATAAATATATAAAGGGGGAGTGTCACGAGGATGGAGCCAGGCTCTTCTCAATGGCAAACAATGATAGGACAAGGGGTAATGGGTACAAACTGGAACACAAGAGGTTCCACTTAAACTTGAGAAGAAACTTCTTCCCAGTGAGGGTGACAGAACACTGGAACAGGCTGCCCAGGGAGGTTGTGGAGTCTCCTTCTCTGGAGACATTCAAAACCCGCCTGGACACATTCCTGTGTGACCTTATCTAGGTGTTCCTGCTCTGGCAGGGGGATTGGACTAGATGATCTTTTGAGGTCCCTTCCAATCTCTAACATACTGTGATACTGTGATACTGTGAAGTTGTACTTTCTGGGTGCATCAGAATTATTTACGTTTTGTTCTTAATTCTTTAATGTGTTTCATTCTAATATTTTCAATAAACTACAGCTACTGAAAATCACTTCCTGGTAGCTTTTAAAATACTTTTGAGTAAGTAAGAAAGAGGAAACCTCAAAATTAGTCAGATTACTGCTGTCAGGAAGAATTTTTAAACTTCTGAGAAAGAGAACGAGTGATACTGAACAAGATAGCCTAGTAAGGGATGCTGCTGCTGCTGCAACTAAGATTCTCTGTTGAAAATCTCAGGATCCAGTGCATTGATAAGGTTCCAGGCTAAATTCCAGTTTGTCTCTTGTTAAAGTGAACATGTTAGTGACTTCTATGTGATACCAAGATGTCTTGATGCTTTGTCTTAAAATCAGTATTACAGCCTTTCCGTGGCAAACCTTGAAGTAAGTGCTACCTTCTCCCAGTGCTTAATATGCAATGCCTGATGCAAGAATCCAATAACATATTGTTATTGCTGTCTCACTGATCACAAAAAGTTCTGCTTAAATTTGCAGAAACTGAGTGCTTACTTTCATGTTGCCTCTTGTATTGCAGAATTTTAGTTTGTAATGACATTTCCAGCCAGGTTCAAAAGCTCAGTCAATAGGACAAAATGTGCTTCTTATTGCAACGTGATAAGATTTGTTCATCTTAAGTCTAATGAGAGGGAACTTCTACTCTGAATGATTAATGTGGTAAGTGGGGGGTGGGGGTTTCAGTATGACTTGGGTTTATTTAAATGATTAGGCTGAGATTCTCAAAGGACCCAAAGAGTTTCTTGAAGAGTAATTTTGAGTGCTTGGCTCCATTCAAGCAGTCAGTCTAGTGTGCACGTTCCAGGCCTGATCTGCAGATTTCTAAAATGTGAATTTGAAATCTGAAGAGAGTTCCCACTCATGTTTGTAGGCTTCTTAATAGGAAGTCTAATTTCTGGGAAAGCTTGCTTGAGAAAGAAATGCTCTTTTGAAACTGAAGAAATGCCCACTGGCTTGATTGCATGTCAGATGAGTTGAGATGAAGAGAGAAACAACCAACCCACTAATAAGAAATGGATCTACTGAAACACGGAAACCCAAAAAAGGGTAATAACTTTTGGATTTTCAGTTTTCTGAATTGTGCTTGTTAAGTGGCATGAGAATTGTGTAGCATTTTTCTGTGGTTTTTGTTTCTTTCATTAATTTCTTTAATTTCTGAAATGTTACATAATGCAGAACCATTTTTTCAGTATTTATTTAGAAAAATAATAATGGAAAATACCTCCAGTATTGAGAAAGTTGCCATCATCTTAACAATTCCTATAATCTGCTTTTCCAATGCTGACAAATTACCAAGATGAGTGTTTGGCAGAGTGATTAGAAATGTTGATTTCTTCCGTATGCTCACTATCATAAGTCCGTAACTCTACTTGCTGATTAAGGTGACTAAATCATAAATAAACGGAAGAAAACCTGTTGAATTTACAGTTTTGAGTTCAGCCATCATATGTCTGAAGGACTTATGGGTGTGGTAGTGACTTGAAATCAAATAAAGAAAGAGTAGTAAATTGGATAAAAATATGAATATCGTTCTGATAATGCCATTATCTTTTGATTCCTTAAAATCTTACTAATCTGAAGCCATACAGGAAAAGTATAACAATAGGAATTTTGTTAATTAACGTTTAAAGCAAAAAAGGTGATTTTCTTATCTCAGTGAACAATTAAGTATGTTTCCATTATGTTTGGAATCCACATATATCTGGATATAAACTATGCTATTTGTTAGTGATTTGTTCCCTTCTCAGTGCTTTTTCTGTTCACTCTAACTTTTCAGTTGACGTGACAGAACAGATTGACTCCCTCTGGTGGCTGAAGTCATGTCTCTGCGGCTCAGAGGGAGCCTTGCCGAGATCCCTTTAGTCTGGAGAGCACAAAGCATGAATAATACCTTTTAACTTTAGTGTTACATCATTATAAAAAAACAGCGATAGCTTTTCTTTCTGTCATACAGAGTGCAGTGTTAGTGGTAAGTTGCTTTTGCTATATGAAATCTTTTGAATTTAGAGCAGATATTTACAGCACATGTTTTCAAGGAATCAAAGTAGATAGTCAAAATAAAGTAAGTATCGATATGTACACAGTAGAATTAAAATTATTTAATGTGGTGAAAAGAGAGAAAAAGGAAAGGAAGAATTTAGATAAAAAGTAGTGTGATAGTGATGATGCTAAGTATGTGACAGAATTACATTAATAAGATGTTAAATACCTAGCTTGAGATTTTTTTTCATCTCAAGAGCATTGTCTGATTTTAGAAGAAAACATTAAAAAGTTTGTCTTCACCAGGACACCCTTTTGTTATAAAATGGAAGAGTCCTGCAATATTTAGATTACAGCTGTGAACCTTAGATGTCTGTCTCCAATTTTCAAATAATTCCTCCAAATCCCAAATGGCAGAATATGAGAGACTTTTTGTGATTGCTCACTGCAAATTTTTATGGTTTGTACCTATATGTTATAAAGCCACAAATGTCTTCACAGCAATGAGACAAAAATGTAAGAAAGCATCACAGAAAAATGGCATTTCCTTGCTTGTGTGTTCATAATGCGTTTTGTATATTTTATGTAATCTTTTTTACTGGAGTGCCTGCCTTATGTAATGTCTTAGTAATGAAAATGAGGCCATCTGCATGATAGTCAAGGTTGTTCCCTGAAAGACGTACCTGTCTAAAGCAGAAAATAGATTAAATCAAGACCTTAAAAACCTCCACAGCCCTTTCATGAAGATGAGAGAGATTTTCCTCAGGAACTCCTCCTTACTTTTTTTAAAGCAGCTCATATTCTCTGCCCATGGATGTTGTTATCCATCCAACTTTGGGGCTTGATCCATGTGTAATATTGCCATCAGCTGTATTGCCATTGTTTGTCCCTTTTCATATTCTGCCACTCCTAATTCAGTTCTTCAGCCTAATAAACTCTATCCTTCTTCCTTTGCTTTGCATCATCGTTGGGGCCATATCTGTCCCTTTTATTTTCCCTGCCTTGCCCATGCATACTGTAATCTCTGTGCGTGCATGCATTACACTATGCATGCTGTAATCTCTTCTGCTCCTAGGTATCAGTAATCCAACTTGTGGACTTCTGAAAAGTGGCAAACCAGTCACCTAGTATTATTTATCCATTTTACTTCAATCACTGTACAAATATAGTAGGTGTTTTATGTGACAAAAGGAAGACAGATTCTGCTGAGTATGCTGCAGTCCAAGGCAACGTGGTATGAAGGGGGAGCAGAATAAGAAAAAATATATAATACAAAGAAGCACATTTTTGCTAATAAACATCTGGAATTGTTAGTTTTGCACAGGTTACATGAGAGTTTTATTTCTGAGTTAACATAGTTAGTAGTATTGTATTGCCAGTCTCTGACTGACATCTCATTTGCTTTCTCATTAGAAAGATTCTTTAAAAGGTATAATTATTCTTTTGTTGGGTTTTCCCCCTCCTCTGTGGGAGATTTCAGTTCTGTCTTCCCTTTTTCTGTACTTGTGATCAAAACCATTTTTAAGCCCATGCTTGTCAAAGTTCAGGATGTTCCATCAATATTTACTAAAACATTGGAATGACAGAAGGTCTTTCCTGATTTCTTAGATATAATGGAGAGGTTGTGAGCTTAGTAAGTTACATGTACATTATGGTTTTTGCTCTTCAGTAAAAAAAAGGAAACAGAAACCCTTAAATATTGTAGCATCTTGGGGAGCACATAAAGCTTCAAGAATAAAAAAAACCAAAACAACAGACCCCTAGGAACTGGAAAATATTCTTTTCAATGCACTTTAGGCGTTAGTCATCTTTTTGCCTAAAATACAAAGCTGACAACAGTTCCTTGAAAGATGTGCACTGTATCTTGTCTTCTAAGGGTTTCATTTGGAGCACTGCCTGTCACACTCCTGGAATAGCAAAGCTATATGGGGATACTTGTTCAGCAAACCTCCACACACTGTCTGATTTGCCTCGAGCGTGCTGCCTTATGACACTTCAGGATATACCTGCTGGCATGCCAAAATGGTTTACCTTTGATATCCTGACTTCAAGCAAGAACTTTTTCCCCTCTCCTCTTTCTCTGTGTCATCCACTTGAGATTAGAATAGTGATATCGCTACAGTTGGGAGTTACTCAGCAAGTTCTAAACATGACATTGCCACCAACATCCCTGCAGCATTTGCAGGTTGAGAAAAGATGAAAGAAAAGTGAAGATCATCTTTTCAGGATGTATTTGGTACCACTCGTAGCAGTCTCCAATTGTCTCTGAGTGGGGGAAGAGGCAAAGCCAGTAGCAGGTTGCTGTAACCCCTCATGATGCCCTCTCAGTCATCCTTAGCAACCTGGGGGACTTCTGTCTTTTAACGTGTAATAATAACAATTACAAGCATATTGGCTTTCTCATACGTATGTCGCATCTATCATTATACCTGTTTTAAAAAGGGTGAGAGGAGTCCTTCATATCATGTCTGCACTTTGATATTTCTTAACATTTCCGAATATGATTTAAGAATTATGCATGCATGTAGATTTATATCACATGTGCTTTCATTATAATTAATTAATTTTAAGGCTTCAATGAACTGACCAGCTGATGATGATAAACTAGCACCTACTGATTTGGAGTCATACCTTCTTAGTTCTGCAACCACTACGTGGTGCTGCCACCAAATCAAACCTTGTTTGGTATCCTCAATATGATCTTGCTAACAGTAATATTGATCTGTGCACAGAACATACACAGCCAAAAGAATGCTATTTTACGTTCTGCCCTGTCATTTCTTGTGCATGCATGCCATGGGGTGGGTACATTATGATCAAATAGGTTAACCCAATACCATATATCGACAGCATAATTAACACTGATATGTTATCAGTATTTAATACTATCACCGCTGTGTCATGGACTTTGAAACTGAGAAGAAAATTATGTAAAAATTGCACATTTTTAACTTTATGTTAATTTATCTTTGTCCTGGTTTTGTCTCGCTTGCAGAATTAGTATCTAGAATTTAGGATATTTGGATTCCTTATATCAAAAGGGAATTTTGTGGAAAGTGAAAATATGCCTGTGTGCTGATGGGTGTAGAAAATGTGTATGTAAGAGTCCTCCTAACCAAAATATAAATAAAGTAAGTCAGAAACCCAAATATAGCTCAGCTTGGATTTCTTGATAACAGATCATCCCAAGTTTGAGTTTAAGTGTCTAACATTCTGATGTGATTTACTGGGGACATTTGCGTTTATTCCTGTGACAGAAGTGATTGGCCTGTTGTTTGCATGAACTCTGGCAAGCTCATAAGTGGATCTTTTGCTCATCTATTCAGTAGAGAAGAAACAGTGAACACTATAACATTTACAAACTTCTTGGCTATAACAAATTAGATGACATTTATGTTTGTGTTTGTTATGACTGTTTGACTCAAAAGGCTATTTGCAGTGAAGGTATCTGATTTTCATAAATCAATATAATAAAGCCTTTGATTTTTTACAAAAGCCAACTAGCTGTAACTTCAGTGTTGGTATTTCAAGGCCTCTCACTGATATTTTAGAAGTTTGTGGTTGTTTGAGCTTCCTTTCCAGGCCCTGGGGAAATAAGAGAATGGTAAATCAAAGCCCAGATCGCTGTTTGCATTTATTTTACTTCTCATTATTACATGTGTGCAAACACTTAAAAGAAATAGGCAAAAGGTATAATGATAAGATCATTTTTATAGAACAAAGGGGAACACATTTCTAGTCTAATTTATTACACTTTTCCTTAATACTATAAACTCAATTGAGTGCCTCATCAAGTTTGACAGTTCACTTATGTTTCTAATTCAGTGATAGTAGTGTTTAAAATAATTACTTAGTCTTGAAGGATAATCCAAGAGAATAACTGTAAAGTATTTTTTCTGATCTGAAATGTCTTAATTTCTTGTGTTTTTCCTTCCCAAGGGAGGAAGCTTTATAACTACAAATTGCAGTCGAGTACTTAACTGCCATAAAATGTCATCATGTTGCCTTTGAGAAAAAATATCTCCCATTTGCATATGCTGTCTTCTTTCTTCTTTCCTTGCATGTGTCCGAAATCCAGAGTGTGATTGAAGGTTTATAATTGGTATTTTAAAATATTTAAAAACATTAAGTGAAATCTAAGCAACACTTTTTTTAGCTTGGATTCATCCTTTAGTGTAATGGTGAGAGTGGAGAAAAAATTTTGCTGGTTTTAAATACCGGAAAAAATTTTTGTGTCATCCTAAATGTGGGTGATTTTATCCACATATTAACATGAGATGCTCTCAAGGCTGTCTTCTTTCACTCCTGTACTCCTGAGAGAGATTCTCCATCAAGCTTCTCAGGTGGCTTTAAGATGCTTTGCCTATATTGAAGTTAACAGAGGAATGACAGGTTATGCCAGCTGAGAATTGAGGTACAAGATTTTAGCCACCAGAGCTGGGATGATAAAAGCATCCCGTGGGAGGTACCCTGACCCTTCACAGTTTATTGATCATCTGACTCATGCTTCTGATGTCATGAGTTATTCTTAAAATCTCATCTTCTTGCTCCTGAAGCTTGCCATGCATGCCTTGCCGTGGCATAGCTTCCCCAGAAAACCATGAGCTGCCTCTCCTCTGGGGAATGGACTCTGGATTAGGATATTTTTCTGCAGGTTTGAACGTTGAACAACTGCTGTGTGTTTTTCATGCCAGACTGAATCCTTTGTAGTCATAGCTATTCAAACCCACATTGCTCACTTAGTTTCTCAGCACCCTCACAATGGACACATTTCTCCTCTGTTGGCTATTTACAATGTGGCCTCTCTGACACCTTATAGGTGTGCCAGGGCTGCTCTTAGATTACAGAATGAGCAATGCTCCTGTAATGCTGCTTCTTGGTGAAGAAATCTCAGAAGTTTTAACTCCTTTTCATATGCTTCATCTCTGGGCGGCTGCTTGTGTGCTATTGCTTGACCAGTCCTTTTCTGCCTCATGTCCGGCAAGTTACTTTGTGTCTCACCTGCCACCAGAGTAACCCTCTTACCCTCTGTTCCTTATTCCTGCAATTTTCAGCCTCCTATGGTACTTCATTTTTTAATCTTTTCAAAGACTTTTTCAATCTATGCTCAGAGACACTGATCAGAAACATTTAGATCTCTTTTCTGTAAATTCTGTAGTGCTCTGATTATGTCATGATTGACTCATGGCTAATCCTGCAAAAAGGAAGTTTTTTCACTTTTTTTTTTGAACGAAGAAACCAAACGGAGGCAATTTCTTTTATATAAAAATGTGTGAAACTGTTCTGGTTTGTTTTCATTTTATGAAAAGTGTATGAAAACTATGAGAAATACTGTGCAAGTTAATAATAACTTTAGGTGGGCTCTGTTTTGTAGAGCAGAGTTCAAAAGAGTACCACTAGTATAAACAGCTCTCCCATTCTCTCTTTTCTTTGTAATATTTCACCAAGTTGATGCCTGGGGTAAGACATGGCCATTTCTTGGCAGAATGATTCTTCCAGACTTTACTTGGTTTGGTGTGGTTTCAGGAATATGCTTTTATTGCCTAATATGGGAATTGCTGGTTGGAGGACCTTATCATCTGTCTCTTGTCACATGTAATTTTAATTTAGCATTCCAAATCTTGTAGTCCTCCTTGCTCACTTCTTAAAACTTAATGGCTTCTCCAGTAAAAGGCTGCCTTGGATGACCAAGGCAGGGGAAAGACCCTTGCTGGCTTCACACCATGTTCCTCTCTCCAGCCTTTTTTATTGTCCCAGCCCGACAGCCTAACTTGAAAAATATCTTCGGAAAAGAGGTAGCTTGAATCCCTAAGTCCTAGCAAATTCACACAGTTCCTTTAATGTAAGAATTGTCAGTGTCCTAAGTGCAATATTCTGGTAAGCAAGTCTACTATTATTCTTCATCATTGCATCTCAAATAATGAATGGTGACTGTTCAGCTGGTAGCAGCATACCTTAAGTTCCTGTTTTTAGAGATGGCATAAATGTCTGCAAAGAAATGTAACTGTCAATAAAAAAAGATTGCCTCTCTTGGGACATGATGTTAAGAAAGTGTGCTGTTGGAAGATTTGTGTATTCTAATATACCAGAAATTGAAACTAGTCACGAGAAACAAAGCTTGAAATGTCACCTCTCAGTGGAAGACTTACAGTTTTTCAGCTATTTCCATTTTAAGAAATGGTTTCCAAAAGCAAAAGCTCAGGGTTAAACCAAGCTCTTCTACCTCTTTTCATATGTGCTTCAAGCATCTAAATCTCTACTCAACAAGCATGCTGTTTTGCAAGTATCTTATTTTCTTTCCACAAAATGTCAAAAGCACTGCGGGAAGTGCCGTCTATGGATTATAATTGATATGGCTGCTCTTCTGAGCCTATTTTTGTTGTGTTTGAAGATAAAGGCAATTGAGTATTTATAGGAAAAATAAATACATATGCCTTTTGCAGTGTGTTGTAGCTGAAAATTAAATATTTTCCCACTCAAATTTTGGCATGTTTCCTGGAATCACCAAGTTTTCAGTAACGTTTGTAGTTAATATTCTGCAGCCTACTGTTGTATTCACTGCAGCTGACAAGAGCTCAAAGAGCTTGTCTTTATTTAACCTTAGAGAGGAATCCCTGGCTTGCTGTGTAGTCGACAGAGCTGTAGGGAAGGATGTGCTCCAGACCTCAGTGGGGAGAGCACGGGCAGAGTCCGCTATGAATTGTACCTACTGCAGCCTCCCTCCAGTGGTGATCCTGGAAATCCTGCAAAACAAGGCTCCTTAAAGTGAAATTAGTCTTCATCAAGTTCTGATTAATATTTTCTTTCATTATCCATTCTTTTCCTCTTTTGGCTAATGTCTTGACGAGTCCTTTTGTTATAGTCTTGCATCCCACTGCTTCTCATGATGTTCGGAAGTTCGTAGAATCATAGAATCATAGAATAGTTAGGGTTGGAAAGGACCTTAAGATCATCTAGTTCCTATCCCCCTGCCGTGAGCAGGGACACCTCACACTAAACCATGTCACCCAAGGCCTCATCCAACCTGGCCTTGTCCAACCGCCAAGGATGGAGCATTCACAACCTCCCTGGGCAACCCATTCCAGTGCCTCACCACCCGCTCAGTAAAGAACTTCTTCCTTATATCCATCTAAACTTTACCTGTTTAAGTTTGAACCCATTACCCCTTATCCTGTCACTACAGTCCCTGATGAATAGTCCCTCCCCAGCATCCTTGTAGGCCCCCTTCAGATACTGGAAGGCTGCTATGAGGTCTCCACGCAGCCTTCTCTTCTCCAGGCTGAACAGCCCCAACTTTCTCAGCCTGTCTTCATATGGGAGGTGCTCCATTCCCCTGATCATCCTCGTGGCCTTCCTCTGGACTTGTTCCAACAGTTCCGTGTCCTTTTTATGTTGAGGACACCAGAACTGCACACAATACTCCAAGTGAGGTCTCACGAGAGCAGAGTAGAGGGGCAGGATCACCTCCTTCGACCTGCTGGTCACGCTCCTCTTGATGCAGCCCAGGATACAGTTGGCTTTCTGGGCTGCAAGGACATGCTGAAGCCAGCTCATGTTCATTTTCTCATCGACCAACACCCCCAAGTCCTTCTCCTCAGGGCTGCTCTGAATCTCTTCAGTTGAGGGAGCTGATTAGAGCATTCCTTTCCTACTGAAAAATACATATATCTGTTGGGGGGGGGGGGGGGGGGGGCTCATAAACATAAAAAGCCCTGATGAGAATAAACATCCTGCATCACCTTTGCTCTTTTGAGACTTAAAATTGCATTGGGGTAGTGGTGGGGGGAAAGATGGTTCAGCTGAAAGTCAAAGCTTTTAAAGACACTGATTCCGATTCTCTGCTCCATTACACATTTTTCACACTGCTTTAGCTCCACAAGGCTGCTTTGTCTCTTTCTTGTCAGCTGGTAACAAGTAAGGAGAATGTAAATGTCCTGTGGCATTAGGACCGCCTATCAGACAGTAGCAAACAATTCGGTTTGACTGATGATTTTGTAGTTCCTTGTTTAGACTAATTTCATTGATAAGGTTGACTATTCAGCCAACTATTAGCTATTACAGTTCTAAGACAGTAATTACCCCCAAAAGTTAGTATTCTGTATGTCAGCAGTTATTAGTAGCATTGGGGGGGTAACCTTATTGCTCGCAATATTTATGCCAGGAAATAAATGCTTGTCTTTATTTGTCAGTAAACATTGGCATTTAAGTGACATTAGAGATCATGTATTGATTTCTGTGGATTCAATCTAGAACTACCATAATATTTATTTTTTTCCATGTTAAGGGTTAAGGTAAAGTTGAACTCAATGAAATAGATATTCCAGAACCAGATTTATTATCTGAGTGTGTAAAAATTCTTGAAAATGTGAATCTCACCAAACTGAGCCTGCTTTCATTTGTACGTTTTACTAACAGTGGAAGGGAATATCCATTGTTGGAAAAATCTGGAGGCCAACCCACATGCAAAGTGCTCTGAAAATGAAGAAGTGGGATGCTTGTCAGAGATAGGAAGTATAATCAGCCTGAATCAACATGCAGACTTGTAGGGGTGGATTTGTAGCCAGTATCTGTGGAAAAAAATGCAGTGCAAACACTATTCTGAACCAAACCCTGCAGGGTTTAGTTTGCAAACACTATTGCAAACCAGATCCTGCAGGGTTTGCCGAGCTCCAATTACTATTACTTCTTCTAGTAAGGCTTATTATCCTGTCACAGAAGATGTAAGAAAATCCATCTCTCCACTTTAAACATGATAAGCCTTTGTCACCTACAACGCAATTAATGTTAAAAATAGAGCGCTAATGATAAGATTGTGACTTGCAGGCAATGAGCCATTGTCCAAGTACCAGAGACTTATCTGGAGGGCCAGTCAGCCTACGCGTTTTGCTGTCAATTTGCTGATTGCTATTTCTCTCTGAGTTTGATGAAATATTCATGTCTTTGCTCTGCTCTCTGCAAGCACTATTGATTTCTTGTATAAACGTGGCTATATTTAGTCTAGACAAATGGAATGTGGATTGCTGCTGAATAAATGGGATGAAAGGCTGGGGGTTTGCCTGTCCGCTTCTCCTGGTTTGTGGCAATTATTTATAATCACAAGTAGTTTTCATAAGTTAAAGGTGTTTTTTTATAATTCGGTGATTAGTCTCAGAAAAAAAGTAAGCACTTAGATACAATCATTCTGTTGGGATAGCAGGTTAAGAAGGCAAATTATGCTCTAAGGTTTACAATAACAGTGCCTAGGATTAAAAACAAAAAAAGAACCAAAACAACCCAGAAAATTTTATGTTTCCAGATTCTTTTTTTTTTTTTCTTGAGAAGAATATGATCAGTAGAAGAGATCTGGTGTCTTGTCTCTTGTGTTATAAAACTCTTTACTAATAGATTTGATCCTACAGTTATAGTTCAGTTCTCCATTTTGCTGCAGTTTCAACTTTGCTGCTGTGATTTTACTGCTTGCTAGAATATTTCTGTTTCATTTTGGTCTTCTGCTTAAAAACAAATACACAAATACAGTGGTAGCAGAGCAAAAGGAGAAAATATGCTTTAAATCTTGTTCCCTGGTCGTTTCCGACAGCATGTTTGTTTTCAGTTAATAATCTTACTTTCCAAAGAAGATAGGAGAGCAGTAGCAAGAGGAGCGGATGTGTTTGTGTTCCACTGTCCTCTCGTGGATGGAATCAGAACTGCTGAGCTTCAGCAGAGACCCTCAGCTACTATTTGTTTTGCTCTTGTAGAAATGTTACTTGCTTGGTTTTTGTTCTTTTGAAACAGATAAAGCCTACGCTCTGTCTTCACTTGATGTGAAAACCTGAGCTTTACAAGTATTGTATTGAAAATCATCAAATCTCTCTCTTCTGCTGCTATTTAGTTCCTTTGATTTAAATAGATAGAAGGAAACAGGATTCTTCATTAAAGACTTTAATGCTGGACTAACAATATATTCTCTTGCTGCAACAAATTGGAATAATTCAAGACATTTTTATTTTCTTACTGTATATAGTATATTATGTCTAAGCTAAGCATGGTGTTTCCTTTCCAAAAAGCTGTATTAAAACTTCTTGGTTTGTGTCAAATTATTTTTTTATTTCCTAATTTTATATGTGTTGTTCCTATGTATATTTACATGCAGTAGCTCTGTCGCATTGGGTAGCTATTCATGTGCAACACCATCCTCAGAAAATCTTCACACTGGCTTTGAAAAATCTCTTGCAATGCAGTGCAAACTGGAAGGTTGTCATCTTACACTGAAGAAGTGCCCTGACTGTTTATTGTGAGGCATTAATAATACCTAGGAGATTCTCACTAAATATTGCTCTGTTAGGCTGCAACATGGTTTTAGAACTGGGTTGCTTGTTAGTCTGCTTAGCAGGATATTAATTAGGCTGTATTTTTTTACAGAGAATGGAAAAACCCTGATAAGATCATTTGTAAAATCTCCGGTTGCTAGTAGGAATGTCTGAAGTTTGCATTGCCTTAGTATTTTGTTAGGTCTGTACATTGAAGAAGTCTTTGATTTAAATTGATCTTTTCCCCAGTGGTAACGATCTCTACTCTTCTTCTCCAGTTATATTTTATATGTGTATGTTTTGTTGTTTTCTTCCCACAGTGGATGTGAAGCCGGAGGTTGCCGTGGGATTAGAGCCTATCTCACCATTAGACTTGCGAACTGATCTCAGGATGATGGTTCCCATGGTGGACCCAATTATGCGTGAAAAGCAGCTACAGCAGGAACTACTTCTGATCCAGCAGCAGCAGCAAATTCAGAAACAACTGCTGATTGCAGAGTTTCAGAAGCAGCATGAAAACCTGACCCGCCAGCATCAGGCCCAGCTCCAGGAGCACATTAAGGTAGCAACATTTTTCACTTATCCCTCGGTTATCTGCAAACTGAATATGCTTAGAAAGGCATGAAAAGGGAACATGCCTGAAAGGCTGGCTGTGACTGAGAGATGGTGTTTGAGTGCTTATTTCTCTGCATTTGGGTGATAAAAGCCTTTTCAAGCAAAACTGCTAGCACCTACCAGTGAGTTGCTAACAGCAGACCAAGGCAGTACTATGAGAATCATCAAGCTCATGAAGCCACCATGTCTTCAGAAAATCAAACCACCTATTTTACAAAACTGTTTTTTCAGCCAGACTTCAATATGGCTTTCTTTCCTGTATGTGCAGTTTTTGAGTATATTAAAAGACTGCTTTTTTTGAGCTACTATTTGAGTTTTTGCCCACAAATCAGATTGATGGGCAAGTGCATAATATCTGCATTTGTAAAATGGAGGCAGGCCCTGAAAGTGGTGTGTTTCAGTGGGCTGAAACATGGGCTGAAAATGGGCTGCTTCTCATAATATGTAAAAAATAAATGATTTATGGGATTACATGCACTATAGTAGGATTGCTATAATGGATTTTGACTGTGAATTTATGATCTTGCCCTTCTTTTCATTTTTTCCTTCTGATCTACTTGCTGTTATGCTACTGTGCTAAGATTCCACTCAGTGGAGCTGACAAACGCAGCAGAGAACAGCAGCCAGAGTTGGGTCATACACTGGCAAAGAACCTTGCGAAGTTTCCAAGCGTTTTTGCCAAAAGAGAAAGAAGTGAAACCAGAGCAGCAGACTGCTACCTGACATTAGAGTTCATTTTAGTGACAGCCAGTAATGCACTATCCTGCTTCAGAGACTGGGGAAAGTCAGTTAAGAGGTGAACAGAAGTGTAAGCACAAAATCAGGCACTGTCACTCAGTTATTCAGGGGGTGTTTTAGCCAAGAGTGACCAAGAAAACAGTGCAAACTGCACTTTCTTATGTCTTTTTGTTCTGTGCAAGTTACAACAGGAACTCCTAGCCATTAAACAACAGCAAGAACTCATTGAAAAAGAGCAGAAACTGGAGCAGCAGAGACAAGAGCAGGAGCTGGAGAGGCATCGCAGGGAACAACAGCTTCCTCCCCTCCGAGGCAAAGAAAGAGGCCGAGAAAGTAAGAGCCAATGTACCATGAATTCTAATAAGAAATTAATCTGTTTCCCTTTGTTTTCTCCCAGACAGAGTGGACCATGAACAGGAACCTGAAGCAAGCTTGTTACTGCGTAAAATGCGCAACTAGAGAAGTTGAGGCAGTGCTTGCAGAAAGGCAGGGCCACCTCCTGCACCCACAGAAACACATAGTTGGTGTGTGTGCAGACTTACCTGACTGCAGGAAAGCACATTTTGACAGACTCGTGTATATGCCTCTCAAGAATCTAACTCTTTTTATAAGGAGGGAATCCGAAAGCCTAAAGCTTCACATGAGAACTTCTTTCTGCAGAGGTTATTTCCCAATGCAGAAAGCACTACAAAACAAAACAAAAAAAGAAATTACATGCTAATTCAAATGTTGTTTCAAGGTTGGAAATATAAAATATTTAAGAATATCTTTGGCTGAAACTTTTTAACACTTTTGCTAGTACTTTTTCAAACTACTTTATGTTTGGTTTTGATGCTTTTTCATGTATCCCAACTAAAAGTTATTTCTAGTTCATATACTGCTCTAAGGCAAATGACAAAGTATGCTGGTGGGATTTGGTGATCACTAGAGGGAGACACATACAAATAATTCTCCTTAGTGAGGTCAGTTTAAAAATCAGGTTGAAGTACATCATGAAGGTATTCAAAATAATGCTGCCATGAGCAGATACTGTTACTTGCCCTGCTAAATGACCTCAAGAATTAACTGACAAAGACTGAAGCAGGAAAAAAACTGTACATTATACTCCTGCCTCTTTTACTTGGGTGGAAAAATGTAGCAGTTCAACAGTTGTAGGTGTGCCATATTGTAGGCTTTAGAAATTAAGGTGCCCATGGTGCTTCTAGTACTTCAGTGGATGATGAATACTTGGAAGCATTAGCAACCCAGCAGTGGAAGGGTGGCAGAAACTACAGGAATAAAAAGTTCCTGTAAGTGGTGTGAAAATGAAAAATCAGCCTCCATATGAAAGTTCGGCTTTACTAGTACTCCCACCAAAGGAGGAGCAGTGAAATTAATGGTTTCCATCTTAGTTTCCCTTTCTGGGTGGCTGTTCAGTATGTAGCAGCCAGCCGAGCAGCACTTGTGACCCCCAGGCCCAGTTCCAGTGTTTGCATTGCTCCTGATCTACTTAATGAGTAAAGGAGGGAAGGGGGGTGCGGGGAGGGGAGTTGGGTTTGAAGCTGAAGGGTAATAGAGGTATTTTATAGGAACTAGGTCACAGGAGCACATGCTCACCAGCTAGCTGTGCTGTGTCAGGGTTGAGTAACCAAATATTTACAGTATCAATATGCCTTGATGATGCTATTTTGAAAGAGATGTTTTTTTCTTCTCTTTTTGTCACTGTTTACGAAAGCTAAAGATTTTTTTTTTCATGTGCTGTTTTTATGAAGGCTAATATGGCTGTTAGTAAAGAAGCATGTCCCATGCTGTAAGTAGGAATTGGCAGTTTAACCTGAAATTGACATGCCCTACTTCTTGTACTGTATTGAATTAGCCACCAAGAGAGGTCAAAATGAACTGTGTCTTCCTGGTGTTTTGGTCTTTCTGTTGGTTTTGTGTCATAAGAGTAGAGTTATTAACAAAGACTCGTTTTTCAGACTGTGGTTTGTCTTCTAGGCATCACAGGTACAGGCTTTCAAGTGGCTTGAATAAAAAGGCTCACTACTGTCTCTTTTTGCACTGTTCAGAGGGCAGTTTTACTAAAAGATTAAAAAAGCATTCTTTTCTGCAAACTCCAAGTGACCTTTTGTCACTGTCTTTTTAGTTCTATCCTTGGTTTTGTATTTGGGAATTATTAGGAAATAATTTAAATTCTTTAGATACATCTGGTCGTGGATAAATGGCCTCATCAACTGTTGGAATATTCCTTATGACTTCACTGGATAGCTGGGTTATGGCTAACTTCAGTCTTCTACAGACATGCATTTAATTCAAATGTTATCTCATTTTGACTGATTTCCATCAGTATTTTTATAGTTTACAACACTTCCAGCAGCAAGACACGGGCTCTTTCTTGTGTTTTGGCTTTTGTTTTGTTTTGTTTTTTTAAGGAAAGATGTGTTTAACTCTGTGTGTCTTAGGGGCAGTGGCTAGTACAGAAGTGAAGCAGAAACTTCAAGAGTTCCTGTTGAGTAAATCTGCAACAAAAGACTCTCCAGCAAATGGGAAGAATCATTCCATGAGCCGCCACCCCAAGCTCTGGTACACGTATGTTCAGTATTAAGCTGTTTCCCTGCCTCATTGAGGTATCTGTTAAAACTTGCCACAATGCTTCTCCAGCATTTAGAACAAAAGAGAAGTTAAACCAAGAAGTTAGCAGAAAGCTAGAAGTGCAATATTTCTGCTTGAACTGAAGAGTACCCGGTGTTCAGATGCAAGAACTATACAGAACAAGATGCTGTCAGAAATTATATTAACTTTTTACTTCAACTGCTTCATCTCTTGATGCTATTGCAAATTTTACAACTATACCTGTCATTTTTCATAGTCTCTTCAATTTTTTGCAGTTAGAACAGCTTGTGTTTGATTTACTTGGATTTTGAATCAATCACATAACTTGTTCCTTCTGAAGAGATGCTGCTTTTCAGTGAGGTTACTTGAATGGTGTAAGTAACTCACAAGGATTTTGAGAAGGATTGAAGTCATTTGGCTTTTCTTACTTAAATGGATTTTAGAATGCAAAACTGCTTATTCTTATGATGCCTTGGCCTTGATAAGTTTCTGCTTAGACCATTGAAACAAGTGATTTTTTTTGAATCCTGGAATGGGCCTATTAACATAGAATCACATACTAGTTAGGGTTGGAAAGGACCTTAAGATCACCTAGCTCCAACCCCCAGCATTTTAAGAGTTTACAGTTTTTACAACAGACACATGAGTCAATCCAACAAAATTAACTCACTGCATTTCTGAAAGACTTCAATGTTACACCTGAATTGATCTTCAGTAGGACAAACAGAAATGCATATTGTACGCTAGATTTCCATCTTGTACTTTTTAACAGGAATTACTGAAGGTCTTCACTTGGAGTTTCCATTGTGAGCTAATCAGAGCATTGTGATAACATGATCTAATATATAGTTACATTGTTTCTGGTGGAGATACACTATTTTTGGTTCCCAAATAATGTGTAAAATTCACTTGAGTATATAAGATTTCTGGACTAATAATCTAAGCTTAGTTCTCAAGTCTTCAGATGAGTGAGAACAAAAAGTTCTGCAGAGGGTGTCTTCTGCTACACTAGGGAATGTAGTACTTCTCATGGTAGTGCCCCTTTTGACAGAGTCGCAGTATTGATTAACCACACTACATTGGGAAGATAGGGAAAGACTGTAGAAGGCCAAGTAAAATTATGTTTAGATAAACACAAAGCTTAAACTTTTCCCTCTCTGGCCAAATGATGCAATTTCTTTGCAATTTGCAGTTTCCGTGTTCAGAAAGATGTGCCCACACTATTTCTTTCATCTAGCAGTTGTCAGAAAGCACTCTTCAGCTTGGAACTCTTCTGCTGATATGAATGCTACGTGCTGCAGAGTGGTGGGCTTGCAAAACTTACAAACTGAACTTACATGCAAGGTTTTATCTGCCTTGTCCACTAAATAGTTTGCTTTTTTATTTTCAGCAGATAAGAAGAACTCAGTATTTCTGCTTAGTTTTATACAAGCCCTTCTGCCTTGAAAATCCCCCAGATTTTGATAGAAGAGGCTTGGATCAATGTACATGTATTTGTGTGTGATAAACAAGATGTAAATGTTTTTTGCTGTGCCTCAGCTGGTTCGTATTAAAATGCAAGAGTCTAAAATGGTCAATTCCCCAAACTGGTGACAGATCCTGTCTGTAGGTCAATGTTACTCTTATCCTATGTGACTGTTATAATGAGTGCAAAAAAACGCATTCTTGGGAATCCCGAGGAGTTCCATAACTTACTGTAAAAGTGAAATTGGTTACATGAGCCTGTGGTTTGTGCACACTTAGATGAACAAGAACATAAACACAGCTGAGAAAAGTGTACAACATGTGTAGATAGTTACTGCTGGTCACCTCAGTGACTGCTAATTTGTGACCTCTCTATGTCTGCTGCAGGGCTGCCCACCATACCTCACTGGATCAAAGCTCTCCACCCCTGAGTGGGGCCTCGCCACCGTACAAATACACTTTACCAGGAGCACAGGATGCCAAGGATGATTTTCCTCTTCGTAAAACGGGTGAGTTAGTGTAGTTTATTCGAGCCCCTCACCCAGCAGTTCTCCTGCCCTTTACTTTAACCAGGCTGATCATCAGCAAGGCATGTACAATAGTCCGCAAAGCCTGTTCAGGATGATGCTATGGGTAAGTTCAAAGATCCTGACTGCATCTTTACAAGGTGAAGACCAAATGATATCAGGAGTTGGTGTTTCCCAACACTTAACAGCTTCAGCAAGCTTCAGTCCTGATAAATTTACTTTCTAAACAGACCATTATTTCATGGGTCTTTTATGGCATTATTTTGTTTGTTTCAGTATTACTTCTAGTTCTCTCTGTTTAGCATGGTAGGTACAATATTTGCTTTCAGATGGTGTACTCCCTTTAGAGAATGTTTTTTCAGGACATTTTTAGGGGAATCATGGAAATGAGAACTTGGATTAATATTATATCTTATGTCATTGGTTGTCAAAGCTGCATATGTGTATGCACAGGCATGCACACTTTTTTGTGTGCTTTTTACACATAGAAACATGTAATACTGTACAAGAACATTTTCATTTAAGTGTTTCAGAGGATTTAGCAACTGAACCTTTTGTCTTGACATCAGGTGAACTGCAGTCTTGACTTTTTCTGCACCATAAAGAAAGCTAGAAGGATGGTTGTGGAGTCCATGTGGCTGTTGCCTCCGGTCCTTGATGCACTGACTAGTATCCAGGAATGCAGGGAGACGCTAAGAAGAGGGGAGAAAAAAAAAGAAAAGAAAACATTAGATCGCTTATTGCATGAGTCTGCTGTTGAGTGATATAGTTACATTCAGAGAGAAAGTCTGACCCCCTACTGTGCTAACAGTCTTTGAATGAGATTTAGCCACTGGGAGATTGAAAACTAACTGCAAAACTGGTACTGACTTGAAAAGAAGTGGCATTTGGAACCAGCATACATTCAGAAAGAAAATCCAGTCTGTATCTAATACTTTGGGGCAGACTCTAAGCTCATATAATATCCCCAGATATTTTCAAAGGAATGAAAGCATGAAAAGCAAAATGCTGATTTATTCTAGCTGAATTACTTTTTGTACAATATGGTGGCAATATAAGATTCTATAAAATCTTGTTCGGGCTATTCAGCCACAATAAGCCCTTATGTGGTTCTCTGCTTAATACCACTGTACAACATATATTTTCTGTGCCAATAGAATATACATTTTCATTTTTAAAATGAAAGGACATACTTGACATCTTTTAAATTCTGTAAATTCATCTACATGTTTTCGTAATGCAAGTTTTAATTTTTCTTCCATGTTTGTATATCTTAAATGTTATAATTGATATTTATGATGTGTCAGACTGTTGATCTGTAAAACAAAACATTTTCAAACATTGTAACAGTAAAGTTCTCCTGCAGCTGCTAATACTTTTATATCTCTGTGGGGGTTTCAAAATATTCCTTAATTCAATTCCCATTGTCTGCATAAGAGGACTATAATATAATTAAATCCAGATGTTTTCTATATGTTATTCCAAATATTTGGGCATGCAATGCATCAGTTCCAAAATTGAACAAAGGACATGATGACTTTCTGAAAAGATATCTACAGAATAAATAGACAAATGCTAATATAATCATTAGCATAACCATTTCTATAACATTTACATAGTGATTCTGATAAGCATATATAAATGAAGTATACAGCATGTATCTTAACAAGGGAGTATATTTGATAGCTCTTCACATCCATGAAAATAGCAACTGTTAAATATCCTGTTTATACATCCAGTTTTTATGTATACTAGAGCTGTTTAATTCCAGCCTTCAGCAACACCCCACAAAGGTTACAATGACTGTTCATCAGGTTGAGAGTAAAAGCAACAGGAACCAGATCGACACAAGTCAAATGACCCTAAACTCATCTGGGTGGTTATAGGGCCATCCTCCAGGCAGAGGGGACATTGTGGAGCCTGTGTCATCCTCATGGGACCTTACTAGACAAAGATGTCCCAGGAACACTCATGTATATAGACAGGCTATAAGGCTGCAGAAATCTGACCTTTGCCATGAGGGGTGAACCTCTTTTCCTTTCCTTTAGGCTATGAACGCTTATTGCCACTGGCTCCTGGTAAACCCTCTGTGTTGCTGAACCTGCACGAAGTCAGCAATTCATATGAAAGCAGACCTCACATTCCTTTCAGCCTTAAGAAAGGATTACCTGTTGTGGATTTTAATCACAGTTTTGTTTTGCTTCTCAATTTTACTTTTCATATTCATAATATTACACGCAGATCTATCTTTCCCTTCTCCAACTTTAATATAATGCTGTTGGAAGGTAATTCTGATTGAATTGGTTGCTCTAAGGTTAGATTCAATGGGCAGCAAAGCTGAATAGTTCTCTCCTGACATCCTAATGTGTTTTTCAGTGCTAAGGGGACACTGACTCTTGCTTGGTCACTTTCTTGTTCAGTAATCTATTTAACCTTTGCTTAATTAAAGTATGCATCTCCTTATTCATCTTTTAAAAATTAATTCAGAGGGGATATAGTAAAGAGGAAGATATTCTTGGCAGCTTTTAATCTTCTAGCATTTAGATTGTGGGGATACATAGATAGGGAAAGATACATAATAAATAACTAGGGAAAGACTTAAGAGTCTTGCTCTTTCTATGTTTACAGTTAGGTAACAGAGTTAACACCCTAGTGCAGTGACTGTAGTTACTCAGTAACTCTCTTAGCTGTGGATTATTCCTTTCTGTACAAGATGCAGCAGAATTTGTTGGCAGTGGTCTTCACGCAGCTCAGTTGCATAGAGGATTGGGACTATCCTAGGGGCTAGAGGCCAGGATATGCAGCTCTTTGCACAGCTGCATTCAGATGCTCTGTGTTGACAGACTTTCAAAAGAGCAGAGCAAGGGGAGCTATTGCTTCGTTGGACAGATAAATATACCATAAGGAGAAGCTACACATCTGTAGCTAAGAGCAGAATTTAGCCTAAACAGCTTAAGATCAAATTTTTTAAATGCCCACAACTTTCACCATGGATACCAATCATAACTTGTGTTTTCTGCAAAGCACCCAAAAGCATGAGCAGCACATGGCTCATTAACTTTCAATGAGACTAATGTGTCTAAATTACCCAGAGAGGTTTGAAAATTCCTCCCTATTACTGAACACTTTTGAAATTCATACTGACTTGTAAGAGCTGGGATGGGAGCTGTGTGCTTCTGAAGACCTGATCATTTAGTACAGGGAACTTCTGATTGTTCAATTCCATCATTCTGTGCCTATCAGTCAGGAAAAATATTATATGCTTGATGAGGTTACTATAAAACTAACAAAAATGGAGCAAACAACATGGGTTTGATAAGGTATAAGTTCTTTTCAAGAAAAGGTTTTGGTTTTTGTTTGGCTTTTTTTTCTTACCTTGTGGAAATACATGCAGAAATTTTGGCAAAGGGCCATGATATTTGCATTTTCTTCAATCTGTAACATTTCCTTTTCTGTGTGCAAGTGTTGATGCAAACCAGCAGAAGCCAGTAAATTCCAATAAAGGTTAGCTCCTAACCAAAGCTCCATGCTTTTTAAAAATGTTGGTATAGGTGGAATTTATGCATTTTGCCTTTTGAGTTTTGGCTTTTATTGGAAGAAATTCCCAGGGACATCATCATATGAAGTATAAAATGTTGTAGGCTTTTTTACCTGAGTTTAGCACAGTTGTGGCAGAACGGGAATGTCAGTCACTGTCTATTACTATTTTTTTTTTGGGTTCATGCTAGTTGAATCTTTCCTTGCTGATGGAGTTGTAAGCTTACAGCTTTCATTCTGCTTAGGGATCTGAAGATCACTCACGATAGTACTATTTAAGAAGATGTTTGCAGCTCGCTTTCCAAAAATTGAAAGCATGCTCAATGGAAATATAGCTTGGGGTTTTTTTAAATAGCAAATAGCACAAGGTCCTTGCTTGGAGGGGGGAGATTGTGTAATTTCATATAGGAAAAAAGAGGAGATGGAGGATTGCTTAATATTGTGATGAAAGAGGAAGAATTCTGTGTTCCACAGTCATGAAGATCACTCTGTAAAAACCATAGTACGTTAACCTGATTAGGCAGTAGAATAGCAGCATAGCTCTGGTGTAATGAGAATGAAAGATTCTTGAATGAGAAAACTCAGAAGATGTAATTAAAAAAAAATAAATTAGAATATTTCCTTACCATTCTTTCTGCACTTAGTGACTCAGTTGCTGGAGCAGTTGAAACTGGGAAGAAAACCAGGTTGTGTCTGAAGGTTTTTCTTCCTTTCCTTTTTGTGCCACCAAATTCCATTTCTGTTTGCATTTTCTAGGAAAACACTCTCCTGTGAAGTAACAGTATATGAAAAAGCTGGATTTGTTTTGGTCTTCAGTAAAAATAATAAAAAAAAGGCTTAGAGGACTGCAAACCCTCAATTATTGTATCTACCAAAACGAAGAAGTCAAGCTCAGTGAAGAGAAGCGTTACTTTTCTCCAAGTTTATGAGTGAGCACAATAAGTGGGAGAGACACTTTGTTTATTGAAGCAGGGAAACAAAGCAAACATGATGCAGTTCTTCTCATTCTATCCCATTTTTCAGGGGTGTTAAATATTCCTGCCTTTCAGAGTCCTTGTTTTCCTGGGTTAATGAACAGTCTTGACAAATTTGGACTAGGACATGTGCCCAAAGGAAGACACCAGTGCTTACTTAACACAGTGAGAAGGAACAACCAAAAAAAGTGTCCTGATTCCCAGCCCTTCTTTTTCTTGACTTCTCTTCCCATTAATCACCAGACATTTTTAGCCTTCCTAAATTCACGTGAAAGGGCATAATGAGTAGTAAGAGGTTTTAGAGAAGAAACTTTCACTTGCAATTGAACAGTGAATCTGAAGCAAACCATTGTTAACAGCTTCTTCCGGACTCATGTAATGAACAAGCCAAAACAGAGTTCAGCCCGTGGGAGCCAGCAACTCTAAAGAAATGTAATACCATTGTAGCTACTGTGCTGGGCTGCAGTCATCTCAGGTCTGTCAGGGTTCTATAGCCTCCTAAGCTGGGGGTGAGGAGGGATGTCCTGTCACTCTAATTTAGCTCCAGTTAGAGGGGAAATATTTTGAGATAGTTAAAACTGAAAAAAAAAAAAAAAAAAAAAAAATGGTAGGGGCAGGCTTGATGACACTTCAGAGAGAAAAGAACTTGCGTAGGTATACTTTTGGTATCATGAAAGCAGTCAGAGTCTCCACAAGGATTCAACAGGAGTCATCACCAGGATGACTTCATCATCATAGACTTCCCTGCAGAGCCAGGTTGTTCCTCTTCATATGTTTTATTTAACACTTACTTTTAACTGCAGGAAGCAAAGATGTTACATGGGGGTGATTCTTCATCATTTTCAAGATGACCTGGATATGAAGTTTTTTCACTGCCTTTCTGTTTTAGAAAAAATACTACTACCTGTATACATACCACTTTCTATCTTGCTAGTCATTACTCTGCTGTGCTAGATACTGAACCTTCTTGATGGCTAGACTAATTATACAATCTTGGTCTAAATACTGTCTTCTCCTTCTACTATGCAATGCATAGCCAAAACTGAATTACAAAGTTCTGCTTTATATGGTTACATAAAGTTTTTTCTTACACAAACTGTGTATGTTTTCAGAAATGTTATATAGATTACCATTAACAAGTAGCTTGTGTAACTTTTTGATAAGCAGGTAATCAGATACTAGGCACCTTTTTGACTTTTGAACCTAAAGGAAACGGTTTAAATAAGGAGCAGAGAGCAGTCCTAAAATCTAAAGCATTATAAAAGCATAATGTTCATTGAAAATGAAGTGGAATGGTTTTAATAGGCATTTCAAAATCTATTCACTCTGGATAAATAAATTAAAATTATTGCATAAAAAATCTGAGACTCTTTGAAGCCAGTAGAAGCTGTCCTGTTTGACTTCAGTGGAACTAGTATTTTTCTTCCACTGTATTAGGGCAGGGACAGTTGAAAAATCTTAGGAAAGTAAACAAGAACATCTAAAAGGTGGCAAAAAGAGAGAAACAGAGAGAGAAGTGAAAAGTGGAAATCACATGGTATCGGATCATCCAAAATAGAAAACGTTAGTTAGTAAAAATTGCACTTCTCCAAACCCCTGCAAAACATAGTTTCACTGAAAAATCTGTTCAAACCCACAACTCAAATTAAGGGGTTTAGCTGCCAAATAACATGTTCTGGCTAAAGCTAAGTAAGAATTACAGAGCCATTCATGAACAACGGCATAAGCTTTGTACTTTGCTTTTGATTTTCTCATGGGAAAGTAATATAAATGAGAGTGATACCTCCCTGTTGGGTTTAACTGTTAGAAATGCAAAGCATGCTGAAATTGTACATAATTCTCTTCCAAAGGAAAGGAAATAGCATTTCAATGGTTTTCCTCAGTGTCTCGTTGAGTTATGGTGGTGCACAATTATTCTTGTTAAATTACTCTACCAGATGGAAGGTTACTTTGTATATTTAGCTAATTAAGTTGTAGGGGACTGGAATTATATTCCAGAGCATAAAGAACCTATCTAAAAGTGAACTTGTTTTGATTCAGTTTCATTCCGAGAGTGCAGTGTCAATGTCTAATTAAGACTTTAAACAGGTGGGGGTTTTCTCCTCACTTAGCTCAACACAGAGAGATCCTTTCACACAGTCAACCCTGCCTATAGAAGTTAGACAAACAGGTTTTGAAAGTCCAAACAACTTTGGGCCAGTTTCATCTTCGTTTGTCTTCAGTGGAGCTGAAGTGTCTTCCTACTCTTGAGCTGGACTTGGCCTATAGTTCTCATCTTTTAGGAAAGCAAGATATACTGTGTTTTAGTTGCTTTTGTTTTCCTGGTATCCTGTACTCTTGTGTTGCCTTTGGACAAGTCTAAAGAGTATGCTTCATCAATCTAGACCTGTCCAGCTCTCATCTGCTGATGACATTGATGCCCTGTTAAACTGGGGGAGAAAGTGCTTGTGTCTCATCATAAATTTCTGAAGGTTGGTGAAATATTACATTATATTTGTTGCCCAAATTATCGCTGCTGGACATTTTCCTAGATTAAAGTATGTGGGATTTAATCCCCCTATTAACTGATTCTTTCTTGTATGGGACCTGGGGAGCAATATAATCATGAACATGATTATACTGTAAAAATAAATCACGTATGTAAGAGTCAGATGGTGACCCTGCGAAAGTCTTGACTTTTGGGGTTAGGGGATTATCTCTGGCACTTCTTCAGTGAAGAAAATATTTTTTCATGTGCAAAATTAGTGATTCTATGGATGTTGGAGAAGAATTTAGGCTGAAGAGTGGGATTTGCCATATTTGCAGAAAGCATGTTATTATATTTTTATCAGTTCTTCCCAGCTAGAATTGACTGGTGTATATGGTCAGAAGCAGAGGTGGGAATAACCAGTGGAGACCTAACCAGAAGGGCTGCCAGTCATGCATGTCTAAATTTGATTATTACTATTCAAATGAGGGATGTCCTCTATTAAATGGCCCATTTCACCTTATTTCTCCTTTATACCTCCTGAGAACTAATATGTGATTTGGCTCCCATAAGACGAGAATTAATTTTAAAATATCCTTGTTCTTTTGCTCTCTGTTTCAAGACAGTATAATATTATTTTCTTTTTAATCACCTTTGTATTATTGGAAAAGAATATTAGTTTGCATGGAATAAGATTAAAATGAACATGGCATAGCAATGATAGTCATGGTTTCAGCAGACTTGACATGTAATGGGGACTTAAGAGGCTCGGTGAGATCATGGCCTCATTGAAGCCACTATATAGCCCAGTGGTGCAGAGGCAAGGAGCTGCTGGTTTTGTGCTAAAGAAATAGAAATTAAGAATTATATCAAGAATCCTGCTCTTTTACCTCACAGATTACCAACAGGAAATATATTGAACTGATCATCTTTTCATTAAAAATATAAAGATCTTTAATTCTGGCTAAATGCAAGCAATACACTAATTCTTACATCTGATTCGATAAATCATTCCTAGAAAGGTAATGCCCGTTTGCATAGATAATAAACCAGAAATTTTACTTTTCATACAGACTGCAGTGAATAACAAGGAAAAGTTAAATATTTAAAATAGCTTCAGGGAATATTTAATTTTTGAACCTTCTTTAGGAAATCAATGAAAATTTGCTAATCCTGTTATATAGGCTTCCTTAGCCTGCAGAGAGCTGAAGGGCTGTGAGATCCCCTCTAATCTAATTAGCTCTTTTACCATGTGTTTCACTAAACCTGTTTTTTTATTTAAGGAATGAATATTTACCTTAGTCTGTATAAATAAAGCATTCTACGTTTAACAAAAGTAAAATAAAGCAAAGTACTAAAGGGTTTCACATATGATCAGCAGTCCCCTTAAAGCAAATGGTTGTATAGGAAAAGTTTCAATGTATGCCAAAAACACATTAGATGATGCAAGCCAGAAAAACAAAGTGTCTCCATCCTGCTTAGCTGTATCTGGTGCTCCTGCCTTGTTGAGACCACTCAGTGGTCAGATCGATGTAGGTTTTGGAAAAGCTTTAGAAGGCGTGTGTAAATAGCTTTCAGTATCATGAATCTAATATAAAACTCTTTCACAAATGGCATTTTAAATCACCAGAATTTAGAAATCATTGAACCTACAGAATTTTACTATATGCTGGTATCTTCCAGTCTGTCAGACAGTGGGGAGGATATCCACATGTTCATTGTCCAGTATTGTTTTGTACTGGGATGTGGTCTTCTGCAGCAAATGTCAGTCATGTATGAAAACAGAAACCACTGCTCATCTGGCCCATGCCTAATATATTCAGCTATGTGAAAGTGGCTGAAACAGTCTGTGGCTGCCTACAGGAAGCCAGAGCAGAAGTCAGAAACGCCATGCAGAGCAGAGACTATTTACATGTCTGCAAGAGCCATGTGCAGCAGAGGAAAGGCTGAGACCATCAGGTCTCTCAGGACAAACTCATTCACAGCTCTCCACAAAACACTGAGGAAGCTGGAAGCAGATTTGGTCCCTGACCTGTGTTCTGTGCCTCTCTAGCTTTCTGCCTGCCTTTGCTTGCATTCATAGCTCTGGTGAGGAAGCCCAGATTATCTTCTCATCCTTTTTTATGGTACCTAAGGGCATCTTATGCTATTTATTCAGCCTACATCGCTGAGGGTGAAACTGGGAAGTTTCTCTCTAGCCCATCCCCCTCAGACTAGCTACCAAGGAACCTTAGATGTGCCTCTTTTGGCTATTTTCATTGATGCGGTAAGTATAATGTGAGGTTTGACTTCTTGATTTCCACGTCCTGAAATGGCATAGGCTGCAGGCTGCTTTGTTATTTATGCATATCACCACAGTGATTGGGAGCCCACAGCATGGACCAGGAACTTGTTCTAGGCCATAGAGCCAATGAAATGGGAATCTCCTCACAGTATGTTTTCTCCCATTGTGCTCCTCCTGCTTCAAGTGAAATCAGGACAGGGATCTCAAGGTTTTCTCATCTACATTAAATATCTTCTTGAAAATTCCCAGTTGCCACAGTACTAGAAAAACTTGACAAAGGATAAACCACTGGTATGCTGGCAATACCACCATTGTGCTAACCAGTACCATCTCATTATTTTCTCTTGTACCTCTCATGGCCTGTACCCATACATCGTTTCTTTGGTCTATAACTTAAACTTCAAGCTGTCTTTGGCATGGACTGTTTTGGTTGTGTGTTGTAAAGCACATAATGCTTATCTGTGCCTGTGTCTCTAGTTACAATAGTGTTAAAAATAACAAACTATGTGGTGTGAAAAAAGAAGGATTCCTTGACTATGTATTCCTTTATTGATACTTGTCAGATATAAAGTGGAAAAAACCCAATTAATTACTCATGCATGGAGTATAACATAGAATATAATCAAATCAATGTAATATGTGACCCTTCACGGCTTAAAAAAAAAAAAAAAAGACAGCTAAGGAAATAGAAAGTAACAGTGAAGATTTACTTCTAGTTCATGAAGTCTTTGTTTCTTAAGTGTTTCTATTGACTTATTTACATTAAAGAAGTCCAAGTTATTGTTTCAAAATGGTCTTAGTGATAACAGCTTGTGCCATGTGCATTAGGGAACAATGTATTTCTCAAGTAAGATCTGAATTTTGCCGCTGTTGCTCATGCTGTTGTTGAAATCTTTGTAGCCAAATTTAGCATCTTTTACCTCAACTATCCCACAGCTTTTCTGAGCCAGCCTGCCAGTGAGGAAAAGGAAATGCTTTCAGTTTAGAGCCTTTCAAAGTCTGGACAAAAGCTCACTTTCTGTCAGGTTTCCTATATATGGCTTTAGGCTCCAAGATGAGGACCTGCTCACTATGCACCCTATCCCACCCCCCATTTCCTGCCTGGGTTCATTAAATGCTGATTTGAAGTTGGTACACACTCTTCTGATACAAAAGTAGTACTGTGTTCCAGGAACCATCAAAAAGTAGTGCATTATTATCTTTTACATTCCCTTCATGTGTATGTCCTCTCCCCATGCACAGAAAGGATTTTTAGCCCTTCTTCTTAAATATCTCTGTGTGCTTAATAAAAAGAAACAATGAAGCAAAGCCCTATCAAAAAACACCCTAAACTCATTTGGGAGCAATCTGCCCCCAGGCTGTATTCTTTAATGCTAGTATCTGCATATTGGTAATATTAAGCAAAGTGAAGTATAGCACATAATGACTTCACCAAATCATTTTTCTATCTCTAATGTTTGTGTTTCAGTATCATGTTTCTCAGGGAGAATAGTTTTCTTTCATCTGACCAATGATGGCTGTTGTGATGAAATTAATGTTTACCTATATAGAAGCCTGTATATTTTCCATTTTTAATAGTGCAGATACTTCTTTCCTCCTATATGAAGTTGCCATCAAAGATGAGAAAAATCATTGAAATGCTGTCTTTCTTCTTCATCTAGAACCAAAATTTTCTGTTCTGTAGAAATAATTATGAATCACGCCAAGCATATTACAGGTAACCGATTCTTGGGTTACCTGTGATATCTTCTGTTGTTGTTTAAACTAATACTTTCTGTATCTTTCATACCTGTTTCCTACTTACAGTCATTTAAAGGATAATACCAGTTCATTATTGCCAGCACTGAAAAAAGAATAAGCCAGGTAATAACAGTAAGACTAAATAAGCCATATTAGTGCAACATCTCATTATTACAAATTATTCTGCAGTTACATAAACAAAGTCATTTTCAGGCTAGTCTTTCCTGAAATCCACTCAAGTGAATTGTTCAAATAGATTCAGCTGAATCCTATTAAGATCGATGACATGGGCTTTAATGGCCTTCAGAAAAAATAGCTGTGTCTTTTTGTTTTCTTTGCAGCAAAGCACTCTCAAATAGTATATTTTCCCTTTCTGCAAGTGGGAACTGATTATTACTTGTTCCAAAGTGCTAAATGTAGTAGAAGTGCAAGGAGTTGTGGAACAAGGAGGCAGGGCTGAAAGTGACCAATTAGACCAATATCAGATCTATACTGGTTCTTAGCACGATTTTAGATGAATGGCCCTCCCTACCAGCCTGGTGCCATGAGAACGTGCAGTCCTGTTTAACTTATCTGCTGTGCTCCTGGCCACTTGCTCTTGGTTTTCTCTTGTCTCTGACATTCTTGCTCCATAGTCAGATGATTGAGTCTGCTATACTTGCAGGCATCTAACCCAGCAAACCCCACCTCATTCGGCACCTCTGGCACTTCAGAGAGGCATTCTTTCCTTTCCTCAGAAAGGGGAGATACGGGATGTATCTGGTATGGGGTAGAATTAATCTGGTTTTGAATCCTGGACCCCAGTAGGTTGCTTGGTGTACAGAAATGCAGCCACATGCATTAATTATGTTGCTGAGTCAGTGTCTTGGTAAATGATTGTATCACCACATAAAGTGATAGACTACATGAAGGTCTTTTCAGTGATTTTGTAGTATTAATGGAGCAAAAAAAGGATAACTCTTAGGGGTTTCTATCTGCGTGAAGAAGCTACTCTGCAGCAACCTGATAGGTAAAGCTTTAGCTTCAGAAGTTACTTGGCACTGGTTCTCCATGGGACACTTCTTTTCCACATGGAGTATCCTGTTGGTTGATGAACATAGTCAGCCTTGGCAGTGGATTAATTAAGCAAAGGTGCTAATAATGTGGAGCAGAAATACTTACAGGGGTGACTAATGAAAAACAGTTATTTTGAGCATTATTCCTCTGTAGACCACTTCTAAGAAACACTAGTTAAAGTATTGAACCAAAAACTCATTTGAAATGTAAAGCAGATTAATGATAACAATTCTTAAGTCTTTCCAAGTGCCTTCCAGATACTAGGGGAACAGTTTAATTAAAAAAACAAAGTTTGAAAAATATATTTTCATTTTTTGCTCACTTGTTTGCATTTAAGACTTAGAGGATTAAAATAATTTCGAAATAATCTCAAATATGTTCTTTGGGGCAGTCTGTGTGTAATACATGGATTTGCAGTTATAATTTTAAACTACAGCTCTACCTCTAAAGATGAAAATATTTAATTTTGGCTTTTTAACTATCAGTGGAGACTTGACAATTATAGGTGTGTTCTTACTGCCTTCATGTCGGAGTGCACTGAAGCACATAGGATTGCTGCTGTGATCCATACCTGTTGCAGCCACCAGCAATTCTGCTTCAGCTTCGGTCAGGGTGAGGTGCAGTGACCTCATCAATCACACACCTCAGCCACAGATAGGTGTGAAGAAACCACTTTCCACTTCTGCATTTTGTCCATTGGAGCACACATCTTCAAATTGGTTAGGTTTATATTTTTAGTGCACTGAAACCTGAATTCTTACTACCAGCCATAGAGTCCTATTTGGTACTATGTCAGGAACTGGCAGTGTCTCAAGGGACACATTCAAGAAAACCAGTATTTGAAGCAAACACTCTTCAAACGCTGGCTTTGTTTTTTATTGGAAGGTTTATTTTAGAATTTAAAAACTATTTTCCATGCCTTTTTCATTTTAAAATCGATTATTTCCTTCTCAGATGGCTTACAGATTCAGACATTGACATCAAAGTCTGCTTTCTCTGCTTATATGATTGATTCAAATGCAGAATATGATGAGAATGTGGTAAAAATAGAAAGTCAATCACTGTAACTGAGCATGAAACATTCATATAGAATAGAAGCATTTCTCCAGTGAGTGTTGCAGACAATTTGTATCACAGTAGTCTGTCACTGATACAGAAGTATTCTCCTAAATTTTAAGAGTATGGAATAGTATAAATCAAAATAACTGCAAGTGCAAAAGCAGTGAGTACACCTTTTCTTCCAAATATCGTTGTACCTGGTGAGACTTCTGGTGAAAGCACATAGTGTAATCTTAGCCCGTTGTTATATTTTATGTTTTCAATTTCATAGCAAATGGTATCTTAGACAACAATCTATCACTAGAACCATTAGTCTTAACAGTGTTAGTAAGTAATAACAAATTTCTTGTTAATATTTTTATTATTAAAGATATCTAGTGTTGTGCTAACCTCTATATCTCGGTCTGAAATGTACTCAAGGCACTTGTAAGGGAGCACTTGCCAAGACCGATGCAGTACGTGACAAAGGCTGGTGCACAACTGCAGGTACTACAGGTACTACAGGCAGCACTCTGGCAGAGGTGCAGCCCCTTTGCTCTCGGGCAAGCATTTCTAACATTGTCATCCCTGAGGAAACAAGTGGTACATCAGGAAAAAGATGTGCAATATTACATTTTGGGCAGGGACTGGAATTAGAAGTGTTCAACTGAATTCCTGCCCCAAAGTCACAAAGAATAAAATGCTGAAAAGAATAAGGATTTCATTTATTTGTTTCTTCATGCTAACTCTGGCTCCTTGTTTGAGGTCCGTGCATAAGAGAGAGAACTAGTCCCAGTTTCCAGTTCTGTCTGTTTTGAGATACTGCTTAGCCAAGCCTCAGTTCCAGAAAGGGAAACATAAACAACTTCTATTCCGCAATTATCTTTCACTAGCTCTTACCAGTCTGTTTGATAGAGGGTTTACTTAGACGAACAGATAAATGAGTATATGAAATTTTTGGTCATGCTAAAAATATCACAAAATAAAAAGCACAGCAGAGCTTCATCTCTGGCCTTCGTATGAAAAGACCTTGTCCTTTTAGAAAACAAAGGTGGAACTTTCCCAAGGTGCATTAAATATAATCCTGGGTTTTCTGGGAATCAGTCCTGCTTCTTCATTTTCAGAGTGTATATTTTTCTGTGTAAATGCACTTAGGACATTGTCATAAATCTAGTTATTTGGTGTGTTACTCAGAAAACATTGAAGTTCTGGGCCTAAAATTGCTGACCAAGAAATGTTCTGCCAGCAAGGCTTGTTGTAATTTATATTTCTAAGAGCAATCAAGAGGCAGCAATGGAGGCTTCTCTCTATTTCTGTCACCAGACCATAATCCAGTTATAAGGTTCCAAGTTCTAAGCTGTGTTTCTATCCAAGTTTTCACCTACATGAGAGATAAAAATGATGTAGAATAAAAGTTGCATTCATCTCTAGTTAATACATATGATATTAGCAATAATTAATGGGTAACTTCAAAGTTGAAATGGGATGAGAAAAATACTGGGATCTGAAGCTTTTTAGCTCTCTTCCTCTCTTTCCTAGCCTCCAGTCTAATATGGAGTTGTATGAGGAGCAGCAGGGTGGCTGGGGAGAATGGGTGGTAAAATCAGATGAGAGAATGTCAGTGGCGATTGACACAAAGCAGTAACTTGATTTGTAATCATTTATTCTCTTTTTTCATTTCCAGCTTCAGAGCCCAATTTGAAGGTACGTTCAAGGTTAAAACAAAAGGTGACAGAAAGAAGAAGCAGTCCTCTACTCAGGAGGAAGGATGGAAACATCGGTTCATTCAAGAAGCGACTCTTTGAGGTGACAGGTAATTAAGAATTGAGAAATTCTGTATCAGCTGCAAGTGCTCATGGAACAGTAGTGGTATTTTGGAACTGAAACTGTTTGCTAAATAAAAGGTTATGTCTTTTTTTTCTGCTGAGAAAAAAAAAAAAAGAATGGTTGTGTATGAATAACTTGTAATCTACAGCTTTCTACCATTTGCTAAAAAGTATTGTACATTTGAAAACCATACTTTCAAACCAACTTGGAAAACAGTACCTTACAATAGCAAGTACAAGAACAAATAAATGGTAGATTGTTGGTAGCATGGGACATCAAAGGAGAAAACAAGATTAGCCTCTTCCCTTAACTTGCATCTTCTGTACATGGATGACATTTTGGGTCTTGCGTCTTCGACTTCCCATCTCCCATGGAAACTCCAGATGCTAATAGCAGTCACAAAAATACTGTCTGCTGTTAGTTAATCAAGGACGTTTTGGAATCCTGTATTTGGCCCTATCCCTCTAGTTTCTCTTGTTTGAAAAATGTCAAGTTTAGTTAGTTTCAATAGAAGAGCTCACTACGTTTTTTGAGAAGAAAGAGTTGAAAAGTTTAAATATTCAATGACATATTGTTCATCATAGCAGATAGTAAGTATTCTTAGTAATTCAAAGGGAACTTTTAGCATGTAAGAATACAGAATTATGCATATGGGTGGGATTAAAAGGGGAAAAAAGGCAAAGTAAAAATCTGTCATCAAGTAATATTAATTTTCAGTATTTTCCCTGCCCTTGAACTTAAAAAATGATAAGGTGGGTGAGCCATGGATGCTAAGGCTTTCTCTCACATATTTGATATTGAGTAGTGGTTATTTTTTCCACATATATTTTGCAGAATTGCACCCAATTTCCTAAACAGCTATAGTCCTCTCATTTTTAGTCCTTAGGATTAATATGCTGCCAAGGCCTGACCTGTAGATTTGAAGGAAAAGAGCATTTACAGTGTTTGGTCTCATTATGACATTTCTTGCTTTGACTCTGCATCTTTGGTAGCTTCATAGCTTGTTCAAGTGGTGTTACGATCAGGCCATAAGTTTATGTAACCAACTGCTACTAGTCTGTCAGACATGTATCTGAATTCACTTGACATATCAGAATTATGTCATTCACGTCAGTGTCCGCGTACATGCAATTCTCATGACAACTTTCCACAGTATGTCATGTGTAGAACTCTGACACGGATGTGAATGTAAGAGTGAAAGCAACTAAATAAGATAATTTCCCTATAAATTATTTCCAGATTAGGATTTTTTACAGCTAATTTATTATTCCAATTTGCTGAAACTCTTACAAGATTCTTGATTTCTGCTTCCTTAGTTTTAGCTGATTTCTACATATTTTGAACACTCACAAGGTATCCCAGGTATCACAAGGTATCACACTTATCCCGGGAGGTTTATTCTGCAGCCACTGAAAGAGCAGAATCCTGAAAATAAATGTGTCATCTTCCTAGCTCTGACATAATTTGAAGCCTTACAGATTGCTGTTATCTTTATTGATACCAGCTATGTGACATTTTGCACCTTTCATAATAAAAATTTCCCTGATCCAACATTTCTGGTCAAAGCCTTTTCCTCCTTTTTTTTTTTTTTTTTTTTTAATTCTTTTAACTGAAAAAAAGCCCTTTATTTAGGTGCCTAGCTATACAGAAGGTGCTATTGTGATTTTTAAAACAGAGAAGAAAGCGTAAGTTTGTGTTTCTTCTATAAAAACTAGCGATAATATGATGCAAGAGTTTTACCTGACAATTAGATTAGCTGCATATGAACTCACTTCAGTAAATTGAAGTCAGCTCTAGTAGGAAAGATTAGCAGGTCCAAGAAACAGCTAGGAAATCTCCTGGTTATTTCAGACACAGTGGGGATATATTTTTGTATGTAAACTGAGGCAGAAAGAGTGAAGAAGCGAAGAAGTAGCTATAGAATATTTGCTGCCACATTTAGATACTAATTATTTGAACTCCGTAAATGCTTTAATTTGAAAGCTATTCCACTGAAATAGGCTTACTTCTACTAATGCTGCACTCTTCCATCTTTAACCTTGTTAACTGTTTCCATTACGTAAATTTAATTGATATCAGAGTAGGATTACAATGACTCGATACAACAGCATACAACAAAATCATCCTCTCCCCCTTTATCTTAGACAGAACTCAGGAAATTTTAATTCAAGATAACATACAGCCTTTCAAATGCTATTTCAAGAATTTTGTATGCTGTAACTATTCCTTCGTATTTGTACCAAAGATGTAGTGAAAGTGGTATACATTTTGCCATTATTACTTGCGTATGTAATGATTAGTCCACAATGGCTTCATCCACTTTCTAAAAAGAACGGGGATGGCATGAATTGATGACGTGTTATCATGACCTTTGCAAGCCTGCTATCTCTGTCATTGTGATCTCTTACAGAGGCAGGATTCTTCGCAATTAAAAGGAAAATGCTTTCTGTTCTTTTTAGTCATTACAAGTTCTATGCCTGTATCTCTGCCTGATACTGAGTACCATACCATCTTTGTGGGAAAAATAAATGCTAAATTCTTCCTTTATGAATCAGACAGATCAGAAGGGGAAAGACCAAGAGTATCTTTCCTTGTTAGCTCTGTAAAAGAAAAAACAAAAGAAATAGAAGATGAATTAAAAATCTTCAATGTAAGTAAATAGATTCTTTTCAAGAGACAAAAAACTCCAAACCTGTGCCATTAAAAGTATGCAATTAATCAAGTGTTTCTTTCCTAGTGTGAAATTCAGGTATGCTTAATCTGCTTTTCAGAATCCTCAGTCAGTAGCAGCTCCCCTGGATCAGGTCCTAGTTCCCCGAGCAATGGTCCCACCAGCAGTATAACAGAAAATGAAAACTCGGTTTTGCCATCTAACATTCAAGCTGAGGTAAGACTCTTTATTTCGTATAGATAATTTCTCAGGTTTCTAGACTGGAGAGATTTGAAACTTCAATTTGGTCTTGCTCACTAGCAGAGTAATTGCAGAAATCATAATTATCAGGGATACCAGGACACTGCAGGCTGACATCAGATTATGTTGTATACAAGATACACCTTCATAAATGAGATGCATGTTCAAGAGGCTGGCATATATGAGATGCATGTTCAGGATACCCTTCAGGAAGAAAATTGCAAACAAAGGCAGCAGCAATGCTACTGGAAGAGGGAGAGTGAGCTGTGGAAGGAACTTGGAAGCATCTGTTGCAGAACATTATCTTTTCGGATAACCTGAAGAGGTGCAGTGTTGAACACTGATGATGAACTTTCACATGCACAAAGGGTGATATAGGCATTGGTGACCCTAACACATACAAATTAAGGTCATCCCAGGTTCAGATGGATTCTGAAGTAAATTTGCTTAATTACAGTATTGGAGTTAGGTGACTAAATCCTTTTTCATATCTGCCTTTTATTTTACTGTACCTCAGTATCCTTATCAGGGCCAGTACTGACATGCCAGGAGTCTTGGATACTTGTTTTTGTGAAGATTGTACATGGAAGGAATCTGAACTACTCCATATTCTGTTTCATACATGTGTGCCTATCACAACAGGAACGCAGATGGTAAATCAATTATGATAAACCTCATTTAGCATAGATGACATGCCTAAGTCAATGCTTTCCATGGCAATATTGTAAAGGGACAGTAAACACAACTAAGAGAGAATCAAATTCCACGATATTCTGTATTCATATGCATACAGGAATTCCTGCTTTGGTGGAAAAGTTTCTAGTAATTGCTGGTTTATACAATGTATGTTAGTAAAATTGCATTAGAAAATGTGATTTAATAGAGTTTTAGCTAATGGAGCTATTTCTCCAGGTCAGTGGCAGGACATCACCTCAAAAAAACCTGGAATGGGCAGTTCAACCTCCAGCAGTGACTTTTCCCCATAATGAATTAATTGTGTGTGTGAACTATGATCCAGGGGGCAGGTGGGTGACCTCTGCACACTGATTAGTAGCCTTTCTCTGGCCTGTAACCAAAAAGGAAAAAAAATTGCATTGATGGCTAACATGTGGTCTTGCCTCTTAGCCCCCTGTATGTGACTGCAAAGAAATTCAAATGATGCAGAGTAAGATCCACCATTTGAATTAGATAGTATCCTAGTTCAATGGAGTTAAATGGTATATTTTAGTATTGAGAATGCTTTAGATAGAAGTTTGCAATATGTCGGTGTTAGTGCTGTATTAAAAAGGAAATTTTGTCCAACTGGATTGTTTATTGACTTGAAGATACTACAACATGCAAAGGAAATAACATCTCAGACTGATGTACAGTGCTTGTTAGTTTGCACGTTACAGTTTCTGGACATTTTTCCACAGTGTGGAACCACCATCAGAAATGCATACAATCTGGTCAGGCTGGCAATCTCTCTTTGGGGAGATTTCGTAAGGTTGTAGTAGCAACCATCATCATTATATTCTGTTTATTAGTAAAACACTACATTGCATGTAAGTTGCCATTACTGTGCCAGACATCAGAAGTTACAGTCCCACCATGCAATCACAGATACTCAAATGAGCCTAAAAAGTTCCTTTAGAAGTTGAGCTCTACGTGCTGGCGTTGGTCACTTAGCTTGCTGGAAGTGTGCTAAGAAGTTGAAACTACAGAGTTCTATTTCTGGATCCAGTGGGGCATTTCTTTACCTCTCTGGTTACTTGGCTCTTAATACTGTCATACTGTGGGCTGAAACATTTTTCCATAAATCTCAGCTTCAGTGCATTTTGATTTCAGTGGGATTTTCTTTGGTAGTTTAACAGGAGCCAAACTCCTACGTATCTCTTTTCTAGTTTTAGCATTAGCTGCCAGCTCTCAAAGGCTATATATCTAATCAATTTTTCATCAGATACACCAAGTATAGAACTTTCTAATAATAGGATGTGTTCCAAAATCACCCAAAATATCACTTGGTTTGCTGTAATCCTGCATGACTCACTTTGCTGTTGTTTCATAATTGTTGTTGTGGCATTTGCAGTAAGTGTTGTGCTCATATCTGAGTGGGTGGATAGCTGTGGTTTTCATGGCACCAAATAAAACACTTTTTGCTGGGGGAAAACAGGTTGCTATGACAGAGGGCCATTTACCAGTAAAACATGAGTCAATACCATAAATGATTACGCTCTAGTGCATGGACAGAATTAGGGTATTATCAGTAATGAAACAGATTTTTAAAGTATTTTTGCTGTATCCATTTGAATAGTGAGACTTTTAAGTGGTTTACCCTCCAGAGCAGACAGTCTGGTGGGCAGACATTTACATTTTTTTGAATGAACAAAGATGCACTGCAAATGCTACATTTTTGCAGATAATCTTTTACTATCACAGTTCCCTTAATGGTACTTTCAGTGCCATTTGTTAAAACACTGGTCTCATTATATGAAACTTGAAAGTTAAGCTTCAGATTTTAATTGCACCTTATAAATAAAATGCTGTTTTTATTAGGCCCAGTTGTCTCCAGTATCATCAAGGTTCATCGCAGTAGCTATTTGTCTCTTGTAGCGTGCTGTATACTTAGAGGTCACCTGCTGTGCTGGGGCTAAATCTTACGTGCATGAGAAATGCAAGCAGGATTGAGCCCCCGCATAGCGTGTCCTTGGAGTTCAGAGGGACAGCCTGCCTTAGTCATGTGAAATGATTAATTTTAGCACTCATGGCCTGGTCAAAAGCCATTGGAGACAATGGAAAGTTTCCAGTTGGTGTAAGTGGCCTTCAGATAATTTTTCTTTCTTTCAGTTGTGCTTTGGAGAGCAGCATTTCCTAGAATATCACCTGATTATACAGGAGATAAAAATGACATGCATGGCAGATAAACGCATACTTGATGTGTGCAGCCCCACAGCACTATGTTTCTAATACTCAGCTCCTTGAAGTGATCTTTGCAAGTAGCCAGTGGAAAAAAATGTGTAGGTTTCTGACCAGCTGAGGTTTGCTTCAAGTGTATGTGAAGAGAATCTCATTAATTAAAGTAAAAACCCACAACACCCCAAAAGACTTAAGAATTAAGAGTGTAATTGTAAGCATTCAAAGCTATGACAACCTTACTGTAGCTCCATAATTGAGAAGTATTAAAGACATTTCCTCTTCCCCTTCTAATGCATAAATGTGCATATAAACATGCACACCTGACATAGGTGTTCCTGCATCTCAGAAGGTCCCAGTATAGCACAACAGAGGTACAATAACTAGTCATAATTACTTAATGATCATAATGCACTGCTACATTTAGTTATTGTACTCTATTTTAAGAAAAGGGTAACTGTTGACAGACTATTCTAAGGATCAGGAAGCAGGATCCACATACGCAGTGAGTGAGCATATAGAGCAGCAAGTAGGGCGAGTTGCTCTTTGGGGTGATTTAGGTGCTAGTCCAAACGATCAAGTCTGCATGTAGGATGAGGACCATAGCTCAGCCACAGTGCTGCCAAATGACGCTGCTGGCAACTCCACCTTTTGCCACCATTTCAAGGTATTCCCAGCTGTGTAAAAAGGGAAGCCTCTGCTGGGGTTAAGCAGCTCTGCCTCAGCATATGCAGGACCCTGATTTATGCAGGTAGGCTACCGAGCTTATTTTGAGAGATGAGGTTTAACTTATGCTTAGGCTAATATTACTTGAAAATATTTTTTTCAATAGTTACGAAAATGAAAATGACTTATTATTGACAATATTAGAAATTGGATAAAATGTTCTTACTAATAAACCCCTGTTTTCAACATAAACTCCCATGATTCTGCCTGATGAAACAATTGTGCCTGACCTTAATGTGGGAATGTGTTTTCCTGCTATACACTCTGTCACTGTTATGTTTATTAATTCAGATCTTAGAAGGTAATAGTGACATACTGAAAACCAAAAAGGAAACATGCATTTTGAAGTGGCTTTGTATAGATGCTGCAGTTGCTACAAATTTGATTATATTCTAGGAGACATACGAGCTTCTGCAGTGTCCTTTAGCAGTTAAATCTTTATAGTCTCCCTCAATAATATGTCCATAGTCTTGACGTGATTTATTCATGGTCAAAGGGTGATGTTATCAAGGCAAGATACTGTTAGCCAGGAATTAATGTAATATACAAGTGAAGCTTCTTTGTTTCGTGTGCTATCTGTTGACATTCCCTAGGTACCAAAAGAAAATTACAGAAATAGACTTCTACTGTTATTGTCTCAGTGATAGGTCATATCTCCAAACAAACTGTATGAGGAAGGTTATGTTTTGGAATAACATCCTGTGTTTTTGTGCTTAACCACTTTTCATTGATGATCTGAAGTTGCATTGTATTAGCACAGAGTATTTTACAGGGTTAATTGATATTGCAGGTTTGTCCAGGGGAAAATCTACAGCTCCCCACAACATGCTTGACAAGTTATTATATTTACTTTAGTCAAAGCCCGAGTGTGCAGTATCCCTCTTGGAGGTGGTCTATTATTGGAGTCCCATATGCTTTTTGTTTGGGAAGAAAGCAGTCACTGTGTCATACTGTTACACAGGGTATTCTTTTTCAAGGATGTTGTTCCCTTGGGGACCATATCATGCCAGAGTTCCTAAGTCTAATAAGACCTTTGTAGCTCTTATTGTGTTAAAGTTCTGGGAGGGAAGCAAGAGTTAAACAGAAAATGTAATTCAAGCAACTATACTAGACCACATGTTGAAAAACACGACTGTTCAAGCAGAAAGGCAAAGGCTTCAAAAAGATTCCTGTTGTGGTAATGTAACTTTTTGTGTTTCTTCCCAATGAATATAGAATGGAAAGACAGAGGGTGATCTTTGTAGAATGTCTGGTTTTACTTGACAGTAATTAAAAATACATCAGCAATTCCATGTCCTTGAAAATTATATCACAAGACTTCAAAAGAAGTGTTAAAGATTTTAATTTGGAGGGAATTAGGAAGGCTATGAGGGGTATCCCACCATCAGAGAATGGTAGGATGCTGGTTTTGTATGCATGCATAGAGAAAGAGGGAGACAGTACATTTTTTAAATGGTAGATGTGGCAATCTGCCTCACTTTCTACCCCAAATTCCCATGTCAATGGATGTAAATATTGTGCCTGAAATTTCCCCATATAGTAGTCTGGGTAAGAAAATACATGGATTAGGTAGAAACATTTCATACCTTACAATAAAATTTATAATGACCACAGTAAAGTTATAATACATGCACATATGTGACACCTTTCGTTCTGCTAGATATGCTCCTTAATGCGCTGGCTAAATTCCCACTGAGTTTTTAGTAGTGGAAGTGCACGTGATGAAAAACCTCTGTTTAGCTGATGAGATGCTGATGAGAATAGAAGGTCTAGGAATCTCCAAGATTTCATTTGTTGCATGGAAACTTTATTTACTAACCAAGGAATAATCCATGACTGTATCAGTTGCTTTTTTAAGAAAAGAAATATCAATAGCCTTTTCACAGGGATACTTTTTCTTATCTGGCACCCCACTGAGATGCAAACCAACGCGTGATACATAACTGGCTTTCAAAGTAGCAGAATAACAGGGATGAAATAACTAGGATAAAAAAAGTTGGAGATGATACTTAAGTTGTTTTTCCACTTTATTCCAGCATCTGGTTTCACAGCAACGGCTTTTGATACAGGATGAATCAGTGAACTTGCTGAGTTTGTACACATCCCCTTCTTTGCCCAACATTACCTTGGGACTTCCAGCAGTGCAACCTCAAATCAGTGTAAGTGACCAGCTTCAAGCCTTGTGTCTGTTTCTGCTTCCAGAAAACCTGCTTTCTGACTATTCTCATTTTTTTTTAATTTTAGCATTTTGGAATGTAAGCAATTCACAGTAGGAACCAAACTTCTCTTTGCATTGTGCCATGTCTGAACATTTAAGGGCACATCTTGAAAGCAGTAATAATTTTTAATCGTAAATAAGTGCCAGTGAAGAGCTTATCTAAGTACAGGCCACATGCGTTGCATTTATGGCTGCAAATCAGATAACAGATTTCAGACATGGTGAGAAGTATATGAGGAGATCATTTACTATAAAAGTTCAAATTATATGATCGCCCCTGCCTGCTAGAGTACAGCACCTGTAACTTTTTATGAGATTCCAGTAGCAATCTCATGTGGGATGGAGCATAGTAGGGGAGGAATCTAATATCCCTGCAGCTAGGTTTGTTATTTGAGTTGTGTGCCATCAATCAGATAAATAAAATCGGTGATATGTGAATGACACTTAGTATTTTAATAACAAGTTCTATTCATGTGCCCTTTGTTCAGTCTGCAGCAATTTAATGTGATATGTATGAAAACACAGACATGGTATGTATGGATATCCATGCTGATGGATAAGGATCTTTAGATCTAGACCAAGTTACAGTAAACTATACATGAAATCTGAGGCTCAGAGGAATATGTGAAAATTTTTGCCTCTGGTCAAAACTTCCATTTTCTGATTTCTAGCAAAAATGGTAAAGTATTGATAGAAGATATATGGTTGTTCTATGCAATGGAGTATAAATTCTGAAGAAATTTTAGCCAGTTAAATTTTGTAGAAAGTAAATTGGTAAATTCTATAAAAATACAAGGGCTCTAAGTACAGCTTTCCATGGTGCAAAAAAAAATTAAATCTATACAGTCCACTGTGGTTTATAGCAAGTGTTACTTAATTTCTGTGCTGAATGTAGTTTCAAGTTAAAGTTTCATGTTATTTTATGGCTTTTTCAGTACATTTACTGTTCTCACCAATAATATATTGCTGCAATCCCATATTTTAACATCAGATATAGAACTTTGCAAAGAAAGTTGCATAAGCTTTAAATCAGTTCTCTAGAAGCCTTTCATAAGATTTTTATAAGCAAATTATTGTTTTTAAGGGATGGCAAAACTGAACTGACCATGAAAAGTAGTGCTTACTTTTCCAGACGGTATCACCAAAAATTTCTTAGCTATTTCACAAAAAGTATAACTAGCTTCAAAGTAATTTTATGACGATAAAATTGAAATGAAAATACGTTTAATTTACTCAAATCATATAAGCTTTTGATGTGGCCAACTAGCACCAAATATTACTTTTGGCATTAGAAAAAACAAAGGAGTTGATTTATGCAAGTAATGTTTATTTCTGTTACCAGAATAAGCAGTTGCAAATTGAATGTAAAGTTTACTTTGGTGTTTGTTTTTCAGGGAAGGGTGATAGCAGAGTGTGAAGTAAGCATAAACCCAAAAAATGTTAGTGAAAAGCTTGGTTTGCCTTATTAGAATTTGTGGAATTTAGATTGTCAGAGGTACTGGTTTTACCATAACATACCATAGGTGGTTATCTGCAACCCACAACATGCTTATATCTGTTAGGTTATTATTCTTGCTGTAAAAATTGTCATTCTGCTTTAGCTGCTTTTTTAATTTATTTTTTTTTAACTAGATAAAGAACAAAGAAATATAAAGTACATTTGCAATGCTGAAGGGCCAAAACTTCCAAAAGCTTTAAATCCAATAACTGTGCAATTTATAAGGGCACTTCAAAATGCCACACATAAGCAACAGCTCTTGATGGTTCTGTAGATGAGAGTTTAACTCTACAAATTTACTTTGCAAAGGGTAAAACTTATATTTGTGCTGTCCTTCAGGGAGTCAGGGAGTGCTCCAGGAAAAGTAATAGCTTCCCACTACTACAGGTAATTATTTTGTTTTGATAATTGGCTTGCTGTCTGATGAAAAGTTACGTGAAAAAACAAGCTTTGCCTCATCCAAACTCAATGGAAACTATTTCCTCTGATTCCCTATTTTCCTGTGCAGGAGGCTGTGGAAAGGTCTTCAGGAATTTTAAGTATAGGTCCTATCTTTTCATTAATAATGTTCTAACTAGTAGTTTCTTATGCTTTGGCTTTTACTACTGATTTTTTCCAAGTGGTTTCATTGCCCAGTTTCTCAGTGTTGCATTTAACTTGCATGTTCTTCCTCCCTTTTCATCTCACAGTCACAGTGTAAGATAGGGATGTTAACCTTTTCCTCTGTATGGATTCATAAAGTATGACATAAGACCATCTAATCAAGCAGAGATAAACATGGCCAGGTCTGTGAATAGCAGTTACCAGTGCCCTTGTTCTTTGACAGGCTTCATCATCATTCAAAGAAAAGCAGAAGGGGGAGACCCCGTCGCTCAGACAAGGAGTGGCCTTGGCTGGACAGTATGGGGGGAACATTCCTCCGTCCTCAACTCATCCTCACGTTGCTTTGGAGGGAAAGCCAAATAGCAGCCACCAGGCTCTCTTGCAGCATCTGTTACTGAAAGAACAAATGAGACAGCAAAAACTTCTTGTGACTGGTAATGATCAAGGCTTCAACACAATAATAATCTAAGATGTTTTTAATGACATTTGTATTCACATTAGATGTGATAATACAGATATTATATATCCTAACCATTGGGAAAAGTGGAAGGGTGGGATAAAAAAGGGCAACCTCTTTGCTTTCCCCCGTAGTGATTCTGCTGCAGTCTGTTAGCCTGAAAGAATTCAGTGATCACAGGAAAAAGAAAATGATTACTTCATCACATTCTTTTGTAGCTGCTGAACTTCCCAGCATGGTGAGGCACATGGTACACATCCCACTGCATCAGTGCTGATGCTAAGTTCTGCAATATACACCCTTCTTCTCAGTGAAAGCGCTCTCCTATTAGAACTATGTTATTTTTCACATTGGAGTGAAATGTCCATGTTTTGCAGGAGCAGTTCCTCTTCATCCACAGTCTCCTTTAGCAGCAAAAGAGAGAGTCTCACCTGGCATACGAGCTGCCCACAGACTGCCTCGTCACAGGCCACTGAATAGAACCCAGTCAGCCCCTCTTCCTCAGAGTACTTTGGCCCAGCTGGTTATCCAGCAGCAACATCAACAATTTTTGGAGAAGCAGAAACAGTACCAGCAGCAGATCCACATGAATAAGGTGAGTCCCCAAAGTAAGGAATTTCCAGTGAATGTAAAGGTTGAAAACTTATAAGGGAGTTTAGGTATTGGTGCCATGTGGTTGTGGACAGTAGACAGGTTCTTGCATGGTTATCTTGTTTATGAACAATTGTTATGTACATTTGTATAGATCTTCATTTTCAACTTCTGAAATATGCTACAAAGGTAATTTTCATTCTTGACATCAGCAAGAATACAATTCAACAAAATAGTGTTCAGAGCATCTTATAGGTTTAAATTACAGGTGGTTTCCTGTTGAATGGTAAATGGTGCCTTAAAGATTACTAAATTTCTATCCAACCTTTTTATGTGCACTTTCGAGCTTCAGCAGTTATTCCTTTCAGCTGCCTTTGACTTGTATTTTAAACCTCCTCATTGTGGACTATTATTTGCAGTAAGTATATAACTCATCTAAACACAACCAGCTGATTAAATTTATCTTTTTTATCGGCTTTTATCAAACCAGCTTTTTCTCCGTAAGTCAATTAGTAACATGAAAGTTTGTTATCTATATGGTGCTATAAATTTCCCATATAAGGAGAAAGAGAAGAATGTGCTATTGTTAACATCTGATACAGAGTTAATTTGTGCCCCTCTTTCCCTGCAGGCTAACACCTTATTATGGGGAGGGAGGGGGAAGGATAAAAAGGACCATGCATTAATGCACAAAGAGCAGCAGAATCTAAATAGCTTTATGAGAAGCTAATGCTTCTACAACAAATGTGATGCTGTTCCCTACTCTAAAATGAAGATACGCAACTAATTAAATGCTTTCATCTAGAGAATGTTTTTCTGCACTTACTACATAGCTTTCCAAAAGTTATTTGCTGGAGCTCCACTAGTAATTCAGAGATATTAATCATTCATCTTCAGTTGTCTTCTTTTATTTGAGGGTTACTTAATAACTATATATAAGAGGCAGTGGCAAAGAAGAAAAGATTAAAAGCAGCGTTCAGCCCTCAGTACCTTAGAAAAAAGAAAGAAAAAAAAATCAATCCACCTTACTGGGTGAACTTCCCAGGGGGTACTGATTCTTCAGAATCTAGTAAGAATTCCCAACAAAATTAGAAACAAACCTAGAGTTTAAGTACATAGTTTGTACAGTGGTTTGGTTATTAAATCTTGTCTTAATTAAGAAAAATGAAGACCAGAAAACTTCAAAGTTCAGAGCTGATCCTTGCATGTTAACCCCTCTCAGCTTGGGTGTTTTGATTACTCAACTAGGACTCCAGTTGGCTTTTCTTTGAGTATGCATTCCATATGTTTAATCAAGATGGCATATGTATATCTCATAGCCTCAGGTTTTGAAAATATTTCACCTGCCCTCAATTGTCTGAAAAGAATTTTTACAAGTAAATCCCAGTCTTTGTGCTGTTTGTGTGTATTTGCTACAAACCAATCAGTTCATGCATTCCTCACAAAGCAAAGAACCCCACTGATATGTTTTTGCTACATAATATGCTTTTTTGACACAAATTCTGCTAAAGCATTTGGAGATATTTGCTTTGCCATATAGATACGTTTCCCCTGAATGTCAAAATTAAACTTGAGTCACATAAACATATTCCTAGTCACACAGGACTAGGAATGCATTGCACCTCACAAGAGAGAGCCTGGCCAAGGAAGTGAAAAGGCTGCGGCTGGTTTGGGATAATGCTTGTTTCAGTAAATTTTTTTTTCCCCAAGTTAAAGCGTAATGAAAATGTATGTTAAGAAGCATAACTCCCTCTCATACTTGAAATGCACTTTCAGTTTCACGTGGTTATATGTAATAAAGAGATAAAAAAATTCCTTCTTGTAAAACTTAGTGAACAAATTTTTATTCTCTACAGTATAGGCTATACATATATGCAGATAGTAGAAATTTAAATTTATCCTTAGCAGCTTCTCAGAGGATGAGGGTGATTTATCAGACTTTACAGTTTGCAGCATTTAGTTTCTTCTACAGCACCTTTCTCAGAAGAACTGTTCTGATGAATAGCACTGAAAAATTACAGTGCTGTAATTATGTATCTGTCCTCTGCAAGTATACAGAAAGCCAGGGGGCTTTCTTACATACTTAAAAAGGAAACCTGATTTTTAAAACCTGGAATTTAAGGGTAGCCCATAGACGAGAGAGTGAGAAAAGATCAAATCATGGAGTAGCTTTTAAGTACTAAATTTAAAGGTATATTCTTTAACTCTTTAACTTCAAAGTTCAGATTGAACACCTGTGCCCACATAAGGTTTATGAAGTCCTATAGCATGGTGGAATATACCTTGTTTGATCTTAAAACTAGCCTCTATTCACAGTTGAAGTTATTTGTTCATTATATAATTTGCATGGCTTTACAATCGAACTTAACTCTGCAAAGCAGAGTTACTTGATCCTTAAAACAGTAGATATTCTAGACCATGTAGCAAAGCAACCCGGTGTCTACTCATTTCTTAGGATATGTTTGGGCATGTATCAAGTAAATACATACACTTGCATTTTCTGTTAGTCTCCTACTCTTCTGTTATTAGGCTGTATAATGAAATCTGCACAGAGGTGTAATTCCATCGTTTTCAATCATGAAAAATACAGGTGGGGTTTTTTTTTAATAAGGCATACTCAAACATTCTCTTGAAAGTTTTTTGTGTGAAATACCACAACCATTTTAAGCTGACAAGACTATGAAACGCTAGTTGATCAAGAGCTTAGAACAAGTTAGTATCTTCTTTTTCTTTTCAATTTCTCTTCCCTTTTTTCCTTATGTTTAGGACTTTGAGTAATTAAGACTTTAATATATTTCAGCTGAACCCAGTATTTGAATGTTTGCCCTGAAACAAGATGATATGGCATGCACCAGCACTCCCTGAAAAGTGTTCTTGGTCAGATCATTTGGGCAGACATGTAGGTGTATCTTTCTGTAACAACAAGAAGAGGAAGAGACCAAGTTTCTCTCCACCCCACTGATCTTGTATTTCTCTTGTATTAAAAAAACATTTCTTTTCTTTAAGAAAATAATACATTTCAGCAGCAAGACAGTGCTGCTGTGAGGGTGATAACAAGGAAAATCTAACATAGGTCAGAGGTAAAGAATTCCCCTGGATTATTTCCATTCTGAAAAGAAACAAATCATTTCGAAGAGGTGTGCCTCTGTCCTTAATAACAAAGAAAAGATCCCCTATGGATTATTTCTGGTCAGCTGTCAGATGCCAGGCTTTTGATGTGGGAAACGGTATACCTCTCTACTGAAGACTGGCATTTATACCTGCGGGATCTAGTATGCTGACCTTCTGAAAACATTCTGCAAATGTTCACATCCCATCCAAAAGTGGGTAGAAACCCTCATTCCAGCTTTCTGGGGAAAAAAAATATTAATGAATGTGAAGTAACCTGAACTCCGCTTGTCTTAAGGAAGATCGGCTTTGCCGTTGTCAGCTTTAATATACTTCTGTCCAAATGACAGCTTATTTCCTTATAAGGCCCTTTGATCACCATTGCAGATCTTCATTTTACTCAATAAAGGGAGTCTGAAGTCTGAACCCCCTGGTTAAAATTATTGCAGTCAGGTAGCAAAAGACCACTACTACAATAAAAACCTTAAATTCTTGATGTTATTTGTGTATCTTTGTATCTAGAAACCTTTGACCCTGCCACTTGCAGAAAAAAAGGGTAATTTTGATGTAAATAATATAAGTGCAAAGCCCTTAGCATACATCTGTGTTCAAGAAAATCTCAGACATCATGATGTGAAGAGTAAGCGAACAAACCGCTCTGTCTTTTAAGGTCATTTTTTGTAACATATGATGAATAAAGGCCTGCCTCCACTGAAGCTAAAGTAGCACTGTCTTCACTCGACCAAGATTTTACTTGCTCAGTGTAGGAACCCTACATATGTTCTTAAAATAATCTGTTCATAGCATTTTGGCAATTTGTTTTTAATGGTAAAATCCTCCTCTGTATTGAAGTAGTAAAGGTTAAAGTAATGGGGCAGTTGGTAGGATGCACTAAGTTATGGAAGCAGTATAGATAATATTAGAGCTTACATAAGGAGTACCTGAATTACAGTTTTCATTTCAGGCTGTCAGTTGGTTTAAAGCACATTTATAAATATATAAAAATGTCTAGGAAGTGAAAATTCATTAGTGTTTTGCATGGTGATCATAATTGACCAATATCTGTTAATAAAAAATGAAAAATAATATATAAGGTTCTGTTGATGTACTGATGGAAAAAATAAGATTATTTGTTGTCAATAATAATATTGAAAAGATACAGTTAATGCCAGATTAATAATTCGCTTCTCTGAATAATACTTAATGAAACACAGATGACTGGATCAGATTCAGCTGGAGTAAATTAATATAGCTTCATTAAATATGTTACAACTGAGATTTTAGTTTTCCAGCTTACACATCTGACTAGCACCTTCTGAAGGTGAGAGATAGCACATCTCTCCAAATACTGCTTATAGCAGGCAATTATTTGGACAAAACTATAGCAACAGCTGACTGTGGAACTGAAGAATGCCCAAAGCCTTTTCTCCTTTGCTGAGAACTATTGTTTAAGCCATAATGCAGAAGAATTATTTTGAAAGATAAATACATTCCATAGAAACATTGTATTACATGAGTAACAGAGACAACAGTAAGCAGATGCCAGATTGTTTCAGTACAGCTAATTTACGTAATTGGTCAAAGTAATATGAGATAGCCATAGGAGAGAAGGAGAAAAAGTGTTTTGTATGTATGTACAGGAGTTTGTAGAAACAGCCGCCATGTATTTAAAATGAAGAATTAATTCAAGAAAGAAATGTAGGGGTTGTTGTTGTGGGATTTTGTGCTATGTGTCTTTGTAAAGATGTTTTATTTAAAATATTGTATTTTACAAGAGCTTATCATTACAAAGGAGAAATGAAGGCAGGGGCTGTAACTGAAGGATATATATAATGATTTGTTGCAATCTCCAGGTTATTTAGTCTTCCACTTTTCTGTACAAGCAAACAGGTTAGATAGTGTTTTGTTGGACTCTTGTAGTTATACAATGGAGCTGATGTCTGTAAATGCTTCCTCTCCTGCTGCCACTATTTACTTTGGTTTGTGCATATCCCTAACAGTTTAATTTCCTGAAAATAAAAGAAAATAAAATATTTACATTACATTAGCATGAAGCCATTTTTCTAAGTGACTCCTTTAGTTGGAATAGCGAAAACAATAAAGTGTACTGGTTAAAGAGACCAGTCTGTACAACTCTAATTTATTAGTGAAAAAAAGGTGGGGGTTTTAAATGTAGCCTTAGTAAAACTCAGGTTAATCAATCACTTTTCCAAAATGAAAAATATGCATTAACATAAGGAGAGTCCAGCATGTACCTACAGATAAATTCAGAAAAAAAGTGGTAAGCGGGGATTTAAAGATTTAAGCATTAAGTGTAAGCAGAAGTATCCAGCTGCACAGTGAAAGAACTTGAGCAGTGTTTCATGTAAGACTCATTTTCTGCTATGGAATCCAGGTTTAGCTAGAGAGAGAAGATAGAAATACTGACTCTAAACTCCAAATATGTAATTTTCCACAGTACTACTAGGAGATTAATATAAAATCAGGTGTTTCTGACTTAAAAGAACTGACCAATCTCTTGGTAATGCTACTGATGTAATTACTGGAATAAGATGAGGCCAAGCTGCCTTTAGAAAACACTTTAACAAATAGCAAAGCATGGTTGGTAGTGATACAGGGAGAGCATTCAGCTGTGGCTTAGCAAACTGAGCAGCAGCAGCGGTTTTCAGGTTTGGGATCTGTCCCTCCCACCATGCCATCCACTTGTTTTTATCATTCTCCATCATATGAGAGGACAGGACATAAAAATGAAAAAGCATAAAAGAAAGGAGAGCAGTAATGAGCTAAATATGTGTCTTAACTTTGCTAGTAAGTAATGGTAAAAGTTGTTTGTTTTGTTTTTTCTCTTCTCAGTATATTTGACCTTGGAGATACAAATCAGTATTTACTTGAAATCAAGTGGTCAGTTGAATAAATGGTAATTACTCACTTGACCCCACAGATGCTTGCTCACATCTCTAATTTGTATCTCTTTCAATAGAGTGGGGATTTTTTCAGTTTGTGTTTTGAGGACTACATCTGGACTGGTTTGGAATGTATTTGCTGCATCTTAAATAGTAAAACATAATCTGTACTTGATTGCAACACTCAGATATCTGGCACCTCAGCAGAGCTTTACAATAGAAGTTAGTGGTGTAAAACCAGTATTGTCTGGGTAGCTATGCTGTATCATTTTGCTTAAACTGAGATACCTGTACCATGCATGACAAAAGCTGTAGTCTGTCCAGTCACAGACAGATCTGCATGTGGTATTTTTGTGCCACAGGAGAAGGACTGGCACCAGCTCTTTGTCACCGCTCCTTTGTTGCCTTTCAGTGCCGCCTTGCTTTGATTGAAAAATGAAGACACTTGTGTGAACATTTCCTAATTTGGTTATAACAAAATATTAACTATATTACTAATTTTTTTTAGGACTTAGGAGTTCCATTATTATTTTGTGTTGTAGAAATGAACTGTAATATAGTTACATAAAGTTTTACATTTATGGAGTATGAAAGGAGCCCAATTTCTCTTTATTACCAGCTGTAACAGATGTGTATTGTTTTCATTCTTCTGCCTTATTTTTAGTTTAGTGATTCCATATAGCACTCTGTACATACATGGTATTTTCTGCTGCAGAGTAACAAGTAACTTTTTGCTTAAAAACTTTGGTTCTGTTTTGACCTGCACATTAGTATTTTAGCAATTCATAGCTACATGGGCTTGCTGTTGATTCAGTTTTGTCAGTGCAAATCTAGTATTTCTTCGTGTTTGCCATCAGTAAAAGGAGTCAGTAACTGTTCCCCCATTCTCTTTCCAGATGCTCTCTAAGTCCATTGAGCAGCTGAAGCAGCCTGGCAGTCACCTGGAGGAAGCTGAAGAAGAGCTTCATGGAGATCACTCGATGCAGGAAGAGCGAGCTCCTGATGGTGGTGCCAGCATTAGGGCTGAAAGCAGCAGTGCTGGTGTGGATAACAGAATAGGACAGCAGGTGGGGGCTGTGAAAGTCAAAGAGGAGCCACCGGACAGTGATGAGGATGTTCAGACCCAGCAAATGGAATCTGGGGAGCAAGCTGCTTTTATGCAACAGGTAATAGGCAAAGATTTAGCTCCAGGATTTGTAATTAAGGTTATTATCTGAGTATCACATGCATTTTCTAGGCTTTGGTAAGCAGTTGTGTTTTGATTCACTGATCTAGCAAATCCTGATTTACTGTTAAAAGAATCTAACAGAGGCAGAAGTGTTGTATTCACACTTGAAAACATAGTGAATCTCATCCTTATGGCCACTAATTGAGAAAATATCTGTCGCAGTCACTTTATATAAATCTTTGCATAATAGCTGATAGACTTTGTATTAGCCCAGACTTTGTATTACATTACATTGCTTATTTCTAGTGAAAGAGAACTCGTATCACCTAGCTTGTTGAGATCAGCAATTGCTGGAATTAGTTTCCAGTCCTGATTGATGAAACATTCTCCTTCTCTGATTTTGAATCCTCTGACTTTTGCTTTCAGCTGTCTGTATATACTGTATCATACTGTAGTCTTGAACACTGTTAACCTTAGGGTACTTTTTCCCCAGTAGACATGTATCGACTGCTATATCAGTGGTCCCAGGCTGGTGTATGAAGTTTAAATTGGAGAAAAGATGGATGCAATTTACAAGGTGGATGTAAAAAGGCAGGCAAGGCACTGTTTAAAATTGCATTGTTTTCTTTTTTTGCACTGCTTAGTCAATTTTTCATTCTTTCTTATTTGATGATGCCGTCCACAGAGACAATTTTAAATGCAGCAGATGCAAGTACTGGCGAGAAGCAAAAGGCAGCATTAGGTTGCAATCAGTTATTAGGATACTGCAGGAAAAGCACAGAACTGTTATCAACTGATACCTGATCACTTGTTTGTTATTTTAAATAAAGACTAATAATACAATATGGCATAAATTTTACTGCTAGGTCTCGTGGACAAATACGAAAATAACAACTGTGCATAAAATGCCAACTCAGCAAAAGGAGACTTCAGCTTGTTGGTGAGATGAAAGGTGCAGTGCATGTGTGCAGCCAGCGCGCTGGCATCTCTTTCCATTACCATCCGCTCAGGCAGGGCTAGGCTGAATGCAGTGGAAGGCCCTGTTTATTTAAGTCGATACTTTGCCAGGTCCCGCTGTTCTGCAAAAAAGTGATTTTGGGAGGGGGGGCAGGAAATGCCTTATGGAAACAGGAAGCCCAAGTGATTCATGTGCTGAGGAATGCGGGGCGGGGGGGGGATGGGGCAGTGCTCCCTCTGTTTTTAAAGGCACTCTATGAATTGATTTATTGTCAAAGAAAATAACAAAGCGAGTAGGGAAATTGTTAAGGAAGCTTTCCAGTGAAACATTTCCTTCATATTCCCTTTTGATATGTTTACCTTGTTTTATAGGTTTACTTTTGTTAAGCTAGTTAAAGATTCATTGTATTAAGATCCCCTTTAATATGGGTAATCCCAAACTGACCTGGAATCCTTGTCAGGGTTTTTTTTCTATTAAAAATATTTATATTTCTAAAGCTGAGGTATTTTAAGGTGCAGTATCCTGTTTCAAGAAAGATAGCTGTTTTGCCAAATGTAGAAATTGTTCTAAAATATGTTATTAGCATGTGTTGTTTACATTATGCTGTAATACTATTAGATCTTTACAAAATGTTGCAGCTTCTAAAGATACATTATCCTTTTTCCTAGAAGGTCTCCAAACAAATGTCTAAATAGTTGCTGTTAATATGAAAGGCATCCTTAGATAGAAGAAATTTATTAATTGAGAAAAAACACAGGTGATATGTATGTGTGCTTCATATTTGAAAAGAAGTCTTTCTTCATCTTGGATGGAAAAAATCACATTCACAGTCAAAAAGTAATGGAGGAGTAAGATTAAATGGTTTTCCCATTCTGTAAAATTCTAATTTTCTTTGAAATCTGACTAACTTCAGCCTCATCAAAATGGGATAGTGCATCTTTTAAAATACATTTTATTTGGGGAGAAACTTGCAAATGAGAAGAGTTTTGTACAATATCACTTCAAAGACATATATTCACAAAAGACAAGATATTTTTATAGTGTCATTCAGGTGAGAAACACCAATACATTAGTGGACTTTAACTTCAGAATCTTTCAAATTTGGATGAAATTTAAAATAGATAAACTACCTGGAACCAGTGAAAAGGAAAACTGGGTTTAAACAACCACATTTCTAATTATTGTCTCTTACATTTTAAATCTACTGTATTTATTATAATTTACACCCTTAGAGGTGATTTCTTGTTTTGTGTTGTAAATATATTCTGTTTGTATGTTCCCTTTTTTTGCCTTCTGATATAAGTCTCTTCCTTTCTCAAATAAAGTTTTTTTTTTAAAAGATCACCTTTCAGATATCTGACTTTGTGTAAATTTGATAACTTAGTTGTGCTTTTGCTTTGTATAACCAAATATGTTCACTACACATTGTTGAAACAATTCAAGCTTTCAGGAGCACGTTTTAATTACACTATTCTTACAATAATTACACAAAGTCTTTTTTTGGTCTCTTGTTTTATCCTGCATCAGCCATCATAAGTTTTAGTGAACGTGGAGCAGTATTGATGCATGTTCATTTTCCCATCATGACATATGTCTTGAACATGTCATCATATATCCCCGTACAGGAAAGATAAAGGTGAATCCCAATTTCTTAGCTCGTAATTATCCAAAATTTAGATGATCTGAAATAATTTTCATAATTTTTCTAACTTGCCTAGAACCCAAAACATGCTGATCTGAAGCTGAGCTTATACTGACCTCTGATATTCCTCAAGACCTTTGCAAAACTGAAGTCCACATGTAAATATGCTGGGGAGGAGGAAATCCTCAAACTTTGCAGACGTTAAAGCAACTGCATGAAGCAGTGAAATCCTACTTTAGAATTCCGCCTTTAAAGTCCACTTTTAGAGTAACACCTAGCCCTTCCATGGAGATATTAAATGCTTTGTGACATCCTGAGCTTTGCTTCAGATCTAGAGAGAGTTTATCCCATTAGCAGCATGTCCCTATTGCTACTGTACGTGAATTGTTCCTACCAAGAGTTCAGAAAATTGTTGCATTCTAGCTCTTCTAACAGTTAACATGCAAAGGCTCTTAACAGCTCTGATTCTGGTACAAATAGTATTAAAATAAAATGGTTTCAGCAACATAAATAAGTAAGAATAAATATTTCTGTAAATCAAATTTAATCATTTTCACTGATATAGCAGCAAACTAATGTTTCATGAGTAATACACCCCAAAAAATCGGTAAAAAGTCAAGTTTTAGCTTAGGAAAGATTAAAGCTAGCATTAACAGAATAAACAATAGGGCAAGCAGTGCAATAAGGATATAATGTATTTAGAATCTTATGTCTATAAGTAAATCATGCTTCCAACAGAGATTTTATTGAGATGCCTTTTGTTTAAATACTTATGTTGGAATTAGAAGAACAGCCGTAAATGTTTTCAATTTACATTCCTGGTTTGGAGGCTGTACCTAGATTATTTTTTTTTTAATTATTTGTTTACTATGCATCATAGCACCCATAATGCAGAAAATAAATAATCATAATTGAGTACAATTCACAAGCCTTATCTTCTTCCAGTTTATTCTGTCCTGTTGTTCAAAAAATAAAGCCAATGTAGCTGCTAATTTAGAATTAATTACTACTAAGTGAGGGAAAATGCGTCATAATATTTACGTACTCAAGACAGACACATTACTCAAATGTAGCTATTGTAACATTAGCCTTTTTTTCATTTTCTGGCATTAATGAAATAGGATTAAAAGCCAATTCCTTCAGGAAAGCAGGAGCACTCCTGACACTGTCACCACTCATCCTTTCTATTCAGAAATTCGTTTGTGCACTATCTTCATTCCATCTTCATTATCATTCAGGATCACTAAGACTTACTCCATGTTACTTAAGCCAACTATACCCTGTTTTTATCTTCACTGGCATTCTGAGGTAAAAATCTATAAACGTTAATCCCAAGCACCAACCTAAAAATTTTTACTTATTTCTCTCCCTATGAACACTTCACAATTTGCAGCCAAAATTAGCTAAGCCAAGTTAATTTCCTTATTATACTCTGTCCCACTAGCAGCATGTCCTACTTATCCACTTAAGAAATGTTTGTTTGCTTTTCATTTATTTGTTTAGTTTCTGATTTCCTTATGCAGTTCCCATTATCTGGGTGGTAGCGGGGCTTCTGTTACCTCATTGCTCAGTGGAGGAATATAGTTTTGAATGTTGAATGCTGAATTGCTGTTTGGCAAAGAGAAGATGAGCATCCTGGATAAATTATCGTCTCTGCACTAGAGCAGTAATCCCGTGACTTTTGTAGAATTTTACCACTGTAATTGGTAGACACCGTACTTTGCATTTGGTAGGCTTCGTAGTTTGCATTTGTTGCTTGGTTTTTTTCCTTCTTCTATTTCAGCCTAATTTGGAATTTGATTTAAAAGCCAAAAATACAATTAGCTCACACAGCTAGTGGAAAAGACAGGTTTCTTGGCCATGCTTACTCACTCACACACACAAACAGGACTGAGAAGAGGCCTGCTTTGGCCTTGACTGGTTTATTGGTTCCATTTGCCGAGCTCGTGTCACACTCCTTTTGCTTATTTTTTGTCCAGACCCATAACCCATCTAGCCCATCGAGGCCAACTTCTACCTGTGGACACACACAGCTATTAGAGACCCCATGGGTTATTTCATCAGTATCTGAGAGTTAAAAGCATACCAGCTTAGTAATTTGAAATCATTCAGGAGTGTCTAAGTCTCTGTGGCGACTGCACAGGTGCCTTAGTCACCAGAGTTGTTTTGACAGACCAGATACTTATAAGCGATCCAGTGCCTTAATTAGCTGACTAAATGAGATGGTTTGAATCTGGCTGCGAAGCCTTTGTTGCATTTGTATTACTTTACTTTCCATAGTTGCCTTGAATTAACTTAAATATAAGGGAGGTTGGTTGGAGGATACGCTGTTAAAAGAACTCTTCTGCACATTTGGTCTTTCCAAGGTGGTAGCATGTTACAACATTTTTGGCTTTGAGAAGCGCTGTGAAGGGTAGGATAAATGGAAATGTAAGTTTTGAACAATATCAGACTTCCAAGTAAACCTTTCTGCACCTCTCCTCCAATGAGATTGCCACCAGGGTCTTACATATACCAGCTCAGCTATACTTACTGCATAACCAGTAAGAGAGGCACTAGCCCTGTACCCTTCTGCTCTTCCTCAAGTCCATGGGTGCACAGTCGCAGTACAAGCCTGACATAACACAAGCTGGCACTATGATTTCAGGGATCAAACTTGACTGACTGGATGGAGCGAGGGGACAGGGGCTGTATAGTTGGAGTTGTTTTGTGATTTTTTTTCATTCATCTACATGAGGGGAAGCTGCATCTGAATATTTAGCCACCGCTCTGTCTTCTTTACTCTTAAGAGCCTGTCCACCTTTATCAAGTTTCGAACTGTGGTCTTTAAATTTATGCTACAAGAAGAAGAATTCTTTTTACATTTTTAATGCCAATTTTATGTGAACATGCAGAATAATGAGAACAATTACAAGTAATGATTCTTTCTCAGTTGGATTTGAAAATTATCCTTTTTTCTTTTTCCCCAGAAAGTATCACATCTATTTTCTTAATGATTGCCAAGGAAATTATTTTTTTTCGTTTGTCTCATATTGTAAACTTTCAGTTACAGAAGGCAGTAAGACTTGATTTATCACATAATTAAATCAAGAACTGAACTGTCCACGTGGCATTAAATCATAACGAAATTATATCATTTCACTGGTACCTGCATAGAATGATGTTGATACTGCTTTTATTTTTCAATCAAGAATTTTTTATACTTGTTTTCCTCTTTCAGATACTTAGGATATAGTACCTTGTTACTTTTGCTACTGCTTCATTTTGTCAGAGAGAGCAGCCTGTAAGGAGACTGCTGGGGCAATGCTAGGCAAAATCACTTAATCAGGGGTACATAGCTGGCATGAATCAAAAGTCTGTAAATCCAGATCCCAGTAATTACCACTTCACATTTTGACAGTCAGATGATACTATTTTCATACCATTGGGCAATTTATCATTTCCTGTATCAGACAGCACAGGGTTTTATTATTATTGTTGTTGAAGAGGATTATGTGTTCTTGGAAAGCTGCTTCTTTAAATGCTTAATTTTTGGAAGAATTCTGTTTTGATCCCTGAGTGTCTCTCTGTCAGACACACACACGCTAAAGTTTTCATTTTTTTCCTTCCCATACACTATGAGAGTGAATAAATGCACACCTCAGTATACTGCTGGCTAAATCTTCATAAAGCTCCGTTGTTTAATGTCCTGGAAGAGCAGCTCAACCTGAATCCCTTTGAGACATAGGTGCTCTAATGCAGAAAGCAGTGCATAATCTGTCTTCTCTCATGCTCTGGCCTGTGACCTTTGGATTCCCAGGAAGCCAAGGAGGTCTTTCTGGTCATACTGCCTGTATTTCCTCAGAAATGGGCCTTGTGAAAATTACAGCTGTGAGATTGCAGCAAAGCAGCAATGGCAAGGGCTTAAGAAGGCTTTGCTCAGGTTCTCTGTAAAGCAGCTAGGGAAGCATGGAGGATTCCATTTTCAACCCTTTACTTAGTCTTTTCCTTTTGCTCCCATCAAGAAAGAAACCATGGTAGATTTTAGGTGGTGGCTTTCAGATTTTTAAAGCAGATCACTATTACTGAATAGACCCATAAGAAGCACAAGGCAGAAGTGCTGTTGTGAAATGCTCCCCTGCCATGTGCACAGAGGGATAGCTACCAAGACCAACTGCTTCTACAGCTTGCTCTCCTAGATCTTCCTCTACTGAAAATACAAGTTGAAGAGTTACTACACATCAGAAAGCATGGCTCCATCACTCAGCTACCTGACTGCACACAGGGACAGTTGGTGATCAGGTTTCCCTCATTTCTCACCTGTTTTGATCCATTTCGCCTGAGGACATCAAAGGCTCCCAAGCTCAACAGCACATCCCTTGACATTTTTCTTTCTAGAACGTTTTTCTTCTAAATTTGTACAAGTCTTTTGTCATACTTTGCTATTTGTTTCTGCATAGATTTCAGCTTTCTGAAGCTACTTAATACAGAGAGCTTCAAAGCTTCTCTTTTGGTGTTTCTGGCAGAAAAATAAAAATGGATAGTGCCAGCCCCACAGGTGCAGCCCAGGGACACCTGACTTCCATAGCTCTGATCTGGCTATCAATCAGGGGGATTGGAAGTAGATGATCTTAAGGTCCTTTCCGCCACTAACCATTCCATGAGTCTATGATCTCCAGGCTCTGAAAAGCAGCACAGGACCAGCAAATGAAAAAGGAACAGGAACAAGATTCATTCCTGCAGGAAGAGACTGAGAATGAGCATGGGGACTGTTCCTTATCCATATTGATGGGTAATGCAGTAACCAAGCAAGCTGTTCATTTTCCCAAAACAATTGAGTGCTTTCAAGTTAAATACTATTATATGTCACTATTGTAGTAGCTCAGACTTCCCTTTAAAAGAAGTAATCCTTTCTTTCACCTCTCTGGCCCTTTTCCTCCAGCTTTTAATCAAGGAAAAGGACTCAAAGGACATTAACTCATTTTCAGGTTTTTCTTTTTCTGCTTTCAAGATGTGAAATCAGTTGACACACAGCACACTCAAAGACGCAGAGGGTTCAGTCTGGTGGGGTGCCATACCCACAGAAGCATAGCATTTGTGAAGGTGCTGTCATAAAGGTGAGCTGCACGTAGTCAACACAGAGAGACAGTTTCACAGCAGTTTTCTTCATGGATTTGGGTTTCAATACCCAGTACTAGAGGCCATGACTAAGTGGAGCATTTGGGCCTGAAAGGATACTCTGAAATTAGATAGTGATAGAAAGAAGTCAGCGCCTGGTTCTCTTTTGCTGTCATGGCCACCTGCACATTTAATGTCATTGCAAAAGGCTGAATATTAACTTCTTAATATTGAAATATTAACAATCACAGTGCTGTTGCATCAGCAGCAAACAACTACTGGTCACTACTGCTGCATATTTTGCAAAATCAGAAGATTACACCCAAAGCTACCACAACCTTTCTCCCCTTTGGCAAATAACTCCTCGTCAGAAGCTTCCCCAGCCCCTCCTCTCTCCCGTGGCTGTCCTGCTGGTGTACCAGCCTCTCTGCCAAGTACTCTGGATTTCCCCCATTTTTGATGATCAGAGGCGTAAGAGATCTTCTTGGGAAGGGCTATGAGCCTTCAATTACCACTTTTTTAAAGATGTGCTTGGCCACCCCATGGCAGGGTCACTTATGCCAGGTAAGAGACAGTGCCTGGAGGCCAAGACCAGCTGGGGAGCAGGAGGAGTGGATGGAGGGGTGTCCTCCTCACTCCAGCACTGCTTTGGGAATAATGGTGGGGAGAGGCAGAGGATGTGAAGCAGCAGCTGTAAAATGTCTTACAGGTCACCTTGTAGCTAGTCTTGAGAGACCTCCTTGGCTTGGAAGGCAGCTCTGTCCCCTCCCAAGGATGACACTACCTCAGTCAGAGGCCCCAGGTTTCTACATTCTGCAAAGAACTTTCTCTATTGTCTTTGTTCTCAGAAGACAAGGTGGTAATGAGGGATTAACTGCTTTGCCTATCAACTGATCATTTTAACCCATTGTATAGAAAGTTCAGGCAAAATAATGTAAGTTGAAATGCACTGATGCTTTCAGGGAATAGAAGAGTTCAGACATTCATTCAGTAGAAGAAATGTTGTTTAAAAAGAAAAAAAGCTCTGCCATCTGCTACCAACATAAGTCATTGGTTTTCACTTTCCTGTCATTGCTGTCTCCTTTAACAATCTTAGATTCACTGTTTCAAGCTTTCCTGATCAAATAAAGGAGATTAGTTAATACAGAAAGCATTCAAAGGAGTAGAGAATCAAGTCCCAATTCCTAGTTCTCCATCTCAAATCTCACTTCAATATCCTGAGAAATACTATGACTGCTAAAGATTGATCCAAGACTATCAGTGTTCTGTCATCTGTCTTACACTGCTTTTCAAAGATAAACTGACATTTATTTTTCCAGCTGGAAGCTTGTACTTTGATTTCATTGAATTGAATCAATTATCAAACATAATACCATAGGTCAGTGCTGGACCTGAATCGGAAGCACTGACGCTTCTGTTGTTTTGTATCTGAGCATTCTGGGACAAGGAAGTAAAGTGAAGATAGAATATCTAAAATGCCTATGAAATTCTCTAGTGTCTATTTCACCAGAAAATGGTGAGACACATTTTTACTTTCACTGACAGGTTGCCGTGTGCTAAGACCATTTTTCCCAAATTCTTCATTCTCTTCACTTGAAGAGCATTTTGCAGTCTTCAGGATTTATATATTATAGGAAATGTTCCTATATGTCATCTCCTAAAAAATCTTAAGGACTGGACTGTTTAAATCAGTGACTAATAGCTCCTTCCAAACAGATTTGCAGCCTTTTCCCTATTGTGCAAAAACATAACAGAAATACCGGTGATTTAATTTGGCACCATCAGTCACTGAAAGATGAATCAGAAATATGTTAGCAAATGTTCTAGTTGATCTTCATACTGCAGTTACAAATAAATGCAAGAAGGACAGCTGATTCCACCAACTAGCAATTCTTCTGACTGTATTATGGCACATCGTCATGTTTTAAGCCAAGCCAGCAACTAAGAGGATAACACACATGGATAAACATGCTGTATTTCTAACAACTGGCCATGAACACAAAGAAATCTGAGTTTATATTGCTGTGGAAAACAGAACAGAGCAAAAAATTCCTTTGTAATACATGTTTAGAGGGCTGGACTATTGCAAAAGACTGACAGAAATATGTTGGGACCTCAGTTTGTAGGATACCTGAGATGTTTCTCTTTACTGGGCGGATTTTATTTTTTTTGCCTCTGAACCAGAGCATCAGCACTACCCTCCAGTGTACACCCAGAAATGCTTCCTGAATGTTCACATGCTCAAGGCATTTTGAGCTGCACCTTTAATAATAAATAAATATGGAATGAACTTGATTGGCATTTCAGGCCAGTGACCAAAGCCAGGGAGTGTGGCGAATATGCCACTGTTTTCCCTTTATTTTTGTGGGCATCATGCATTTTCAAAATGGTTCTACATTTCCCTGAACCAATGTAATATAAAAGATTTACTGTTACAGTTTGTGTGTGGCCAGGCAATGGCATATGGAAAACATGTTTCCTGCTATTTAATTTAATTACTCTAATCACATGCCAGCCCCGGGCATGTCATTCTGGACCTCTGAGGCTCTTTGTCTGTCAAAGAGATGGACAATATCTTGGCTTTGTTTAGTTGCTCTGCAGGCTGCAGATAAAACCACTGAAATACTGACTGTTTGTTTAACCAAAACTTTGCATTTTAACCATTTGGCTTTGATTTTTTGTTTTACAAGAAAAGATGACATTTTGGCCCTGGTGAGCTGAAAAGGAAATATTAGGGATATGAAGGAGTACTGTCACTTTTGGGGCTTAATAGATGAAAAGGAATACTCTAGCCTTCTGGTTAGAAATCAGCTTTGTTAGCAGAAACTTAAGACATGCATAGCTGTTGCTTTAGAGTTGCCTGTTAGCAAGGGCAGCTGGAAAAGTCCTGTTAATAACTGCTCCTTTCTACTATGGTTAGCCCTTCATTCAACACTTACAGTAGATTTTTGTTTCTTTCATTTTAGTAGATAAAACCGTAATGGGTGAAACTAATTAAGATTGCCTGGCAAATTATCAGACCAATAATGTTACACCCAGGTGTAAATTAGCTTTTATGTTACACTCTATAGTTATTCTTAGATAAGAAGTATCTACAAATTAACAGCTTTAAGTCTTTTGATAAAAATTTAGGAGCAGATTACCAGATTACAGCACTCCATTCATATTATAAACCCCAAATCTACAGAGAAATTAATCATACACTTAGCTTTAAGTATGTGCTTAACACCACCACTTCCTTCACTTGTAAGCAAGTGCTCAAGTCCATCTTTTCCTGCAGCCAGAAGTGACACTAGAGAGTGCTTTAGACTATGAAAGGGTATCATTTCTAACAATCATGTTGTCAGAAGAGGAAGGAATAAGAACCAGCTTTTAGTCAAATTAGTTCCATTTTATAAGGTTATAACTGCACATAGAAAGGCATGTCTGCACATTTTTGGAAACTGGATGAACTTAAGTTACTGTAAGTTTCAACAGTAATTAATCTACTTGCTTTACTTTCCCGTTTTCTAGCTGAATCAATGAGATACAGGAAATAATTTCAATTCATTGTAAGTTGCGCAGTACAGCAAGGCAAGAATTAAAAATTTTGTTCCTATAACCTTACAGCTCCTCTCACATTTCGCTTTGAGCTAACCACTAGATGACACTACTTCCCACTGACTTAGCAGGTGTGGGCATATGCTCCTAATCTATCTCCCCTACACCCATTCATATATTTACATGCTTCTCGACCAAAGAACTTCAAAAAGAACATTATGCAGGTTTTGCCTTCCCCACTACACTTTTTGATGAATTTTGTGTATATTCACCTAGGTATTTAGGTGTGTGCATGGAGGTTTACATAAGCATAACAAGCAGTGGGGGAGTCTTTGCATGATTTATAGAAAACATGTATTATAACTCACAGTGTGAGTCTTCAGGGTGTTATAACTTAGCAAATGTCGACAGCACAGCAGCTCTACTTAAAAGAAACCAGAGGAACTCCCAAGAAAAACTGAATAGGCTGGAGTTTGTAGAGAACATTCCCCTGTCCCCTATATTCTGTTCCTCTGTCACCCCCAAAAAAGGAATAGTATATTTGTTTTTGTAGCGTGACTCTGAATTCACGGTGAAAAATATCATGCTGAGGAGTCAGGCAAGAGCAGGCTTCACTATTCAAGTCCAAAAGTGGCAGACTAAGGAAAAGGAGAAAGACACAGAAGGGCTGTCATATATATCCATAAGGCGGCTGCTGCTGATGAGGTTTTTAAATTAAGGAGAATGAACTTTCCAGAAGGATGTGTGGAAAGAATCTCACATTTCTAAAAGCCTGATTTTCAGAAATCCAGAAGCTCCAGATTACTTGAAAAATGGCTTCTCCAAAGTTACATTTATGCTACTAAATCGCATGCATAAGGACATGAGGACATGGATATACTTTTATTTTTGCCTGTGTCAAGAGGCATCTTGCTTTGTTAGGGTTTGTCTCAATGATTTATAACACATTTCCTCAATATGTGCTATAACTGTAAAACATACTTGTATGACACGCTTTATTTAAATAGCATTTAAAATGGCCATTTAAAATCTGCCCATCGTCTACTAATGTTACAATGTACCACCCATAGTCAAAGCAAAAGTAAGAATTACTTTCTAGTTTAGTAATATAAGTTTGAAATATTGAAACTCTTCTTCATTTTGTACCTATTTTAATCCTGATCCCTCAGGACTGTGGCAGTAAGGATTGAGTGCACCCTTATCCTCTGTCACATTAGCCAAGTACTTCTGTCCTCTTGTTAAAAGCGACTTTCAAGTGGAGAGGATGAGCCTCCTTGCCTTGAAAGGATTCTCTGCTCTGCATTTCACATTCTATTACAACCCATTATTTTAGCATTATTTCTTCTGCTTTAATACAAAGAGGTGCTACTGATGTAAAGCTTTACAGTCATGCAGTATGAAGTTCATATAGTGTCTACCTTGCACTAGAGTAGAAAGTAAGGTATTTCTGCTAATAAGCTTGTTTTGTTATATAAAGTTTGCCGTAAGAGATAGAAGCTGAATTTCCGATTTTTAGGACTTCAGAAATTATATTGCCTTAATACTGTCAGTTTTGCTGCACCTATGTGACAGGTCAGTTAAGGTAATGTTTCCTGTAGTTCTGTTGAATGTTTGGGAATTGTATTTACAGATAAAACAGCTCTTTCACATGTAAATTCTTCCAGCTTACAACAGTGTAAGTACATAGTCCCTGTTAAAGAGTGATGACATACTATAGACACAGCACCATATTAGCATAATTATGCTTTTAAGTCATTTGTCAACAAAACAGAGACATGTTTATCTGTTTGAAACCAAGTACATAACTAGATCCATGAAAGAGCTGAGATTTTCTCAGCAGTTTAAAGGTGCCCAAGTCCCCAGGAAGAACAATGGCTGGAATCAAGGCTACCTAAATTGCAATCATAAGCAATGCAATCAAAATCAAAAAACATGCACAAAAATCCTGTGCATATGTTATTTGGACAGGTTAATTTACTGGGGATTATGGATCCGAGGAGAAAATACATCTAATTTTAATCATAAAAGAAGAGAAAGGCTGCTAGCCAGAGGTTTTGCTTGTTTGTTAAAATGCTGCCTTGCATTTAATCTAAACAAGGGTAATTATTTTTTCAGACTTTGATTTCCTCTGCAAATCTTACGCTCTTATATTTCATTTTGACAGGACATTCATGTGAATTGCTTCTTTTTCCGCCAATGTTCTACAGTTTTCCTTAAATTTATCAGTGAACATGCTTGAGCCTCCCTTCAAAGACTGCTTAGGAAGGGAAAAAGCTCTCACTCTGTGGTTAAGCATACTCCAGGAAGGCCAGCTAGAATATACAAAAGCAGGCAAGATGAGAAAGCAGCTTGCCTTCAGACCTGAAGACAAGGGGACTTGCTGCACTAAAAATACTCTGGTGATTCATATGCTACCTGTGCAGGGACAAGTTCCCTGCTTGGTCTGATTGTAAAAGCACAGAGTGTGAGCTTTTGCATCGCTTTGAAAGGAAAGAGACAAAAGAAAGAAGTTTTAAGTAACTTTTGCTCTCTCCTGACCAAAGGACTTTAATATAAATTATAGCAACCAAAGAAACACAATCCTTTGGGGCTAGGCTCCTTCCTTTCTCAAGGCTGGGAGCCTTCGAAGGAAAGCAGCTTTGTTATACCTGCTACACTTGTGGAAAAGAAGTTATCACTTAATGATGTTTCACTCCTGCCCTGTAGCAAAGGACTTCTTGTTAGCTGGATCCGAAAGGGCAGCCGGAAAAAAACCCACATCTTTCCCCAAGTAACTTGAAAGGCAGAAAAACTACCTCAAAGTACAAAGCATGCAAGCAAGCAAATGGATGCAAAGCAAATTCACAAAGTGGAAAGTAACCTATGCAGCTTTGCACAGCCCTGGAAATGAAGTATTTATGAGCAAAAAACTTCAAAGTCCTCCCTCCTCTTACTCCCATGTATAACTGAGGCAACAGGAATAAGCATTTTGGAGCAGTGGAAATGGTGACAAACTGAGGTTAACAAACAGCCCAACACGGCCTTTGGTGTGAAGCTTCAGTCACATCTGCCGAGGGGACACACGTGCCTTTGGACAACAGCAAGGAAAGCTCTTTCCACGTAATCCAAAGCCAGTGCATTTTGATTATCATCATAACTACCTTGCTGAAACTTCTGCTTATGTACTACACAGGGTTTGGATTAGAATAATCTACCATATTACAGACTATATAAAATTCTCAATTCCAGTGAATAATATGGAGCAATGCAGTTTGAAACATGTTTTAAACTCAGAATATTCCAATGGAGCAGAAGAAAGCTTTGGTTTCAATAAGGAGAGGGAAAAAAAAAAAAAAAGTACCCTTCAATGCACAGTTTTTCAGGCAGTTTATAGTGAGGAGGTGTTAGGAGGAGTTATTACTTCCCCACACCTTCAATAGCATAAAGAATTCCTTTTAAGCTAATCTGAAGACAAAACCATTCAGGGTTAAATGAAGTCCTATGACAATATAGTGAGGTTTCGATCTCAATAGATAGAAAATTAGTCTGACATTTTCAAATCTACCTTTCATTTAAGGCAGCAACGATAAGGTTTCTTCCTTATATAGAATCAGGTGTGGTTGTGTTTGCTGTAATCCTGATACATTTCTTAGCTCACAAGAAGTGCAAGAGACCACACAAGAAAAAAAATAAACCCACCCCAAAACAAACCCAAACCAAGACCAACAAACAAGCAAAAAAGAAAATGACAAGAGACAGAAAGAAGAAACAGAAAAAAGCATCAGCACATAAGAAAAAATATAAGGCTTTAAGCTTTCTAGAGGGAAGCCTTTGAATTTTGAAAAGTAAAAGGTAGAGCTCTACAAAATTGTCTCTGTGAAATGTCTTACACCTAGAGCACAATCCGTTCCTAGCAGTTGATCATTTTACTAAAATCATTGTAATAGCTAGTTTTACACTCCTGAAGTAGTGAGCACTGTCCAAGGCAAAAGATTTATAGTTTGCTCTGTGTATGATGGTATGAGAGCAGCTGGCTTCCAAAAGGGACTGTGATTTGAAGAGGGCGCCTTTGGTTTGGGAGGTGGTGTATTTGTTCTGTGGATGGAGTTCACTAGAAGAAATTGTTTGATCCACTGGCCAATGACAACTATCTTGGGAGCAGGAGAAACACAAATCCTCCAAGTTTCAGAGAGCAAAATGAAATACTTGGGTTTGCGGAAAAAAAGAAGATGACAAATGCCATGGCAACATGAAGTAGATCAATTCATGGGGCACTTTGTGGTTTATCACTTAAAAAAAAGATTTATTGACCCCCAAATCATGGTAATTTTTAGTAAGCTGCTTGAGAAGAGGAGACAGTAGTTTTGGAATGGAGCCCTCAGCCTTAGAAATAACACTGCTGGTTTGGCTCTGCTTCCAATATTGTTGCCTAGTTTTAAAGCTTTTCAGCAGGACTGGTGACCAGCATGAACCGCTGGGGAATAGATTAACACAGTGTTTTCCCAAGTGTCTAATCTCTGTTTAGGATCAGAATACAAACAGCAGCAAAGCATTATTAAGACCCAAGGAGTCCTAGGAGCAAGCCTAAGATTCAGACCTGGTCAGCATTCACATTACCTTGGGCTCCACGTATCCAGAATTCTTTGGAAGTTCTGACATTTCTGTTCTGACCTAAAGCTGAGCGCAGCTCTTGGCTTGACTGTGAGAGTGGTGCTATATGTATAACATCTTATCCTCTAAATCCTGCCTGCTGAGTGGATTCTTCCTTTCAAGCTCACTTTTGATTGTTAGAGGGAGAGTTTTTGGAAGAGCAGTGTCTGTATTCCTTCTCTTTTCCTTGAAGTTTTTTCTGCTATTTTAACACTCCTGAAATCAATGAAGAGCTTTGCATTTTTGAACAAGCTTCAGTGTTTCCAAGAGGCAGTGGCTGAGAGACACTGATTAGAAGTTTGCTAAACTGTTTGCCTACCTCTGCAAGAGACTGGACTAGTCAGATGCACACCAAGTTCTTTTCAAGTTGTTAACCAGAAAGTTTCTTTATTGTTGCTGGATTTGGCATTTTGACATCAAGAAATTAATCAATATAATATATTGTTTATATATATATTATATATATACACACATTATATAGATATTTATATATATATTGCTGTGTGTATGAGGATTAGGAGATATAGAAAGAACTAGGAAATAAAGCATGCATAGAAATGAAGAATAAGTTAGGCATCAGGCATGATTCAACCCAGTTCAGGTCATTGACCATTATAATATACAGGAACTTCCATGAAGGCATTTTAAGTAAAACCACTGAAATGCTTAGGGTCTGATTTTGCAGATGCCTACTTGCATGTAAGTATGTGGGTAACTTCCTCAAAGGTCCGCGCAAGTAACGCAAGCATGTTCTCTGCTATCTAATGAAAACATTTGTGTGTTTACTTATGTATGCAAAACTACCAACAACAACAAAGAGCTCACGTTTGAGAGGAGCCTAGATAACTGATGGTGGAGATGGCAGGCCATAGACAGACCCCGCAGGAGGTAGGAGATGTGCTACAATCTCAAAGTCACTTCATAGACTCAGATGATTATGATATATTTCTCTGTGTATTAAAGGATGACAAGTTTGTTTAAACTAAAAGCAACAACACTAAAATTTTTATGTAAAATTCCTAGCTTTCTGTTTTCCTTACAAACATATCAAATGAGAAGTTATCAACAGTATTTTGAATACACTATGAATTAAAATGAGCACACATTTTTGCATGTCACCCCACTGCCTTTTCTTGTGTTACAGTTAGGTCAGAACTAAAAAAAAATACAGGGGCTCTAGTACCATAATATAGAATTATATGTTGATTTTTCCATGGGCTATTAATATCTTGTTACTGTGAGACTGTACTGGTTGGTGGTTTCTGGCTTAGTGGTGTTTGGCTTGTAGGTAAAGGAAAAAAAGAAAAAAAAGAAAGACCAAGACCACCTCTGACATGAATACTGACTTCCCACTACTATTTTATGTAACTTATCTTTTGCTATTTCCACAGTTTTACTTTTCATAGAAATTAAATACCATTATATCTCTTAGCCTGTTTGTGCATGCTCAAAAAATGTGTGGAAATACTTTTATCTTGCTTACAGGTTTCTCTAGTATCAAGATCAAGACCTCTTAACTTCTGGATCTTGGGTGGAATTCCAAGGGACATTCCACTGGGTAATAGAGTAGAAGATGTAAAACTGCCAGTAAGGGGCGGGAGGGGGGCGGGGGGAAGGAGAAGAATTTTCTCTCACAATCAGTCACAGGAGAGGGTGGGAAAAGCAGTGTAGGAGTGCTTAATGTGTTCTCCTAGGGCAATGCCCTTTAGACACTCCTAAATACAGAGGCCTAAACCAACCCGCTTCCCTTCTCCCACTCTTTCAAAAATAATTGTATTCCTAAATATCTAACAATAAAATGTTGAAGAAGTTACATTTTTATCTTTAAGACAAACTCGATTTTTTCCCTTTGCTTGTGAAATGACTCAGAATTAGATCAAAAATGTAACCATGTAGCTTGTAATAACTATCATTAGTTATTGATATAAAAACCTCAGTGAGGGACTGCATTTCTAGGGGGTTGCTAATGGCATACTTTTGCCTTTGGGTCACTGGATCAAATCTGTCTCTTATGGACAGTGACCAACTTTAGCTACAACTAAAGCTTTCAGTGCCCTATATAAATTAAATATATAGAAATTAGAGATGGAAAGGACCTGTTACAGCTTGCAGCCTATCTCCCTACCAGTACACAATTGTTCTCTCTGGCTATTACAGATTTTCCATTTCCTAGTAGGTCCTGTCCACCCTGCAGAGCAAAGCAGCTGGTATTAATTGATAGCCGAGTTTAGCTGGGTTCTGGTGAGCTCCCTGTGCTGGCACTGGAGCTGCATGAGGGGTTTGGCTGACACTTCCCTGCTGCCTGCCTCCACAGGGGGCACTGAGTGGGCAGCAGTCCAGGGAGCACCCATATCCCCCACTGCTGCCTGGGATGGGGAAGCAAGCAAGAGTCCCAGCTCCTTCCCACCCTGTGCAAAATACCTTATAATACAGGAGGATTACCGAATCTCATTTTCACTGCCTCGCTTATTCCCCTTTCAAGTCCTACCAATGTCCCTTCCCTAACCAAACAGCTGCAGGTCATAGTTCTAAATTGTAGGTCTGATGGATTAGTTCGGGTAGCTAAAGGGAAGGCCAGATATTAGTTCAGACATTCATATGAACTAAAAATTTCCCAAACTTTGGAGGAGATCTGGAAGTTTACTTGGGTCTTCTTTTTGATTTAAATGAAAAGGTTTGAACCCTATTACCTTTTACAACTTCCATTTGCAAGTAATTAACTATGTTGCAGAATGCCCATTATTAAGTGCTAGGAACTGGGTACTAACAATATTAAGGTTAGTTCTGTAAGGTATTTAATGACTACTGCTGGCTGTAGTGTTATAGATACACATGGGGTTTGTAGGCTTTAAAAAAAAATGCAAGAAAAAACACACCACCAAAATCCAAACCAGTAACAGTGACCCATTCCGAAGTAATATAAACATGTAATAATTAAAACAGTCCTCATTCTCTTGAAAGGAATCCGAGTGGGGCTACTTTACCTTGCGCACCTTTGAGTGCCTCAAGGTGCAAGTTACAACACTGGGACACTGTACAGTATAAGTGGGATTTCCTCAGTACTTCTAACCCTGGACATATGTGCCTGTCCCAGAGACTTTATAATGCAATGTTTCCTTCTAAAACTGCTAGAAGTACAAATGCAGCCTTCAAAGTATCAGAGTATTTTTAGAACGAAAACTGAACTTTGTTGCTGTTGCTCCGTCTGTGCACCAAAACCTGAAGTGTCAGTGAGAGTGGCTTGTTGGAGCTGCCCCATGCACCCCAACTCACTGCTGGCAGGTACTGCTGGAGGAGCAGAGCTTGCCCGGGACTCCCAAGTACCCTGTAAAACACAAGTTTCTCCATTTGCAGTGCAGCTAATGACTGCTGTGTCACCAGAGTTAACCTATTCCTTATATTCACAGTGCCAGAGTTTCAGATGTTGAAAAATTCAAGCAATCATAAATGAAAATCCTTTGGGCTTCAGAAATACTGCAATCAGGTGGTTTAAAAAAAGAAAGAACAAGAATTTAAAACAAAAGAACACCAAACAGGAACACGAGTAGAAAAATTAAAATTGCAGTGAATCTGCAAAGGGGACACTCCACGCTTTTTTTTTTTCAAGGTAAAAACCCCACAACCCTGTGTCATGAAATGTCTTTTTAAACACAGATTTAGAGAATGAAATTGAGGGTTATAAGCCAGTAGCCAACAAAAGCAAGAAAGGCTGGAATGTTGGTAACCAATTGCAAGCACAGGATCCAAGCAAAACATCTTGAATTGCTAGTACTGTAATAAATTACAGTTTTCACTTTTGTATTCTGCAAGTGAAAACAGCACTAAGTCAAGCTTGAGTGAGGGAGAGTAAAGGATGACCTTTTTAATTCACCCACACCCATTACAAGTAGAGGAACTGCAACGTGGAACAGTGAGAAATGAAAATACAACACCCATCCTTGTGTGAAGGGACAGATCCTGCTGCCATAAAATGGGGTTCCTGTGTCGCTGAAGAGTTAATTGTCAGGTAGCAATAGATGAAAGGCAAACCAGACTCTGGGATGGTCTGCTATGGCGGCTGTTATCTCATTTTCTTCCATGGATTAATTTTCCCCTCTTTAACTTTAATTAGATAAAAGTCTGGGGGAGGGGGGAGGTGGCCCTGGGGTGCTCAAAGGGCAAGAAGTGGTCAAGAGCTGGTTTCTCTCAACGTTTGATTAGTCTATTTGATAAGTGATACTAAGCACCCCAATAGGTTAATGAATGAGGGGTTCCCGTGAGGTAAGTGGCTGGGAAATTTAGCCTCCCCCACAAAGACAGTGAATATGTAAACTTCTGTCCTTCAGTTAGGTGTCTACTGTGGTTAGTAGTAAGGGTGATTTATATCCTATCTGGGTCCTGGAGTGTATCTACATTGATTGACTCCCTTGATCTTGACATCAGTCGCTTGGGCTTTCAGAGAAAAGGGGAACGTAAGAGATAATGAAAGCTACATTAAAGAAGACCTTAACATTTATGTAAACTTCATTCTATCTTCAAAGGCAGAACCATCTTTCAACAGAGAGGAGATTTGTCTCCCACTTGAAAAATATTAAAAAGTTGCAATATATTTAATATCAAACTTCTAGCTTTGGTGCTGCTCTCAGCCTTTGGGTTTGCCTATTTCTTGACTAAGTTGAATTATAGTTTAAAGTTTTACTGCATACTGCTTGCAAATACTGATGCAGACACACTAATGTCTTGTGCAAAGAGACACTGAGGAGAAGAAGAGGGAAGAGAGAGAGAAGATGAAGAGTTTGAAGCATAGAAGTGTGGAGAAAACATTTGGAAAGCTCATACATTACTATGTATTGAATATAGGGCTTTTATACATGTAGATCCATGACAGTAGAAATCAGAGCATTCAAATAAAACTAAAATGGACCTCTGAAATGCCCCCCAGTGAGTATCGCCTACATAATAAGATTTCCCTGGCTGGCTGCCAGGCTGTCCTTGGCCCAGAGAACAGGGGGCAGGTTTGCGCCATGCTGGGGTCCGGAGGGAGCCTGGCAGGAGTCAGCAGTATCCTCACTTGCTCAGCGGGTGACCCACCAGGCCAACTGCACCACAAACATCAATTACAGCAGCATTTTCAGCAGTGCTGAGGAGAAAGGTGATTTGTACAATGAGAAACAGGGCCACGCTATCACCTGTGAAAGGATGAAAAAGTGCACAGACTGCCCTGGGTAAAGATCATCTCCAGTTCTGCTACAGAATACCTTTCCTCAGAGAGACATTTACAAAACCGTGAAGGCAGCAGGCAAAGTGGATGAAAAAATGTTATTCACTACATCCTGCAATATTGTGTTTTGACGAAGTTACAAGGAGATCAGTTTAAAACAGGCAATGTTTTATTTTTGCTTTGCCCCATGAGTACTGAAATTCTGTAATTTGTTGCTGCATAAGATTGTGGAACCAGCAGTTCAAAATAGGATTAGACAGACTCATGGACAACATGGTCATAAGCAGATGTTAAAGGAAAGAGACAGGGATGTACCTCTAGCATCTGCAATGCAAAAATTCTGGGTGTTGGGAGAGTACAAAGGCAGTGAATTGCAGAGAGTAGCTGTGCTCGTGTGCTCTCATTATTGTCTGAGGATACTGGGCATGATAGTGGCCTGATGCAGTAAGACATTTCTTATGTTCTTATCTTCTTAAATCATATTTGGCTTTGTCTAGTCCTTCAATCATAGTAAAACTTAGATTCTTCTATTATATTTTTGTCCTCTTTCTGTCTAGTTTCAGCTAGAAATGTCTTTCAATACATTTCTGCTTTTTCTTAAGCCACAAATTATTTTCCTCAAAACAAGTAGTCAATAACACAAGCCTTTTTTCTTTTTATCTATTGGTCCCAAAAAGCTTCAAATCTGTCTTCTCAACATGCAAAATGCAGTAGTTGTATTCCTGAGTAAAATACTGTTATTAATGACAGCCTAAAAGTGCAAGAAAGTAGTAACATACAGATTACAAGGTAGAGAATTTATACTCCAGAATCATCTTATTAAATATGTCAAGAATTAGGACAAGTATGTATGGCTGAGTAATTAAGGTTAAAAAAAATCTGTGGTAAGTCTTTGTAGTAACTAGTGTGTTTTTAGGCAGAGGACTTGCAAATAAAGTCTTAGTTGCTAAGTCCTATATGGCATGTTTGGTAACTAGCAGACATAACATTTGCACTTTAAGTGGAATATGATCCTCTGTCTGGGAGAACTGGTCATTAATATGTAACCTGCAGAGCTGGGATATTCCTGTGGTAATGAATAATTTCTTTGCAGTGGAAACGTTTGCAGAAAAAATATATAACAACGAGAGAAGGGAGAGGAAGTTTTTTCTTCTTCATCTCATGTGAAAAATCTTTCCTACTCTAAACATACAAATGTAAAATTTCACAATTTGAGTGGAAAACTTTATCAGCAATAGGGGATCACTGAACTGTAACTATACTCACCAAGAGAAGCACCAGAGTATGGTCTTCACAATCTTGTATACCTTGATGTGTATTGAGATAGAAATGGAAGGGCTGGCATCTTACCTAGGTCAAAAAGAAAGAGGCATTAATACAGCTGGTCAGAGAAAGGTAGCAGGAAGCACGAATTGTTTTTTGGACAGTATCTCTGGACAGATAACATCTACAGAGAGATATCTGCAACATAATGCTATATCCCTTGACCCATTTTTCTGCAGTACTTAAACTAAAACTTGTAAGTGCTAACCTCCCACCTAAAAACACCTTATAAAAAAAAACCCCAATCTAAGAATCAAGCAAAGCCAAGATGTCGTAAAAAAACCCCTCTGCAAGGAGCTGTTGTTGAGGTGTCTCCCCTGCGTTAAGGGAGTTGAGCTGTACTTGACTTTGAGGTTTCAGCTCTCCACTTCCTTACTCTTAAATAAACAGTAATTTCTGGCAAATCAAACACCCCCCACACCTGACCTTACATTTATACCTATGATTTCTGCAGGTCCACAGTGTTATTCTGAGAGAATAGAGAACCCATGAGCAGAATTCCCCAATGGATTTATGGGCTGCTTCTCACAGAAATAAACAAGCATGGCTCCTGCACTGGAGCTGCTGAGCTGTGAGACAATATCTGTGCAGATATTATCAGCCTCTAGATCGGATTTTGAGCTCTTCACTTAGTGACCAAAAATTCAGACTCATAGAGCTATTCCTAAATTACAATCCCAAAGACTCTTAATTGCTCGCTACAGGGCAGGCAAATCCCCGTCACCAGCCATCAGAACATCCACTGGGCAAACAGCCCAGCTAAGCAAATAGTTTGGCTCAATGTACACACAAGCCCACAGCATTAGATGAGAACTACACATGTGCATAAAATCTGCTCTGGACAAAAATGTTGTCTACAGAAAGCTGCATTCATGCTTTGTCAGGGTGTAGCATATACTCAAGGTGATAAATCATTTCTGTTTCTCCACCCTCCCTCCCCCAGCTGCACAGTGACTAAATACGTCTATCAATAAAGTCTTTTAAGTCAAATCAACCTTTTAAAAATTCCTCTTTCTTAATGCTCTAACGTGCATGGGTTCACAAAATTAAATTATAATATTTTTATCTGTTTGGGATCAGTACTGTTTCCTCCTCCTCGTGTTTACTTTCCTTCAGTAGCTGACATCAAAATGTTTTCTGGAATGCTGGGACTAAATAAGTTATGCTTAACTCAATATCTAATACAAATAGCCGTGGGGAAGCTCCAGCAACACAATCATAAAAGCTACAGTTTCTTTTAATAGCTTGCCACACTTTGCTGATATAGTATTTCTCTAATCACCAATCTTTACGTGCCTTCCTGACCTTGGAGCTCTCTGTCCAAATGACTTTGTGGTATCAAAGGCTTGTGTCATTGGAAGAGTGAATGGCTTTCATTTTTCTCTCTGAAACTTCCGGTTCCTGGCATCTGCAAAGAATTATTCCAAGCAGTGTTTTGCTGCCTTGCGGCCACTGCCCTGTAGTGGCCTGACTGATGGAAGTGACTTTTCCCAAAAAGGTTACTGTGGTCACCGCTGGGCGGGTGCTGCAGTTGGTGCACAACCAGTCTTGCTTTCTCAGCTGATTTTGTCCAACCATTGGGCTACCACAACCATACAGTACAGTAATTAATCACTGTGGGGTTTGCAAGGCATCGAATAATTAGGGTGTACACTGTTTTGTAGTAGAATATAGCAGAAAACTAAACCCCTCCAAAATAACCGCAGATTTCAAAAGCCGTCACATTACAACAAAGGTGAATTCCAAGGTTTAGAAGCTTTTAAAGAAGCAGTTATTGCCAGGGGACCTAGAGAATCAGGGTTCACACAACAAAAACTCACAGCGTGTGAATGCCCAAAAAAATCACAGTTGTGATGCTCTGAGCATTTCTAGGCAATGAGAAAGTTGGTGCCTGAATCTAGTCTCAGTTACTTAGGATTTGTCTCTATTAAAGCTGCATTCTTGTTCTCTTCACTCCCATCTAATTTTTCTACTTTCACATTTTGTCCTTTTGCTCTATTTTGTTATATTTGCCTCATTTTTTATTTATTTATTTTCATTATAAAATGCAATTGGACCTATATGGGCAGTTACTGAGCTGAAACAAATGAAAAAGAAAAAGCTATGTGTTTTATTTATTATTTTTTTTGGGGGTGGACTGTGGGTAAAGAAGAGGATTTTCAGGATAGTTTTTCATTATTTTAAGTGTATTACTGCTTTAGCTCCACAACTGCAGGCAAGCACCCTTAGTGTTAAGCACCAAATGTTGTGTTGCAAAGAAAACTGCTTGAAATCTCTCTAGTTAGGATAGATAAAGCTAGAACGAGATAAGGTGATACGAAGGTTCAGAGATGTTAGAAGCCTGGTGTAAGCTGATCAGTAACAGATAAAATTGGAAAATCCTGCTTTTTCTTCTAAGACACAAGATTAAGACCGTGTTCCTCGGAGATAGATTATGGATTTCAATTACTTAAATTAAATTTTAATTCAAAGAATGAAAACAAAACATCTTCAGAGATCCAAATCCTCTCAAAGCAATCTAACTTGACCCAAACCTCTCTCAGGGCTGTCAGTCCCTGGTGCAGCTCTTTCGGCAGCATGACCCTTTCTCAAATGAAAAGGAGAGGCTCTTCCACACGCTCTACGCCTGGGGAGAAGGCAGCCACCAGGGACGCAAACATTTCACAGTTGGAGGGAGTCAGCCATGGCCCCCTGCTCAGGGCTTCTCAATCCCTCCTTTCTCATTAAAACACAAAGATTAGGTGAAACAACTTACACCTCTGGGTTAGGCACCAAGTAAGTGCACTGGTCACCTCAAGCTTCCTCCATGGGGATGCATTGCCTACCACCACACCCACACCCTGTACTCCCCTCTCTTGGCCAGTGTTATGTAGGCATTAACAGATGCCTGTGTTGTGAAAGCCTAATAACAGCAGAGATGAATTTACCAACTGGCTTTTGGCTGAGGCATTCCCCAGGTCTTTTTCGTTACGTTTCAATGGGCCTAAAATCTTAATGCCTTCAGATGGCAGCTACTCATAAAATTGGTGCCGTGTTTTAATTCCTGCCATGCAAAGCTGGAGTGTGTTATTTCCACTGTAACAAGATGAATTTTGCTCTTAGCAATCATTGCATGAGTAGTAAAATTTTGTTTTTAAAAGAATTTGGACTTATCAGCTTGGTGAACTTCATGTAACAGTTTTTGTACTAAAATATTTTGAATATTCAGGTTATTACAGATATTACCCCAGAAAAACAGCCGGCTCTGACAGGAAGCTCAAAAACTGTTTACTGTCACACATGCAAATACGTTACAGGTTAGATGACGTAGCAGATGCCTCCATCTGAATTTATACTGAACCCAGATTTTTGGAGCATTATCTGGGGTTTTGTATCAGGACCAGTTCCTGGATGTACCTAAAATCAGGGGAATTCACCAGCTAATTTACAGATTGCAACTTCATGATCCCTTCCCCCAAAAAGGAATAAAATCCCAGAAGACCTTTAAGACATAATAGACAGTATGTATGGTACTACATCATTGGGGAATATTGCTCTATGACAGCAATAATCATCACAGTGTAAATCCAGATTAGAAAAAAAAAAAAAAGGCAAGGTAGCAGCAGGCAAATTCTTCTGAATTAATATATCCATGTGTGTAGCATATCTTAATGTCCAAAGAGCCACTTGCATGTGATAATCTGAACTTCTATGATGAAAAGCAGAGCTATTCCTAAAATTGCCAGTAAAAGTCAGAAGCTTGGCCATGATCTCACATATTTTTCCCCTTTTTGAATGTCACTATTAAATGTTTAATTGCTTTACTTAGGCTCATCTACTGAGAGTAGCAAAGAGAAACCCCAATATCCATAGTCAGAGGAAGATTTGGAAAAGAAGAGAGGGATGGAGCCAAGAAACTTATTGCCTGCAATTGAGCCTCTGGACAGTGTTTGCTTTCTGGTTGGGCTCAAGGATATATCTGCCATGTTTTAGCATATCTGTTCATATGGCAATCAGATTGTGTTTAATCCCCTGTGGTTAACGAGAAGAAAACTTAAAATGCATCCTGTCTCATAGAGTCACAACAGGAACATATTTCTCTGTGATGGCAGGACCCAATGCTTTGAAACCAAGCCCCAAAGCTTTCAGCCCACCTGTGCAGCTCTGCAAAGGGCCTGAGATGCATTTGACAGCAGCGGCATGGATACAGGGTGCCAGCTATCAGGAGTGCTCTGGCACTACCTGTCTTGGGGTGTGTCGGCATGGCTCATGGGACTCATGTCTGCCCTGGGAGTTGGCTGTGGCACCATGTATACACTACATACCATATTATGGGACCACCTTTCCTCCTGGTTTCTCTGAGTAGGTTTGATCCTTCCAGAGGTTGGAAAGAAAGCAGACTGAATATTCCCAACAAGACTGAGGACAACGGTGAACCCAAAGTCACAAATGAGAAGTTTCTGGGGTCCCGTCGCCACAATGTCTCTGTGATCAGCTTTCCTCTACTCACCCAGTCTGTTCAGAATCCTTTTATATCCAGCTTAAAGCTGTAGAATGGAGATGCTTTAATTTGCCTGTGTACTGCCTAAAAGCTGCGCTGTTCTATAGTGCACATTGATCTGACTTCTTTCTCCTACCCTTTTCCAAATCCTGGAAAAAACAAAAAAACTTCTGACTTTACCTCTACTACTACTTGTTATAATAAATATCACTGAAAGCCACAGTGCTGCATTATTTTATAATTATAACAGCCAGAAGTGTAAAATATTATTGATGCAATGCAATTGTTATTGATGCAATGGTTAAAAGAAGAACCTAGAAATCAGGATTTCTAATCCCTGTCTGCTTTGGATTCATAATTTCTGCACTTGAGTTTCTCCACATAAAAATATTCTCTAGGTAGCAGATGAATTAAAGACTATTTTCATGATGGCCTTTAATAGAATGGCATCATGAAAGGATATATAACAGAAAAGTTATTACGGAGAAAGAAAGAAGACATTCCTAGAAAAAAGGCAGTAAGTGCAACAGTATATGTAAATGCACATATATGTTTAAAACCAAACAAATCAACCAAATTGTTCCTTGAGACATTACATTACATATCTATCTGAAGACAAAAAAAGACATCTAAGAAATGATGCCTGTGTAAAGATGTAAAAGCTAATAATCCATTGTCAGAAAACAAGCAAGCACAGCCTTTTTTCCCAGCATGTTAGTAACTACATGTCTGCAACACCAAAAGATTTCATTTTTCACTGGCCCCAAATCTAGAGCATTTGGGGACAGCTATAATGTTATCTTGAGTGAACACAGGGCCAACATAATTAGGAATAAAGAGGCAAGCAGCAAGGGGAGTTGCCTGCATAACTTCACTTTTTAAAATCCTCCCATGGAAGGTGGCAGGTAGGAAATCTGCATAATAACAAACTTGTCACAAGACAAGGCCAACTAAATACAACAACTAGAATTAACATTTTGCTTTGACTGGTTCTCAGGATTCCCTCTCTCTCTCCTCCCAGGTTTCATTGATGTAGTTAAAGTTGTGACTAGTGATCTGGTATAATATTTTCCATTATATTTTTTTTAACAAGTGTTGTGTGGATGCAGAAGACTGTCTCTCTTCTTTGCAGTCACTGCTTTAAGAAGCAACTATTGAAGTGCTAAATCCTCCTCTCATATAGCAGTGAAAACCCAGAATAAATTTCTTTGTTCCCCTCTAGTCTATCTAGACTTAGATCTGCATACACAATCCACTCTGGCCCCAAAACAGAGCTACAATGTATGATAAATTATAACTCATTATTGAAGGAGGTTACCTTCTCCACTGATTGTCAGGTCCTTTCTTTTGAGCATTACTGCTCCTTGACTGCACCCCCACAGCTCTTGGAACACTAGATTTGCACTTTACAGCTGGCTCATCTGCTCCTTCCCGCTTGCTTATGGTCTTCCTGCTCAGCCACCAACTCTGAGACAATCTCTAGCATGTGGATACCCTCTGAAGGTGCGATCAGGCTACATGCATGGTGGTGCCTTAAGGGACTGCACTGGAAACTGAGCTGATTTTCAGGGCTGCCTTACCCAATATACGGATTGAGAAACTACTACCTCAGCTGGCCTTTAAAACAAAGGTGCAGCAATTCTGAGTACTAAGCAGCCAAACTCTGCAAAATAATAGCCAATTTCTAAAGTAGAAAGATATTTTTGTTTTAGATTTATTTAGGCAGTTCTGAAAACTTTAATTAATATACCCAAGGTGGTTGTGTTTTCTGTTGTTAAGGAAGGACATAGGTTATAGTAAGGAGTAACAGAGCCTGGATGACAAATATAGACTAGGGTTTGGTCTTTAATTTTGTGTCCTTTGGTCTCTTAAACATTCAGACTTCTTTTCTTGTAAGTTACTCCTGTATACTTTGGATAGAGATCTCTTCTAGATTGAGAAAAATATCATGAAGGCTAACGCAGTGATAAGATACTTTTGTGGTGTGATCAAATCCACGAGCCACCTTCCAGGAGTGCTACATGGGGACAACTGTTCTTATTGCTCCCACTTCTCCTCCCCAGCTAGTATTTTTCTTACTTTTTCTTATTGCTTCCATTTCTTGTAATTGTTGTAGTATCCTATTAGATTTGAGCATTCTGAAGATATGAACATATGGAAGACTCAGCTATTGTAGGAAATAGAAAAAACACAAGAAAGAACGGGAAGATACCTGTACATAAAAGTAAAATAGCTTTCAAATTAAAAAAAAATGAAAAAATAATGAAATGGAGAGCACTCTCATGAAGAAGAAAGAGGGTGACAATGGGAGAGGTTGGAGCTTATGATACTCTGTTTGGACTTTGTAATGCTGTTCCCTCTCTCTTCTCTTTCCCTGTGACAGCAATGTAGCTCCTTTTTCACTTTTTTAGAGGGGACATTTAAAGCACATTGTGATGAAGCAAGTTCAAAGAAATTCATTCATTCTTCCCATGAAATATAACAAGTATAGAGTGGCCTCTTCTGAACTGTACTTTGCATTGTGAGGGCAAAGATTTACTCAAGGAATGAGAAATTGGAGAATTCATTTTGCAATCTGCTTTATTCAATTTGTGTTATGCTGGCACATGCTATTTTTCATGTTTCTTTTTAACCCTGTAGTTCCTCCTAAATCAGCAAATGTACGGTGTGTGTCACCCTCTTCAATTTGCCCATTCTGGCAGTTCTTGCACGTGTTAAAACCAGCAAACCCTATGTTGAGCAGCATGTAGTAGGAAAATCCCAGATTTCAAGAAATATTTAAAAGTAATCTTTAGGTGTTCAGTTCGATTTTGTTCAAGTTACAAATAATCTTATTGCAAATAAAATATTAGAAAAGTACAAGTTGTATTTGTTTGTTCCAGAAATATATTTATTGCATAAATATATAAAGCATACTGCAAACATATAGAATACATTATAGGTATAAAGAACAGAACTGAAATAAAATATTTTGTGGGTATTTTCACTCTTTATCCATCCACAGCATCCTTTCTATATTCAAATCCTATATTTTGTAGAGTCTCAAATTATATCACCATTTCACTACAGATCACTATTTCTCTGTGTGCTAAAATCAATGAAGTGAAGAGCTAAGAACCAGTGAGAGAAAGATATTTTAAAAATACTTTGTTATACTCGCAAAAGTGTGTGTGTACATACTTATTTCTTCAAGAAGCTAACTCTTGCTACAAATATGTTGGAGAAATGAGGTCTGCTGACATTTTAACCACACCGAAGTACAGTGTGAGATTTGCTAATATATCCCTCTGGAGACTTCAGAGGAGCAGAAGTCCTCCAGTAAAGGAGTAGAACCTGGTATCCATCAGGTTACAACTCTGCTGTCATGCAGGCAACAGTGGAAATGGAAGGTTTGTGCAGAAGAGCTCTGGTGTGGGCAATGGCAATGCACACACTTGCTGGAATTTGTGCATTAGATACAGTAATCTATGGAGATGGTCTACAGAGAGAGAACAGAGAGAACAGAGCTGTTCTGTCTGTAACATTTTTGTTATGGCCATTTGCTGACCATATGATCCATTGATGTTCCCTGTTCTGATCTCATGTACCTGCATACAAGAAAGAAGTCATTCGCAAAGGGCTTCTATATACCTGCATGATTTTGTGCTTAGACACCGATGTGTTAATGTGGGTGAACTCTGTATTGAAGAGCAGGGTTTTCCAAGGGTTTCATCCTTATATGTCAGACCCAAGTAATTTCCATTAATTCTACAATGAATCCTAAACTCAGCAGAGTTGCCTATAAGACCAGAACAGAATCTGATGAAGTACCCAGAAAACACAAATCTTCACTAGCGATGCTGCTGAATTTATCCTGGAGACTGTTATTTCCCTGTATGAAGGACAAAATAATGATGCTTCACTTAAAAAGAAACTATATGAATCTGCTAAGAAAAATAGTTCCATTGAATAGCAGAAAAATGGAAGTGGTTGAAATGATCTGTGTAAAGTAACACCACACTGATTTGCCAGCAATGTTGAAGACAGTTGGGTTATATTTTCCAGAACAATGAAATAGGTGGGACAGGTGATTTTTCATTAATTACTTTGTGCCAACTAACACTTCAAGTGAATGACTGTTGGAAAGCTGCTAGGATTAGGTGGTAGTAATCATTAAATGCAATTATAAAGCTTATTTAATCTTCACATCAAAGTAAAAGAAGCAAATACTTGTTAATACTGAAAGTTAGGGCAAGATATGTGGACAACTGTATTTTCCCACTGGTATTAGTTTCTGTAATTCTTTGTATTCTTTTTTTTGGAAAGCAACAAATGACTTCAGGAAAGTCCTGTGGTATTTCTAGTAAAAGTAATAAAGTAACAAGAATCTCTAAAGATTTAGTAAAAAGAAGAAACAACACACAAGATGTTCAGTTGGTCCCTTTCTTCCCTTCATTGTACCTCCAATTATATATATGTTTATATTAAATCTCTGGGAGAGTCAGAAAGTGAGGAAAAGATTCAGCCAGGAGTGCAAGCTTTTGAGGAGGTGCTGCATTTTCTTTGGATGCGTGCTACGCACACTGCAGAGTCAGCACTTTAGCAGAAGTGACAGAAGTCGAGTACCTGCCAATGTCAGGAGTGGAGAAAGCAGGTCTCTCAGGAGCGGGAACTGGGAGTGAAACCAGCAGCTCAGACGGACTCCTGGAATTTCCCTCCAGTAGAAAATGCTCTGTATTTAGGGCATTCATTGCTGTAACTCCCAAACATCATTTCCCATGACACCTTTCTTCTTAATCATGCCAGCCTTCAACTTACTGACTGCCTGACTCGTATTTCTTTATCAAGATAGCTGAAAACTCAGTGTTTTGGAAACTCTTCATCCAGGGGAGGTAATTTTTACCACCTCTTTCTCTGAAACTGTGGGTCAGCTACCTGCTCACCTCCCCCTGCCACAGTGGGGAAATAGGTAGTCCCAACCCTGCTGTTATGTCCTACAACCAGAGGCAAGGGGTGTGACACCAGTCCTAACCTGCACATTTGGTAATGCAGGTAATCCATCCTCTCCTACATGACTTGATGAAATAACACTCTCTTATCACCCCATTAATAGCCTTTGCTCTTCCTCTTTTCGTTTGCCCACCTGACAAAAATGTTGTCATTTTAATAATATGTTTTGCTACCTACCCCAAAGGAGTTCCTGCCCTAGAAGGGAAGGGTTGCAGAAGGGAACAGAGACCTCTGCAGCAGCAGCTTGGCTGTTGTGTGAACAGAGGTGGAAAACAAAGATGGTTGAGGGTTATGACCATGCCCTGGGTGGTCACTGCAGCAGGGCCACCCCAAATACTAAGCTCTACCTTGGCAGTAGCTGGAATAAGCCTTTCCACACTCTTCTAGAAGGTGAGGGAAGGGCAGAAGGCATGAAGCTGTTTTGCTGTGAGCAGCAGGTTGCTGCCCAAGGCAAATCTTTTCTGCCTAGGACTTCAGGTACTTCTGGGATATGGCTTTCAGTCCATTGTTCTGTATCTGCACCCAACATGCAGTTGATAAGACTTCATTTCTCTTTACCCATTTTCTAGTCAACACTGTCTTCCTTGGATTACAGCAAGAGAAAACCAAATTCTATAAGCACCCTGATAATATGTGACCTAATACACCCAGATGACTCAAGGTTAGCTGCCCAGTTTCTTCCTGTCTATGCTTTTCTTCCTCTAAACCAATTTCTATCTATTCAATCTATGTGTTTGCATCCATACTTGCTATTTATTTACATTTCATAAAAATGCTGATTATGAACTTGTGGCTGACTGTATTTCAGATCATGATTCTGGTATTTTTGAAAGTGGTGACCATGGAAGTTTGTGGCTTTACATATGGTTTTGTCAAAAATAGAATTGGTAGGGTTTCTTGGTCATATGTTTTCTCCAAGTGACAGAGCTGTTTAAAAGATCTCTCAACATATTAATTTTCAGGGGTATCTCAAGACTAATTTTAGGCTGTATAGACTGACAGAGGTAAACCATTACTGCACTTTCACATTTGTTCACACAAATATATTCAGAAGACCTCATGACCTATTTTTTCTCAGTTCCTGAGGGCAACTACTTATGGTTTAAGACCAGTTGGCAGAACAGTAGTTCACAAAATTTCTGTATCAAAACTGCTACAACTTCTGTCATCTACAGCTCTTTTTGTCACAATTCTCCTTGTGTTCTCTATTTTTTTCCCTGTTATTTCTGGGGATAACAAAGGTCAATCCCATTAATATTTTCCATGAGGTCCATGATTTTTGAAGCACTGGTAACTAGCTACATCTGTACTGTATGAGAAAATTCTGGGTGCCCAAAATTTATTGGTGCCAGAATTTCTGATTGAATCAGACTTTGGATGATGCTGTCTTAGCCTGGGCAAAGGCTGCCATCGCGGGGACCTTAAAGAAGGACTAAACTCTATTTGCTGCAAGAAGAAGCCATTTTCCTGGACGCAGCCACTGTCTGGTCTGAACATCCTGTGGGTGCATTCAACTACAACTGTACCAGGAAGTTTGGAAGTCAAGGAGGATGATGGGTGGGGAAAGACAAGTGGCAGAACCTAAAGTTACTCTGTTTCCATGTTGCTACAGGGATCTTGAAACGGGTAAGGAGCAGGGACTCCTGTGGGGTGAGACAAGGCAGCAGTGCAGGTGTCAGAAACACCCTTCAGAGGGAGGAGCTGGAGGAAGCACTTGGAAAGCAGTAGGTCTTCCTGCTGGGCAGGGTTTGTTTTCATCTTTATGTAGGATGAAACTTCCTCCAGCACATATGTATTTTTCCTCCTCAGTAATAACTGGTCCTTTGAGTAATGTTCAGAAAACAATGTGGAAATTATAGGGAAAAATTAACTAGGGAACAGGCCACCAAAAGTGCTTTGAAAGGAAAAGCTTTGCAAGGTTAGCAGTACTAAAGGTCTTCAGGGGAGGATGGTCAATACATGAATGATTTTTAACAGCTAATAGACATTAGCACACATTTCATACTTCAGCAGAGGCACAGCAGAGGGCTATAAACCTGGCCACAAATACATGAGAGACTATAAGCAGTAATCTTGCCACTAGGAATGGCAAATTTTAAATTTCTTAAGGAAAAAATAGATTTCTACCACATTAGAAGAAGCTAAAGCATAAACCTGGAGAGAGATATGCATATGCCCATACACAGGTTTGTGGTACAGATGTATAACTTTTATGATTTATTTAACTGTGATTAAACTAAACCATACCAAACTAAATTAAAAAGCAAAGTGTTATGAGGCAAGAAAAGTTTTTGTAAGTGAACAGAACATATTTTTTCTCTGCACAAAACATAACAGCCTGAAGGAGCATTAATTCATAAAGAATTCACCTATATTTTTTCATACAACATAGATCACCTAACAACACAACTGAACACACTTTCGGAACACCAGTTCTCACAGCCGGTAGAACTAACGAAGTAGTTCTCATTAAAATTCTCAGAACATATAAAACACTAAGCACCAAAACATACAAATCACACATCTACATGAAAGGAGTATTCACACCAACCCAAATTAGTTCCAGCTCCTCCTAAACAAACATTACAGTAATAGCAGGAGAATAACAAATATTTACCTCCATGCCTCTTAAAGCATTATCTTCTCTTTAGATACTGATTCTAAAAATCCTCCTCAAAATAATTACTGAAGGTCTGAGCTGGTTTCTGGGGAAGACGATAAATGACCCTCCATTTGCTCCAGCAGAGGCCCTAATTGCCTGCCTCTACTAATAAACTAATCTCAGGCACCTGGAACTAGCAGGCTCCATGCCGGGCAAGCAGGGCTCAGGTTACCTAAGAAATGCTCCAAATATATTCACACAAATCACTAACCCTGCAGATGTGCAAATACTGCTTTTGTCATATTGCAGGAGAGACGGACATGTGTTTGCAGTGCTGTAGCACATAAAATCTGAAGATGAATTCATTGTGTTGCTTTAATCCCTTCCAGAGTCCAGGTGGGCATCTGGGGAGCCAGATAAGTGTTTTGATTATTCACATTACTCATTGCATTAATCCACTTGTCTGTGTGTCACAGTGTATCTCAAATGCTCACAGCATAAATACGTAGGCGGCTGGAAAAAGTATATGTATTCAGGAGTGCCTGTTGTCTGTAAAATGAAACCTAATCAGGAAGTTACCCTAAAACTTTGACTAAACCCTAACCAAGTCCAAACTTTGCTGATGCTTTGAGTTTTTAAAATTACAGTTTAAGGACCTGGCAGTCACCAGAGGATGCACACAAGCCTCAGTGTTAGCCCTGGGAAACAAACTACTTCACTTTTAACAAAATTTAAAAGGTTTTCACAGGCAAACAGTTTTCCATGACCTCCGAAATTAACACAGGTGTCATGCAGTTTTCCATCCAACCATACACAAATTTTTTCTCCTTCCATGTACTGATTATACTGATAAACATCTGTCAAATTCAGGGTATGTGTCTGGTTTCATTTGAGGAGGGAAGAATGATATAAACAAAATACAGTTTAGCAGAAAAATACAGGAGAGCAAGAACAGGCTCTCCTCTTTGACAAATTGCTGAAATGTATGGCTGGCTGGCTCCTAAGTGATGTTCACACAGGTTGCTTAACATTCTAAAATATTACCTTGATTTGCTCATATGCCTGAAGAATAGTGTTATTTCTATTGCTCACATAGACACAAACACCTAATCTTGTTATAAGCAAAGGTAGGATCATGTTCCTGAATTATCCATGTTTTATAGTGTTCCAGACCTAGCATTTTTTCTTCTTGAAGACACCACTAAAAAAACCCCAAACCAATCCAAAACCACCTAAATTAACTTTTTCAGGTGAGAGACCTGGATAGATTAGATTTTGGATATTGATTGAACAGCAAACTTTCAGCTTCACTGAAGAAGACTGTGCAGTAACTGCACAAGTAAAGTTCAGGTCTGAAGGTAAAATAAAGGCAGATGAGGCAGCTCTAAAGGCTCAGAGCTCAGAGTCTACTTGCACTGAAAAAAGTCCAAACAGAAACATTTGCTTCTCATCCCCACTCACTGAGAGCTGAATTTCCAAGATTTCCTTATGAAGTATATTTAAATAATATTGTTTAATAAAGACTGCCAGAATATACTGGTGTACCCTTACTGGCTTGAAGTAATATGAACAATACACTTTGTTTTCTGTACTCTAGTAATTATCAAAAAAGTGAACTCAGTTAATGAATTATCATTAGTTAGTGTGAATACTAAAAGATAGTATCAAAAATCCCCTTAATCGAAGAACTACACAGATATCAGGTATTTAATTCATGCAATTAATGCACCTGTGGGGTTGAGGAGAGCAGCAGAAATAAGAACAATTCTGTTCATTTCATGAATGATAGTAGAGGTCTGTGTGAAGAAGGGCTCCAGGTAGGAGTTTGTCTTCCTGCAAACTGTTCACCTAGCTCTTGTGCTTTGAAACAGATGGAAAGGAGGCAGGAGATGGTGAATACACCAGCATCAGACAGACAGTCCAGCTGTCACCGTTTGGCCCAAGGATGCAGGGTGTCATCATGCCACAGACAGCAAAATAACTCCTTTAGTGAGCATTAAGCCAGCATAATAGAAGGCTGAGATTCTTAATGACTTCTTTGCCTCAGTCTTCACTGGCAAAGTCTCTGACCGCACCACCCAAGTCTTGGAAGGCGAACACAGGGACTGTGAGAATGAAGACCCTAGGCCCACTGTAGGAGAGGATCTGGTTAGAGACCATCTCAAAAACCTAAATGTACACAAGTCCATGGGACCTGACGAAACTCATCCGCGGGTCCTGAAGGAGCTGGCGAGTGAAGTTGCTAAACCACTGCCCATCATATTTGAAAAATCATGGCAGTCAGGTGAAGTTCTCGATGACTGGAAAAAGGGAAATATAACCCCTATTTTCAAGAAGGGGAAAATGAATGACCCAGGGAATTGCAGACCAGTCAGTCTCACCTCCCTGCCTGGCAAAATCTTGGAGCACATTCTCCTGGAAGGCATGCTAAGGCACATGAAAAACAACGAGGTGGTTGGTGACAGCCAGCATGGCTTCACTAAGGGGAAATCTTGCCTGACCAATTTGGTGTCCTTCTATGATGGGGCTACGAAACTGATGGACAGGGGTAGAGCAGTTGACGTCATCTACCTGGACTTGTGCAAAGCCTTCGACACTGTCCCACATGACATCCTTGTCTCTAAATTGGAGAGACATCAATTTGATGGGTGGACCACTCGGTGGATAAAGAACTGGCTGGATGGCCGCATGCAAAGAGTTGTGGTCAATGGCTCAATGTCCGGCTGGAGACCGGTAACGAGTGGTGTCCCTCAGGGATCGGTGTTGGGACCGGTCTTGTTCAACATCTTTGTCGGTGACATGGACAGTGGGATTGAGTGCGCCCTCAGCAAATCTGCCGATGACACCAAGCTGTGTGGTTCGGTTGATACACTGGAGGGAAGGGATGCCATCCAGAGGGACCTCCACAAGCTTGTGAGGTGGGCTGATGCCAACCTTATGAAGTTCAACCATGCCAAGTACAAGGTCCTACACCTGGGTGGGAGCAATCCCAGGCACGGCTACAGGTTGGGCAAAGAAGAGATTCAGAGCAGCCCTGCAGAGAAGGACTTGGGGGTGTTGGTCAATGAGAAAATGAACATGAGCCCGCTTCAGTGTGCGCTCTCAGCCCAGAAAGCCAACTGTATCCTGGGCTGCATCAAAAGCAGCGTGACCAGCAGGTTGAAGGAGGTGATCCTGCCCCTCTACTCTGCTCTCGTGAGACCTCACTTGGAGTATTGTGTGCAGTTCTGGTGTCCTCAACATGAAAAGGACATGGAACTGTTGGAACAAGTCCAGAGGAGGGCCACGAGGATGATCAGGGGAGTGGAGCACCTCCCGTATGAAGACAGGCTGAGAAAGTTGGGGCTGTTCAGCCTGGAGAAGAGAAGGCTGCATGGAGACCTCATAGCAGCCTTCCAGTGTCAGAAGGGGGCCTACAAGGATGCTGAGGAGGGAGTATTCATCAGGGACAAGGGGTAACGGGTTCAAACTTAAACAGGGGAAGTTTAGATTGGATATAAGGAAGAAGTTCTTTACTGAGCGGGTGGTGAGGCACTGGAATGGGTTGTCCAGGGAGGTTGTGAATGCTCCATCCTTGGTGGTGTTCAAGGCCAGGTTGGATGAGGCCTTGGGTGGCATGGTTTAGTGTGAGGTGTCCCTGCCCATGGCAGGGGGATTGGAACTTGATGATCTTAAGGTTCTTTCCAACCCCAACTATTCTATAATTCTGTGATTGAGGACTATGAGTGCTAAATCCTCACAAAGGAATTTATCTACTTCTGTTCTTCATAGGAAAAATATTCAACAGAATATCATCCATGCATTCTTCACTTCTCACCAATCATACGCACTCTCAGCAAAGATTGCAAAAGATTTGTATGCCTAGGAGAACAAAAAATATCTCCTCTGAAAATTAATCACAAGGCATTTCAGCATTTCAGGAGAGAATTCTTGGATGTTGTATTATGTTCATAGAGAAAGGGGATGCATAGATCTCCTTAGATACCTCAAGATATTTCATGAAATATATAATCTCATCCTGCCATCATACATTGAAAAAGCAATAGGAAAATTTGGGGACTGTATTTAAAGAAAGGGAAAAGGTTTAATGATGATGCCAAACTTCTTGTAAAACCTCTTTTTGTAAAACCTCTTTTTGCAAAATCTCTTTTTTGCTTACTCGTATTTTCTTTCTCTATTTAGTCACTTATACAAGGTTCCAACTGATTTACCTTCCTATAACCTTATGTCTTTTCACTGAAGTGTGACCCTAGATATTAATGTGGGTTTTGAGGCTTCCTTTAAAATATTTGCTCTCATTTCAGCTGTTACTCATGATTACTGTATTCATAGAGGCCTTTTTTTTAGGTGCAGAGTAGATATTCTCTCTTCCCATGAGCTGTGGATTCATTTTGCAGTGTACAAGGAACTGGGGTACTCCAAGGTACTTCTACCTGCTTTCCTACGCAGCCTGAACTTGGTTTCACCTCTGGGCACCCAGAAATCCCTCCCTGGTTGGGTCAGACCTCTGAGCTGCTGTGCCAAGCAACAGCACACAACACTGCTAATTGTTACTGGGTCAAAACAGGAAAAAAGCCCCATACATGCACCATATATACCTGCATAAATGTATACAGAGCCAAGGTGAGGATAAACAGAGCCTGCAGTTCTTAAAAGTGTGAACTTCAGCTGAATTTATATTGCAGAATGGTTTGGAAATCTCTTGCTTGCATTCACTTTCTGTTGAGGTTCTAGGACTATATGCACGAAAAACAAAAGGAAAAAGTAAAGGACTTGTGGAGCAACCCTGCTCTGTGGAGTGAGTAAATGCCAAGGTTTCTCCTGACTTCAGCAGGATTTCAGCCTTTTGTCATGTCAGCAAAAGTCATCATCTGTTGACAAACAAAACAGAGGAGGAAATCTTCCTTTCTGCTCTCAGTCTTTTCACACCTGCTGAACTTTCCTGAAGTCTGGCACTGCCTACAGCCGGCAGGAGTTATGACAAAAAAAGATGGTCCCCAAGTAGGATCTCATGTAACAATTCCTGAATTTCTAACCCCTTTGTGAAAACCTATGTTCAAATCGTTCCTGGTTTCCAGAGTACTCTGGGAACTGAGACCTCTGTAGAAACTTGACCCACAGTTGCTCAGCAAGTTTTGTACTTGGTAGTAAGGACACTGCTTTTCACTTTCTGTGCTGTAGGAAGATTTTATTTTTATTTGTGTAGGGTCATAACATGCATGTTCTAACATCATATTATGTATTCAATATATTGGAAAAACCTTTGTCTTTTGTAAGTCTCTGAATGTGAAACCATTTTTCCCTCTACTGGGGAGAACTGACAGGTTGCCTGCTATCACCTACTCTCCAGCAAAGTCAGCAGACCACACTGTCAGTGTGAAAACATCTGTTGAATGGATTTATTGACTAGGTCTTAGCTGTGAGTTGTTGTTGAGGGGGGGCGTCCACACTGTTTATTACAACCCTGACCTGATGAACTTAATTTGTTGACATGTTTCCCTCAGTGTCTTACTTGATCCCATCTCATATGTCTTTCTACTGTGCTGTTTTCTTGGAAACAGGAGTTCCTGGCACATCAGCGTGTCCACCAGTTGCAAATCTACCAGGCTCAGATGGCTACAGTCGGCATGGCGGGATTAGATAAACATCAGCCAGTGTTCAGGACCCCATCTTCCCCCGCTGATTCCACATTACCTCAAGCAGATATGGACCAGCCCAGCCAGCATGTCTACACCACTGGTAGGATTCCCTGAAGACTGCTATTAATAGGCAAGGAAAATGCGTTTGTTCATGTAGGATCAGCAGACTTAAATGCCTGAAATGCCTCCTGCAGCAATGCATTCAGTTTTAGCGTTACTGTTCCTCAGTTTTATGATGCTGTACTGGCATCAAGTCAACCAGTGCAGCTGATAAATCACACTCTTAATATTCACACAGTCATAAATTATTATCATTGACTGGCGATGGCGATATGGTAACAGATGCATTTTTGGTGCTTTTAAGTCATTTATAGTTTTTTCTTTCATTTCTCTATCTTCTGGCTCTTTTCTCTGTGTTCTTGTTGCCTGTTTTGTAGAGACCACCAAGAAGTTGAAGAGAGACCACCAGTAAGTAGGAAAGTTGCAATATAATTCTCAACATCTTCATTTTATAAGTCAGTCTATGCTGCAAGATTGCTTTCCCTGCAGAAATAGTAAAGCTGTAGCCATGACTAGAAGGTGATGTTGATTACAACTTTGGCATCTTTCAGTAGCTGTTGTGGAGTCTACAGAGGAAGGATTTACGGTCAGGCCCTGGGAGTCCTCACTCAGGGAGCATCAGGTATAGCCTGGTCTGTCCAAAGCAGAGTGAGTGAAACCCCCAAAATCTTCAGTGAAAGGAAGAAAAATGAACACACAAGCACCATTTTTTATTACGGGTAATCTAACCTTGCAAGAGCGCCCATCTTTTTAAGAGCCTGAATCCTAGGATAACATTACAGCATGGTTAGAAGTGAAGATTCACTTACTTTGTGCACAAGAAAGGGGAAATGAATACTTGGAGATATCATTTATTCAGGTTTTTGCCAGAGGTATTAGTTCCTTCACATCTCTTGGCAGACTTGCCATGACCTGAAAGCTTACAACTCTTCAGGCTGTGACCATGAATTGATCTATGATGGAGTTAATGGGCACTGTATGAGACTGTGCAAGACAGCATGCTCTCCCATATTCCCAATTACAACGAGAACTTAGAAAGCGAAACATAACATTATTATTAAAAAAAAAAAAAAAAAAAGAAAAGAAAAGAAAAGAAAAGAAAAGAAAAGAAAAGAAAAGAAAAGAAAAGAAAAGAAAAAGAGATGTCCTTAAAGCACTGCAAGTAAGAAGTAAGTGGGTAAATGGATGCAAGGAATTTCATTTGTTGGGTAACAAACATTTGTTACCCAAAAACCATGCTAATTCACTTTCCATGAGTTTCTGCAAAAAAAACTCAGTTGTGTATAGACAGGATTATTAAACTGGGCCACTGTTTTTCTAGTTGTGCTTCACAGTGTCCCCAAAACACTGTAAACTCATGCTAGAAGATTCACAGAACACATCAGAAGTGAACTCACTGTGTACAGGCTTCAGTGTCCTGTTCGAAAATCTGCAGTTCCACTCAAAAGCTGAATGGACTTACAAATGTAAAGTCTGCTGTTTCAATCTGATTGTTAAGGCTTACTGACATCTCCCTTTGTGAGTCCCCAGAAAGGGGACTAGGGCCAAGGGTGTTACATATATCTGGGAACTTGTGGTATCAGTGGAACTGATCAAGCAAGAAAATGTTTAGTTGAGCTGGAAGAATAAGAGAAGGGATGAAATTATGTAGGACAAACACTGAATGGAGATGGTGTGGGAGTGGGACGTACCAGGCATAAGGGCTTGAGATCTGACACAAGGAAGTCTCATGAGTTCTGCAACAGAAATGCAGACAGCCCATACACAGAGTCAGGGTGTAAGATTGTGCAGACAGTTTAACCATACCCCTTTAGTTAAGTATTGCTACATGCACAACATCAGTGGAAAGGTAGAAAGGAGGAGAGAAGGAAAGAGAGAAAAAATGTATCTTATTCTAACAGAGATTCTCAATCTTTCACTGACTCCTTACTCCAAATCAAAATATCTTTTTCTTGAATCCTTGTTTCTTCTCTTATTGAAGTCTTTTTCCCCATCCACCGCTCTTTCAAGATAAACATCTCTACTCATTAAAGAAAAAAAGATCCTCCTATTTCCGCTTTCTCTACAACTTTATGCTTCTGCTTTTCCACTTCTGCTCTGTACCTTCACCTCTTTCATATCCTCTAGGCACTGGCTGGAGACACAGTAAAGTGCTGTAGCTGCTTCCCAGCTGTATCTGTGGTAACAGCCAATGCTGCTGGGCTGCTAGACCAGTTCCCAGATGCAACAGAGCATACACCTCTGCATTCACAATGAAGCCTGCTTGAAGAAGACCCTTTCCCTGACATGTCTTTAGGCTTATAGACTTACATACATAATTTTTGTTGCTACTGCATCTGAGTAAATTGAAAATATATTTATTTTCTATGAGATTAACACCTTTGGAGTTACAATGAATTGACACTTTGAAACTTCAACAGTTCTAATACAGTTTCTGTGAATACCTAGATTGATATGTGCATTATAAATGTATGGTATGGTATGGTACAGTACGGGGATGGTATAGGCTGGTTTTATTTGTGCATAGTATTTCCTGGGTCTGGCTGGTGCCTTAGCATTTATTCACTGGTTAGTGGAAAGAAAGAAGTCGACCTAGTTTTTATCCATTTTTATGTGGCCTTTCCTAAATTCTTTGGGGACTTTGAAAATCCTGAGCAAACTGGTCTGACCACAGTGCTGACCTGCTCTGAGCAGAGGGTTGGACTAACAGACCTCCCTGCCAGCCTCAGCTATCCTGTGGTTCTGTGATTTGCTCCTTTAAGAGAGCACAAGATGCAGCAGTTGCAGCACTAGCATTTTCAAACGCATGTAAAGAAGGAATTGGTGTGTGGAAAGAGGGAAAATTCTGGTACAGCATGAAGTGAGGTCGAATTCAGACTTTAGAAATTAATATAAAAACACTTCCCTGCCTTGTTTTATTTCTTACTGGGTTTGTTGTTGTTGTTGTTTGTTTCATTTTGTTTTGGTTTTCTTATTTAAAGATAATATATTCTGGAAGAGAAAAAAGGTAGAAGAAAAACTCTTGTGGCAGAATGTTACATGGGGACCAAAATGAGCCTATATTTTTGTGCATCATGAAAGAAAATGCTCTTAGCCAAATATCTGAAGGGAATATTGGCTAATATACCCTGAATGGAATACGAAGGGAATAAGAATGTGGATATCTGTGAAAGAGATGTGCAGTATATGTGCAGTAGATACATGAGATAAAGAGTTAAAGATGGAAAAAAGTATAAAGTCTACCTGATGTTCATTTAGATGGTTTACAGAATATTTGACATGATTCAGTTCAGACTTTTCTTCTGAATAATTTATTAGATATTCTTCCCTTGGGTTTTCTTATTGATAATGTTCTCCAGGGCATTTCACCTTCTTCAAAGCATATTTTTAGCCAACAGTTTTTAGATTTCTTGTGCTCCCATTTGTTTAAAATATTATTAAGATAAGCTGAACCAAATAAATTATTTGGAAAAAATGGGTGTTAGGGAGTCCCCACCAAGAAGAAGGTTTTTTTCTGACGTAATGCAAATTCAGTTTGTTTTGTCCTGTGTCCTTTATCATTATATGGTTCAGTGGTGCCACCATTCCAGTCTGTCATCAGGGCCACATTCTGACCTCGCTAATATTGGTGTAAATCCAGAATAAGTCCACCAGTCTCAGTAGAGCTGCTCAGATTTACACAATGAATCTGAGAGCAGAATCTGGCTGAAGGCATTTGCTCTGGAGAGACAGAATAACCGTCTTTTATTAATATTTCACAGCAGTCTGCAATTGAAAACAGTTGTTTCTCTTTCTCTCTTGCTCTTTTTGTGGGGGTGGGGAGGTTATTGGCTGAATCCTGGTAGGGAAATCCTACAGGCTATTTTTAGCAGTAAGCTCTACTGCTGCATTGTGCTATTGTACCAAGCACATGTGCTGTATGAGCAGCAGCCACACATGCGAATTGCTTGCACATCCTAAATCAATTTACATGCTTGCAATAAATGAAAACGTATATTTCAGTCTTTTCTTAAGTCAATTAATCCTGCTAGAAATGAATTTTACACTCAGTGGTGTGAATATCAGTATTTAAAAATTTGGAACAGATGCTTCTGCCATGCAATATTGACTTGACCCAATTAAACTGTGTTTTGATTGGGACAAAATAATTCGCATACAATAAAATTACATTTGTAGTTATATTGTATTTTGGGAAAAACACTAGTTCAATAAGAAAGGGATGTTTATGTCAACCAAAGGAGGCATCCTAAATACACAGGTACAGCTTTTGACTTCAAAACCAAGGGTTAGTTCCAACTCTGATATAGGTCATCAAAAAGTGTCATTACTATATAACATATTGATTCTGCACAATAATAACATAGTAAAAATTTTTTTTCTGTTCATTTCAGTTTGGTCTATGGAAGCCTAAGCCTGTAGGGAACATTGATAATTAGAATAAAACATTCATTGAAAGAGTGGCAGGCTGGAGATAATTTCCACTTTCAGTTAATTTTTTTAGCATTTAACAAGTATTTCCATTCAAATCCATTAGATGTAACTGCCTTCTCTGCCTAAGAGCTTCTGAAAGTCCTGATGCATGTACGTTTAGCATCTAAACACCTTCTTTGTTAGGCAGGGGTATGGGAAGAAAAGTTTTCTTATCTAATGGTATCATGATCACTGGCTGCTAAGAAGGAGAAAAATGACTGCTACTGCTGAACCCAGGACACTGTACAATCTGGGTATGCAGCAGAATGCAAAATTAAAATATTTGGCGCAAAGAAAAGGAAAGCAAAGTATGTGAGCATGGACTTATTCATGTGCATACTTGCTATTTCAAATAACTTGTAAAACCTGATGATAGAGCAACAAAGCTTATAAACATCACAGTGGAAATAACTGCAGAAAAAGGAAATTATAAACTGCGTTGACAATGCCAGCAGAGATTTTCAGTTGCATTAGTTTATTAGCCTCAGAAAATTTTTACTGAATTTTTTCGTTTCTTTAGAAGAAAACAAACCAAGAAAGTAAATACAAGAATTTATTGCTTATGAACTATTCTGTTTGTTAGATGATCATTTAGCATAAAGTCAGTCATGCTCAACATAGGTATTATGTTTGCATTCTCCTTAAGCTAAACATAAGTGTTATATCATCATTTTGGCTGAAATAGCAAGATTGCAAAGGATGAGTTCTAAAGTGCATGAGCTAAGAAATATGGCAGCATAAATATTTCTAGAGCAGCATAATTTCTCTCTGGCTTCCAACTGAATTATCTCAGAACCTTAACTTTTCGTTGTCCACAATATATACTGACTTTTAGCAGAGTTTTAAAACACTTTGATAACCTTCAATATCCATTCAAGAACTTTGCTAAATAAGGGTAGTATTGAGCATGTTGTTGAATCTGGACGTCAGTTTTATACTTTCTTCACTTAATGACTTTTCAGTAGCAGGCTAACACAATTTTCCCAGAACTATGTTAGCATCCCCAGTAGTGGTGGCACATAAGAAAGAGGTTTTGAATGCCAAGTTTTGCGGTTTGGGGAAATTGTTAATTTAAGTCCCTTTCAACTGTAGGGGGATGAAAAATTCAAATGTTTCCAAAATTCAAATTCTTCACAGGTGAAAGGAAAATATTTTTATTCCAGACATTTCTGAGGGAAATGCAAGCAACAAGTAAATAAATAAAATCATTTTCAGTGTTTCAGATTTGGTTTGAAAGCCTGGAAAATTGAGGTTAGCTCAAGCCTACTCATTGAAATTTCTCTTCTGCTTCCATTATACAGCTACAGAGCAATGTGATAACTGTTTTGTATAAAGTTGTTCTGTCCTTGAATAAATGAGCATAGAAAATTCAAAAAGTACCTTTCATTGTAGTCTAACAGTAGGATTTGGTCCTGATTGAATAGTGAGTGGAACTTTTCCTGTTAATGAAAAAGGACTCTGGCTGTCACTGTTGCACCTCTCTGGAAGTTTCATCTGATACTTTTTGAGATCTGGAATTAATATATAGTACTAGTTAAGCAGCACAAATACAGAGTGGCATTGCCATTTCATTATTTTTTAAGGTTTTCCTGAATGACTTTCCTTATACTGTTATAAATATATAACCTTTTTGTGTTATATGTAGGCTAACAGCCTTAGCTGACCTTATGCACTAGAGGAAGAGATAACAAGTGATTCAGTAATAAGACTGAATCTTTTCTAGCCGTAAAGGCTTTAACAAGGCACCACCAAGTTTCCTTTCTTATTTACAGCTAATTGCATTTGTTAGTATAATTTCTTGAGAATGCATTTTTGCCTTATCAATATCACAAGATATAACTTCTATTTCAAAATTCAGGACCTCCCAGAAGAAAAGGGAATTACAATCCAGAATTTTAATTTTGCTATAAGTGTTAAATAAAATCCAGTTGTGCTGTAGTATGCATGACACAGGACAGTGTAACTTGCATTCCTCTCACTTTTTGTTTCCTATTGTGCTGTCTTTGTGCTGAAGGTGTTGTATATGACAGTCTCATGTTGAAGCATCAGTGTATGTGTGGCAACTATGCTAATCACCCTGAACATGCCGGAAGGATCCAAAGCATCTGGTCAAGGCTGCAAGAAACTGGGTTGCTAAACAAGTGTGAGGTAATAAAAAATAAAGACAAGATATTTGACTTGTTAAACTAAATGGCAAATTTATTAAATCCTTTCATAAGAGGGTAATTTGTCTTAGGAATTATTTAACTGACAATATCAAAATAATTCATTTTAGGAAAGCACACTTCCCAATCAGAAAACAAAGAATTTACATATTGAAAGTCATTTACTCATATGCATCAGAATATAGATAAAGGAAGGTAGACAAGCAGCTGTCAAATGGCAAGTACAGTCTTTTCAACAGCATAGTTCTTAATTTTTTCAAGCAGCTGAAGATTTTATTTCCATAGGAGCATAGAACGCTGGAGTTTTTTTAATGTGTTTTGTATCACTCCATAAGCACACTGCATCTTGTATTATTTCAGACTCTAAAGTCTGTTTTCATAGCATTTTCATTTGCCTAGTGTACAATTGGCGCCATGTCAAAACCCAAGACATTCAAGTGCAATCTCTGACAGTATCAGAGTAATGTTGAACTTTCTTCTGCTTTGATTTCTCTCACAAAATTGTTTATTAAAGCATCATGCTTAAATCAGATATAGGCTCCGAGGTGCATATATGACTAAGGTTACTGAAAAACAGCCTTTTCTTGTCATTCACAGCTTCCCATGAGTTGTGCAGACCTGTCAACTTTTGCAGAAGCCTGTGGCAACTGAGGGTGCTTACTGCACTGCAGCACAAGTTAACAAAGTTCAGCACAAATTTGCTTGTTTTGCAGGGTCTCAAAATTTCCAGGGCATTTATGGTCTATTTTCTTTAATTACTTTTCCTTATGTACTTAAGTTTTTACAAACCCAAAGGAACACATACAATAGATTCCTTTGATTAGCTATTAGTGACTGTCCACAAAGATTTTTCTTCAGGTAGCCTAGCGTACTAGGCATAGCGTACTAGGCAGTGAGATATTGCAAGCACTATAAATGGATTTGTTGCATACATTCATCTAACTAGATGGCAGCACTCTAACAGGCTAATCCTTTTTTTTTAGTTTGGATAATTTTTTTTCAGCCTTCAATAAGACTTTTCAGCAAGGCTCTTAAGGCGTCATATCACGAGTGGTTTCACTGGTGAGATCACATACTTAAGGAATCAGTTAAGCATATAGCCAAGTGCTTCAGTAAAATTCACCAAACCAAAGTGCTTCACTAGTTATCTTCTTGACTCAGAACCCACCTTATTAGGAAAAGACAAAAAAAAAAAAAACCCACCAAAACAAAACCCAACAAAAAAAGAGAAAATAAGTAAAACAAAATGTACTGGATTGTATTGTTTTCTTCAGTAAAAACAGATAGTTCCGAACAGTAACTTATATGCATCTGCAAAAGGCGTAAATGGGAAAAATTATACAGTTTAGTCTGAGGTGTGTGCAGTCCAATACTTTCCTGGAAGGTCTTGCAAAATCCAGTGATTGGGCAAAAAGGAAATAAGTTACTTCATGTCGAATGGCTTTTTAAATTTTGACTCCCATTATGTGCTTTGAAATGAGGCTGGAATGTGAAATGTGCAGTCAAAATGTGAACTTTGATAATAAAAATTTGAGGAATCTCAGTGTGAAGCTGGTGTGTAGATTTGGTGCTTATCTTGATCCTATTATGTAGCTAAAGACAGGACTTTATTTGGTGATGCAGTCTGTCTTTTGCTTCACTGAATTCTTTAGCACTTACCTGACATCAAACACATCCTTAAATGTGCTCATTTTTCAAAATATGGAAGGCTGTGGTGATTCACTTAATTGGTGCACTGATTTTTTAGAAAGGTCATTCAGCTGAATATATGACTCCTGCTACTAAAGGAGAGGTTACTGCATTATTCAAGGCTGCCACTAAACTGCATTCTGAAATATATCACACTGAGAATGAGGAGTCAAAGCATCACAGAAAACTGCACTGTCTTCTTTACTGACTTCTGAATGCCCCCTCATGGACATCAGTATTTCTTAATATAGTTTCTCATATAATTTCCCACAGTTTCTGTCAGAAGGAGTAGGGAGATCACTGGTCAGGTTTTGCCATGTGCACTGCCTCATGCACCAAGCCTGAAGGGCAGTTTAGGAATAGCAACCTGTAACAACCATTTAGGAAACCCTCTGCAGTAACTGTGAACTTTCTTTTTTTCTCTTTTACTAAATAATTGTCCCACAAGAGAGCTGCAGTCCCACTCTTTGTCTGATGAGGAGTTTCAGGATCAAGGCTAGTTCAGTCAGAGGTAGCTCAAATCTTGTTACCTTTCAAGGTGTGTATCCTTGGCCGCAGGCTTGTGCCAGGAGGCCCTTTCTATTTTCTTAATCTAAGAAGAAATCCTTATAAAAATGAGAAATTTATATCTATGCTATCTTTGTTTGAGTAAAATGTGTTCCTAAATCACACAATGTGGATTAATGTCTCTCACACAGCTCAGGATCATGGCCCTGGAGAGATGACTGGCCAAGTGCACAGAGAACTGTCATTTAAGTAGGCATGGGATGGTGGAAGTCATATATACTGTGCTGACACCATGCTTGCTGCAGCTGAAAGATTAATCTACATAGATTAATCTAAATGTAATCTATTACCTATATGTACTGCTCATATTGCCCTCTTATGTAGCATTTTTAAAATATAACTTGGTAAAATCATAAAAGGTTTGACTAGGGTACTCAAAGCTGTGTCTTCATTACAAAATAAAATATGCCTGGGATTGTTCTTCACCACTGTGGCCAACTGGAATGGAAAGGCTCATGTTCATACTACCAGGAATGCTCCCTGGCCCATGCCAGTGACCAAACCATGTCTGGAAGTTGTTTGGGAGACTGCTAGCTGCTGCTCAGCCAAAACGGTGTGAAGCGCCACTTTAGCAATTTAATGGTACAGATGATTGTGTTCCTCTGCCTGGGAATGTTTCCTGGCACTGCTTAATTTACTGCTGCAGATACAGCCAAAAGGGCTTGCTTTTCCAGACTGTACTTTGTTTTTCTAGCCGTAGATATTTGAGCTCTAGAGTTATTCAAACAACAATTTAGAGGATTTTTGCTAAATTGAGAAACTACTTATAGTTTTAGGATTTTTTTTTTTTTTTAATCATATCACTCTTTCAAATAGATAGATTACGTCCTCCATTGTCTTCTCCAAGACAAAGGAGAAAAAAATTCAGACTATAGCTAGCTCTGGAGAGTCAAACTTGAGAGACTTGTACCTGACTGAGCCCGGGGCAAGAGAATGGAGTCATTTCCTCATGTAATGGACTTTTTATAATGTTGGTATAAATGTATTGAGAAAATAAAATTCAGACACAGTATTTTTGAATTTGTTTACAGTTTTGTGTATTTTTACTGAGATACCTATTCTGTGTTCGTTAAAAACAGACAGATGTAGGACAGACAGATACCAATGCAGCACCAGAACACGGCAGCTAAAAGATGCAAAGATTAAAATAAAAACATCCACTATCTTTATTTTTCTTTATTTTTTTCAATCTTGTCTTGGTATAGGGCAATGCATAGCTGTCCTACCTTTGGGACAAAAAAAGGACTGAATTATGTTTTGGTAATGGTGTCTATTTTCTACTTGTTATAAGGAGAGGAAGTATTTACATATCTCCTTTGGGGCCATAATTTAGGCACACATGACTGACATTAGGCTACACTAATCAGCGCTGTTTTAGAAAAGTAAAGAAGAATGTAGACACGGTTCGACTTTGTGCCCCCACCTTCACTTCCTTTAGGGACTGTGGTCCAGCAACATTTTTCTTTTCAGACTGGAATTTGATCTGAATTTTGGTAGTTTTCTGGATTAGGGAGACATCTTACACATTCTGCTGTCCACATCTTATGGACTGAAGGTAGAGAAGAAACAAATTTAAATATTACAATAACCTTGAGTTTACCAGATCACATCAACCGAAAAAATATATTAAAAAATCCATCCTCTGAACCTCAGTTTATGACTGAAGAAATAATACAGGAAAAATCAGTCCTTAAGAGCAAAAATCTTTGTAGTATTGACCATATTCAGGTTAGGCACTGGACAATCAAAACACATGAAGAGAATAAATGCATCCCTATGTGGATGCATGTGCATCAGAGATATGCTTGCAATTCCCACATAATGAAGAGATAGCAAGTGATGTGTGTGTATGGACTGGCAAAAGATTCATATTATCTGTGTGCATTATTAAAAATAAGAGTTAATTTAACACCTACAAGAAATCGCAGAAAATTAGGAAAAACCTTAAAGACCTTGTTTACAAACTAGATAAACTAAGGGAACTTCGGAGACACTTATTTCCATATAAATAGCTGCAGTAAATGCAATGGACACCTTACACTGAGAGACCAGAATGAGAAATATTTCTTAAGCTATGTCAACAATCCCTGTTAGTTTAGCTGCGAGAAACAGGCAGTGTCACCTTTGTTTTTTGGAATCTCTGATTGTGCAAGAGTTTAGTCTGCTGAAAGTGTGACCAAAATCTTCAGGTTAATAGAGGTTATCGATGTGAAACTTTAATGGTCTATTTTAAACAGAAGACCAGACTAGGCAGTCCTCTTTGACCTTAACTTCTGCGAAAGGTGAAAGTGTTTCCCTGTTGTGGGGAGAATAACTTTCCAGTTCTAGACTGATTTTTTGAAGCATCAGCTATTCTGCTCTCCTGAGATGTATAAATGTCTTTGTTGATGGGGGAACTCCTTATGTCAGAGGAAAAAGCCAACACACAAATTTTCATGCACATTAGAAAAGGATGACTCGCCTTCTTCTTAAGGATGCAGTAGATGGAATGATGTAGTACTCAGAACCTCCTGAATGAAACAAATGCTGTGCTATTTCTCCTTTTTCATTAGCCTTATGTAAATTTTCTGCTTTCTACTACAATTTAGGGTTTCAATATGACCATGGCCAGTGAAAATTAAGAAAGACACTTTAAAATAAAAAGATGTGGAAAAAAGCGTATGTGTTAAGTTATTCAAATGCTTATCTTATGTTTTCTGATAACGCACACCAGTGAGAGCAAGAAACTATTGCTTTGCATAACTGAAGTTACATGATTCCAGATTCTGGCAACAGACTTATGACGTACTTTTATGGAACTGCTAAATCCTGACATCATTATCTAAGAATAACTGTTCTTAGGAATTAATACAGTTAACTTTCAATATAAATTATTTTTCCCTGTGGAGAGCCTTAGTTCAGATTTTAATTGAAAATGGCTTGATATGCAGAAATGCTGCAAGGGTGGCATGAAAGGAACAGTAAATGAGGAGATGGGAATGCAAAAGAGCACAGGAGTGTACTGCTTACCCTTCCCTTTCCTCCTGCCATTTACTTTTTAAATGCACTTGTCAATACTCAAGGTTGGAGATGGAGAAGCCGTGGAAAAAGAGCAGCTCTGGGCTGTGCCTGCCTTGGCAACTCAGCTCTTGGCTATTCTCCAAGGACCTCAATGCTGGGAGCAGCCTGGAGTGAGGCATCCTGTTTGGTGCTACCTTATTTCTGCTACAACCTATTTCTCCCCTAGAGAATCTGGCTGGCAATATTGGGTCACTGGCAAAACCTTCTGCAGAGGCCACTGCCAGACCAGCTGTCACATAGCTCCTCATTGTAAAAGTAATGTTTAGCTGCAGGTCTTTTTATGGTTAAAGGGCTATGGCATTTAACAGCACTTTAAAAAAAGCTGATTAACTCTCTTAAACATCTCCTAAAAAGTTTTTGTATAACTTGTAGAAAATATATGACCAAAGAGTATTTCACTCAAGGCTCTTTGATGTGACCTTCATAAAATACCTCTTTACTTTTTTTCTACATTTGTTTTAGCTGTCCTAAAAGCCATCCTCCCTTCTCAGTTTTGCTGTGGAAAACTGGGTATACAGATTTTAAAGCAGCTTATTAGAAACATAGACCTTAATGAGAATGGATGAATGAATAAATGTTACCAGACACCTCTCTTGTGAAGAAAAACATTTTATCTGACCCAGAAGAACCATTACAGTGTTTACTGACTCCATGAGGTAACATAATGTGCTGATTTTGATTGTGCAATTGTGTGTTAAAAGGATGTGAATGCACTGCTACAAATTCTCATGTGAGACTGGGAGAGGCTTGAAGAAATTAGAGATGAAAAAGGGTTTATTAAGTCATTTAATTCTTGGATCATTCCCTAAAATGTTTTTTCCACTGCTGTGTCCAGTCAAGTTTTAAACACTGCGAGAAATAGGGCTTCCACCATTTCCCTGAGGGGAGCTTGTTCCACAGTCATTTAGATCTAACTCTTGAAACATTTTTCCTGATTAGTCAGAAAAAACTGCTGCTGCTTAACTCAATATAAATTTTGCATGGTTATTCTGACCCCCTTGTGCAGTTTCTCTCTTTTGCAGTGCACATTCTCTTTAACATTTAAAAGATTGCTTTCTTCTCTTAGTGAAGAGGTTGGTGCTTTCTGATGTGCACGTGTAGCGGATGGATATAATAGGAATTACAACTTAACTTCTAAGAAAACTAGAATTGTGTAGCATTTCCGTAACAGGTTAATCAGTCTATTAAAAATAGAATTGTCTATTTTGATAACTTCTGTACCTGTTTACCTGTAGACCTTGACATTCATACAGATCCACAATCTAAATTATGAGAGGTTTTGCCCAAAGTGCTACAGACCTTAAAAACAGGCTGTTTTCCCCCCACATTATCCAATATCAACTGGAAAGATGATCTTGGGACCAGAACTTTGTTGACAGTGCTGCTTGTTATGACTAAACCTGAATAAAATCTGCTTCACATGTCTGCAAAGGTTGTGCAGCATTAGCACAAGCAGAGAGGTAAATATTTTTATGATAAGCTGTAACTCCAAATACATACAAGGAACAGATCTGCTGAATAAGCAAGTGTTTGCTTTATCTTTTCTTCCTTCTTTCATATTTTCCTTCCTAAAATTGCTAAATTTCAATGGATTTATAGAAAGAAAGACACCCCAGATTTTTTTAACACTGATTTAAGTGGGGAGAGTACAGGCTGGAGAAACAGCTAAAGAGAAACTTCACTTATAAAAGGAAGCAAGTGAGTCAGCATGTGTAAGAGCAGAAATGATCCTGGGATATTGAACTTATGTACCTTTCAGAAATGAAAAGATATAGAAATATTTTATTAAAGTATTTAAATTTTAATTTTCTTCTTTTCTCTGGCTGTCCTTACTGTGATCATCTTCTTTCCAGCAGCATAAATCACAAGTCTTAGTAGTGATGCAAAAAACATTAATCCTTATTCAGAGCACAGCTGTAGCTCACAGGTGTGAAAAAGTTTTTGCTCTTTAGACTACAGTTTTTCTAGTCAGATTTCTTAGCTAAGAAATATTTCACCTTTTGGTTTGTATCTCTTAACATAATGTAGAAAAGAGGATCAGAATATTTTCATTTTCTTATACGTGAACCCCTGTATTAACTCTGCTAAGACTTAAGTGAAGCATTTGTGGTAAACCACACAAGCATTTGTTTTTCATATAGCATTACTTTAATAAACAAATCAGTGTCACATTCCTGCATGACGCAATTTCAATCCATTATTAATCATACTAAATGTTATTTCGGACGTTTACTTTTTTTTTCCTCTCCCTAAATATTGTCAGTGGAATATTGTAGGCCTCTGCTGTTTTCTTTCAGCGAATTCGAGGTCGAAAAGCCAGTCTGGAGGAAATACAGCTGGTTCACTCTGAACATCATTCATTGCTGTATGGCACCAGCCCCTTGAACAGACAGAAGCTGGACCCCAGGAAACTCCTAGGTCTGTACAGGCCTCCATTCTAATGAGAACTGCACATTCCAGCCGTGTCATTAGTCATAGCTGGTGTCAGTTTAAAATACTTGGCAAGCAGTGTGACAAAAATTCACTTTTTCCAAATGCATTGCTATGTGACAGGAGAATGTTACAATGGAAGCCAAATATAGATTAGCAAAATGCACAGGCTGGAAAACAGCAATAGTTGTTCCTACTCATTTGCTTCAAAAATCATCTAGGTGTTAACACTTTACTGTAATTTGTTCTCTGTTGGAGGTCAATGGCAATTTCGAACATCATTGGTCTTCTATCTCTTTGTGTTCTTTGATTTGAAAATGAGAGTTTAAGAATCACTTGCTTGTCAGAATTGCTTGTTTGCTGTTCTCATTTCCTTTATTTCAATTATTTCAGCCCCACTGAGTGCAGATACCATGCCTAAGTCTTGCTAATAAGTGAACTTTATATTAATGCCTTCCCATTATGCAGTATATGGTATATTTCTAAGTAACAGGAGGGAAAAACACATTAAAATATTAAATGGACCTGTGGATGTACAGAACAGCAGAAAACTGACAGGATTTTCACATCAAATATCTTTATGCGCAGCTCATGCTCAGTATATGTTTTTTATAATAGAAAGGCAGGTTTGAACTGAGCTCTGCCATGAGTGTATCATTGGAGCAGATCTACTTGTCAGACCTGCTACAGAGAATGTGAAAGGAAACATACAAAAAGGTAGTGCATTTTGGAAATAATCTGTGGGTAAAATTCCTCCATTTATGTCCCAGCACACTGGATGAAACACTTTAATTTTCAGCTATTTTTATAATATTTATTCTAAAATGTGGCTGTTTTCCTAATTGTAATGAAACCCAGCCCAAACAAAATCAATACGAGCCATCAAAAGAAATGCTGCCACAGTTTTAGTAACACATAGCAATTATTTTGCTTTGGAAACTAATGCTAAGAGTTTCTTCTTTAAGGCAGACTGTTGCTTTGGTGAGACATAAGAGCACATAAGAACAATGTCTTGATCACAATATTATCTAGATTTGTACATCTTAGCCAAGGCAACATCAAAATTTAAAAATACTTAAAAATTCTCTGGAGCTTGAATTTCCAAGGTAGGAAAACCCACTTTAAAAACAGAACAATACAAACCAAACCCCAAAAGTGTTTCCAAGAAAAAGGTGTCAATTCCTGTAAAATGAAAATCTGGAAACATTTTGAGTTCATTAACATTGTCAAAATGTTCCATTTTGATAGTCAAACATTTCATTTAAATTTTGTTTTATTCATTTTGATTTTCACATTATTTAAGATAATATACATTATTAATATATGTATTGTGATATTAATGATAACAAATGTTCCCATTTGGATCTCAGTGGTTGACCAGTGTATGGGATGCAGTGTGTAGTTGCAGTTATGAGGTGAAAAAAGGAATGGACCCAGGTATCCTCTCTGTGTTTCTGCCTATGCACAGAGAATGTAGAAATCTTTGTTTACCCAGTCTCAGAAAGCCATTTCTTTACCCACAATTCTTTACTTGACACTCTTTGCCTTTTTTATTTGACACTTAGTCCAAAACATTTACTCTCTAAGTTCATATCAAGATCCCACTCCTAGCATATATTTGGAGTGTGTACTTGGCTTATTGACCTCTTCTGTCTCTTCTTCTAGGATGTTGCTGCATCTCACATGGCCTTTTACCAAGACAACAGTCAATAAAACACCCTTCCCACATGTTTTTGCATGTGCCTGGTTTTTGGCTGGACGCACTAATCATTTGGGCTTCCAGACTCTTATGTAAAGGAACTTAATTGTCTCTTACATTTTCACAAAATGCAGTGTGACTGTTTCACCTTCCCTTGTCCCCAGTTCAGTGAGATTGAACCAAATGAATCCTGACATTAAAATTAACATCTTGGTATAGTATAGAAACTCAAAATGGTGTGTAGCAAAGCAGAAAAAAAATGTCATCAATAGCAACATCATCTCATAAAACATCTCATATTTCAATGAAAGTGCTTTTTTTTCTATAGAGATTGTTCCATCAAATTAGGGCTTTGCATCCTAAGGAAAAGCAGAACCTTTCCTTACTCCTCTGCCTACCTAAGAAGACAGTGGCACTGTTTCTTCTCTACTTGTGCTCTAGAAAAGCGCTTGCTCCCTCTCCCTGTTCAGAAGAGAGGGTACATGAGTACATCTGCTCTGTCTGAAGCAGTTATGAGCAGAAATGAGATTTAAATAAGACTAGGGCTAGAAATGTGCTACTTGTCAATAAATGCTTATTTCAGTGGTTTTTTAGTGAAAAAAGCTTTGTTCTGGAAGACTGCAAAACAAAACAGCTGAAACGACTGAAATCAGTGAGAATTATGCACACAGTTATCATTCCCATATTCTTAGTGGTTTCAGAGAATAAACTGGCTTGCACTCTTGGCTTTATTTTCCCTGCATCAGGGCCTACAAATGCAGCTACTGTAAATGATCACTTCATCCTCTATATGATTGCGCAGTTAAGGTTTTTTATTGCTTGTATTTCAGTGTGGTACTATGTTGCAGTACATTGTCTTGACCTGAAGGAAAATAATATGCAGGCTGTGTATCACATCACCTTGTGGTTTCTTGTGACAGAAGAAAACCTTTCAAATCTCTTTGAATAAGCTCTAGGGCAGAGCAGTTATCAAAGAGGTCTTACAAATTTATTTGCTTTTTCCCTCTTCAACCATAATTAAGAAAGTGTTTCTAAAAATCAAGTTTCAAAAAGTTAGAAGTTTGTAAAAGTGAGAAATATGCTGTCAACACATCCATGACTGTGAGGCAGTGTTTAGAGTACAACTAAAAGATCCATTCACAGAGCATCTGTGCAATTGCAAATACAAGTTAGTGAAAAAATGACCACTTGGTGGAAATGGCTTCATTCCTGAGTGATGATAGTGAAAGCAATCACGTCCCCCAAATTGTGCCGTTTTATAACTGAACATACTTTTAAATTTGTTGATTTTTCTGAAAGAGTTTTTGCCGACCACCTTTCCTGCTTGTCAGACTCAGTCCTCAATTGTCAACCTTCTAAGCAGCTTCCTTGACTTCTGTAGGGGCCCTGACTTTAGTCAGTGATGGGTTCTCGAGCACTTAATTCTACTGACCAGCCTCTACTGCCTTTGTGGGTTGGAATTTTAGAGTGCAAATCTTGGATAATTTTTCTAGCTTTATCAGTCAAGTGTTCTACTAAATCTTATCTCAAAGATCTTTTTTCTTGAGTAATTTGTTGGTAGCTACAAATTCTGTCATGAGATAAAGCCAGAAAAAGTATTATTAATTAAAATTTGTCTTCTATCTTACTTGAACTATCCTAATATCTTTTTTATGATTATTATCATGGAGGTACCCTGGGTTGTGGAAGGGTGTAACTGGAAAATGGCTGCTATGTACCAAGTTCTGCTGGAACATCAACTCCAAACATCATGCGAAATTCTCACTTTGATTAATTTTCAGGGTTTGCTTTTTGCTGCTGATTTTCATTTATGGCAGAGTGCCATGAGCTCTTTTCATTTTGTGAGGCTAGCTAAGTGATGGACTTACTCTCCCCTAATTTAGGCTTTCCCCACTGTTCTCTTCAAGAAATCTCAATGTTTTTCTTGTTCTGCAAAGTCTGTTATCAATCTGATCAAAGGCCTCTAGTCCGTTAAAAATGCATCTTGGATTTTACTCAAAGTGTAAAGCACTTTCTTCATCTCAGACATTGCAGTCTGGTCTCTTGTACTTCAAAGATGATGCCTTGTAATTGTTTTTATGCATTTCATTGGCACCTGCTAAACATGAGTAACTGCAGCATTCACCCGTTTCATAACAATGGGTGGCTCCTCTAGGTAACTTGAGTGATTCACTATCTAATGTTTCCTCCAGATGGCAAAGTTACAAAGCCAGTTCTGGTGATAAGGCAGGGGAAAAGTTTATGTTCTCTTCCACAGCTGCCTTAGGATCAGATTACATACTGGGATAGGAACTACATCACATACTGAGATCCTTACCTGGTTTTCGTATTGTCCTTATCAAGACAAACACTGAATTTAGTGGTACAAAAAAAAAAAGAAAACACGAATGAATAAAAAGTGAGTATAAATATAAGATAAACCCTATCACATCATCTAATATATAGAGCAGAGCAAGCTAGAAATTAGATTCTAAAGCCTATTAAGTTTGTATTCCATTTAGTAGAATGTGTTTACTGAGCAATACTTAGACAAATAGTATTGCTTTTTATGTTTGTGAAATATTAATGTATTCATTGATGATACATTAATGAAGAGAACAGCAGTTTTGCATAGATAGACAGACTAAGGCTGTGATTTTCAAAGGAGAAACTTTTTTTGAGAGATGAAGTTAATAAATTAGTTTTCTGTTTCATGTAAGCTTAATGAGGCTCCCTCTTTTCAGTGAAAAAAACAGGCGATCCTCAAGCATAATTCACTGCATTGATTTAGGCTGGGTAAAGATACTTTCTCCATTTCACAGACTGGAAGAATCTGAGATGACTAGCTTAGACAAGCTGCTTATCAGCTACAAATATCAGGATGATTAGTTGCCCTAGCTCAGAGTGACTTTCTGTGGAGATTTGATCATTATACTCCTTTGAAACTACGGCTTACCAATCTTAAGATTTGTCACTGTTGCAAAAGAGTGCCTTAAATATCCCATGGCTGATTTGCTTTCACAGTACTATTAATATTTTTTATTCTAATATCTGGCATTTTCATTGTGTGATACCAAAATCTGAATTACAGTAAAGAGTACTTACTGTTCCAGTATTTAAATGTTGGTTTTTTTTTTGATAAATGATGCTCATTGTTTCTTTTTTTCTTTAATATATAGGAAATGTGTCTCAAAAACTCTTTTCGTTGTTGCCTTGTGGGGGACTTGGGGTAAGTACATGTTTGGTTTTTTTTGCAAGAGGGACAGCAGACAACATATGTACTCACTCATTAATTCCTTAGAACAATTGCATTATCGGTTCAAAGCTGTCAGAAGCTGTTAAAATCTATAGAGATGAAACCTGAGCCACTATTATGATTTTTTTCAAGGACATGAAAAACAGCACATTATAGTAAGCAAATATAACAGTTAGATAAGAACATATTCTGTGATAATGTGCACATTTCTGAGTTGTCCCACTTGGATTTTCTTACATGAGCTCTATTTTTTGAGGAAAGTAACTTAGGTGTAATTGTTTGAGCAGAATAAGCTTTGGAGAAGCTGTTTTGTGTACTGTTGATAAGTAAATATAACTTCATCTTTTTCAGAAAGGAAAATAAATTACTAAAGCTAACAGCATGAAAAGTGCTCACTAACTGCTACCTGATAACTTGAGTGTTGTTAAACTAATAACTTCTTTGAGCTTTTTTTGTCTTGTTTTGAAACAGATTCATTCTAAAATACAGGCTTGTGAGTATTAGGACACAGCAAACAGAAATCTGCAGGCAAAAATTCTTTGCAACACTAGATAAAAGTATTAATCTAAATTATTGAAAACCATGGAGAATGGAGAATTTATACTGATATTGGTATCATGCTCCTATTAAATTCTAGAAAAGATAATACCAGGGAGAAATAATTTTTCACATACAGTTTGGTTTTTTTTTCACAGAAAAATATTCTACACTCTTGATCCAGTTGGGTCCATTATTTAGTGATGTCAGTAATATCAAGGTGAAATGATGATACTGCTAAATATCAATGGGCTGGCTGGATGATGCATGAACATTTTAGTTCCCTTTCACTGTTTCTGTGTATGCAGGAATAAAGACACAATCTCTGGAGGTCAACTTCCAATGCAACATTCTAAAGTTTTACTTACTTTTTTCCTTCACAAAGGATAAATTCCATAACATAGAATCTTAGAAAGGTTTGGGTTGGAAAGGACCTTAAAATCATCTAGTTCCAATTCCCCTGCCATGGGCAGGGACACCTCACACTGGACTTTGTCCAGCCTGGCCTTGACCACTGTCAGGGATGGAGCATTTACCGCTTCTCTGGGCAACCCATTCCAGTGCTTCACCACCCTCACAGTAAAGGATTTCTTCCTTATATCTAACCTGAACTTCACCTGTTTAAGTTTGAACCGATTACCTCTTGTCCTATCACTACAGTCCCTGATGAAGAGCCCCTCTCCAGCATCCTTATAGGCCCCCTTTAGATACTGGTAGGCTGCTATGAGGTCTCCACACGGTCTTCTCTTCTCCAGGCTGAACAGCCCCAACTTTCTCAGACTGTCTTCTAGTCTTATTTATAGCATGGGTTGTTTTGGGGTTTTTTTATTATGAGACACCTAACAGAAAAAATACTCATTTTGTAAGGTTTTAACACTCAAAAAAGAAAAATTCCATTTTAGCTTTCAAATATTTAGTAACTTTTGAGGATTACTGAGCTATTAGTTAATGAAGAAAGAATCAGGACTGGTAATCATTCCAGCTTCTCTACCGTGGACTTAGCTTACTGATGATTCTGCCTAAAATTTGGATCTTAGTGACTAGCAGCTTGGGGATCATTTCTGTATGAGGATCAGCTAACATTACACATTGACATGTAGACATGTATGCATACACACATGCATATATGCACATATTTCAGTATAAAACAAAAGGTAATTTTTTCACAGTGTTGTTGCAATTATTAAGAAGTTTAGAGAAAATTGAGCAAGATATCAATAAAGTTGAGAAAGGATATTAGGCTTCCGAGTAAAGAGGAGCTGATGGAAACTTTCTTGACAAACCTCTTTTAGGGCTTTGGAAAGTAAACGGGACTGTATGCTTTAAAGATTATAATATTTTTCTTTGAAACAAGTAATTGTGTTATTAAAAATTATGAACAGAAATGTGCTTTGAAATCCCTCTACCAGTGAATGTATGTTCTAAATCTAACATGTCAGAAATGCTCAGTATAAATTCATTTTTAAAGCATTTAAATTTATCTACACTTTTTTGAGTCTGTTTGCTTTACTTTTTTATTTAAAATCATGGAAATTGGATTAAAGAGCATGTTGTAGAAATGGATCTTTTATTTATTTCTTTTCTACTTGGTTTGCCTTTCTACTTATTATTGTCAGGCTTGCTGTGGGGCTCTTTTAAAGGAATGGGTTATGACCTCTTTCAAGGTAAATAATCAGGTTAGGAACTCTCTTTCAGTCATATTTAGCTGTCTATTGGCTAAGACGAGCTCTGGGAAAAGGAGCTGCTTCAAACTGTGTGGAAAGTAATTCTTAAGTTTAGTTTCAAAAAATGATGGTAGAAAGAAAGAAGCAGCATTGCTACTTAGTAGTTTTCAACTTCATTGAGGGTTATAAAACAGTAATCAATATAAAGCAGTAAGAATAGTTCATGCAAAGATTTTAAGGAGAGATGGAAGAATTAATTCTTTTTTAGACTTTTGTTCTCATTTACTTTCTTGTTTGCTAAAGAATACAGTGAGAAAGTATTAAGAAAAAAAATTAATTCCATTCTTACAGGAGACTTTATGGCTGCCTCTTGAGTGATAGTTTTCAGAGCTCTTTGAGCCTATTATCTTCTAACGCTATGGGGACCTTGCTGGTTGTTGTTATGCAGCTCTTCTATTACTAAATAGATTAGTGGTTAGACTACTCACACAGGTGGGAAACCTAGGCTCATTTCTCTCCACTGCCCAGCTGGATTTGATATCAGAGCCCTCATCTCTTAGTGGAGATGATTGTTATCACCAAGCAGATCATAGATTGTTTCTGGTTAAGGACCCTCACACCACAGGCTGAAGCTGTGCCAGAGCTGGAAAGAACATTGCACCAGTAAGAACATAAGTGGGATAAAGCCCATATATCTAAGGCTATGATCTACCTATAACACATTTATAAATAATGTGAAGTCCTACCTGTAATGCCCTGCTCCACAAACAGATTATGTATTTTATGTGAAGGAACCACTGGACAAAATGGAAACTGCTCTTGGAGCAAGGACTGGAACCTAGGACTTCATGATCAGCTGATGGGCTATAAAGACTATATTGACGTGAGTTTGGGATGGCTTGCATTGTTCACAAAGCTCTAACTAATCTCCTAATCCTGAATTCTGCTATATTATTAATTTTGTTGTTGTCTCTGTTCTAACGGCACCAATAAACTGCAGTCAAAATCAGGGGTCCTCTTCTGCAGACATTAATTACAGTTATAGTAAAAGAAAGGTTTTTCCACAAGAATTCTGAGAAGCAAACAAGAGGCAGTATTCATAACTAATGTTTTCAGATACTGTTCCATCATGGCTGTAAATCTTTTTTACCAGTGCAAAATGCATGTAAAACTACTATTTCCTGATTTTGTAATAATTTTTCATCCATACGAATTTTATTTCAAGTAGTGACAGGCACTGATTATGTCAGGTTCATTGGCAAATTTGGCTTCGTATATGTTAGACTTCAAGCTTAACTTTGTTCCAGAACCAACTGTTGTTAAAGAATTCCAATACTGGGGGGATGAAATTCCTTGTGTTGGAGAGAGACTATCAGGTCTATGGCCAGCAGTTTTAATAAGAAGAGATGGTTTCTTGCAGCTGGTCAGAGGTTTGGAATGTGAAAAATTTTCCAAGGGAGGTGGGTAGATTACAAGTGAAGTGGCCAAATGGGGAGAATAATCACAAATTACTTTTTGGTTCTGTGGATTATCAGAGTATTCTGCAATTTTTTGTTTGTAAACAGCCACTAGAGGTATAACTGTTGATCAATGCATCCATCTATTGCAATTCCCCCCTTTCTGTTGTGCTGTGAAAATGACAATAAGCGAAGCAGAAATCTATTTTTAATGGGAGTAAGTTTCATCTCCTTGCCTCAGTCTGTCACTAAAAATAGTGATTGTTTTCCTGCCTGTTTGACCTGCTGCTGTGTGAAGAAATCTTGAAGCCATTTCTCAGCCATATTTTTTTGTCTAGTTGATAGGCAAAAAAACCCACAAAAGCAAAAGAAGAGCAGGCTTTTATGATAATGTCATCATCGGCTCCCAGCTTCAAACACTTCTGCGGCTTTTGAATTGTCATTTATAACTTGGAACTGAACCAACCCATAATTCCCTTGATGCATTTAGAGAAATTGATAACAGACTGCTTCTTTTATGGCTCAGAGGAGGCAACTCCAATCACATCACTATTGGCAGTCAATATTATTTTCTGACATGGTTGTAAAAGTATAAAGGAGCTTATGGCATTTGTTTAGATGAGGAATGGGCTTTCAAGCTGTGCTGGGGTTTATGGGTCCAGATTACTGAGAAGCAAAGGGAATATGATGTTTGCAAACAGGATATGATTTTATTTAAGTTTAGGTTTCATACGTTGTTCCCTGGAGATTGTCCTGCAGACAGGAGAGAATTTCACTTTTATCATATGAAATTGGGCAGTTATCCAATTCCCCCTACTCTCCCCAAACCCTCAAAAGACACTGCTTCAAATCTGTAATGTGTAAAGTCAGATCTTTAAATTGCAAGAGGAGGATCTGGGGGAGAACACCACCCTGCAAGAAATCAGATGTTAACAGAATAAATGTTTAGTAAGCTGAAAAAAGTGGTTCATGGGCTAAATATTGAGCCATCTGAATGGCTAAGAATGTCTTGTACATATTACGGACAGTCCATTGCATTTCATCTAATTTTGCTGTTATGGCTGGAAAACTGAGATGAGATTTTATGCTGGGATAAACTAGTCTTGATTCATTAACTGCTGGCTTTGTTTCATTAACTGAAGTGTAGCTTAGATCTTTCATATCTGAAAAAAATACGGCCTGTAACAAACGAGAAAATAAATTTAAAGCTATAAAATATCTCTTTTTACAAAACTTGCAAAATATTCTTATTTTCTGAATGCTAAATTTCTTCCTGGAACTCCTTGCTGTGGTAGTTGGATATTACTACTTTTTGTCCTGACCACACAGAAAGAAAAGCAATAACAAAGGCAAGATTTCACTAGTATACAACTTTAGTAAGTCATCCAGGCAACAAACTGTTTTCTGCTGATTTTCATTTTTAACTTGATCTTCTCATCTTGCCCCAGGAAGAATTTTTAGACTTTACACATTATGACCCTTCATTCCTCTTTTTTGTATAAAAGCTAATGGTACCAGCCATTACCATGGTACAATAGTGTGAAAATTAAGAAAGTATTGGAGATGGCATTGTCTCCTGTAGCAGATTTTAGGCTTCAGGCTGCTACGGGTCTCTCCTTCTATCTGCATGCAAATCTGGCTGTGAAGAAGCCAGACTGCCTATGATTTGGACACTCAAATTAAATGTCACATCCAGACATACGTTAGAATTAACTTCTGTTTGTCCTCTATATTCCAGGCTGTACCAATGTGGGTATAATGCTTTCATGATATCAGCCAAAAAATATGTCTGTTTTCTGGTTTGGGGAAAGCAATTTTTTATTCCTAGAAGCACATCTACTCAGTATGATGTCTTCCACTGTGAAATCATTAATATACCATGCTGCCAATATTCATCTATTAATTTAAACTACTTGCCTGATTCATCTTATTAACGTACTGAAATTTGCCAGTTACAACATTTTGGAGCAGGTTGTGAGAGACTTCTAGGAATAAAGAACTTGTTTACCTCCTAAGCCTATCTGGCAGCTATATCATCCCTAAAAAAATGCCAAAATTTAATGAAAGCAATCTCACAGATACATTATAGTTTAATTGATATATTTTGCACAACTATTTTGGACTCACAATTACACAGCCTTGACTGTGTGATATTTTCTGCAGAGCTCATCAAAATATGAGATCAAAAAGGCCATCTGGTATCCCCCCAAGGCACAACTTAGAGGCTAGTAGGGGTGGGACTGGAGCAATGAGTAGAGGTTGGTCATCCCACAGCATTCAAGGGTCTGCATGCTCAGTCACTTAGTGCAGTTCCAGGTAAACCTATTTAGGCTATTCACAGGATGAAGGAACAAGGGTGTAATTAACTCCTAGCTGCACTGGTAAACACACTCTTTAGGTGGTATAACCCATCAGTTCTGTCAATTCATGAGAGACAACTGTTTCAGTGGTGTATGTTTTGTAGGAATGGGCCAATTGACATTACGCTTTAGTCAAATTCTCTTATGCATAGAGAATTGTAGGCTTTCTAGCTGACAAGCTTGAAGCTTCCTTGAGTGCGCAAACTAAAGAAGAAATAGGGAAGTGAGATAAAACCTGCACATTTACTTACTCTTAGTTCAGAACAACAGTTCCTTGAAGACTCACTTGTCCAGCTTCACATACTAATTTTAGACAAATTAACGAAACAGCCAAAGCAGGACCCTGACCACCTTCATTTGTCTATGTAGCTATTATAGAGCCATGTTCAGCACTAAAGTAGGAGTCAGTTCACCTAAAATCAGAACTGACTAGAGGTGCTTGATTTCTTTCATTGACAGTGACTTGAAGTAACTAAGTTCCTACTTTTAGGTACATTAATTTAGAAAAAATAGAAATGTAAAAGTGTAATAACATGAATCTGGATGATCAGAGCAGGAAATAGATATTCTTCCTTTACTGAGGTATAAAGACTCCATTTCTGGATCTGAAAAGTGCAATAGTGTTTCATCTCTATGCAGGGAGGGGACACCACATTTAGCATGTCAATACCATGGCCACAAAAAGGGAAAATATCTCTTAACTCTGAAGGACAGATATTTTGTCCCATTCTTGTCCTTTCATGGCATTGAAGTGGCCCTGTGCCATCCACCACAGAGCTTGATGTTTATACCAGTGAGAGGTGAAACTGTTCAACCGAGAAAGATAGTTCCTTGGCATTGCTGCAGGTACAACAGAATATTTTAGAATACTCCCAGACTTCTCTTACTTGCAGCAGGCAAGCGTAGAAAGCTCAGGAGTTGTACTCTGCCAAATCAGCAAAAACAGAATTTGGTCTCTCAGATATACTCTTCTTGCCCTCTTTGACAGAGAGCCTTCTCCTTGGTACTAGACCAGATTAAAATTGTAAACAAAGATACAGCTCATAGAATACAGAAATTAGAGTGAAGTTAATGAACTACCTCAAAGTCAAATAATTAAATGTCTTCCCTCATTGTGTGCATTTAATAAAAACTATTGTGTTGCCAAAGGCCAACATTATGCAAAGAAGCCTTCTTATTTGACAGAATATGAAACATTATATGTATATATACACACGTTAAATGTAAGTAGTGGAATAGTACCATATACAATTTACTAATACTATTCATTCTCCCCAGACTTAATCACACACACACACATATGGATTTGATGGGAAATCTGTAACTAAAGTAAAAAAAAAAATTCACATTTTCATTTTAAAAAGACATGTGTTTATTGATAGAATTTAGCCCACAAGGTGGACTGAAAAGCTCTCTGAAGAAATGTTCAAGTGTTGCTTGTCTGAATAAACATGAGGTTCTAGCATAGCTAGGTGTTAGGTGACCTTTAACATAATTTACATCCAAGAAGAAAGGTGAAATACTATGTATCGCTAAAAAACTTTTAAGAAATCAGGCTTAAACTCTGCACATAGAAGTGGTATTTTCTGTAGCTATGCATTACTTCCAACTTTACATTGTTCTATCTATTTGCCCATGAACTCCTGGAAACTGCATGTTCAAACATAAGGAAGCAGCGCACAGCATTTTCACACACTAATCCATTAAATACTAAAACAAATGTCAAGTTAAATTAATAGAGTACTCAGCGCTAGGTCTGCAAGTGCAGTAACATTTTTTACAAGCATCTGGTGAAATATGCCACATATCTGAGACTTTAATCTGGTCCTAAGTGTTTTATTTATGAGTTTTTTCTAAAAACAAGTTCTAATCCACATCTAACCCATGCTATCTTCCCTCCATTCCCCCTACCTATGGGGACACATCATAGTTTCACTAAGGTTTTGAGATCCTTTAGGGTGCATAATGTATGATTTGTAAGACCCAGAGATTCTGAATGCCTATTGTAAAAGTTTAAGAGAATAACCAAATCAAACCATGTTTTCTCAATGAATTGTTTTATTCAGGCTTCAGCTTGACTTAGCCTGACTTTTCTGATTCTCATTTGAATGCAAAGCTATATATTTTTTAATACAGAGCACACATATTTACTTGTTTTTTACAAACCTTAAGGTGGATTCCATTCGTACACAAGTAGGGGTGCTGCATTTTTTTCAGTGGCTGACTACCACCTTCAGCAACTTCACTAGGTATTAAATTATTAATTTTTATGTAGAGCTTTTTACTGAGTATTTTCTGAAAAATTGGCCTTGATTTATAATAGCTATACAAGTCAGATCACTATTGACAGGTAAAACTTGAAAGATGTTAAATATGCTACATACAGTGGATACATGTACTAGCCACATTCCTTGTTCTTGCCTGGAAAGGAGCTTTTGGAGTCAGAATTAGTAGCATTTAAAATTCTGTATAGAAGTCCATTAACATTATTGCTGATAAATTCTCCTACTGGGATTATTCAAACACAAGAGAGAAGCCAATGCAAACCCAAGTGAATCCCATTTTTTTTGATTTGTGATGATCCTTTGAACTATTCATCCCACTAGAGCCTAAAGATCACATCCCTTCACAATTTTTTTGTAAACCATACTGGTAAGCAAGAAAGTATGAAAAGCTAATATTCTCTATGGCAGACACTTTAGATTAAAGCAACTGGAAATGCCTTTGACAGAACCAATATCTGATACAGCTGTAAAATAGCAGTAGAAATAAAAGAAGCTCACTGTACATACTTCTCCTGAAGTAGCCTGCTTTTACACACTTCCTGTATGTGGGATTTATGGAAAAGACGTCAAGCCATGCAAACTTTTTCCCCTTTGTTCCTTAACAACAGACATGGCTGACAGGCCATTCATTAGAGGTTGTTCCTTGGAGATGATGTGCACACTTTCGCTTCTTTAGTCATGGTGAGATGAAACAGCAGCTGAGAAGCACGTTGAGGACCTTTTGCTTCTCAGTGGAAATCATGGAGGTGATGAATGATCACCAGGACATCTGTAGGACTGGGAGGTGAGAGCTATGAGCATGGCACCTGGGAAGCTGCACTGCTCATGGTCAGGAGCAAAGCATTACAAACTTCTGTGCTAATGTTTGCTGGCACCAGCTGTCTCCAAGAATCACTTCCTTGCTGGAAGTGATAGCAAGCTGCCACACATAATTTTTAGAGTTTACAACACTTCAGGAAAATATTTAATTTCTATTTTCATGCCAGAGAACTAAAGAAAAAAAAAAAACAGTGAGGGAAACATGTTTGCTCTGGCACAGTAGAAGAGTGTGAGACTCTGAACACTTTTAAAGCTAAAGCACAGGAATTTGCTTTGTAATACACAAGTTTTATTAAATTGAAGTATCACTGAGGAGGTCTGTATTCTCCTATATTATTTCCCACAGTTTTCTTCATTAGTTTATTTACTGTATATAGCTACACTGTTGTTAGCTGACTATATTTTATTTACTTCTCAGTTTTATAACTACTTATATCAAACGACAGGTTTTTTTGGTTTTTTTAATGTAGTATTTTCTCCAGATTTGTGTTGAAATGTATCCATCTGAAATGCATACTGAATTAACTTCCATCCAAAGACAGCTGAGTCCAAACTCTTCTCTTTAAGGAAAGGACAAAGAATCGTTTTAAACTACTGTAAAGAACTACTACTTTTTAGCTTGCTGTCCAGGATATTGTACACATAGAACACAATCAATGCTATCAAAGGATCATTGCAGGTCAAGTTTCCATGAACAGGTAAATGACAGATTGCATTTTTGAATAATTCTCAGAGGAAAAAGAAAAAGTAGAGCATCTCCGGCAGGGACATGTGGTAACTCTAGGAGGACTGGTTTTGATTTTTATGATGGCAGCATTTATGCAGAGAATCTGGAGCAGGATAAGTGATTCAGTATATTTTTAATTCCTTTAAGAAGTGAAATCAGAATTCTACTGTGGAAGCTAGATTTATGTTAAATTGCAAATTGTGTGTATATGTGTGTGTGTGTGAGAGAGAGGGCAGGCTCTAGGATGCTTTGTCAGAATTCATCTCAAAGCAGAAACTTGGACTCTTTTTTATATTCCATATAGTTATCAGTGGTTGTGTATTTAAGGCAATGTCTGAGTTTACAATAATTATTTAAGAAAGAGAAATAACTCACACAGATGAATACACTGTGCAGGGTGTGAAAAATGGAAGTGTGTTTCAGACTGTGAGCATTATCTCTCATCAGCAGAACATTAGTGAACCCAGTGAGCATTAAGCACATCCCAGAAGGTTTCCAGGGGAAAAAGGACTGAAGCGAAGGATAAGGAGTGAATAGGTCCTCTAGCAGGGGAAATGACAGGTCAAACACAGGGCAGTTACAAATTTCTTCTAAAAATTGTTTAGTATTATTATTCATGCTACTTTTTTCCCTGTCTGAGGTAGGCTTCAGGTAATGTAAATAAGTAGCAGGTAACATTTCACTTTTAGCAAATGTGGTGATTTCAGAAAGGCCTTTAAGTAAAATATCTCTCTTAGATGTATTTCCATATCCTTCCTCTCCACCTTCACATACACATGCCACTTCCTAAGCACGGAATGAGGAGTTGGTAGCTTTCAAACTTTCTAGTCCATCTTCCTTCATAAGAAATATTCCATCCATGAGGGGTTGTGGTACAAGCTTTCTATCGGCTGAAATGTCTGTGCTGCAAGGCTTAGCTTGTTTTCGCTGTGTTTAAAGTCTTCATTGTGAAAGTCAAGTTATCACATAGATATTTATTGCAGGAAACAATCATATCAAGTTCTTTTCACAGTGCAAAGCAGGGAATTTCTGCACACAGGGCTTGAAATATTAGTTGCATTCAGTCAGGAAAAGTTGCCTACATTTCTTTTCACTTAAGTCATTCCCTTCTATTTAATGCCTCCACATCCACTTCAGGGACAGGTAGCTTAATTTCTATCATCTGTAGCTTTACAGAGTACTAGCTTTGCTACACATGCCAATGACTGAGCTACACTGGATGTGCTTGAAAAAGCCTACAGCCTACAGTGCTCATTCAGGAAACTCGGAGAGAAGTAAATCCATATGTGTGTTAGAAAGTCAGCGTTCAAATAGCGCTTGTGTTTTCTGGCTCTCGGCATTATCATGCACAATCCTTCTTTGAAGAGCTGCAGCAGTGATAGGAGTTTTGATAAAGAAATGTGTAGTACACTCATAGTTTCAAAGTGACATTTTGATGCTTTAAAAATGTTCGTTTTTATTTGGTTAAATGTTCAGAACCTTTTCCTACCCTGCCAATTTTCTTAAAGGATTCTTAAATGAAAATATATATAATTAAGCAGGAAAAATACCCCGAAGATTCTGTGTTACATTTAAGCTACAAATGCTGTATTTTCTGTAAATTTTGTTGAACTTTATCTGAAAAAAATCCTAATCAAGATAGGGTTTTAACTGAATTCTTTGGCTGCTTGAAAGCACTTGCAGAATAAAAACAATCTCATAAAATTTCATCTGACTTTTTCATAGTCTGTGATTCAGAAAGCTTCACATTTGTCACAAATTCATGTATACTCAGCATCTAGATACACTGTCAGATATATACGATATATACATGAACCAGAAACCACAGTGTCTAATCCTATTTCCTTTACTTGTATAAAATCCAACCATTTCATCTTACAGGAATAAAGAAAAGCATATATAGTAGTATTTTACATAGCTGCATTTCATATACAGCTTGACAACTGGGCCAGCTAGTACCTGTAATTCTAATGGGTCTGCCATTTATATCACTGCATTTCAACAGCAATTTGCAAAGTAAACATTGAGTAACACTAAAAGAAAATCTTTGTTTAAACACCTGAAACATTTAAGGCAATGCATAGAACTAACAGAGATATAAAATGGAGTGAGATGGCATTTTCCAGTCATTACAGCATTGGCTGTGTGATAAAAGTTCTTCAAAGTTGTTCTTCATGCAGTGTTCCTCAGAAATTCAGTCTTAATTTTGCATGAATATGAAATAGAATTTGACATCTACTCTTGTAATGCTGTGCCTTTTCAGGGTAATTAGTCATATGTTTATGTTAGTTTTCTTGCATTATAATAACTGTGCACTAAGGTATGCAGCTCCAGTTGGCTTCCCCTGGCTTTGAGAGTTTATGATTCGTTACATGTACCATGCCCAGGAGATCAGCTAAAATATCCTGAGTTTCCTGTATACATTTAGATGGTCATTTTTGAAAATTTCTCAGGAAACACTGTTTTGCTTCCTGATTGCCCATTTTTACTTCCAGTCAGGGTAAAATTAGGTATCATTCATTGAAGTGGTCTAAGGGAAATTTTCAGTGGAAGATATTTGTTCTTATTGTCCCAGCTCAGTCTCCTCACACTCAGTTGAAAGCAGAAAATGATAAATGCCATATCCTGGCCAATACTCAGCATTTGACAGCTGGAGAGACTGCCGTCTCGTGTCAGAGCAGACAACTGTCTTGAAGGGTGTGTACTCTCAAGCTGTGGTTACAATTTTAACTTAATCGGCCTTCCTGGAAATGAATCATAGTCCCTTTGAGGATGCAGGCTCCTGCTCGTGCCCTGGTGTACCAAGCAGCTGCCATTGAATCATTTTCATCAGCCACTCCTTCATGCTAACCTTACTTTGCTAGCCATAAAAATGGTAAGAAAGTACTCCCTCTTAGCCTTCTTGTTGATACTTCTTTATTTAAAATTCTACACAGCATTTTTCAAACTTTATTATGGTTTGATTAAATTGATTTAACCAATGACCTCTACTTATTTATGGCCTTATTTGTTTTAAAGATGAAAATTCATTCATAGTTGCTTTAAAGCAATAGAGAGACAACCTGAAGATCTGCCTAATGTTAAATACATCATTATTTTTTCTTTACTACTTGGCTTCTTTTTCATTTCTTGTTGTAATTTTCATTGTTACCTATTCATTTGTGTGTGTCTTCGGGAAAGCTGCTCAATTTATTTAAATCTCAAGCTACCAATCTGCAAAACAAATATAATAAATCACCCCATATCAAGCTGATGGTGCTTAATTGTGTTTGTACAACATTTTGAGTTTCTCAGATGAAAACACAGTGTGATGTTATTACTGCTATTCTAAACTTTCCAAGCAAAATCCAGTTTTCTTATTCAGCTCTATTGTGAATGCAAACTATTTTCATTAGTTCTGCTGCATGCACATAAAACTAATCAAAACAACAAAAAATTCAGGTAAAGTATGCTGAAAAATAAGATCACTTTAGTAGCTTGAAATATAATATTATTGTAACAGTAATGTCGAAGACATTTGACAGGTGTAGAGAAGATCAAGCTTCTTTCTGTTTCAAATGACTAATCAGAGAAATTCCTCAGAACCTCCAGAGTCGAGTAGCAGTTGCATCCATTTCCAATTACTTGATTTCTTTTTTCCTTCTTTTCCCCTCCCCACTTTTTTTTTTTTTTTTTTTTTTTTTAGAAATTAAGAACAGAAGCTTCTGGGTCAAACTCAAAATGTATCTCAGTGTGCTTGGAAGTTATCCAAATAGTATTTGCCACAGTATTTTGTCTAGCCCTAAACGCTTTTCTTTTCATTATAAATTTGTAGTGTATGATACAATTAAATGCACTTCCTATGGAGCATCGAGGAAGTCTGGCTGTCTCTTTGGATGACTTTTTCAGCTTATTTCACACCATCATGTCTGCTGGCATAGTATCGTATAAGGGATATACAACATTTCAGCTATAGTTTTTGTATGTTTCTCCAAATAAAGAGTTACTAAAAACAGATTTCAAAACTAAAATTTTAGTATGACAATTGACACTGTAGAGCAGTGCTGTTTAGCCATCTGTGCATTTCCTTTATAATATTTTATCATTATAATATTTTATGCTTCTATTTTATATAATATTCATGTAATGTTCTGTATGTCACATTTAGAAGGCACAAGGGATTATTTTCTCTTTTCTCTGCTTAATAACCACACTCGTGTTAAGAACTGGGACCTAAAACCTTTCAGCCAAAACTTATCAGTTTGTCAACAGTGGAGATGCAGCAGCGGTGACGCTTGGTTTCATTTAATTTTCCTTTCTGTCTATGGCAATAGTGACTACTGAAATTAACTCAAGCAATTAATTGTTCTTACTTCCTTCACTTAAAAATGACTCCTGCCTTTGTAGGGAAGATGAGTGTTACTCTTTTTGTGGGGGTTTCTAACAAGAAGGGGTAATGACCGGAGCCACTGGTGAGTGTTGTGGCACGGGCTGCCTGTGATGGCTGCTGGAGCCGGTGGTGGCTGGATGCTGGCAGGTCCCTGTCATCCAGCCGGCATGAGCAGCAGGCATGCAGCATCTGGCGTCTGGCGAGCAGGACCGGCCCAGCCGATGTAGCACTGTTTGTAATGAGAAATCTAAACAGGGAATGGCAGCGAGGCATGACAGGAATGTGTTTCCATTGGAGAAGCCCGTGCAGAGAAAAAGCATAAGCAAAGCCATGTCCAGAAGGCCTTTCAGCTGGCCAGGACGGAAGACTGATGTTATTGTACATGGGCTGTCACGTTGCCAGCCTTGCCTCACGGGTTTGTTTTCTCTCATGCTCTCCCTCTCTCTCTCTCAATCCCTCTCTCCCTGCCTTCCTCCCGGGGCCGGCTGTTTGCTCAGGTGGACAGTGACACCGTTTGGAACGAGCTGCACTCGGCCGGGGCGGCACGCATGGCTGTGGGCTGTGTCATCGAGCTGGCGGCCCGCGTGGCCTCCCGGGAGCTGAAGGTGAGGTCCGGGCCGCGCTGTGGGTGGGAGAGCAGAGGCGGCGGACTGAAGTGGGGCTGAAGGGAGGCGTTGTTCAGCTGCTCTGCTCCAGCAGGGTGCCAGGAGGAGGGCTGGGAGGAAGTTCACGAAGGTGTGGCAGCTCTTCCAGTCCTCACTGGGGACAGTCTTGCTGTCTATATGAAGAAGCAGTTGTGGGTGCTCACAGTCCAGGATTGCCACAGCTAGAGGTGAAGTTGCTCATAACATGCACATCTCTGCAAGTGGCTGTGGCACTGCCTTTTGAAGTGTGTTTTTACAATATTTTGGACTTAATATGGTTGTTTAGTCATGTACGGAGCCTCAGTATACCACCCAGACAGAGGGGAGGCAAACAGTGGGAGTGCGGGAGAGGAGGAAGAGGAGGCGCTGGGGAGGACAGTGGTGGCCCAGGAGGTGCCTTTCTGCCAGGCTGGCTGCCCTCAGACTTCTGTCCCTGGCCCCCTTCCCTTTTCTGTCTCCATGCTGCACGATCTGCAAGGCATGATGTACAAAACCCAAATTATCCCCAGTCTAAACAATTTATAAAAAGTCCAGACCTGACGATCTTTTGACATTTTATTTGGTATTTTAACAGCCCCATTTAAAGGTACACCATATTCAGCTGGAGAACAGGCTCACCCCAATAAACGCTGGAGCTAAGATGTCTCCTTAATGAAACTGTTTATTCACTTTCCAAACCAAATACAATGGTTCAGTCCTGTTTCCCAAATCAAGACAGAAATAAATATTTCAGAACTAGCAATGTACAGTGATTTTAAAAATTCCAAATCTGAACTTGAGAATTTTCTTCCTGTATATCTGTCCTATTTCAAAATACATTAGCTATATATTTGAGGAAGAGTGCATCTGTTTATGTGTATATATACATAGATATAGAATATACAGGTACATAAATGATAGTGTGCTGATGTGAAATACAGTACTATACCTCTGACCCAATTGAATGTAGTTACTAAACTTTCATATTCAGACACCAATATCATTAGCCAGGTGCTACACAAAATGTACAAATTTTGAGATCTCAGCTAGAGCATAGGATGCATCATATGGGATCCTGTTGTGTATCCTCTCTGTTGTGTACTTTATCCCCATTAAGCTTTTTTTGGACACAGTAGGATTCAATACATAACTCACTGTGCATTATTCACACTAAACAGGACTAATGAAAGTGAAGAAAGACTTTTTAGCTAATTTTTACATTTGGCAACTGTAGAACATGTGTCAGTCTCTAACACATCATAAAAGCAGGTTTTGATAAGAATAATGAGATGCATCCTGTGTGCAGTTGACATGAGCAGGGTCCACTGCAGAATCTTTACCACTTAGATCTCTATCATTGTGGTGTCTTGCCACAGTATGAATGTTCTTGGTTGTTTATGGGTGTGTGATAGACAGTTGAAAAGAATCAAACATCAGCCACTGGAGAGACCTTGGTTGCTACTGGCATTGAACAGTCTCTGAACAATTATATTAAACTTAGTACTAGTTTGTAGGTTACTGTAAAATTACTGTTGATCCTAAACAGAATCTTTGTCTACAGTGCAGAGAATTGAAGCAGTCTTATGCAACCTGCAGTTAAAACATAGAAAAGGTAATTGTTAAAGATGTGCCAAGTAGCTGGTTTATATCAAATCATCAAGAAAATAGGAATGGAAAGGATTTGCTGTGAAATTTGTTGTGAAAGAGTACTGATGCCATTCCTGAAAGATGTTTATCTAATCTGTTCCTATACTTCCAGCATGAAGCCCAATGACTTACATGCCACCATGCCAGCTGTATGAACTAACAACCTGCATGTGGTATTTATAATTTAAGATTATGAAAATGTTATTCAGGTCCAATTAACAGAAGAAAAGCATGCTAGGAGAAGTTCTGGAAATGCACTGATCCTGACTTTAGCTATTTTGGCAGAGTCCTTCCCTGTTTGCCTTGTCACTGCATCTATACAAACCTGGATTTTGATGCAAGTGGTTCCCAATACCCTCATGCAGTAAATGACATTAGGGGGTTTGCAGTGTATTCTGAGGTTTTCTACATGGTGTTCAGGATGTGACTGTAGGTATCTGTAAGATTTTAGCCCCACAGATCTTTATGTTTCAACCTACCTCTCTGACTTCACATGTTGCTTTTCCATCTTGCTGCCAATTTTCCTCTAGAAATATATGCGTTGTATTGATCAGAAATTTCTAGTGTAGGGAAAAATGCCAATTCTGTAGTGTACTTGTGAAGATCTGAGGGCACATAAGTGAGCTGACCACTTCCATGTGCATTCATTGAGCAAATATGCATGTGAAGCAACCATTTGGAGCCAGTACTGTGAGCACTGAGTGAAAGGATTAAGCTGTGATGGGAATCTGGAATGATCTGCTGCAGCTTCAGAATCTTTGGATGACAAAAAAAGCACCTTCCACAAACTGTGTGTAAGCTATAACAGCTCTGCAACATGTAAACAGCAAGATGAGAGCAGTAAAGACACATGCTGTAGTTTTTCCCTGGAAGTTTTCCACAGTGGATTGCTATCAGAAGGTGCACTGTCAGTTGGTGTCATCTTAAGAAAAAAGAAAAAGTAAATTATGAGACAGGGCATACTGATTTGTTCTGAAATCCCCCAGTTCTCTGAGAAGAGCTGCATGTCCTGAATTTCACAGTGGCAGACTTAAAATACACAGCAAGGACTTCACAAAGGGCAGTGCTCCAGGTTGCGGCAAAAGGCGCAGTGGATTATCTACCCACTGCACTGGGGAATCACTGAAACAGCCACGGGGACATTAGGATAAGCTGAGTGAAACTATCTAGCATAGACAAAGCCTGAGACAAGAAGCCTCTTGAATGAGACACTGAAGACACTCGTTTAACAACTATTTTTCTGACATGAGAATTATCAAATTTGTCAGTGTAGCTGGGTATGAGCAGCCCAGATATTTCTTACAGCTTGATGAATCAATATGTATGTTTTTTCGAAGTCTAACATGATTTCTTAAAATTAAAATGAATATAATAGTATATTTTATGGACATGTATTCAATTAATTTATAAAATATATTATTTAAAATACTGAAGATGAATGTCTTCACTGCCTAGCTACAATGTAGAAACTAACAAACATAAACTGCCCTGTGTTGACTGGTAATCTGACATTTAAAGACCATTTCAGTAAGGAGAGAACGTTTCAATCTCTGTTTATTTCATGGTCTCTACTGATTTCGCTTGCTATCTCATACAGTGATAGTATAGACATATTCTTCTAAGAAAAGGTTTGAGACTACAAAATAGATCATGAAAGCCTGCAGAACAATTGAGAGATTCACTACAGAGCTGTGCATGAGTCAAACTCATATGCAAGGCGAAAGGTTCTTAACTTTGTTCTGAATTTCCTGAGATTATCAGTCCCATTTCACACAGGTCTCATCTGAGAACAGCAACATTTTGTTCATCTGATTTGGACAGTGCTCAAGAACTGAGAAGGAGTTAAGAGTTCTCTTCACTATTGTTCAAACCCCTTGTGAGACATCAGATTTCTTTGATCTCCTTGGCTAATGGGGAAAGCATCAATGTGACAGTGCTAAGGATGTAAAACAAAAGGGTTTACTGGAGTTCTACTGCTGCTGTAATAGTAAATTACTGTGTTGGTATTTTGCTTGGGTTTGTTGTGTTGTTTTGTTTTTCTTTAATCAGGACAAATTGCCCCTTCTCTGGAGAGTCTTAATATGGATGGTTTTTATTTAATTATATAAAAAAAAAACAAAACCAAAATTAAGGATTTGAGGGTTTGTTTTAGTAAAATAATGATCACTCACTGAGATCAATTTGATACACTTTTGAGATAATATTTAATAGATCATAAAGAATCACACCACTGAAGTATATAGTATGATAAATATGATGTCATACTGAATGCTATACTTTTTCTTTTTACATTTATTTATTTACATGCATGATGAATGTCATGGTGGCAATATTACAATAGGAGATAAGCCTAACTATAACATGAAGGTCACCTTTTTTTTGAGTGTTTTATAGTTTAGGAAACCTGCTGATACATGATAAGGAATTTATGTTGTATGGAATTGGTGCCACAGCTCTCCTGTATTTACCTTTGTTCCATTCTCATTTCCCTAATAGATTTATGTAGGTGGCTTTTAATAATCTGCTGGCTGACTACTGACCTTTAGAAGAGTGGAGTATGCGGAACTCAGTGAATACAATCCCACCACAGTCATTTGCTATGTTGAATAAACTATTTTAACAAATCAGATAAGTCTTAACCATTTGAGAAAGAAATGCAGGTAGTGCCCTGCAAATGACTTCTTGCATGCAATTTAGCTTGTGAATTTGGAAATCATTGTCTCTAGCCTCTAATAACTGCACCTTAAGAAGGAAGGCCCTAAAAGATCTTCATCAGTAGAGAGAACTTATATTTCCTGAAGTGTCTCCTAAGGATCTATTTACTCTATTGCATTGCCACAGGAAAATAAAGATGTGATAGAAATAAGTTGCTAAACGCTCACAGTGTCCCAGTGACTGCTCTGCAGTAATGAGGCAGATTTCAGGAGTGTGTGGTCTAATGACTTAGTGCTACTGGGAGGTGCTGTCTGGCCCTGCTTCACATTTATTTCCCAGCCGGGCCCAGCTATTACATCGACTCTGATGCTCAGCTTAGTTCACATCCCAGCCCTGACAGCATGCTACTTCACTCACAGGCAGCTAGGCACAAAGAGACTCTCTCCTTGCCTGCACTTGGCTATCCTGCACAGCAGGCTCTCCCCTCTTGCTGCTAAACTGGACGAGTACAGAGGTTGTTCAAACCCCACATTAGAAAAGTCTCAGAGGAAATTAAGGAGGGTTCCTGCGTCTGAGATCTCTCTTGATGTTCAGATTTCATTTGTAACTCTTGTTGCTTGCAGAGAATCTCACCTTCAGGACTTAGCTTGACAAATTACTGTTTTTTCTGAAAGACTTTAGGTTGCTGGTATTACCATTTTGTTAACCAAATTATTCATGCTGATGATGCCCCCTTTTATTGCCAAATATTAGGTATTTATTAAATGTTTATTGCTACTTTAAAGAAGTTGAAATTCAGATAGATGATTATGTTAGTATGATAATTTTGCAATATTTACACTATGTTGCATAATGTCCTTCAAAATGTTTGTTCTTTTAATGGTTGTTTTATTGTGTGCTGTTTTGTGAATATTAAGTATGTCTTAACTTCTTTTCTGATACCAAATTTTACATTTCTCTGGCTGTCCCTTAATATCTTGCAATTGACTGGCAGATAAAAAAAAGCCCCAAAAAACTAGCAGTGAAAAATATAATTTAAAAAGAGTATACCTAATAAAAACCTCTTCTCACAATAGGAGGTGACTTTCCATTATCATGGGCAACTCAGAGCCAGTGTGCATCATGGAACTGTTGAAAACCCAAAGGAACATTTCTGAAATGGTTTTCTTCAGCCTTAGATGACCCCATTCAGTGCTATTATAAGATGGAATTAATTACTTGAAGTACAATACCCATAATAAGGATTACTGACTAGTTTACTTTGCACATACTTTAAATATGTCAACATTGGTGATGGCAGCATTCTTTACTGTAATAAAAACACATAAGCACCATATATTTTTAATTTTACAAATTTGAGACAGAAGAGACATACACAATAAACTACAAAGAGCTGGTAGGATTTGTATAGTAATTCCCTATTTTAAAAAATCTGAATGAATTAAGAAGCATTTTTGAAAAAGAACATTTGAGAAAAATGGCACATAAGTTTAAAGGGTGGTCTGGGACTGTCTTGAACATCGCTTCAGATGAATTGAGTGAAGCACAAGCCCTTTCTCTACCTGGTCATATGTATGTGTGCACACACACACATGTAAAGTTGCCCTGTTGGTAGTTAGGGGTCATTTAAGAGAATGAAAGCAATTGAAAAGAGTTTTCTCCAAATCTGAATCTGATATGTTTCTGGGATGGTTCTTTCTGTTATGTCACATTGAATCAATACCAAAATAAACCTCCTGCATTTGTTCATTGCTGCTCTAATGTCTTTGTGTAATCCATGGATAACTTAAATTGAACTTGAAACTATCACTCCAATTGAGCTTGGTTATTACTGTCCTCAAGGCCTTTGTCACACAAGGCTATGGAGGGATCATCACACAGTAAATTGTACCAATCTAGTGAATAAGCAGAATTAGCTAAATCAACCCCCTCACTCCCCCAAGCTCTTAGTTTTCTAGTCTTGAAAGTATTCTGTGTAAAAGTCTCTCAACCATGTTTCACAGCTCTACTGCTATGATTTCTTAGAACAAAACCTAAGTATCTTTCCAAAGGAATAATAATCAAAAAAAGCTGAAAATAAATGTCCCTAGTCCCACAGCATCCTCCTTCCAGAAAAGCTTCAGTCCAGAGAATTTCCGTGCCTGATTGAACAGCACAGAACCCTACGCAGCTCCTCTGGTTGCCTACAGAAATCTCTTTTCCTAGGAAGTACTCTGTGCTTAGTTGCCTCCTGGACAGTACTGTGCTTGTAGGCTCTGCCCTACCCTTTTTTTTACCTCTCTGTCTCACCATCTGCCCTGTAATACTCTCAAAAAAAAAAAAAAAATCTGAGTGATGTGTGGCAGCCACAACCAGCTCTACACCCAGGCACAGCATTTTTAGCAATGCGCAGTGTGTAAGAAATGGCAACAAATGAATGCTTATTTTGCTAGTGTTAAAGATATGACTGATAAAAGCCATCAATCAGAGTTACTAATAAAGCCTTTTAGATAGTAGTTTGTACTCTTTGCTTTTACAAAGTTACAAAATTACAATATTTCATATGGAACCATTTCTTAGATACTTTATCCCAGCAATTATGGTTATATTTATAGCTGCATGTCTGTTATTATTTCATATAGTAGTATAACTTTAATTATATGTGTGGTACATAGCTTATCTCCATGACCACTCTGTTCTTAAAACTGTTTGCTTTCTTTCCTGATATAGTTAACACTAGTTGTGGCTAAGCAGGTCATCTTGGTTGTGTATAAGTTAGCTTGCAGCCACCAACTTCTCATGCGTATTTTCTGGTGCCATCCTTTTAGACCTTCAGGAAACCAGACAGGGAACTTTGTTGCCATCACAGAGTTAAATGTTTCATGTCCATTTCTATGTTCTTGGCCCCTACTAGCTTCCTCTGAAAGACAAAATGGTATACCCTCCTGTCCATTACTGTTTTCTTGTTAAATCTATGTGCTGCTAATACTGCTCTGTTAAATCATGGGTTCTTGTTCACTGCATTCGCAGACCCCCAGGCCCAGATACTGGCTTCTGCTCTGGTAGTATGAATAGGCTGTAAAATTGTCCTAAACTGGTACCTGAGGATTGTCTTGTCGTTATACCACTCACTCTTACGCTTACCCTCCCTGCTGGATGGCATAACTTGGCATCACATCACAGCATAAGTGACACTGGCAGGAATATGATTATCTGCTTCAAGGTGCCAGTTGCAAGAGGATTGTCGTAAGCAGACGAGACATAAAGCAGCCTGATGGATGTTTGTTATTGTAGGAATTAACTAAGCCACAGATAGCACTTTTAAGGATGCCACTAAGATCACTTCAGGGTTACACCCCGCCAGATACACTGTATGGAGCACCTCTTAAATTTAATGAAATAGGTTTGTATATAGCTTTATAGCTTTGTGAGAATAAAAACTTGTATATATATAAAACATAAGGAATATCAATTCTGACAGGAGCAATGGATACATTTCTGTATAACTAAAGATGTTTCTACAAAGAAATATTAGCTTCAGTGATTGGCTTCTCTTCTGAAAAGAAGCCTGTGCACACTGAAACAAAAATAAAACCTTTCCATTTAAAACAAGTGAATGTCCAAGAATGCCATTTTTAAGCACTTCTAATTTTAAGAGCTAAGAGCTAGATAAGTTAAGCAATTTAAACATGCAGAAAATAAAATCTTTAACACCTGGCTTTAGGAGGATGTTGCTGCTACTGCAGGAAATAATTAAAGCTCCATAAGTTTGAATAAGAACTGAGGAAGAACATGACTCTAGACCTATTGTTAAAATCTCACTTAAAGATGTGTCTCAATGTCTACTTTATGGACCACATAACCTAAATACTCACACAAGTATGCAAAGAATATTTAGAAATTCATCCCTACATTCAAGAAGTAGTTGAATCTGAGATTTCTACTGCTTGTAGAAGTAAGTGCTTTTGGAGTGCCTAATGGGGTTTACTCATATTTCTTGCATGACACTGGCTTTTCTTGGAGTCAACAGAAACCTGAGCATACCTTAAGTGTGAGGCTAACTGGATTGCTTTTAGTCCACTTGGAACCTAGGTGGAGCAAGCTACTTACTGTCAAACAAAGGGAAGAGCTGCATGACACCTTGCTACATTCACCACATACTGCTCTAGGGAAAAACTGTCTAGGTCTGGTTTTACCCCCTTGTATAATAGAAACACCAGTGGAACTCTATTAGGGATGTTCAGTCGCAAGGCCTGGAGTAGCCACCTGTGTTGTGATATTGTCTTGAGAGTTGTCTTGAAGAGGTTCAGAGGGAGATATAGTAGAAACCCAAGCATGTTGTAGCCCAACACTGTAACTCAGCATGCTACAGAAAGGAATCAACTAAACCACCAAAGACAAGAAGGCCACAGTAGGATGCACACCTCTGTTCTTTGGAAATCAGGCATCCAACTACCTATTTGGAGTTACGAAAGAGAGAAAACTTACTGTGGAAAAAGAGTAATATTTTTTCTTGGTTTTCATTAGTGATCCAACTAAGTAGGTCTATCTGCAATGGATCTTCTTTGTAAACTGAGTTTTGGCAGACTTCTCTTTGTTCAAATATGTGCAGGTTTTAGAATATCTATATTCAGGCTTTACTCTTTAACCTCAATTTTAACTAAAGGTAATCATATAATGGCACAGACATGAATCCTTTTCCTAATGTTCATGTCTGTCAGACAGTTTAATGCTCTGTCTACATATAAAGGTGTCTGTATCCTAGTATAAATAAGGTTCTGTATAAAATGCTTTGAATTTATGTGTGTTGGCTTCATTTAAAACATAGTGCTCTATGTTAGTCTTTCTATCTTTAAAGCAGATTTTTACCTTTCTGTCTACTGTTCTGAGCTCACTGTCTGGTATTTAAATATTGTCTAAATAAATTAATGTTCCGTTCTACTAATGTACAGTGTGTTCATAGAAAGTTTGAAAGTAGAAGAAATAAAGTGTTCTATCAATTGAAAGGTTTCTGTTAATACTGTCTAGTAACTAGTTTTCAGTGCTTAGTAAAATTTGATTATATTATATGCTTTATCATCAATATAATATATGCACTATATTTTAAAAAAAGAAAATTTCCCATGTGAATACTGAACTCCTTCTAATGTAAAAGCACATATAAAATGGTCACAACACTGATGCAAATGTCCATGCTTATGGAGAACTGTAGTAGCCAACTTAAGCCCTGATAGGAGAAACTAGCTAGCTATAAGAAAACAGGCCTTCCAAACAGTTGTGTCAAAGTAAGAGAACAGAAAAGAGAAGCCTATACTGTAACTATTATGTTGTCAAAACCAGCAGTGTTGATTTTTTCTGTCTCTATATTGCTGCAAAAACTCCTCACAGATATAATCATCTTAACTATTTTTGATCATTTGGGAATGCTGATAAAGTTAGATGATAATGATCTGTGAGCTGAGCAGGGGCAGCTATAAGCCTTGCATGGACTTTTTCCAAATTCTTACAAATATCAAGAGAACAAAATAAAGGTAGCATGATGCTCTGCCGCTAGTAATACCCTCTTCTCTAAATCTGCTTTCACTTTGTTATCTACACATTCCTCAGCAGACACATACTTTTTTTCTCATAGACACTACAAAAGAATTCTTCACAGAATTCTTCTCTAAGTCATGTTTTGTGTGAAAAGGAAATATTAAAAATCCTCAGAAGGATAAGGATAGGGGTTTAGCTTAGAGTGTAAAGCTGGTTTGGTTCTGCAGATTAGTGAGGCTCACAAGGCTTTTTTTTTTTCTTTTTTTTTTTTTTTTTGATGGTGTGTTTGATCTATAGGCAATTTATAATCCACCTCCAGGAATGCTTGCCTAAATATGAACATATATGTTTGTTCTGACTCTAGTATTTTTTGTTTGATTTGTTTTGGGGTTTTTTTGGTTGGTTGTTTTTGTTTGGATTTTTTTTTCTTTGCTTGTTTGTTTGTATGGATTTGTTTTGGGTTTTTTTTAATATGAATATTTAATGAAAAATAAGGCATGTGTCAAATCCCCCAGATTCTTTAAATGGTGGCTGGAAGAATCACCCTTACAGATGTACTTCATTTGCGTTATAGTTTAAGTTTGCTCTAGTCTGATAGAAGTTTGGCCACACTCCACAAAAATCTTGGATTACACTTAGCAGCAAACTATATGAGATAGCCTGGTAGTATTTCCTAATAAATTAATAAAATTAATGCCAGTGAAACAACATAGGTAGACAATTGCACAGGTACACACAAACACACATTCATAAGACTGTAAATAAACAGATTTCACAGTCAGTATCGTAACTCTATTAACCACCTTATTTACATTTTTTATTATCTTGCTCCTTATTTACATGAAAGTGTAGTGATTATCATGTTTGTTTCAGATAAGTAAAAGCTGAAACATTAACGTTTGCCTAGTTTAAGTATATCAAACTGGATTACTGTAATACTGATTATTTAAATATAGAAATTCTCCATCCTTTTTATTTCTTTCCACTGCTCTCTGAAAATCACATGCTTGGTTGGTCTTCCAGCCAAATGTTGTTTCTATGAGACTGCTTGAAAATGCAAGTCTGATGATGTACTGATGCACAGATTAGAATTACTTATTTTTATGTATATGTTGTTTGGCATTAATTTGATGTCAGATAGAAGAAAATATACAGCTGAATAGAAGAGACTAACTGTCTTGAATAGTTGAACTAAAGAGTAAATTTGATGAAGTAATAGTGTTACTTCTGAATCTGACTGTTGTAAAAGAAATTTGGTATGATACACACTCTTATGTGACACTGCTTCTTGAATAAATAATCTGATTTTCTGAACAGAACTACCTTGACAGTACTTCTACATTCTCCCTTTACCTTACCCACACTGAAAGGAGGAAAATTCAATTTTTCTTTTACCTTCAGTGACACTAGAGGCAAAAAATACCTTGATCGCCACTGGTCCTAGTGTTGTATTTCATTAAATTTCTATACAATTCTAGAAAGTGTATTAGAAATTGACTTTGGGGAATCTATTAAACTTGTTAGCTTGGCAGGTTCCCAAGTTTAATTTATGGTTTGGAGAAATATGGGATATTCATTGACACCCTTTCTCTGCGGCTGGGAATTACACGTGTGTGAATTTGTCATTTAGCCCATAGAGAAGGTAGGGTCAACACTGACCAATCATGTAAAATATATACCTCAAGCTACTTTTATGTTGAAACATCTCAAGCTACAGCAATGTAAGATTACATGAACTTAGATCAAGAGTGTATCAGTGGATTCTGCTTTCTTTTAAATGTGAATTGTAGGCAGCAGAATTGATAACAACGGCTGCCTTTTTCCTGTTCTTTAGATCACATTGCATGTGTATGTAAATATGTGCATGTGTATATTTATATAAGTTTATGTGCCACTCTTCTCAAATATATTATTTCTGGCAGTACTATGAAAGAGTGATTGGACAGAAAAGGTCCTCAAGAGCCTCTAATAGATTTCAATCCAGTCTGCCTGCTGCTCTGTTTTGCACTGAGTCAAGTATTTTTTTAAGCTGATAATTGAAAACCTATCTTGTTCCTACAGAATGGCTTTGCTGTTGTAAGGCCCCCAGGCCATCATGCTGAAGAATCAACAGCCATGTAAGTACCAGGGAATATTGCCCATCTTGGAGCACTAAGGTTACTGGCAATCACCTGTGCTGTGCATGTCTCTGAAGAAATGTAATTGTTAGCAGATGACTGAAAAGGCTTTCTAGATACTCCCAGAAGCAGATTTATGGCCTCAGAGATCATATAGCATTTTTCAAAATGCTCTGAACATTATTTATAGCTGTTTTCCTGACTGATTTGCTTTCTTATTCCTGTTCTTCTCTATTCCACAGGGGGTTCTGCTTTTTTAATTCGATTGCAATTACTGCCAAATACTTGAGAGACAAGCTAAACGTAGGCAAGATATTGATTGTAGATCTGGTATGTATTCTTGGCAAGCATCACACTTCCAGTGCATCTAGATAAAAGATAATGAATTTGTATTTATATGTCAGACTTTCCTGGTTTTAATACTTACTAGTAACAAAGGTGTGCATTTCCTCTGATTTTGGGAACTCATTAAAGCCAGGATGGCAGTACTGAAGCCATAAACATCTATGTTTCACTTTAATGGTGTTAACTGCAATTTAATGAGAAGAAGGTACAGATCAGGGCAACTTTTATGGTCCTTAAATGAATTGATACTTCCACCATTAAAATAACGCTACAGAACCCAAGTTTACTTCTCCCTACAGAATACAAACTTTAAATAGTCAGATGTGCTTTAAAGAATGTTGTTGTTTTGGTAACCAAATTGGCCACTTCCCTCAGCTAGCAATGATTCGACTTGTTGTGTAACTTCAATATTATTAAACAAATCAACAGGTCATGCCTTCTAAGAAGTTTTCAAGTCATGTATGCCAGCTTTTGATGGTTCCCTGAAGGAAAGCTACGTGATTAAAAATCCACTTTGTTGGATTAGTCTTGTATTTTAATAGAAGGCGTTCTTACCCAATACTTTATATGTTTAACAAATGGATTATTTAAATGCAGATGACATTTGACATGTTGTCTATATTATTTTCATGAATAATGAATTGGAGTTCTGCCTTGCACTTAAAGGATCAGCCCAATGCACAGACCAAGGAAAGTTGAATGCTGATTTATGAGCACCATTTTTGTTTTCCTACAGTTCATGAGGAGGTGTAATAGGGTGTCTGACAAAGCATAGACAGGAAATGAACCCTGGCATCAAAACCTAACCTGTTACAGCTGTACTTAATTAATTTTTGCAGGTGATAACAGATTTAAAGACAAAATATGTTAAAGGGTTTTTGAAGTGCAGGGCTTAATAGTCTAAATCTTGTTCATATCTGCACTCGTAATTAAATCTTATTGTGAAGTCATGGCCTTACCATCTAGCACTTTTGTTCAGTTAAACATGTACTGGCTGTTGAAGAGAAGCAGAGGAAGGGGGTGTGGGAGAAGGAGTGGCAAGTGAAAAATGAGTGGTAGAAGAAGTATATGGTAGGTTAAATATTCTTAAAATGTTTTTCAAATATTTCTCAGAATGTTCTATTATCAATTAGAAAAATAATTCTAACTGCAAGAATATTTTTGAAGATTTCCCTTCCACTGTGTATTGTATCTCTTTGCTGACTTGAATCTTAGAGTTCATTGAGTTTTACTGCTGTAAATACTGGCCAAAAGTGAACTCTATGTTTATGCTTGTTTTTTAATAGGAAAAGCCTATTCAAACTTTATATTTTGTGAATGTTTCTAAGTCCTTTTGATTGTAAACATTACATTTGCATTGTCGGGAAAAGAAACCAATTCCATTTGACCTGCTTAGCCAATAAGCACTTGGGAATTCAGCTTCCAATTTTTCAAGGAAAAGTTAAATGTACAAATCTTTACCTGTGCAAATGATTACCTGTGTAGCTGCCTGTCCTTACCTAGGAAAGTGAGTAGGAAATACCAACTTCTCTCTGACTCTGTCCCATTGGCCAGAATAACTCAGCTGTTGAAAACGGAGAAGAAATATGGCTGACACAGATTACTTCATTCCTGCAACAGTTGCAGTCCAGTCCCTAGCCTGCTCTATGATCAGCACAATGATGTACAAAAATTCATATGGAAAATTTCTTATGTATGCAAACTACAGATATATTGAAGTCCAAATGAAATGAATTAACAGATTAATAGTGACGTCTTTATGCCTACCAACAGAGTTTTGAGCATCTGAAGGAAAGACTGGAATTACAGATGTTAGACTTGAAGTTAACCTTTAAGACTATATTTTGATAGTGTCTACCACAGCAGGACCCCATGCAGATTGGCAGCTATACATGATACTACAATGTAAATATTAAAAAGTAATATTCAGTCCCATACATTAAAACTGTAGTCTAGTTACAAATCAAGTGTAGTCTTCATAGCAGCTACATGTGTTCATACATAATTTTTTAACTTTTTAATTTTCAATCATTCCTTCATTTATTTCTACACTAAAATAAAAGACCTCTTTTTCAGCTTTTCTTTTGTTATTCCACCATTTGAATAAATCTCCATTTTTGAACTGACTTATATACCCAGAATACATTTGATCTGCTAAGGGCAGAATATGAACACATTTCTCATGTAGTAACATCCGCAGTCTTAAACAACACACTCCTTTGTCTAACCAGAGAAGTTACTGCTCTTCAAAACTCAGTAATCCTTGTTGGAATTAAAGTTTAGACAAGAAAGCTAGCAGAATTTTATGTATTTGAATAATAAAAATTTGAATAATAAATCTTTTCTAAAAGTTCTTTCTATGCTTATTTAATATTTTTTCTTCTCATTTGAAAAATGTTACAGTAAAAATATATCTAAAGCCCCAAACATGCATGGAAAAGAAAGACTAATTAAAATAAAAATGAAGTCCTAATATGTTTTTATCCATAGTCTCTGCAGATCTATCTGTATGGCCAACAGAACTTCTCAGATTGTTGTTACAATTCTTGTTCCAAGATCATCCATATCATAGAATCATAGAATAGTTAGGGTTGGAAAGGACCTTAAGATCATCTAGTTCTAACCCCCCTGCCATGGGCAGGGACACCCCACACTAAACCATGTCACCCAAGGCCTCATCCAACCTGACCTTGAACACCACCAAGGATGGAGCATTCACAACCTCCCTGGACAACCCATTCCAGTGCCTCACCACCCGCTCAGTAAAGAACTTCTTCCTTATATCCAATCTAAACTTCCCCTGTTTAAGTTTGAACCTGTTACCCCTTGTCCTGTCACTACAGTCCCTGATGAAGAGTCCCTCCCCAGCATCCTTGTAGGCCCCCTTCAGATACCGGAAGGCTGCCATGAGGTCTTCATGCAGCCTTCTCCATATGTGCAGCCTTCATCCATATGTGCATGTACGTTAGCATGCTTTGGGTCTGGAGTAAACCAATTAATTCTGTCACAGTTGAAGACTGAATGGGATTCTGGGGTTAGTCTTCATTCCAAATTTTACTTCATTGCCGGTCAGAGCCCTCTAATCCTATGCTGGCTGCCTTCAAATCTCCAACACACTTACAGCAGTGTGTGCTCCCTTGTACCTCCAAAATATGTTACATTTAACTCTGGCATTAAGTTATAGTTGGGCTGTAACTTTATCCCCATGTTGTTTCAAGTACTTTCAACTGAGGGAAGAAAAGTAACTATTATAATATTACCCTACAGAGGTCCCAAAGGAGGTCCAAGTGAAGCACAATGCTGTACAAGTAAGACTCAATCAATGTAGAGTCCTGAACAATGTGGGTGAAGGTCATGGGCTAGACCAGATGGCGCAGAACACAAGCAATGCACAGTGCTTGCTGTGCCATTGGCAGCACACACATAACTTCAACCTTCCTGGAGTCTAGATATCCTGAGGAAAATGTGAGCATTGTTTCTGTGATACTAAATTTGGTTCAGACCTCTTAGCGTCCATAAAATGCAGTCTCAGTTATAGTGTTGCCATCCAGACACTTTTTCTGTACTCCTTCTGAATTCTCTCATTATATGAGAAATTTCAAAAGGATGACTTAAGGAAAGAGAATCAGTAATATTCATAATTTTTCAACTTCTTACAAATGTAGGGGACAAACTTACAAAAAAGACTCAACTTTCTTTTGCTGAAAGGCAAGTGGATTTTCAATTTTCACTTGTAAATCTTCTTGCATGTCTAACCACATAGTACAATAGTAGAACTGTGAAAACAAAACTAAAAAAGAGGAAAAGTCAACATCATCTGCCTTTGTTATGCAGATATACCGTCAGCATTTCTTTTCCAGTATTTCATTTCCAGTATTTCATTTAATGACAGAATTTCTTTTCACTGGCATTATACAATGTTTGAAATATGGAGACTGGCCAAGGTCACTCCTTGATTGGGGAAGGCACCATCCTATCTGCCAGATGATTTAATAGCTAATGAGATCATATTCCTATGTCTTCAACTGTTGCCGTCATGATTTTGCAAAAATGAAGTATGAAGTCCTTTCTGCATCTGGCATCTCTTTTGATGTGGATCTAACTGCTGAGGGACTGAACTGAACTGAGTGTTTCAAGAAAGCCAATTTACTCAGCTGGTCACAGAGCCTTTGACCTCAATAGTGGAACTTGGCAAATCAATGAATATACTTATGTTTAGTGTTCTGTCAAGAATTGTGAAAAAGCTCTGTAAACCATAGATCCTTCTGCAAAATACTAGTTTGTAGTTTAAACATTAGTCTTTCTTCAGAGGCCAATGAGGCTAGTTAATTAAGCCTGAGGGGTTATGAACTGTTGGCAGTTAATAAGTCATAAAATTCCTCCATAAAACAGGATGTTAGATTCCATCACTGAGGCAAGGAGTACAAAGAGCCGGTGTATAAATATCTAATTGTACAAAAGGACTGGGATTTCTCACTGACTGCTCATCTGGAGTCTCCAGGGCACGCTCGCTATAGTTTCCTGATTTTTAGAAGCCAGTTTAAAAAATGAGTGCATTAAAGAGTAATTTGCCTGAAAGTTCAGGAAGTATGGGGTGGTGAAGGGAGGGGGAAAAGAAAGACAAAAGGAGGGCAAGGGAGAGGGAAAGAAACTGGCGGGGGGGGGGGTAAAAGAAAGCAGAAGTGAGCTCTCTACACTGAGTTGGACATTATTACATTTGTCATCTGTTTTCTTTCTCCTTTAGGATGTTCACCATGGCAACGGTACACAGCAAGCTTTTTATGCTGACCCCAGTATCCTGTATGTTTCCCTCCATCGCTATGATGAAGGCAACTTCTTCCCTGGCAGTGGAGCCCCAAATGAGGTTAGGTTTATTTCTTTAGAGCCCCATTCTTATTTGTATCTTTCAGGTAATTGCGTTGCATGATTGCCCCTAATTTTCTTGTCCTTCTCTGGTTCCTTAAATTACGCCAGATTACCAAATTGTCTACTGGGAGCAGGGGACCAGTGGAGAACAAGTGCATAACCCAGAGCAGTCCCTGTGAAACAAGGCTGGGTTGATCTGACATGTTGTTTGATGTTTGTTTCTGAAGCACACAAGAACTATTTCTTCCCCACCCCCCACCCCCCATGCTTTCCCTCTCTTTTCCCCCTTCTTTTTTCTCCTCTTCACTCTTTTTAGCATTTTATTCCTATTTTTCAGGTTGGAAGTGGCCCTGGTGAAGGTTATAACATAAATATTGCTTGGACAGGTGGCTTGGATCCTCCTATGGGTGATGTTGAGTATCTCACAGCATTCAGGTTTGTACCTTTTTCTTTTAAAGTTCTGAAAACTGGATGTAGAACATAAGCACATGAACAAAAGCTAATGAAATTTTGCAAGACAGGAGAATGACTCAGGGTGAAACTAATTTAATGTTGGTATCCAAGTATACAAAAGCTTAGTAAATGATAAAAATGGATAATTTGTTGTGATCATCCACTCAGAATAATAATTTAAAAAAAACTATTTAATCAGTCACTCATTTTATCATTATTATATCATACCAGTAAAATGACTTTGAGCTTGTTCACTTCTCTACCTACAGAATTTAAATGTAAGCAATTATATCGGGCAGAAGAAAATTACTGTTCACACTCACATCAGTTGCAGTTACACGCAAGTAAAGAAGATGATAGAAAGCAATATGAAGTATGGTCCAAATCCAACATTCCTCATTCACTTAAAAGTCTCATTGTGATGACACAGATTTGACCAATTGGCTTTTTCTATGAAATGCAGTAAAGTGTAATTTACTTAGAAGTAAATAACTTCTATTGTGAAAATGAAGTTAATTGTGAAATGTCTCAGTAAAAATGACAGGAAATATTGCATGCATGAAAGTATTTCTCTTTACTTTCAATAGCTTATTCTAAATGAAATTTTATTCTTTCATAGGTAATGCGTCATAATTTTTAGTCTTATTTTTATGGGACCAGAGGAGATAAAAGCTGTTTAAAACACACTCTTTTAGACTTTCAGTAGTCCTGCCTTACCTACGCCATTTTCTTGCATTATAAGTAGTCCAGTGAAGGGTTTAGTGGGCACTCACATTTCAAGACAGGGCAAAGGCTACATGTTTGAAAAGTGGAAACTGATATGCAAGAAAGGCAATGAGACAACGTATTTCCAGTCACTTTCAAGACTTCTAGTTTGAAGTAGTGCATTTATCTTATATAGCTTTCGACTATATTCTATTGATAATGCATCACAAAAAATATAAACCCTTTTTTTTTCCTTTTCTGTAGCATTCCTGTGCAGTCCATGCAATAATATGCAGAGGATCAGATAACAACATACCTGAATTCAAAGTATAAGCCCTAGACACAGAAACAGCATTACACATTCACAGTATCCCACTGTTTGTGTGGAAAAGGTTTCAATTTTATTTACAATATTTGCCTGTATTTAGAAAGAGTCTAAATAAATAGTGGCAGGCTCCAAAGTTTGTACTCTTCTGTATTTCCTCAAGCTCTTTCCAAGATCTTCCTTATCCTTTGATGAGATTTTTGCTGAAGTTAGGGGACTGGATGGTTAAAATCACTGCTATTAGTGTCTGATATCAATATATCTGGTATGATCATCCCAAAAATCTTGGTTTGGATCCAACTTGTCCCAGTAATGGTATAGGTAATCTGGCCATCTAATACTGTGGAGAATGGTGGTCCCAATTTATTGAACAAAAGATTCACGTAACTGACTGCAACCGTAATGGGCACCCCTGGTATCCTGACAACAAATACCTGGGCTTAATAATGCCTTGTCAAACATGTACTTTGCAGTTCTATTTTAAGACACGCTAGTGAATAGTTTGGAGCAGCTAATATTGCTGCTGTACCTATTACTCTGCTTCAGTTTTAAAGGGATTTCAATATCTGTTCCTGAGCAAAGCAGCACTATTCAGGAAAATAAAATTCATGTCAGCTACTACATGCTAGCTGATCATTTGCAGACATACCACTAATATAAATGCTTAATTTTTTTATTTTATTTTAATGCAGGTAAGTTCAAAGTCAAGTTTGAAATCTGCCTTAAAAGAATTGCTGATGATGCAAAATTTAATGCTTCTCTTTTCAATATATACGTTTAACGTCACAATTAATGTTGTAATTAATGTGAAGGTTATATTTTTTAATATAATGCTGTTGACTGATTGCAATAGTTATTGCTGTTTTCCTTTTCTCCAAAACAGTAGGATCAACATGAAATGTTTTCCTACACCCTAAGACCATTTTTGCTTGAGCACAGTCATTGTGCCCTATCTAGGGATTATTGATATGGATTTGGTATGACTGGTATGACAAATCTGAATGGGGATCAATGAAGCAAACAGCATGGAACTTTGAAGGGTGAATAGAAAAATCTGTAAGTTACATAAGAAGAACAAGGTAGCTATTTTATGTGCATCTGGTCTGAATGTTAGCTAAATTTATGACTCCTAGTAAAGAGACAATCTGTAGAACAGAATCTAGCCCTGCTATTATCCAAAATTTCAAACATCGTATAGCCTGTGTTCTCAGTTTTGCCAGAATTGTGAGACAGTCAAGAAAGATCCACAGTTCAGTCATTTAGCCATAGATAGAAAGGTACAGTCTTCAAGAATTTCAATAGAAGAGCTGCTGAAATACCCCGCAAGTCAGCTGTTGTTTTGGAGTTTTGACCTGCAACAGGTCAGTTTTTTGGAAAATAAACAATGAGTTATGTAGATAGGAAAATAGGCTTGATTTTTCTTCCTTTTTTTTTTTTTTTTTTTTTTTTTTTTTTTAGATAAATTGATTTCAGAGACAGATTTACAGGGAAGATCCAAGATCCAATCTAAGGGATGGGTAAAATGTTGAACATCCTCGATTTTAAGACAAAAATAAGGGACAAAGTGGAGAGATTTTCTCTTCATACCTACTCTCCAGTAGACAGAGGGGTTATGCAGTTTTCCATCCCTAGCAAAGTCAGGAGAGATGGTTAGTGAAAGTCCTCTGCAAAATATCGAAGGTGTGAGTAAGTTTACAGATAGGTGGAGCCTGTATGGTAAGAAGCTGAAGTTTCCTGTTTTCTGCCTGCCTTGGAAGCCTAACCTTTTGAGCTGTTAGGAACTGAGAAATTTGCATTAAAATCATCTAAAGCTCCCTAGGGGGTACATATAACCTTCACTTTCTCACCAGCAGAGCCCTAGTTTCTTTCCAGAATTGCACCAAGCACATATTTGAAGTGCCAGCAGCCATGACACTAGGTAGCTTGTTATTGCTTGATTGACTGTCAAATTTCACATTCTTCTGAATGATGTCCACAGAAATAGAGAGCGAGGCTTTTTTCTGACTCAGGAGTTTTGTCCATAATAATGTATTATATAAGATGATGTAATTGATATCAGGTATATTGTTCACGGGCCAGAATCTATTTGTAGAACAATGTAAGTATTAACATACAGACAAATGTAGGGAGCTGAATATAACTTATTTTACTCTGCATAAATTGCTAGATGAATCTATTTTAAGTACATCTCGTTGGGACTGAATGAGATTCCACCTCAGTCTTCCTCCACACTGTCCAAGAGAAAATATTTCTATTTCTTCAGGGAAAAGCAACTTTCATGTGTAAAAATGCAGAAAATTTGAATATGAGTTAGAGGCATAACTGAATAATCACTTCAAAGGCATGCTGAGTGAGTGGCTCCTGTGGGACTTTGTTGTGAAACAGGAAAAATTATGGTGCTGGTTTGTGTTTGCCATTTTAATTTCAGTGCTACATGAAGAGACTTTATTGCATTTTTAAACTAACTCTAGTACAAAATAAAATTTAAATGTCTGTAACTGGATTGAAGATGAAGATTGCTCTTTCATGTGTAAAAGAATACGTTTTCCTTTCCATTTCTTTCCCATTTCTACTAAGAAAATATATTTGCCTGTGTTAACTGCAAGGACGTATTATAAAATGTAGGAGAGAGGTTTCTCTAGAATGGAAAAGAACTGTAGTAATTAAATCACTGTACCTTTTAATTTTTCCAGAAAAGTTTTGTTTGAGGTTTACCATAGTTAAGCAACTTGTCTACAAAAATTCTTGAAATAATGTCCTTTTTCTAAAGTGCAGGCATCTCTTCTTTTCCCCTGTTAACCAAAGCACAGTTCTCCATTATTTTCAAGGCTTCATGTATCCTTCCCTTTAGAGAGTTTTGTTTCATCATTTACTGCCATCTATTCAGGTTAAATTTGCTTTAATCTCTTTGAAAGCAATAGAAGATGGTGGCTCTTTTCTAAGAGGATAATTCTACATGAGTTTATGAGTATGTAATCCAGTCTCTTCTGCCAACAGTTATAGAAAAAATAAGAGCAATGGTTGACTACTAATGTTCAAATAATTATTTTCATAAGCTCTGCATTTTACCAGATGGGCTCAGTGAAGGAGGCAGCAGACAGAGGCTTAGGTCTGTGTTGTACATGCACACATGTATATGTATATACTTGGAGTTTACAGAAGACAGGCGAGATGTGCTTCTATAGAGCAGAATATAGAAGATGCAGGAGGCAGCGGGAACAAATGTGAGTGCTTAGGAGAGTCAGGGAGAAGCAAGAGAGAGAATGAGACTGGGGTGTGCCTTCCAACTGCTTTGCACTGCTTTTATTTAACAAAGGAGCTGTAAATTTAACTTAACCAGCCAGTATGCATTGGCTGCTTTTCTCTACTCCAGAGTAGCATAAAACAGCCACAGCATATCAATGAACTTGGCCATAAAATCTTACATAAAATGAAATGTATGTGTGTGTGTGCTTCTTGGAATGATTAGAAATAGCTCATGATAATATTATCTTTGAGTTCTAATTTTTAGCAGTCACATGTATGACTTTAATTTAAGGAGGTGAGCAAATTCAAAAGGCATAGGTGATGTTAAGTCACAGTTAAGGATGAATTATATCCATGATTCAATTTAAAATACAGGACAAAATTTATAATTGTCCCCAAAATAATAATTTTATCTAAAAAGAATTCAAAATTAAAATCATACTTGAAAACACATATGTTAAAGTGTAAAAATGAAAGAAAAGTTATGCAGAAAATCTTCACTCTGTCTTACAGTTCTCAGTGCTTGTTTTGGGAGAAAATAAATGTGTCTAAAATTCTGTATTTTGAACTCTGATATATTCATTGCAGTCTTGTGGACTTAAACATCATAGTTAAATTTGTTTGAGAGATTGCATTGATGTATACCAATCCTTTTTGTGTCTTATTTGTGTTTTTTCTGATCTGATGGCATTTAATTTTGACACTTCAAACGAAAAACTTTGTAAATGTAGTTTTGTTGGTTTTCAAATATATTCTTCTTTTCATATTCTTCTGTTTCAGCATAGATACTGATATGAATTTCTTTGACTCTTTAAGTTACAATTTGATACATAAACTCTATAGAGAACACTATATGGCTCCATTTTCCTTTTTTTTCATATAAGTATACATAGTGTATTTGTATATATTATTTTAATTTGCCTTTAAATTTCACTTTTATAACTTTTTGTTCACTAAGGAATTAGAGATAACTAATTTTCTGTATATCCTATTGGTATTGAATTTAATGGTCTTAATGTGAGTCTGAAAAACAAAAGTTATTTGTTTCAGCTCAAATAATTAGGCTTCCACTTTCATTAAATGTCTGTTCATGCTGTACATGTGTAGATGAAATGCGTATTCTTGGTTATCCATATTTATTATTTTTAGTATATTTGCATTATCTGTGTCATTTCCTTTCCTATTTGTAGTCTCTCAAACTACAATATTTCTAGTCTTTTCAATCTCTCTTCATTTAGAAATATATCCAGTTGCCAAGTCATTTTAATTGCTCATCTCTGAAGCTCTGCTGTTTTATAGAAATGAGCAAAATACACCACATGAGGGCGAACCATCGATTTATATTATTTTGAATATTATCATGGCTTTCTTTGACACCACTGTTCTGCAATATTGTATAACTCTGAGTAGAAATCTAGTTTCTGGTAAGCAAAAGAATGTAAGACACAAAAGTCAACATTTTTCCTAGCTCTACCTATTTACAGCAAGCCATAGAACAGTGGTGTACTGTGATAATGTTTAATGAATTCCACCAAGAACAGCTTTTGAGAAAAAAATGTTCTTTTAAACAATAATTTTAAATACCCATAACTTAATGCTATTAATTTTTATGACTGTAATCTCCAGGAGCTGCTGCTGAGGCTGTATTATGCTAGACTGGGTCTAAAAAAAGTGTGGTAAGACCCAGTTTCTGCTTAAAATATGAAGAGATAAAAAGACAAAAGTGTGGGAGAGGAAATAAAAAAGCCAAGTTAGCTGCTCAGTCTCATGAGTCAAGGAAAGAACTTGAAGGAGACAGAACTAACATCTTCAGAACTGTATTATGTCATCAGTGAACTCCATTGGCAGTAGCCTCAGATGAGCAAAATGCGATATTCATATATACTGATGGAAATAAATTATTTCTCAATATTTTGCTTTACAATAACTCATGAAGATTATCCCAGCTATTGCGCTTTCTTTTTCCTATTTGCTGACAGCAATGTATTCAGCGTTCCATGCACAAAGAGGAAGGCAGAATCTCTGAGTCATATGTATGACAGGCAGATAGTGATTTACCCAAATGTAGATGGACATTATTGAGGGTGCTAATCATCCACAATCCTTCTGCACTGTCATAGGCATAGTACTGCTTTTATGAAGAAAAGTATAGCTGACCAGAACACAGTCATGGAAGCTCTAGGAAATCTATACAATGATTTCTGTATAGATGTATATAGTTTGCCCTCAATCACTCACAGCATTCTTCGGAGTCATAAGTTAACAGTTTCAATCAGTTTTTAATATCTGATTTTGTCTACTTCTTCCAAGATTCCTTTAAAAATGAGCATTTTAACCAGGGATATCTTTCTTTTCCCTTCTGATGTAGAAAATGTCTTAAGTGAATTCAAAGCAAGGTACACCAAACAGCTATAAAAAGATGTCTTAACAGTGCATGAGCAGTTCCTTTTGAAGAAGTTTGAAGAAGGTACAAGTTTGCTTGGAATAATATTTTTTAAATCTTCTTAGAGTATAAGTTTCATATGTAAATATTAAATAGTCCTGAGGATTTGTGGCTTTTGAATATTTTTCTGAGTGTGGTGGGGGAGGTTTTGCAATAATGGTAAATTTTCATGCTTTTTTCTTGTTTCTTGACAAATGTTGTGAGCATTCAGATGATTGGTATCGTGGGGATAGGGACAGAGTCCTTAGGAAATGGAGAAGCAGAGTTAAAAGCATTTGAAACACTGGTATAAACAGCTTTTCAACATTTTGTTGTACTTCAAAGTTCACCATAAAACTAAAACTGGCAACAATGTTTATAACCTGCGACCTCTTGTTCTTCCTACTTGTTTATTTTTATTTGGAAAAATCTAACTTCTTCCCACCAAACTACCCTAAATTTTCACTTTTACTGTACCAGGATTTTTAAAACTGTATATGATGGTCCTCTCTTTCGCTGGAACTAGAGAAATGAAAACTTTCATTACAGGAATTAATTAGTGTCGCTTTACTTTTCTACAGATGCACAGTTTCTTTTATTGACATGGCAGAGTAGTGGGTGGAGGAGAAAGGATAATAAACTATAGCATGTGTCAGGTTTATGTGGTTCAGATTAAAAACTATTTGATTAAAACCCCAAGCCATACATGGCCTGTAGTTTCAAAGTACTAAAAGGTACCTGAGCTCTTTTCCAATATAACCATTTTCCAATTTTTGTCAAGCCAGAAAGATGAAAGAATAAATGTGTATGGATAAAGACTTGCCATATTGTCAAATACTTTGATGGAAAGGTGAGAAATATCACCACAAACATCCTGGAATAAATTAAACAGCAGCAAGAGCGCAGAAGGTATTTTTATCCTAAAAGTCAGAATATCTGTGGCATTTCAATGGAGATAAATGTCAGGTCTGAATTAAAAGTCCTACAGCAACACTGAGCAACTGTATAGATATCCAGCCCCAATTTAAATTTTGCTGGTTTATAATAACTTTTGAGAACTACACTGTAGCCTGTAAAAAATATCCACATGTTCTCTGCTGGAACAGCTCCAGACTGTAACAGAACCACTAGATTGCACCCTGGTGCTTTATGTATTGTTTAATTGTTTTCCTTTGGTGGATATTTTTATTAAAAGCCCATTATCCAGAATCAAACAGAAGTGTTGTTTCAAGAACAGCAGAAACAGAGGCCTTTCAGCTACACAGTTCTGATTAATGCTTTCTTTAGCCAGCTTAGCTAATGAGACCTCCACTATTCTTCTTTTAATACTTAAAGAAGAAAAAGAAATGGGAGTTTATTTTGCTCCTTTCAAATATAAGCAGGATTGCAAAGAAGTACTGTGAAGTTCTGTGTGTGCTCACTCACCTGTGTCTCAGTGTAAGTTTGTGTGGGTACCTTCAGGGCATGCCTCTGCTTATAGGTGTTCTCATGCTTTTGCACCAATAACTCCTTGGAGATATTTTTTTAATCCTAATGATTAATGTGCTACACTTTAGCCACAAAGTAATTGAATGAAAGGAATAAGTGTTTTTCATAGTAAGTATATTCTAGCAAATAAAGCTTCAGTAATTCTGAAGAAAAATAGAAAAATCTGGCAAGAGTCAGATTTTGAAATCCTGAATTATGCTGAATAGCACTCTGCTCAGTCCTGCAAGATCTTATGAGGTTTCTTATTACTGGATATTGTTGGAGCCCCAACTCTGAGTATTTTATTACTTTTTAAAGTCAGCTTTTAGTCTTGTGGAGAGATGTTTGAAACTATGAAAACATAAATGTCCCAAAAATGGATATCTAATGAAAAAGTTCAGGGAGGTCTATGACTCATGATTATGTGGTATTAACAGTACTGCTTGGGCCACCAGTAATCACATTAAATTGATGCAGCTTCTTGCAGAATAAATTGTTTCCCAGTGTGAGGGAATCCATCAAACTTCAAACTCCTAGACATTGTTTCTTACAGACAACATAAGAAAAATGTTCAGTCCTTGAGTGACTAATCATGTTTGGTATATTTGTACATTTTTTCATGCAAAATGGAGACTTTGTTCTGTAATCACATATACTAGGGTCAGGATCCAGAAGTAAACTGATCATTTGTGTCATTAGGTAATGCAAGTCTCTGTTCTGCATACCAGCATAATTCATTGCTTTGATATAGTGTTACTTATATAAAATAGTAGCTTCTTGCAAAAGTCGTTGTTAAAAGAGTTTGCGAAAGCAGAGGCTCTTCACCAAGTAGATGTTTCAGGATCTTATCTTAGATACTGTGACAACATTTAACCTAATTAAGCAATCAAATATTTAAGATTATATGCAAGCAGCTTCATGGGTTGTTATATCTTGAAACAAGATAAGCTTTCAAAGTATTTCAGTAGCTGATTCATATATTTGCCTCCTACAAGTGTTCTAGCCATATTTATGTCAGGTGTTAAAATAAAGTCACCAAAATTATTAATTTATTACAAAATCTTATGAAAAATTGAACCAAACAAATCTCAACACAGTATAAAACGAGGCTGAAAAATATCTACATCTGAGGTGCATTTCTCATATGTCATGCATAGGAGACATGCTTATCAGATGATACAAGGTTGAGGGCTGAAGGGAAGAAGCAACTTATTTGGGTTTTTTAATCCCTTACAGTAAATTAACTGGTTTCTGCTGCTTTTTCCCTCCTGTGCAGGGTGTGCATTACTAAGTAGAGATGATCAAAGACAGCAATTCCAGTAAGTAGCAACTGTCAGTGGTTTTGACATGTGATTTTTTTCTACACTGGAACAAAACCAAAACTATTTGAAATTTTCCAAGAAAACAACTAAGTGTACGTTTCAAACCCTTTCGTGACAATGTTCATTCTAGCCTTATGGTGAGGACATTACCCTAGGAAGCAAAAAAACATTCAGTGAAAAATCCCATCCCTGAATGATTCAAAAAAATTTCTTGTCCCCTGTTCTTACAAATCAGGTACTTGAACCTGACCTCATCACATCTGAAGTTAATGCCTTTGATGTCAGACTATTTTGGAATGTTGCTTCACCTCCCCATCCTCCCCTTAAAAGAAGTTTCCCTTTGAAAAGTACAGTCATGTACATCTACAGGGTTATTAGGCTGATGGGAGAATGGGGGATCATTATCTCCCTATCCAATCCAACCCTCCCATGTCTTCAATAAAGATATTTACAGATGAAGAAAGTACTGTTGTCAAACCTCTGTAAGTGCTTCATTTCCTATGTCTCAGGGACTTCTCACTCATGCTTCATTAAAATCTGCTTCACTGCCTATGTGATGAACTCTCTATGGAAACTGATTCCTCTTGGATCTGAAAATGACAATTTATTATCTGCTCATTTACCTCATTTTGTTCTACAAAGAAAACATCTTTCAAAAGGTTACCCATAATTTTCAATATATTTCTTCTTAGGAACTGCAAGCAAAACCAGGAAAAGAAATGCAGAGTTTGAAACAGCTTAAACGGCCTGTGATTTCCAACTGATCATGAAGGAGGTGATTTCATTTGCAATCTGTGCCATCAGACAGGCCACTGCTAAGAAGTATTAGCTGCCTCTGAAAGTGAAAACATACAGAGAATGAGTGTTCTTGAATTAATTTTGACTTGCTCTGTGTCAAGTTCAGTCACTGGCCCCTATGTAAAATATCACTGAACAAAATGAGAATTTTTTTTGTTGTTTTTTGTGGTCTTGCAGAGCAAATTTAAGAATGTCAAAGTATTGCAAATGATTTTCTAATAGTACTAAACCATAGACATAATTTTCCAATATTTAAAATACTCCCTCCCCTGCCCCTTTACCTTTCACATTTCTCTCTTGGAGTCATAATTTGACCACCCACCAAATTCTTCACAGCAGCCCTAACTCCCTTTTTCCTCCCACAGCTCTGTCATATGCCTCTGATCACAGAGTAGCTCCTCATCTGCTCTCCTTCTCAAACTTTTTGTTTGGCACCAGGCCTCATTCTCTTTTATCTTCCGATCTATCTGGGACACAAGCTTTTCTCTTCCGTTGTTCATCTATTTAACCTCTCATTCCCTGCACAAGAGGCTTTTGTCCCTTGTGATACAAGCGTGTTTCATTGAAGAGTAAAAGTTCTAAGTTCTATATCATCCTCCTTCCTTTATCCCTCTCTATGCCCAAGACTGTTGAGTTTACAGATTGCTGTCTGTCCTCTGGATCAGTTATAGATCTTCAAAATAGCATCTCAGCCACCTCAGGCTTCCTTTCCTCTGGAACCATTCTTAGCAAAAACCCCTCCTAGCCCAAAAACTCAGTCTGTATTTCACTTTCCTTCTCCTGTATGTCATCCACTTCTACTGATCCTGATGATCTTTGTCTTGAAAATTCATCCTTCCTTGGCTTCCATGTTTGGTAGCTCCTGGCCTCCATCCAAGATGTCAAATAGCTCCTTTAATTATCTTTTGGAAGAATCAACATTTTACTCCTTAAGCTTTCTTCAGTGATTCCATGACATTCTACTTTTGGTCTTGGTCTCTTCTATTTCTTTGTGTCTGTCTAGAGCACAGTGCATCTGCAATGCGAATCCAATTACTGTTTGACAGAGAATTACTTCTCTGTTCTAGGTATGTCTCCTCTGCATCATGAAAATCTATAGTAACTTTATGATATACTAATTGGGCAAATTTGCCTTTTGTTCAAACTCAACCTTACCACACTTTTACCCCCAAGTCATTCTTACTGCTTCCTGCTGCCACTCTCTGTAGGCAAAACCATCTTCTATCTGTCAGTCAGACAAGTTCTTGTGTTATCTTTGACTTTCTCTGTTGGAAGTCACAACAGAGCAATGTCTAAATTTTGCAAATTCCTTCTGTAGCTTGTCTGAAATACAGAATATGCTACCATTATAACCAGCTAAGGTGATTTCAAAACTTCTGCTATTTTGTTTATTATTGCAATGTCATTCTCATAGTGCTCTGCTGAATTTCATTTTTCAGAACATGACATCAGGTATAGGTTTTCTGCTTCTTTTCTGGTGATAATGTTCATACTTGTAGGGTATCCTCATAAGCAGTTACAAGCCTACTTCATTAGCCTTCTTGAAATCTTTTATTACATTTCTATTTTGCTATATTGCCTCCCACAAAACTGGGCAGTAGTTAAATTCCTATACTGCTAAAATTGTTTCTAACTTTCTAGCTTGTTCAGCTTCTTGCTGTAGTTCCCCAAGTCTCCATAGAATATATATAGACAGGAACCATCTTTTTATTCCTTCTTTGCAGTATCTTATGCAATGGGGTTTTTGTTCATGACAGTACCTCCAATACACTGTACTAATATAAATGGGTTTGTTATTATTAAGGCTAATAGTAAGATATAAGGAGTTAAAAAACTAGTCTAGGAGATGTAAGCTGTCCCGCTCCCCTCCATGTTCCATGAGGGTAAACACCCCTGATACTGGCGATAATGGCTGCATGTGAGACATGGGATCACACAAGCTGGTGCCCTGGCTGGGGCTAAGGCTAGAACCAGACTAGAATCTGGTTCTCTGATATGGTGCAAAAGGGGGTGTTGTCCCCCTTTTGAAAGACTTGAAACAGAGATGGAGCGATTAAGTCCTCTAGCTCAGAGGAAAGACATTAAATTCTTTCTCTTTTATGCAAGTTTTAATGACTAGAATTTATTTGGGATATGGTGACAGGGACCTGTATTCTGGAACTGTTCTTTGTCAACTCAGACGTAAGTATGCTACTGGTAGGACTCCTTCCCCAAACAGGCTTTGAAAGTGTGATCCACCCTCTGTTCATCTGTTTCAGGAGCACAGATATTGCTCAGTATCACTTCCACAGCGCCTATGATCTCATTAAGCCCATGAGCATACATATCTTGTTGACATCTGAGGAAACAAGATGATTATCAACAAAATGTAGAGCTTGTTATACACTGTAGCACTTCAAACACAATGAGGTTATTAAGGCTTAATTACATAAGAAACAGTATACACATTTTGCAAGCTTGTAGAATGTCACTTGCAGAAGTTAAGCAAAATATAAGAGTTTCCTAAGTTTCTATTATAATTTTATTTCCAGCAGTATTCTTTGACAAACTAAATAAATTACTGCATGTATTGGACCTCTGAGGCTTGGGGCAAAGAATGGAAAAATTATTTACAAAAGCTTGAAAATATTTAATCACTAAAGGCAGGGGGCAACTGTGTTTTAATTAGCAGTTCCTCAGGCCATTGGCTAGCTGGAGGCTTTCTCAAACAACCACACAAACGCACTGAATAGCTGTTTGCCAGCCTTAGGGTCAGGCCTGAGATGAAACAGATAAGATAATTGGCTCTAATGAAATCCAGAAGGCCTTGGCTTTCTTGTTTGAGCTTGGATTTGAAAAGTGCGTGTGGAAGTGAGGCTTAATTCAAACCAGTCCTGAACTAGGCCAGTTTTTCAGTGACTTTGATATTGTTTGAAGTTCTGAAAGTGTTCGCCACACCACTAGCCTGCTGGGCTGGGCCTCCCCGGTCACCTTAATTACTGAGCTTTATTGCTGACTTTACTACACAGGAAAGGAGCCATTATATGTTCCATCAACATCAGCTCTCCTCAGATTGGAGGAAAGGGCAGGGTGAAAGGCCACTGTAGGAAGGCAAAACTTCACTTTGAGGTAGTCAGATCGTTTACTCGTGTTAAATTTCACTGTGCTATGTGTGTACATTCCACAAAACACAGAAGCCCAATTTCCATTTTTTCTTTTTTTTTTTTTTTTTTTTTAGCAAGTGATTACTTTTCAAAATATTTTGTTTGTGTCTGATTAGCAGAAAGGGACATTTATTCTTGGAGGTGGAAAGAAGGCAAATTGTAACAAATGCCTAATTAATCATCACAGGGGAAAGAAATCTAGTTAAAATCTGTAATAAAGAGAAATTGTTCTTAATGCTTCTTTGAAGTGGGAATAAGTGAGGAAACTCCTACGGTGTGTTTGCAGACCTGACACCCTACAGAACTGACTCCTTACAGCCAGCCTGATATCTTGAGGGTAACTTGTAACACGCTCTCCAAAAACAGAAAGGCTCCTGTGAAATACTGTAAAGGCAAGCAACAATTGAGGTATTTTAGCAATGTTAGTTGTGAATTATTCTCTCACAATAATTACTTTCAGAATTTGGCCCTAATATCTTAGGTGCTCCAGCTGGTGGTGCTGCTGGAAAAAGAAGCACCTGAACTTGTGTGCATGAATGGGTTTTCAGATTTAGACCTCTATAGCACAAGAAACATCTCTTAGGCTTCAGTATCCATGTCCGGGGCCTCTGAGGTCCCTGGGAAGACTGCTGTCAGGAAACCTGTGACAGATCCTGCAAATGCTTAGATGTGTGGCTGAATATATTTACATGTTAACTCATTATTAAGTCAATCAAGCTACTAGCCTGAGTAAAGTTACACATGTGCATTTATGTTTGCTGGATTGGGCCTCCCAAGACTAATAAAAGCATATAATATTGGCTGATTCGGGCCAGATCCCATATTACTAACGCTAGCACATAATAAAAGAAATATTGATGAACATTACTTTCTAGTGGGACCAAAACTGTGAAGTTCTGACCAAGATGCACAAACATCTTTTCCATGAGTCAAGAAACAAGTTAGGAAGGACTGAAAAATCAGTTCTATTGCTGTCTACTCAGTGTGCATTTTATATTTATTTCTTTTGTGTGTTTGGTGTTGTCTTGGGGTGTTTTCTTTTTGTTTGTTTCATTTATTATTGTTTTTCTTAAAAACTTGAAAATGTCTTGTGTTCCTTTATAAAAGTTAGAACTGTCACAAAGATACATTCTGCAAAGTATTCAGCCCTTTCCTTAAAACAACTCTATCCCACAAAGAAGGTTCTGTAACTCAAGATAGTTCCACCTTATGTTCTTTTATAAATAATGTTATAATGCAAATTTTATTTGATTTGAAGATTTTTTAAAACAAAGGACTCCTGTTTAAGAAGCCTGAAGGTTTCTTATTTTTCTTCCCTTACATATGACCGGTCATTTTAACATGTTCTATATTAGTAGAATGGCATATTGGTTATAGGATCTAAAGAGAAGCAGCAGGCTTTAATATTTTTATCAACATTTTGTGAATTTTTAACCTGTTAAACTCATAGAGAGCATCACAGGGACTTGGTTTTATCTTGATGGGTATTTTATCAGCACTAACGAATCTCTCTCTAAGCTGAGAAAATATCCTTTGAAATCATCGTAATTCATTACAATTATCAGAAAACAAACATTTCCCTTCCAATACAAAAGGTTATTTTGTGAGAAAATAGTGGTGTAGGTGTCATAGTGTGAGAGTTCCTATAAGCAATATTTCCAGATGGGCAGATGTTCTGCTGTTTATTAAACAGAAGATTTTCTTTGCTTTCATTTTTTATAACTAAATAAAAATTCACAAAATTCCTATGCCATGCTTCCTAAGCGGTAGTTTGGCTATTAATGTTGTAGATTACAATCCTTGTCTGACTGTACTTTCAGCAGCATTCACATTTTGTAGAGGCTAGCATGATTCAGAGAAGCATATATGATGATATAATAATATTATAATATATTGGAAAAGATTTATTGACTAGGAGAAGTGAGATTATATAACCTATCAGTGATTTAATTAATACTTTGCACATATACCTAATGATCTCTTTAATTGAAGGAACAGGATTATAAAATCTACTGGTGATTTAATTTGACTTTTGCACATATGTCTACAACTTAGAGTAAGGTTAGGCTTAGGTGGGTGGTGTAAGTCAAGCAGGGAATGGTGACTGAGGAAAAAATTTCTTGGATCTTTAAAGCACTCTTTTTCCAAGGTTTCTAACAATGTTTTTAACGAAGTACACCTTACTTACAATTGCTTGCAAATCTGCAGTTTTATAAAAGGGAGTCTAGCAAAAATATTCATAAAGTATCCACTATCTGGTGTAATGGTGTTGTGTTGTGTATTTTCAAAACACTATAGAGACCACACAGCAAATCACTCATTGAACCAAAAATAAATGTTTGACTTCATTACTTTATCTAATTCTGTGAAATTCCTGCATCTTTAAAATGACATATCTAAAAAAGTTACCATTAGGTGTCATCTTGCCATATCTTCTGTTAAAATTTTCAGGTAGAAAATCCATCTCCTGTTAAATTTGAGGGTAGATTTTGATTCTACTTTTCATTATTTTTCCTTTGTATCATTTTAGAATGTGTAAAGAAGAAGAAAATTGAGCCACTTGGGTTCAGTAAGTCACTTTCAAATACAATGACCATGACTTATGTTTGGCAGCACTGCATTCTGTTGTCCATTAAATGTTTTTTACGCTTTTTGATAACAAGAGGGTAACTGGAAAACAAATGCCATTAAGAACATTTAATTGGATGCTTGGTGCTTTACCTGTCTGTATAATTATAGACTGCTTTCAGGCATCCTTTACCCTGGTAAAGAATAGCAAAATTGTTAATAAGGACATTACCTAACTAAAGTATATAAATGCGGTTTTTTGGCTATGACTTGTCATTGCTGCACTCAGTAATGACAGTGGGAATAATTCACTTCAGAGAACGTTCACAGAGGATGACATAGGTAAGTAATTATTTTGACCGAAGAATTCAACTGGGATACGTTCCTCATATCGTGGCATATGCCATATTCTCATAGATTACTTTTGTGTGATGTGGGAGGTAAAAGGATTGTACTCTTACTTCCATGACTACAATAAACTTGAAAAGAATAAAAGGGAATTATGGTGAATATCACATAAAACAAATGGGAGCTAATATGGTTTGAAGCAGATAATAATTAGAGGAAAAAAGAGGACAGCATGCTTCTTTATTGTTCTTGGTTGTAGTGTGAAGACTTGCACCTGCTTGTTAATAAGATCAGATTTAGCATGAAGGAAAATGAAGGAGTACTTTTAGCTGCATAGTTTCTCCTAATAGCTCTGTTTCCTTAATTTAATTCATATGTACAGTATTCCAAAGTAACGCCAGTGATTGATAGTGCCATAATAAAACACAGGAAAACACACACAAATCCAATGTTTCTTTAAAAAATTAAAATACATCGCATTGCATTCTCTTTATGATTGTCCTTAAAACACTTTTAGCAGAAGTGAAATTCTATTCTAACTGTAACATGAAGCATTACTTTGAATTTGCAGTCAATACTATGTTAGATGTCTTAAAAAGTAGACTCATTTTAATTAAAGAAATGAGTAATATTTTATTTAATGGAAATTGTTGTGTAATTGAATTTCCATACTATTTGTGGCATATCAGGTTGCGTAAGGATTGTGGAATTAAAGTGCTAAGTCTTGCGCTGCCCATATTTCTTATGAATACTACTATTCTTCATAAAATCTAGATAATTATTTTGCTATTATTACAGTATTAGCTGCCCAGATGAAACTATGATTTTTTGCACTGGGAAAGAAGCAATGTACAAGCTGTTGAGAAGAAACAGAAGGTTCAGCCTGCTGTGTAGAAACAATTTGTATTAGTACCCTAAAGGAAAATGTGGAAAGCAGCCATACTTTTTCAGATCTTAGATGAAAAATTTGATTACGCAGATGTGATTCACTTCCTATGTCCTTTCTGCTATGAACATGAAGAGAGATGACTTTGTATTTGGAAAAAGAAGCTTGAGTTTTTCTGCTCTCTACCCAGGAGATCTCTCTTCCCCAGTACCTTAAGACTGGATGGAGAACAGTGTTAACAGGAGGCTTTCTAAAACAGTTTCTTTGCTGGAGTTTTAGCTTGATTGACTCAATAATATTGAAGAAGTTGTGATTTTTGGCTTCTTATTTCACACTAGGTTATGTTTAAAAACTAGCACGTGAACAGAGATGAATTCGGGGTCAAATTCAGTAATCCAGCCATGTGCCTACAACGTCGGCATTTGCATGTGAGCAGTGTCTACTTTCCCAATGTGGAGCTCTGGGTGATAAAGTCAGCTGGATTGAGAGAACTCTGGGACTCACACTTGAGCAGGGATATACACTGGTTGTTTGAATAGCTTTCTAGATTTCACTGCCTGTACCAACTAGGACCTCGATTCAGTTCTCGAAAACATACAAATCCAGTGCCACTGGATGAAATGCACTGGAGAAGCTGAGGTGTACTTCTGGGGCTAACAGCTGTAGCACAGGATCTCTATGAGATTGTGCCCTACTGGAGAATCAGCAGGTAGCTAGGACATGTAGTTACATCACTGCATGCAAAAAAGTTGCTGGATATCTTCACGTGAGTAACTGAACTGAATCCTCTGTCTCCATGAGATATAATGAGAGTTTAGAACCTCAGCTAACATACACACTTCTACTATATACGGTTAGGTGTCTGCATCTGGATTTGAATTCCATCCCTGGTTAAATTAATCTATATTCTAGGTAATGGTTAACCCTTATTTCATCCATACATGGTTAGGGATATTGTTCTAAACCAGTGTCTCAGATTGTGCCTATACTTCTATACCTGCAAAAATAGTGTAGATGTGCTCAATCCAGCTTTAAGCTACCTGTGAAATGTCTGAAGAACTCTCATGAACCACCCATGGTAATTTGTTTGCTTCGCAATGTCAAAATACACATGCTGTAAGCAGTTTATGTCTGTCTCTCAACCAATCTTTCAGTCTGCAGGAAGCTTTAAAGGGGCTAATATACTGAGATAAATTACCTTTTCTTAGCAATGTGAAATAGCCTGTACAAAGCAAAGTCCCTGTGGCAAAAGTTTTTCACTATGCTGACTCATTTTAAAGCTACACATCTTTGCCTCTTGCTGCAGCATGTATTGTGGTCATATCCCTAGGCAAGGTATCTACTTCAGTTTATTGATGGAGTGGGAGGTTTGCCACTTCAGTTTTACACCTTATCTTCTATCCTTGTTTTTTTTTGTACCTTCTGTCGCCAATACTGTTGGCTGCACTTAGACCAAAATACATGAGAATGAGAACCTAGGATGAGGTTGTATTCTAGTCAGGTTGTACTGTACACTCCTGAAGGGACTATGTCTCAACATTGACCCTTTCCAGAAATTTAGAGCTGATAATATTTATGAGACTTCAGAGCAGATGAAACATTGGATAAATATCTTTTAAATGGCTGAATTTCAACACACTCCCTAAGGAGCTGAGATGGAGATCATTTCAGACCTGTCAGAGGAAGATCATGCCTCAACTCTACTTCATTGCACATAAAAAATGAGACCTCTCCACTAGATTTAAGAGCCTGCAGTATTGTGATCTGTGTGAAATATTAGAGCAATTCAGCTGGGATTTTACTGTGTATATGAAATAAGCTTGTGTCACTAACAAAGGTAGAAATAGTCACATAAATGTGATGGTTTCTGTAACTGATCTTTTCTAAAAGTATCTCCATCTTGACAGAGAGCATCTTTTAGTGTGATTTATTTTGTAATACAGTACACTCTGGTGGCTGCCTTCCAAAAACGCTGTCTTGAATATCTGCTTATAAACAGGGCAGCTCCAAATCAGTCAGGTTCATGACTCCATGATTTTCATTGAAAGATAAATACTACTTGGGCTGTGGCATAGATGCCAGCTTTCAGGACAGAGCCTCTCTGAAAGTTTGAAGGACTGGGTACCTCTTTCAGTAGCAATGCTTACTCTGACAGGGGTGTCCACTTTAGCACCTCAGCTTTAAAAATTTTCATCTTTAAAAAAGTAGATTACATCATGGAGTAGCACTGCTGCTTTTATTTGATAAAATCCAAATCAGCCAACTTCTTCTGTCACTTGCCTTTTTGCCATTAAGTAGAGAACAGTATTGTCACAGAGGGACAATCCTTTCTCCAGTCTGTTTCAAACCTTTCACGGTTTTCAGGATCATGGAAAAGAGATAGGCACTCTGTAATGAAGGCGACATTCAAGCTACCTCTCTAAAATGCATCTGTAACCTCTGGAAAGTTGTAGAAGTCTCTGCAGTTTCCAGACGTTTCCTCCACAGCAGGGCACTTTGTACTGATTTTTCTCCTCCACTGACACTGAGAAGAGCAAGAACCTTACTATTTGTTCCTCCTTTGGGGGAGTACTTGAAAATATTCCCTTGGACAGCATGAGGAGAAGGGCAGAGTTTGAGAAATGAAAACTTTGACTGATAACAGATCTATGCTGGGACAAGAGCAGAGACGGTAAGTCCCAGAAGATAAATAGGGCTTTCCTACCTACTTCAGGGGTATTTACTCGGAGGAGGTGCCTTTTACTGTGAATGGAAGCTGTCCTAGGGAAATGGACATATGGCACAGCTGAACTTCACTGAAGCTGGTAGTTCTTAAGTGATTCCCAAGCCTGAGATACAGAAACATGTAGGTAATTCTGCGAATTACTCACCAATGCACCCTTTAAGAAATGGACCTAATTCTGAGGTTATGACCGTATTGAAGTCCCTTTGGAATTTCATCTCCAGACTTCTGTTGCAGGGGACTGCAAAGGAGAGTTCACAAGGTAAAATGCACAAACATGAGAATCTAGTGAAGGCCCCAGGAGTGAGACCATATGCACAGTTCTGGAAGGTCAGTGCTTTACAGTTTTGAACATTTGTGAAGAGTTGTTCTTTATTAGGGAAAAAAAAAAAAGAATAGTTTCAAGCTGGAAATTTCTGACTGAATCCAGTTTAGGGATTAATGATTACCTCTGGTCGTCAACGGCTAGATTGTGGCTTTAGAACAGCATTCTGTTACCTTAGACAACATTCAGAAAAGTAACATGTTTAGGTCAGTGAAGACATCCAGGACTGTTTTAAAAACTAAATTTTAAAAAGAAGTTAAAGTATGTATGTCAGAAAAAGAAGTTAAAGTGGTCAGCATCTCTCAGAATCGAGCTCTCTGGTCTCATGCATTCTCCACCTTTGTGAGACAATTGGGAAGTAAGGAGAAAACAGACTGGACTAATAGTAATGAGCAAGCAGTTGAGAGAAAACAGAGTAGAAAGAGAATGTAGATGAGACAGAGTACAGGAAAAGATGAGAGAAAACAGATGGAAGCCAAAAAGCCAATGAAGTGAGAAAGACAAGACTATAATGATTTACACAAGACATGGTGGAACTAGTCTGGATAAAATGAGAACAAAAAAAAAAAAAAAAAAAAAAAAAGAAACTTCTACCTTCAGTCCAACTTCAGGATAAAACAAATCTTTAACAGGATTTTTAAAAGGTTAAGGCAAAACTTTGTGAATCTTTTCATCCTGGAATTAGAAACAGAGATTCTGAACAGGATATTCTGATAGTATTGGTGACCTTGCATAGATAAGATTGAAATAGACATCAAAACATTTATATGTTTATGTGAGCCAAACTTCAAACCCCTTGAGGTCTATTCTTTGCGAATATATACTTCCTTTCAAAGCTGTACAGAACCTAGAATTAAATGCATGGATAACAAGATGAACAAAATCCATGGTTTTTACATATGTCCTAGAACACCTTTTTTTCTCACATTAGCCTTGTCTAATAACAATCTTCATTCCCTTAATAATAAATCATTATTTATATTTATGTGTAATTGTGAATTAGAAAAATTCTAACTGAATTTTTTAACTTATAGGAGAATATAGGAACTGTTAAAGAGCACACATGTTTGAAGGAACTGTATATTTTACTTCATTTGCAGCTTGAAATAGAGCCAAATTGGAAGATGCATGTGCACCCTGTATCTGTTGAAAAAATATGTGCTTTCACAATTTTAAATGCTTTTTATGTATACAGTATCTGCTAATATAAATACTAGTATTCTAGAAAACTGCAACACCTTCTTTATGCCATTCTTGAGCTGTATTCACCATTAGTTAGCAATCCTGCTAAAAGTTCTTCTTAGATTACAAGCTAGAGTACTTCTTATTTGTTGGTTTAGTCACTGTGTTTTTTATTTTAGGGGCTTTTTCCCATGATCAGGCCAGAGTTCTCCTTTGGTGATTCAATGGAATTTAAAGATAATTGAGTAGAGCCAGAGGGAAGATGAAACTATCAGCCTTGGCAGGATCAGATTATTTTTAAGTACTCTTTGCTCTTTGATACTCCTCAACTCAATCATTGCTTTTTTTTGGTGAAGAAAACAGTGTAACGAGGTGGTGGGAAAGCCAGCTTGCTTTGTGTCGTAGCAGGCAAGACTTTACTGTTTCTCGCTCCACATCAAGTCTTTTCAAAGAGAGCTATTTCTTTACTGACTGGGTTTCCACTTGGACTGACAGGTTGTCAGGATTCTCAGTGTCAGATCATCAATTTTTGCTTGATTTACAATTTATTCAAGATTTATAATTAAAAGCCCAATATATTTAGTAGAATTCATAATAAAACTAATAAAATAATTTATTAGCAATTTAAAGGCTATGACATGAAAATGAAAATTATCTTTGTGCTACTGAAATGTCTTTTTAAAGCTATAGTGGGTAAATAATACAAAAATATGCAAATAATTTATTTGGTACTAGGTAAGAAAATTTGTTCCAAACTACTTGATTAGCAATGTCTCTCAACTGTGCAGAGCTGGATAAAAAAAGAAATACACAAATTGCCTAATGAGTAAGAAGAAAAACATCAAATTTGAGATATTATTTGATTAATGTTATGAATTCACAAAAATCAGAAGGTGTTGAAATAAGGACTGAGAAATCAAAATCAACTTAGATGATTATGTATACAGCCCTTTTGTAGTTATCCTTAATATTATACTAATTTAGGGCTCTGTTTTTCTTCCAAAGACTGAACTATCTTACAGAAAACCAGTACAAACATTACAGATATAATAAGTATTTCATAAGTAATTTTTTCCTTAGATATTCATGCTGAAGATCTGACAAATTCTTTTTGCATAGGTGCCAAGAGTCTTCTAACCTTTCTTGAAGGGCCCACAACTTAAAAATCTTTTGGATCACCTCCCATGTATTAGCAATGATAAAACCTTCCTCTTATCCACTGTAATTGCAAAACCTGCTATGACACATCTGGCAATTTTATGTTGGAAGAATAATTTTAATGAAGAGTAGATGGTAAGAATGTGCCAAATATCTCAGCTGGTCTAAAATTCCTTGGTTTTAAATCTAGGTGGCAACTGGAAGGGAAGAAATCACAGCAAAAAGATCTTTGCAGAGTTTTGGGGACTGTTGGTAATCCAAAGATTACCAGGAAAAGTGCTGCTTTTTAACTAGTCCTTTGCACATTTACAAGTTCTGTTGGCAATTTTAAATATGGAATTTAAAATTCCAAAAGAATTTCATAAATAAATACTAACTTTTGCAGTAAGCACATTGAGGCAGATTACAGTCAAATCCTTAGAAGAGAAATTATTATGAACTAAATCCTGAAGGAGTCTGTGAAATACTTGGAAAATGAATGTTTTAACAAATATATTTTGTCTTTAATAAAAGTTCAAGTTTTTGGACAAAGTGAAGAATTTGAATTACATGCTACCTGGATAGTATGTCATCCAGATATCAAATCCAGAAGAATAACTTTTTTTGGGTTTTTTTATGAAGATAATTTGAATGTACAATAGAGTTACATTTATTGCAATATTTTCTGAAACATTGCAATTATTTTGGTGATGTATCCAATCCAAATTTCTATATTATCTTCACTGTCATTCTGAGAGATAACTGCAACAAAAAAAAAGCTGGAAGTGGAGATCATGCTTAGGGATGTTTTTGTTGCTAGTTTCAACATCATAAATTGAGACAGACATTGAAAAAGGAACTATGTGATTCAGTTCATTCTTACATTTTCTTGAAATTATAATCAATCTCAGTTACCAAGGCAACTGACTACAAGGATGGCCCAGCCAATAATGGGAAACAGCTTTCTCTTTTATTACTGTAACATATGGTAGAAAAAGTCTTTTTTGTTTTGTGCTGTTGAGGAGACTATCCAATTTATCACTCCAAATAGGATCCAAAAATGATTAAAAGAGGTGTGAGCACTGAAGTTTTATAACAGAAGTGCAGAAACATAAATTCATGTGGGAAAGGCAAATTCAGAAATTTCAAGGTGTAATTTTTAGATGCTCTTCAGTTAAATCCCAAACTTCACCTTGATTTTTCCTCTGACCTTCAGGGGTCCTGGCAACATGAAGAGTTGGTGCAAGTAATTGTGTTGGCAGATGATTAGCATTGTATCAATATGACTCTCTTGGGGTGAGTGGAATTGCCTTTCAGCTGTAAAATGTCTGGCATAAATGAAAGGCTTCTTCCATGTGCACCACTGAAAGAGTTATGATTGATCTAGGACCACAAGACTTTCTACATTTCTTTTGCAGACATCAAATAAAATCTATTAGGAGAAATGTATGAAGTCAGTGAAAGCTGAAAGAAATATTAAATCACATCACACAATATCTGCATTTTCGTGTTTTGTTTCTTGGGCTGAGATTTCAAGTGCTCTGCTGTTCACTATTCCTTCCTTGTTTACGAGAAAAAAAAAAAGAAAAAAAGAAAAAAAAAAGGCAAAAGCAAAACCAGAAAAACCAAACTGTGAAACATTTATGCAGAAGTCATGCTATTCTTGAATTCTCTGCTGTTGTCTTCAATAATTTTTCAGAGGTCTTTATTTTTTTCCCTTTTTTTCTTCTCCTTCCAGATGTTCTTAAGAAAAACTTTGTTTCCCTCATTTTAGGTGTGATTGGGAATATATATCCTATTTTATTATTATTTAACTCTTCTGAAGCTGATACAATATCTTCTGACCATCTTCAGTTTTGTTTCAGATATGTTGATAAAAATTTCTTTGAAATTTTTTATGCTTCATTTATTAAAACTTCCTTTTTGTGACATTGATTCCTTTATATTTTAAGTTCTTTCTTAAATGAAAATGCTTCCTTTTGAATTTCAGGTATAAAACTCTATTTTTTTTCATACTACTGAAATGAAAATCAAAATTCTTATTGTCTCAGCATGTCATATTTGGTTTTATATTTCCCTAAACATTAGTTTTGTCCAGTCCTTTCTTTCACTTCACTCTTTAAGTTACAACTCTCTTGCAGGAGAGTTTTTGATATTTTTAAACAGTAGCCTACCTGCTATCATTCAATACCCTAAACAAGTCTGGTACTTTTCTTTGTGAGTTCAGTACTTCTAGACACATTCAATTCAGTTAATTTGTAATTGCTGACATCCAATTTTCCCTGCCTTTGGAATCTATCATTTCCTCTATTTTATTGAGAAAAATGAGTGTAAGGGAAGATAGGGGATAGGATAATATAAAAGAGACAGGATTCCTCCAAACTACCCATAGCCAACAGCAGATCACATTTCTAACCAAACAGTAGCTGAAACTGCACCAGAAAAGGTTGTGGTTTCTAACACTGTGTAGTACCTAGGGATTAGTGCTTTAGTGTGAGAGTTCCCCCTGCTCCCACATATATCTTCTCTCTCTATGAGAATTTTGCAGGGGGTGTGGGAAGTGCAGAGACTGAAAAGTGCTTTTCTGGGTTACCTTACATTATCTGTAAATATTTCCTGTAAACCCCCACTAAAATTATATCCGTGTGGGTTCCATTAAGTGGCATTCAATTTAGGTAAAATGAGCAGAGTTGATGTTTTTGTACTCTATAAAACCTTGTTAGATGAGAGGTGCTGTATTTTTGGCTAGCAGAATGAAGCCCAGCTGGTCTGTTTAAATACATACTGGAGCAATGGGATGGTCTAAAGTGTTCCCAGTTACCAAACATGAGACAAACAGACCTGTATTTGCTAATACAGAAGTGCAGGATACTTTTGCTGCTTGTAGCTTCAAGATCTTCCTGCTTGAGATCAGAGACACTTCCTGTTGGTTAATTTGGTTTAGGTGTAAGAAAATATCTGTGTGTTCCTTTTCTACCAGTGTATGTTGTTCCTCATCAAAAAAGCAAGAGGAAGTGACATATGTCTGTATCTTCCCTTTGAAAGAATATCTTGTAAGAGCTGAAAAGTAAGATTAGCCATATGAATGATTTTCTGAATAGCATTAGTCCAAAGGAATAGCGACAATATGATATATAATTAAAAAATAGTGGCCATCTAGAAACTTTTCTGTTTAATGACAAGCCAGGAAAGCACATACACAGAGAAAATACTTTTAGAAGTAAATGAGCATATGGAAATACAAGATAAAGAAAGAAAGCATTTGCAAAAGAGAATATAGAGAGACCTCTGAGAAAAATTAAGACAACTTCATGTAATTTGTAGTCACAACCATGTTGATGAATACAGCATGTGAAAAATCATGCTTTTGCAAATAGCCATGACCCTGATGAGTAATTTAATTTCTAGAAAATGTTTGTTTTCTTTTTATTTAAAAGGAAAGAAAAAATATCCCCTTTTAGGCAAAATGAACTTCAAAATTTAGCAAATTTTGTGGTAAAAGTATTTTTTCCAAGTGATTTCTGTATCTTTTGTCCACTCAACCTATTGCTCCCATGAAAAATGCAGCACCTTCAATTCATCTCCCCAGGCATTTTTTAATAAGATTTAGCCTTCCTCTTCCCACATCTCACTTTTGCAAGAACTGAAAACTATTTTAAACTTCTCTAGTAATAACTTCAGTGGTGACATAAGCAGATTATTAACATTGCAAAATGAGCTGTTGTACAATCAATAGCAGTAAATTTCAGGTAGCCTATTTTCTTCAATTACTGCTCTTTGTCAGACTGTACGTTATATGCCCAAACTGTAAAGCTTTTTTAAAGATTTTTCTAAAGGAGAAGGGTAAATTTTGGATCTAAAGATAAACTTCATATTCCAGAGTCCTCTTATCTTTTAATTTATTCAGAACACCACTACTACTTCTTTCTTTCCTCCGATTCCACCATTCCTGTGAAGTATAAATACAATAGGTTCTATGTTTCCTTTCTTGTACACTGTTCTTTGATTGCTGAAGTTTTAAAGGTGTCAAGTATTCTAAGGATATACGGAAAGGCAGAATATGCTCAAAATAATATGCTTTTTTATAGGCATATGAAATTCTTCAGAGACGAGACCATGCTATCATTTATTTTGTGAACTCTGTAAATGCAATGTGGGAAGTTTTTATCTCTGTATTTGTGATATTGTATCATAAATACAATGCATTTGTCTTCTTAGGAGCAATCTTATTACTTCTACATAATAAGATTTACTGGGAGCAGTGAACTGTTTTAGTAGTATTATTAGTTTATTATGTTAACATTTTAGGCCAAGTCCACTGAATTGTATGATAAAATACTGCTGAAAGAAATTACTTAGTAGAAAGGCAAAACTGTTATTTTGTTGTTGAAAATACTATCGTGGCTTGATAGAAATGTAATTTGTTTTCTAAGCAGCCATGCAAATTTTAAAACAGTAAACTTAAAATACCCTCAAATGTGGTTATTATATTTATGTAAGAAAAGTTTCTAAAGGCTTACTTTTTATTTTTTCTTTTTCTTCCATAAAATAAAATAATAACAAGAAATTGGCACCAAATTAATTTTTCTGATAGGAACATGTTACACCATGAAAGCTAAATGTATCTGAAATAATACTTAAGGGTAAAATTTGGCAGTGTATATGCATGTGTCAGTGCCATTTCCCGTACATGTTAGAATGGCTTTGATAGAAAAATAATTGACTTAAAATGGTGGGATTCCATATTTATTGCCTTTTACTTTCTCAGTGCTAGTGATGCTATTTTTAGTCATGCTGAGTTTTATTTTAAGCGCCATCTTTGCAAATTAAACCTCTATTTCCTCCTTCTCATATATCATCTTCATTTGTATAGCTCTTGGAAGCCACATCAGTCCTTCAGCTATCAGGTGGAATTTAGTAGATAAGGTTTATTTATGTTGCACAAGATGACATAGTACCAACCAGCTTTATTTAAGAAATAAATAAAAGGTAAGAAGATAGTAAATTTTTATTTCATCATGTGAGTGCTTCCAAAAATAAGATTCTAAAAAGAGGAACATTTAATAGAAAATGTAGATTTTTTTTTTTTTTTTTTACCCAGTCACTTTTCAGGTGAAAGTGTACTGTAAGGAGATATCCTGCCATTGCATGTGCTGTCTTGGCCTATATTTCTATAGGAGGCCTTATCTTTGCATACTGGACAGCTGGAAGTCTTTGATCCTTGAAAGGTAACCTCTTCTTTCAATGTATAATCATTTAAGAAGTACTTAGACCCATAGCCTTTGAGCAAGCTTATTTAGCCAGTCCCTTCACCTAATACCACTGAAGTTTTAATTTTACTCAGTTCTAAATGAGGATGTGAATGTGCATTTTACATTTACCCACAGTTCTAGAAGTTGGATATTTTTATTTGATTATGTTATTAATATTTGAATGAATTCTGGAAACCACAAAGTAATATTTTTCTCATACTTTTCCAGTTTGTTAACTTTTTCTTCTTTTGGTACTAGTTCAGAGACTCTGATGGAGGCATTCTGTAGATCAAATGTAGAAGAGTCCTTATAATTGAAATGACCTTTTAAAATAGTAATAAAAATTGAAGGATCAGCACATATTGTAGTCAATATTTCTTATGCTTTTTAAGTACTTAAGATGTTGCAATTCCAGCTGTAATAGAATTCAGGAAACTTGCATGAAGGATGCCAAAATAATTATTCATTTAAAAAGGAACCCACAAATAATAACCTTAGGCTCTGAAAATGTCTTCAAAACCAACCAAACAAAAAAAAACCCCAAAAACAACCAACCAACCAAAGCTGTTAGTGCTTGCTGGTGCTTCTGAAACTCTTCATTCAGTGGCGCTCAGAGACTCCTACAACTATAACGTTTGAAATTGCTAACTTGGGTACATCCATGGAACTGCTTGACCCTATGTGTAAATTCCAGTGAAATGACCATGATTTACAGTAATGAGGATTTTGTTTCCATGTGGTACCTTTTGCCCCTTGAAGAATAAAAGAAAAATATATTTTGTATCTCCAGAAAGCAAATAAGGCAAACATAGAATAAAAGTAAAGGCAAGAATATTGACTTTGCTTATAAAATGTAGAGAAGAAATAAAATTATTAAAAAGATATGAAAAGAAAACCTATAAAGGTAAAATATCTAAAAATAAAGGCTATAAAAATAAAGTTTACATAAAAGATGTAACTTAGAAACTGAAAGATAACTTAGAAACTAAACAGATAACATTTGCAGAATTTAGGCATACCTTGGAGGGTAAGTCCAGGACAAAGCTTATGATCAGATTGCAGTCAGCAAGGAGGTTTAGGGGAGAGTTCTCAGGTTTGTCCTTGGTGAGTTTAGGATGACAGTAGAATTGGCAAAAAGAAAGGTCATGAAGATGAACAAAAGTTTTAGTGAGAGACACTACTATAAATTAATACATAGAAAAAATATTTAACCAATAGTTGTACAAGCATGCTATGTAGCTTTCTGTGAGATAGACATTACTTGATATTGTGTTACATTAAAACATATGTACAAACAGCACATAAAAATAATAGATATCATAAGTTCCACATACCTGTCGGACAATTTTTTAAATACTTTCTGATCTACTCATATCACGGTGCATTCAAGAACATACTTAAATTTGTATAATTTTAAGGTAAGACAACATAGTGATTGGAGCACTGTTTAATTTGCAGGATGTGACACTGAGAAACTGTAGGCAGAGCTACAGCCTTTCAAACAGACTGGGTCTTCATTTGGTGGCAACACCCCCACTCTAATATCATTAAAGCGTTTTACATATTCTTGCAAAATACAGGTCTGGTATAACTGAATAAATAACAGTGCTTTTATAGTGTTTTCTACTAGTTAAAGTAGTGGACTTAGAGTCTTCTGCATTTGCTTTCGAGGTTTTTCCAGAGGCAACCAAGTAATTTATTAAAGTCTTTTACCAGCTTTTAGTTTTAGCTGATTCATCTGTGAAGTGGGTACAAGAAATGCTTTCTTTAGAGGACTATGCAATCAGAAACAGCTATGCTGATTTATACCAGCTGAAGATATGAGCCTTTCCATTTATTAATGTTCTGAAAGTACTTTCAGATCACTGGATGAAAACACTGGAGTATTTTAGGGAAAGAGCAAATAATTTATGTTACTAAGCCATTCCAATCTGTAGTTTTCGATCAGTGTGGACTTTTTTTCTCTGTTACATAAATTACTGTCCTGGACTGGTATTCCTGCTTCCTTCCTTTCTAAATTACCAACACAGCAAAGGAATCATAGCTATTTGCATCAGTTTAATTTTCTTTGGAGATTTCCAGCTCTGTGTGACGGTACTTGCAGAGTCATTTCTGATTTGGGTACTTCTTTGCAATCTCTTGTGGGAGAATAAATGTTTGGGACCATCCTAACCATGTGCTTTAAATGTACAAAAATAGAATGGAAGAATAAAAGGAACAGAGTCCCTTGGTAGACTCTCTTTAATGTCTTGCATCTGATGTTCAGATTGGTGGGGCAGGGAGGATCACATGCCTGATGTTTTTCTCTAGGACTGCACCCAACTGGAAGCCATTCCTTGGCTTCCCCACAGAGAGCAGCATACCCAAATGGAACATATTAATTCCTTGGGGAAATCTCCTTAGTGGGACAGAAAGAAATCTTTTCAGCTCCCAGACGAACGCTCTGTTCTCAGTACCATCAGACTTAAAGGAAGATGCGCACTGCCTTGGGCTGGAGGACACAGTTTCACTGTAACTGCAAGGTTTAACATGGATAAGTAGCTCCTGTGATCCAGCTGCTCAAGCTTTCAGGCTTTGACATGCTTATTAATGAAAACGTGAGAGAAAAGAAAGAAAGAGGCAGGCAGGCAGGATGCCCCTGTAACTCTGCTGTCATTGTTAGGTGAACACAGTATATGAAATATTTATGCTTTTATATGATTCAGGATCACAGAAAATAAATATCTGTTTTATCTATTTTGTTTTCTTTGGAGAAGGGAGTAAGGGAGAGTGAAACTCATAGTGGAAGAATAAAATTCACTTGTATTCTGACAAAAATTACTCATTTGTCAGAAAAAGATCCTAGCATTAACTTTTGTTTGCTGATAAACCCTGCAGCCCAACTGGCTTCAAGCAGATAGCTGATGACTTGCAGTCCCCAGTCCATACCTGACTGCTGACCTATGGCCAAAAGCCAAATCATATTTCCTGCTCATGCTGTGGGTAAGACAATAATTTTTCCTACCTATGTCTGACTGCAGGCTGCCTATGCATCTTTGCAAAGGGTTGCTGATGAGTAGAGTTTTGACCCTTCGCACCATAACAAATCCTGCCAACTGCAGCCTGATTTCTGAGCATAGGATTGGTCTGAGGAATTTGGGAAAGCTAACATGAATATCTAGTACTGCAGGATCAATGCTAGTTGTGTAGTGGGGTTTTGGTTTTTTGTTTGGTTTTTTTTGTTTGTTTTTAAATAAAAGGCATATTTTCTGTTATGATCTGATTCAGAGGATTCTGTTCTTAGACAATTGAGAAGGGATGTGCTATGGTTATGGAGATCCTGAAGAGTCAGTCAATGGATCATTTCTCTTTCTTACACCTTGCTGTGCCACCCAAAGTGTAGATGAGACGGGAAATGAGCAAGAATCAGGATCTGATGTTTCTGCCCTCCCAAGAGACAGTGAAAGGTCAGGAGCTGTCCCTGCCTCTCCAACAGTTCTTACTGTCCTGAGGCAGGAGAATCCTGTTTAAGAGGGAGAAGTGAGCTTCACATTGCTTTTGGGTAAAAAAAGAGATGGAATCTAGCGCTTTGTGTAGGCTTTCTTTACACCTGCAAACCTCAAAGCATTTTCCTAAAGACAGTTTTTCAGGGATAATAAAGGCGCTGAAGCCTGAGAGATGGCAAATGCCAAAAGGTTTTATTTATGTCCTGGTGAAATTTAGTCCATATTTTAAAATGTATGTACATGATTCCTCATAGCACTTGTTAAGATGGGAAAGTACCACTTCTGTGACGGAATTTACATATGTGTTTTGTGCCGCAAAGGAGTTCCAGCCAAGGCAAGACAAAGGTTAGAGAGGTCTTATCTACACGATGTCCAAAATAAAATGCTATGATGTTTTCCAGACATTAAGTTGCTCTTCTCTGAGCACAGACCTAATAGCAGTTACTCAAAGAAGGAGCAACCTTAAATGTCTGCTGTCTAATGTAGAGGAAGACTGGATTAGAGATTTAAGAACTAAATGACTATATGGTCTTCTGTGCAACAGAGAGATATATGGCTCTCATCTTTTTGAAAGGCCAAGTAGTATTGGCTGCTGTAACCAGAACCACAGACACCCTGAGATCTTCTAAACGAGTCAAGCTTGCTATCCTGGTAAACAGATTACATATTCCATAATGTCTGAAAAGTCCTTAGAGTTTCTGTTCAGTATTACATCAAGAACAGTGTAAGATGGATGAGCATTCCAAGTCCCTTAATATTATGGAGGTTGAAAGAGAAATAAACAAAGAGACAGGTCTTATGGGCACATAGGTTACTTCTGATACTTAGTATGCAGAGTAGCAGCAGTGAAATTCTGTCATAATTTGTGAGACAGTATTCTAGCAAAAGCAGGGTGCTATTCTTCTGATGAAATATAACAGACATTGTACAGTTTTAAAAGAAAAAATCTTTCTTTCAGAAAATCCCTCTTAGGTTTTATTTTAGTTGTGTAAATTCAGGTAATACTGAAAGCAGTAACAGAATAGCAAGTTCTAAATGCCACGTCCGGTTATTATCCTTATGGTCTTATTCCCTTAGCTGGGATTCCTAAATATGATTTCAGTAAAGACTTATTGTTGTGGTTTAAGTTCAGTCAGCCACGCAGCCACTCTCTCACTCTCCCCCTATGCTGTATATGCTACTATTTCCTGTTCAGTACTATTAAAGATGGTGTTAATAGCTATTCCTAGTGCTTTGTGTTGAGAGAACTTGCTTTCAGTATTTAATAATTTTACTAACATTATCCAGTGTAGCTGGTGTTTTTCATATGAGACATACTTATTTGACAAAAATTTTGAAGAAACTGACTAAACCATTTTTGCTGCTTCTAAGAATGAGATTAAGGGTCAAATGCATTGTTTTGCCCAAGTTATAAAAAAATGTGCTGACATCTTTATGCTTTGGAGGAAGGTCTTGAAATGTGGTAGAAATGTAGTGGATTTTCCCAATGCTGCAAATTATAAGACTCTTAGAAATTTTATTCTCTGTTAGCCTGATTAGGTTTGTTAGCGCTCAGCAACTTGAATTTCCACAGCTTCTGTCTGCACTGAACACACTCCATCCTGTTACTCCTGAGCATTGTCTGTGTTATACTACATGGTGTGCCACTTTGTTTGACGTGAAGAAGCAAACAACAGAACCTGACTTGAATTTGAGAAAATGTGAACGGAGAGGAGGAGGGCAAAAGCTCAAGTAGCTGAAGATAGGGAGGGTTCTCTATAGGGTCCCTCCTTCTTTCAGTATATAAGATATATGGTGTTATGAGGGCAGATCAAGATTGCATATCAGCCACAGTCCTCATCAGTAATCAGGATCCTTGCCACATGAATTGCAAATGTGGGGAAGTCTGGGAAATATGTGTTGCTTCAGAAAATGAAGATACTCTAATTGAGTATCAGAAGGTATGTACATAAGAAAGATAAGATGTGGTTGCATAGATCTTTATTCCTGATATTGTTCCCTAACTTTGTGGAGATTAACTTGAAAAAATGTTCAGTCGCTATAGTGTCTAGTGTAATTATTCATATATGTACTTTGTGTCTTATATAGTTATACATTATGGAACCATAGGAAAAGGCCTAGAAGAGAAGTAATCTGACCTGCTGCCTTAAGGCCATGTCGTGTTCAACCTGTAGCAATCTTGATGGATATTTGCTTTACATTTTATAAAAAAATCTCAAAGTCAGTCTCCAACTTATTAAATATTTTATTTGAATGATTATCCAGCCTTACTCTTAAAAAGCTTTTTCCAGTGCCTGAACTGCAGCTTTCCTGATGCAACTACTTCATGTCCTATCCACAGTGGAAATGCAGAACAGGTTATTTCTTTCCTCTTGCAACCACTTACATATTCACAGACTTTTGTCATGTTTCCTCTCATGTTATGTGAACCAAATAATAATAATTCTATTATTTTATCCACTTAGGTCCCATCTTTTAGAATTTCATTCCTTCTTTTTGTTCTCCCAAGTTGGTCTAAGTCCTCCTTTAATTGCAATGCTCAATACTGGAATCCATACTTCAGAAGAGGCTTACCAGTGACATGTAAAAATAAAAAGACTATTCCACAAATTTTGTCACTTGATCTGCAGACATTCATGATGCAATTTCAGTGAAATCACCAGAAAAAAAATGAAGTTGCCTAAGTCCTTTTTTCCTTATGTAAAAAGATACTCATAGAAATGCTGTATGCACTGACAAAGACTTTCTAGTTAGTCTGAATTCTCCTTTCCTCTGACTTGCAAGTCAAAGTAATAGTAGGAACATTTCCCTGTATTAAAATTACCTTTGAACAAAATAAAGGTTATAAAACACAGATGAAAAACTAAATAAAAACCTAAGGAATTTTTAAAATATTATTAATATGCTTGCCTTTCCCCACAAAAAAAAAAACCCTTAATCTTTCAACAGAAACATGACTTTTTTAGCATAAGTTGATTAAATAATGAATTAATAAATATTGAACTAAGATAAACAGTATTACATATGTGCAAAATTGATCTTCTGATTTTGACCAGCGTAGACCAATTGGGATTTTCCTGAGTTAATTTGGAACAGAATATTCATTTTCATATTTGCCTTTTAATGATAGCGATGCCTTTGTGAATTAGCACAGACATTACAGGCTTAGTGTTTGTCGCACTACTGCAAAAACCATCTTGACACCTTCCCTTGAAAGAGTCAGCCTGAAAGAAAGCATCTACAAGTGCAGAATGCAGGGTTTTATCTTCTGTTTCACCACATCTTTAGTGCCTTGAGTCTGGAAAAGAGTGAAAACAAAGCAACAAAACATCCTCATGGAAGTTTGCCAAGGAAGGGGTTAAAAAAGTGGAATCTTTGACTGTGAAGGGCTGAATTATCTTTCTGACACCAGCAGGGGTTGCTGTCACTAGTTTGTGGTTGTCACATTCCTGTTATGCTTGACCTTGGAAAGGCTTGACAACATAGTCTGGACTTGATTAAGGGAATTTCATGTTTTTCCTTTGCTAGAGTCACCCCCCACCTCGACAAACATTTAAAAATGTTAAGAAGAAAAAAAAAAGTTTGGAAAGCAAACATTTTCCCAAAAGAAATTTATAGTTCAAATTTACACCAAGTTCACACTAACTGGAGCAGTCCGGGTTTCCACTCAGGCTTTGAGTGCTCTCTGTAAACCATTAGTCACTTCCCTGGAAGAGGCAGCTTTTTTTTATAGGCAGCAGGATAAAACAGGCACAGATGTGTGTGTAACATTAGAGGCTTTCACATGTACCTGCATTTGTTTCCCCCTCGATTGTAAAAAAGTAAAAACAGTGACTATAGAAAGAAATTAATTGAAGCCTTGACCTTCATTTGGTTTTGGACAGCTACCATGAAGACTGGTTTAATTAAAAGGAAATATCTTGTGTTATGGATTTTTGAGATTATGGCAATTTATATCATGAAGGTAGAAGTTCTAATTTTTAACAGGTTGGCTTTTTTTTCACTTTACAGGACTGTGATTATGCCAGCTGCCAATGAGTTTGATCCAGAGATTGTCCTGGTGTCAGCAGGATTCGACGCTGTGGAAGGCCACGACCCTCCACTGGGAGGGTACAAAGTCACAGCTAAATGTAGGTATCATCATAGTGCGTATGTTTCTGCATTGGTATTTTTTGCTTGTTAGGAGCCTTATTTTAAGTTCATCTTACATCCATATTTCTATTTTGTGAGATGACACTCATGTCACTGAGGTCTAGGACTGTCCATTAAGTTAATATGCAGAGATGTCAGTGGAGCTGTTGGTCTCATCCGGCACACTGACAGGGTGGAAATGAACATGTTAGCATTTCTGGCTCACTCCTTTCTGTTCTTTTTGGCATTTTCATCTTGGCTTTTTAAAGTATTACTTTTCTGGCATTCAAATAGCATTTTAGAGGTTTCATGCTTTTCAATAGGCCCCATTTTCCAAATGCTGGAGTAAGTTATTTCACTTTATATATATATTGGAGATTTTAGGCTTTGGAGGCCTAAATCCAATCTCATATTGCTCTTTTGTTATTGTAATCTTTTCAGCTCAATGGCATTAATCCTGAAATACATCAGTGTTCATGAAGGCCAAAGTTTTCTAAAAGACTACTCTGTTGGGTCTCAATGTTTGTATGTCCATTTCAGTCTTCCAAAATGTGTGCTCATAGCAAAGATTTAATACGTTCTGAAAGACAGGTCTGTTTGAGGTGTCATATGTAGCACTTCAAAGTCACTAGCTCTTACAGAATATTGTGCCCCAACTGATTCTGAGCCTGGGATGTTAAGCAAGGCTGACTAATGTAGTAATGCCCTGTACAGTAATGTGCAGTGTAACATCTCCCTATACAAATTGCTTTCCATGAGACAACACACAGCTTTTCAGGTTAATGCAGTGGTTGCACTAGAAAGAAGCATAGTAGACTGTATGCATGTTTGAGTATAACTTAGCTGTGTATCATGACTTAATAAAACACTGTGCATGAAAAGGCCCCTTGTAAGCTGTTTACGAACTGGTTTTTTCCGTAAGTATGCTTCCTGGTCAGAGGCACCATTCCACGAGCTTATGTGATGCGGACATGAACTTCCAGCTGATACAAAATAGATACTTTGTTGAATTCATTGTATAATTATCTGTATTTAGCAGCTGAGAATGCATGCTACATGTTCCTTAAGCATGTGTGATGCTTCAGTAAGATGCTTTGGCATACATGATGTTCTGACATAGCATCTTCAACAACTTGAGATCTCAATAACATTCCTATTTTTGTCTCAGGTTAAACTGAATTTCACCCTGACAGCAAAGAAAAACTGATTGGTATTGTAATCAGTGTTAATTTTCATTCATGAACCAATTAACTCTTCATAACTTTTTTAGAAACTGAAATCTTAGTACATTTTTTAATATAGAAGGCTGCACATCTACAAGTTACAGATGTGTCTGTAAGCAAAAAACAGTGATTTACAGTAGATGGTTCTTGTTTAAGAGAAAAGTCAAGATAGACCCAGATAATGATCATGCACCTGAGGGATGAATAAAGCTTTTTGTAGAGAGCCAAAGGAATTTATTATTTCCCCAAAACAAAGTTCTCCGCATTCCACTATACCATTTTAGAACATAGCATACTATATGTGGTGTGTAGAAAAATGAACACCCTATTAAAAAAATTATGTCCAAAGAGAAATTTTCATATTTAAGACTAAAAAAAGATATTCATGCAAATTTGTAATATAATTGTTTTGTAATAATTAAAAATTATGCCCCATATAAGTAAATGCAACGTAAATTATAATCTGTAAAGATTCATTCTTCATAAATCTGTAGCACTTTATGTACGCTTTATATATTGAATTTTCTGATTTCTATGACCCAATACAAACCTCACAAATATAACTAGGAAGAGATTGCCATCAAAGGAGATAAGATAGTAACCATGCTAAGAAATTTAGGGTGACACTAGACTGTTGATAAGGAATCTTTCCTTTAGAGTACAGTCAAAAAGACAAAATTAAAATGTATTAACTGATCAGCATTCCCAAGCCACAAAGTAAAAACCATAGGATAAAGGTAACAGACTGGACTACTTACATCCTTGGAGTAACCATATAGCAGGCAAATTACATACACAAAAGATTGCTCTACTAAATCTACACAGTTTAAGAGATTTAAATTATAGCCTACTTTAACCCAATATTTTAATTTTTTGCTATATTGACATATAACCTGATTTACTAAAGAGTTGCCATTTCTGACTAGTAAAGAAATACATCAGCAACAAAATAGTTGTATATATTTTTTCAGCTGATTTTTAAATGCATGGGTCTAATGTGCATGTCAAGATCTCTCACGAGGAGGTGACCCTCAGCTCCTCTAGAAGGCTGTAGGGTGAAAGATGGCCAACTAAGATCAGTGATGACAGCAGGGCTAGGAGATGATACATCACTTTCCTAGTTTATCTCTGGTCCCGTTAAGTAACAAAATCACTAATGATCCTTTTCCATTTAAAAGAGAGGTGGTGTTTAAAAATTATTGAAATAGAAGTTTGGATCATCCTTTTCTTATTGCACTTTTCAAATTACTTTCCCTAAGTATATCTTTTTCTCTGACTGCCTCTGCAATTCATCCTTCTGTTGATATTTTGAGACAAAAAGCTTTCACTAAACTAAAAAAAGCTTTCACTAAACTAATGAATATTTAACTTTTACCTGGCCCAAAACCAGTTTTGTTCAGTACAAATTGTTCAGTACAATGTAGCCTTGAGAGTGAGCATTGCCTTAAACATTTATTACAACCCCAACTTTGAGGATTTCATAGGCACATTTTTCTTTGTGTTCGCTCTTCATGCTAATCTTTTCTCTCAATGAAGTGCTACCATTTCAAAAGGTGCTCATATGTACCTAGGTGCACATACACATCTTGAAACATACCCTCAGCCCACGTGCATAAACTTTGTGATGGATTTTATATTCTGTTAAGAAGAAGATTGGGCTTCAAAGACTTGAGATGTCTGGTTACATATGGCAGAACTGGTTACATATGACAGCCAGGAAGCTCCCAGGCCTTTGCTACCAGAATATCTTGCTAAGATATTAAGAATATCTTAGTAAAGATCTGATCTTAGAAAAGGCAAGCTTTATCAAAAGCACTGCTTATAAGACTACCTAGCATAATTAGAAACAATAGGTATAGTTTTGACTTCACAACCACTTTGTCCGGAAGAAGTTCTGCCCAAAAAATGAGTTATATCTGAAAAGGAGTTTGTGTTCCAAATATACCTTTTTTTTGCTGATGAAGATGTTATCTCCACTCACGAACTCTGGCTTGCCTGTGTCTTTGTGCTATGATAACTGCACCAAGTTTATCATCAAGAAGCAAAGAAAAGAAAGCTAAGCATATAACATGTTAAACCTTTCTGGGAGCTCTCTTGTCCCACTGTCTTGCGTTATCAGTTATAGGTGCCAACTCCTGCTCAGGAGGTTCTCTAACTTCTGGCAGGTTCTGGCTCAGATTGTCAGGGATAATCAAGCTACTTATCTCAAATCTCACTTTCTGTGGCCCTTCTCCTTGGACTCAAGCTTAACTTGATTAGCTGAAATAGCAGAATATATTTTGTGTTGTCAAGTCCATCTCTCTCCCTGTTGCTTGGTTAAACTATTTTCCCAAGCTGTGTGGTGAATGTGGATGCAGCTCTTTCTTTCATGCAAAACTCTGTTATGCAGAGTAACTATTGATGACATTGGGATTGCTTTGTCTAGATTAGGGACTATAAAGGTGCTTCAATTTTACTGTAAACTATAATGAGACAAGAGGAAAACATGCCCCAATTCCTAACTGGCCTAATATTTCCATTTGATTACCAGAAACGTATTGGGTTTTTTTTCAATAAAGATTAAATATCAGCACAATATATTATGTATTATAAAAAAAACCCTTGTATCAAATCCACTTAATGTACTGGAGTAGTAAAAATTGTATTGACAATAAAATAAAAGAAAAAATAATGGGTGGGAAAAAATAAAGGGGATAAAGGAGTTTTATATTTAGAATAGTAAGGAGACACACATATACTCTTCCGTCTTATCCTGACAGTGCTTAGGTGAAACTACTGAAGATAGAGCTGATATATTCTGTGCTTTATATTATATTTAGTTTTTACAGCTTCTACTAAAACACATTGTATTGTCACACCATTTAAATTTTGAACAGTGAACAGGTTTGAAAAAAACCTGCCACATATGATCATAAATTTGCAAGTTGTTAGGTATTGTAAGAATTCTGGCTTTAAATTTAGCTCTGATAACTGAAGTTCTCCCTGTAACATGATCTTGAGATGAAGTATTTTCTCTTTGTTTTATAGATCAGCCCTTAGAACAATGCTTGCATTAGAGTCACTGTGATGATTTTACATTCAAGTAAATATTGTACATAATTGCTCATTAAATGGTGACCATTACATAAAAAGAATAAATAGAGAAGTGTCAAGCAAGAATGAAGATTTTTTTTCTTTTCAGGGTACTTATCTTCCTGAAGCACTTCTTAACTGTTTGTAAGGGCCTGATGATTTACTAGAATTTTCTTGTTGTTTTACTCTCTTGTTCCAAAGGTGCTATTTGACACCGGAGTTCAAAATAAGATCAGGAATTAGCAGTAGGAAAAGGTACCACTGCAGGCATTTAAGGAGTAAAATACGTTTTGTCAGTTTATATACCTGTCTACTGTTATGTCAAATTTGTGATGCAAGGTTAATTCAGTGTCTAGAATATAACTGACTCTAAATAAGCTGATTTGCAGCTTTTAAAGTTGCATTATGCTGTGATAAACTTCCTTCAAGTGGGACCAATGAAAAAAGTGCTAAAGTAAAAGCTATGGACAGTTTCCCCTCCTCTGGAGGCAAGTCTTATAGGACTTCTCTGTAATAGTGCACAATCTGTTTGATTAATCACAGCATAGGAAGCAATTAATGCTATAAATATATCAGCCTAAATGGTAAAAATTAATGTGCAAAAAGAGCTGTTGGCTTACCTGTATCCTGCAGATCTTCCATTGAGGAATACCTTCTCTTGGCTGAAACTGGTACTTCTCAGAAAACAAATAAGAGCAACCAGGTTGAACTTGAGTGCTTGTCCATTTGGTTTCTTCTTTGTCCTTCACATTTCAGTTCCAGCTTAATAATTTTTGATAACAAGATCTCAGAATGTAGCATACAATGCTATAAAAAGATAAAATGCCTAGCATCTGGAGACAAGCAAATTCAGAAGTAATGTGCACAGTTTTAATAATGAGATGATTAATCACTGAAACAAATGATCTAGCATGGTATATTTGACATCACTGAAAGGCTTTAAATGAGACTTACAAATAGATGTTCTACAACATCCTTGCAAATAGGTATGCCATAGCACACTCAGACATCAGAGGCTTCATGCAAAAATAATTGAATGAAATTTGTTTTCAATGACCAGTGTTTTCTTGAGTCTTCAATGATTGTCCTATTGTACTTTGGAATTCTTTTCAGTTTCCCCCTGCATATCATGTATAGTATATGTGTTAGAAACAGACCAAAGGAAAGTGCTAGAAATTCCTATCACTGAATTCAAATGTAGAGCTGATCTGGGTCTAATCCTGGTATGTCAAATATAATTCCTAGAAAAGGTTTCCCATGTGCCAGCCTTACTATTTCTAAAATATTCTATGTGACTGTTCTGACTACTGAAATGCTATATATGGTTCTTGGAATTATTTTTTTTTTTTTTCCCTGGAAGCACTTTAATTTCTAAAGGAGTCCCCAAATAATGTTGTAACTATATAATGGACAGTACCTTGATCTGACTGTGGGTTGTTTTGGGTACAGCAATTGTAATGTCTTTGGGGAGGGACTACGTTTTGCTATAATTGTCTGAAAGACTTCCCTGGCACTTGACTCTGAAAGAGTGTCCTGTCTGGGACTACTGGGGCTAAAGTAAGACATAAATATTAAAGGAAAGTAGGCAAAAAGAGTCCATGCAAATTCATAGCTGGCTAAACAGAGTGGTAGTTTTGATTTGTTAGCTCTTTAAACACAATTGAAGTCTCTAAAAATAGTATTGAAGGCTTTTATGATGCCATGTCTAATTTCTTCACAAGCAAGAAATGAGGCAAGGGCAGTAAAGAAAGGGAGAGATTGAGTAGGATACCTTTTGGTAGCAGAAAGCTGTTAATTCAGTTGCCACAGCTGCCTTCTTATCTGAATTCTTCTCAGTTCAGAGACCCAATTTTGATTACCATAATTTTGTTATCTTTGCAATATTGGGGGTGATAAGATGGTTATCCAGAAGGATAGATCTTGTGCTTTTGACTTAGAGCTGAAAGCAGTAGAGGTGGGGTATAGAGACAGGGGAGTCTACTGATTCATATCAGAAATGTTCCTTTTGTTCCTTTTTGTCTCTTGGAAACTACAGGGTACCCAGTGACTGGCAGCAAGAAAACATAGCATCAAGACTTCACTTCCAGTTGTTCACTTTGGAAGGCAAAGGTTGACTTTTCTCTAGGGTGATTTCTTGAATACTAATTGAATGTTTGCTTGGTGCAATACAAAAGGCATCAAAACAGATGACAACTTCATTGGTGACCTACCCTCAGACATGAGTATTTTCACAGGATTTACTTGGAGAAGGAAAGCATTTTGATTTCTTTTTCCTCCTAGCTCACAGCAGTGGTTGTCATAGCATGTCCTATGGCCTGGGCATGCCCATTGGATTTCCCAGCTTCCCCAGTCAGATTATGCTGCATTTGGTCTTGCATTTCTACTCCTTAAATTTTCTCTTGCACTGCAGCCGTCATTTGCCAGTGACTCCAGAATCCAGTGCATTATTGACATTTACACTACATTTACATTTATGAATATGAAATGTAGAAAATTCCAGAAATTCTGTTATTGACTATTTGGTCCTCTGGAAACTGAGCAGAGATTGACATTCTCTGTGTAAAATTAATGTCCTGTGTAGGACATAGCATAGTAAGAGGCAAAGATGAAGATATGAAAAGATTTCAGATTTCCGGTGTTGGGCTGAGAATTCTTGCTGTCAAGTAAGCATGTGCCAGTGGCTTGGACTATAGATTTGAACCAAAAGAAACAGATCAGTGAACAATCCACCTTATTTACTGAGGCCAGGGAAATCTTCATCATCAGACTTTGGGATACTAATGTCTAACCAAGCATGTATTTAAAACACACCTGAAGGATTCAGAAATTTTAGCACTGATTTTATTTCCCAATGTGTTCAATGACTGACTGGTTAACTGGTGTGCCTTCCAGAAAGCGTCTACCTAAGCAGGAAGATTAGAAATATTAAAAAATTATCTCTGATTTGCCCTGCTCTTTCTCTTTCACTTAGCCTTTCTTTCTGTAAATCAGACAGGAGATATTTCCATTTTCCACTCCTGCTCCTGCCTCACAAACAACAGATCTGTCTGCTTGCTAGTTACCTAACTTATACAAGTGAAAAACCACCTCTATACTATGTTCCAGATATACAGTGCTGATCCACCTGCAGAATGCATCAGATGCCAGTTCCTTGATTTAGGGCAGCTCCTGCGAACAAGGCAGAGGATAGATTACAATGGAAAAAGAGGATCTACAGAAGCACTAAGAAGTATTTTCCCTTTTCAGTCATCTTCCCTTATCTCTTCGCCTACCTCTTGTTATTCTTTGTCTTTCATGCTATAGTAGTGACATTGTCTAACAACAATAACTGATGTGAGGGCTTGGAAAAAAGGTAAAACTGCTGGCATCTTCTCTCAGTTTTGAAATTTAAACTTATGAAATCTTTTCCCTTATTGATACCAAAAGACTGTCACTTAGTACAAAAAAGTAAAGGAAAAAATTATTTTCTGTTTTTGAATAGGCAATATTAAACTTGTCAGATTAGAATTTAAATGCAGCAAATTAAATATAATTTTTTAGGGCCATTTTGAAACTGATGGAGCTTGACATAGTGTTCAGCAACTTACATGTGCCTTTCACAGGATTGGGCCCTGAGAGAAAATTGTTGAAAGACATCTCCAAATGTGGATTTCTCCATAACAAAGTGTCTGATCTTTTATAGCATCATTGCACTGGGAATTAGGCTTGTCTTTGGGAATTTTTAAAGCCTTTAGTAGAAGAGCATGATTTATGTCTTAGAATTTAACTATTCTCTGTAATAAATAGAAATGTGCCACAAGTATTTCACTTGGTTGCGCCATGGGAAAATTTTGAACATATTGTTCACAGCTTCAGAATGCTATAAAAGAAGACATGTAATTTGTAGACCAGACTATCCTTTGTGATTTCTAACCAATAGATTTGATTAATATCTTTCAAAAGAGACACCAGCCAAAATGTTTACATCTCATTAGGCAAAGAAGAAGGGCACACACACAGTTTTAATTATGAGCTTGGATGGTTCATTTCTTTGGGCTTCACATCCCTACTACTTAAGGCAGACTGTAACTTTAAGATGTTATCTCTTGCCTGTGTAAATAAACAGCCAGTTATGCTTTTTATGGTGGGTAGTTCTCAGACCAACAGGGGATTAGAAGATATTAGCTGGAGTTTGTGATTCCCTGCTGAACTATCACAGGCTCCATGGATTCCTGTCCTGAATACTTCACAGAGCAAACACCTCTTCTCTGGCGTGATATTCTTACACTTGCCTCTTGGCCATGGACTTCAAAAGCTGATCACAGGGAGGGCTAGAGAGGCAATAACCCTCAATATAACAGTCTCTCCTGATAGGGACAAAGAAGGTAAATGTAAGGCATCTCTGATGTTTGCTTTTGTGTATTAAGTCCTATGGGGTGATAAGGGGCCATCTGGGTTTTTTTTTTGGTCTGCAATTATCTTACTTGCTATTGTGTAGTTTGTTTTGTTTACCCAACTAAACATAGAAAATACAATTTTAACTATTAAGTTCAAGATACTATTGGCTAAAATAAAATAAATTATTGAAATAGGACTTCTAACAGGTATGCTATTTGTGGTTAAAGGGAAATGAGTGCTTACCTATGTGATTAACTCAAAACATAGATTCATGGCAGTAGTTTCAAGAAGTCACTTATGCAACACCACACAGGATGCTTGCACCTTAATTAATTGTTCAAACAGAATATCAGTATTACTAATTCTAGAATTTAAAAACTGCTGCTTAGACCTCAAAAATATTGTAAGAGTGATTAAAATACACCCAGATTTCTTTTTGTTGTGGACCTCCCAGAACACAATTCCTTCTTATTTTAAACTTCTCCCTGTGGCCATATCTTTATCAGCTGAGCAGTGGGATTCCATTGGAATCTCCTGATTGTAATAGCTTTAATGCAAACACTAATACCATGAAACCTGCAATAAAATGGTGCAAGTTGCCAACACTGGCGCATTTAAAAAGAAGAAAAAACACCCTACTTTTTTTCCAGCATTTTAATAACCTTTGTTTGTTGTTTTAGAGGGTGGTAGTAGTGGGTTTTTTTTAAAGTAAATTGTTCTTGCTTATACCAACTAGTTGCCATAGAATTGCTGGAAATGCAAGAATGTTGGTCCTAATCCCACAAGCTCTTACTTTTGTTAGTACTGTTGAGACTGCATCACCAACCTGATTTATATTTGCTAAAATAAGTAACATTTACAGGGACAGACCTTGCATTGTGAGTGTTAATGTAGTACAAAATCATATGCTAAAAACTCTTCAAAAGTATATTCACATGAGAAAGCTGTTATTTAAATACTTACTGAAGTTTTACAGAATTAACTTGGAAAGAGAAGGGAGTAATTCTATTCTAAAATAAATCCATTTGAAATGCTTTTAGTGGTAATTTATTTACTTTGGATTCCTTCATTACTCCCCATCATTGATTGTATTTCATATACATTAAAATGGACGAAGGGTCAGATCTTGGAAGATCTTCCTATTTGGAAGAAAAAATTAAAATAAGTAGATATCCAGAACAAGAAAATATTGCTAGTTAATAAATCAGTTACTTCCTGGTTTCTGTTTATGGTAGATGTTAGCATGAATTAAATATTTGTTTCCTTTGATCCATATTCTTATCCATTTCCCATAATTTCCTTTTTATAAAAATGACCGGTTCTCTAGCTGTATGGTGACCTGAAACTTCTCAGGATCTGGTATTATATCCATGTAGGTGCAGTTTGGTTTTGAGGGCTGGTTTCTAAATCTGTTTTTTGCTTACTTAATGTAAAATGACATTTTAAAAATTAATATATTTTTTACAAAAAAGTTTTCTTTTGAAAATTTTCATATTATTGTCTTTTAAAATTAAAGACAAAAGTCATTATTTTTTTCTGTTAAAATTGTGTAATTTCTACAAAAGCAATGTAAAAAATGAATAATCATATCTTTATCTTTTTATGTACAAATAAGATATTGACTAGTAACAAAATCCAATGGTATTATTCTTTGTATCTATTTTATTTCTAATAAAGAAGTCAGTATCTGTAGTATCAGATACGACTATTGCAAAGAAATCCTTTATTTTCAGCTGAAAGTTATAGTCCCTTTCAAGTACAGGTCTCATCTTTTATGATTCCTATATTGGAGGAACAGCTTTGCAGTAAACTAAAAAGTATGACTGCTCTATGTACTAAAAAAATTACCAGGAATTTCAAAAAATGGTATGTATTTAGCTTTAAGATAGTTGCATATTTATGTTGAATGTTTTAAAGCAGCTTAGCAAGCAAGTAAAAATGGAGAAGTGGAACCTAGTATTGTTGAAACTTTAGAAGCCAACATAAACAGATTAAGAGTAATTTTTGATTCACCCAAACATTTTAGAAATGTTTCTTCTTAAACCTTCATCAAGCCCTGGGAAAAACAGTAAGGAAAATTGATTGATCAAGTAATAAGATGTTATTTCAAAACTTGTAATTTAGTTAACAAATATGCTACATCAAAGAAGTTATCAAAAAATTTGTGATGTTTATATGATCTTGTGAACAAAACTTTATTCTCCTACTGTTGTCAAGTGCATTGACTTTAGCTTTGTAGAATATGCATGAAGACAGTGCATATGTTCAGCCTGGAGAAGAGAAGGCTGCGTGGAGACCTCATAGCAGCCTTCCAGTATCTGAAGGGAGGCTATAATGATGCTGGGGAGGGACTATTTATTAGGGACTGTAGTGATAGGACAAGGGGTAACGGGTTAAAACGTATACAGGGGACGTTTAGATTGAATATAAGGAAGAAGTTCTTTACTGTGAAGGTGGTGAAACACTGGAACAGGTTGCCCAAGGCAGTTGTGAATGCTCCATCTCTGGCAGTGTTCCAGACCAGGTTGGACAGAGCCTTGGGTGACATGGTTTAGTGTGAGGTGTCCTTGCCCATGGCAGGGGGGTTAGAACTTGATGATCTTAAGGTCCTTTCCAACCCTAACTATTCTATGATTCTATAATTCTATGTTCTGAACCATGTAATTTTTTTCTTTTGAACCTTTTTGGGTGTATACATTCCCACACACAGTGCACACCTCTGGGAATTTCCCAGCATGCCTTTTGAGGAAAAACAGCAAGGTCACAAAAGTTGAACAGAATTGCTAAGCCAAGATATTTAAAGGATATGGAAAAAAAGTAGTAGATCTGAAACATTTATATCCACCAGGAGTTTCAGTCCTTCCACTTCATTGAGAATCACCAGGGTTTTTATTCCAAATCACATTACAAATTTGAAAATTATCTAAACTGGCACTGCTTTTTGTAATGTTTTATGTGACTGGTAGGGAATAAAGAAGATTACTTTAAAAAGCACTTAAGGGGGTCTGTGCAGTTTTAACAGCTTAAGTGAAACAAAAGACCAAACAGGATGTCTTTGTCCCCTTTGAACTTGAGGCATCACATGGACATGAAGCTACTGGATTCGCTGATTACTTACATGGTGCTGGACTCCCAGTGGCACTTAATGAATATGTTTTATGCAGTGCTTTTGAAAAGAATGGGAAATTGAATCAGCCTGATTTAGTACTTGATCACAGGTGTAATAAAGTTGGCAAATGGAGAGAAAATGAAGAGAAAAGAGGAGATAGAAAGGGAGAGGAGAGGAGAGAAGAGGAGAGGAGAGGAGAGGAGAGGAGAGGAGAGGAGAGGAGAGGAGAGGAGAGAAGAGAAGAGAAGAGAAGAGAAGAGAAGAGAAGAGAAGAGAAGAGAAGAGAAGAGAAGAGAAGAGAAGAGAAGAGAAGAGAAGAGAAGAGAAGAGAAGAGAAGAGGAGAGAAGAGAGAAGAGAAGAGAAAAGAGAAGAGAAGAGAAGAGAAGAGAAGAGAAGAGAAGAGAAGAGAAGAGAAAAGAGAAAAAGAAGAGAAGAGAAGAGAAGAGAAGAGAAGAGAAGAGAAGAGAAGAGAAGAGAAGAGAAGAGAAGAGAAGAGAAAGAAGGGAAGGGAAGGGAAGAGAAGAGAAGAGAAGAGAAGAGAAGAGAAGAGAAGAGAAGAGAAGAGAAGAGAAGAGAAGAGAAGAGAAGAGAAGAGAAGAGAAGAGAAGAGAAGGGGAGAGGAGACGAGAGAAGAGAAGAGAAGAGAAGAGAAGAGAAGAGAAGAGAAGGGGAGGAGAGAGGAGAGGAGAGGGGAGAGCATGAAATAAGAATCATAGAATCGTAGAATGGTTTGAGTTGGAAAGCACCTTAAGACCATCTAGTTCCAATTCTGCTGTTACGAGCAGGGGCACCTCACGCTATACCATATTATCCAAGGCTCTGTCCAACCTGACCTTGAACACCGCCAGGGATGGAGCATTTGCCACTTCTTTGGGCAACCTGTTCCACTGCCTCACCACCCTCACAGTAAAGAATTTCTTCCTTATATCTAACCTGAACTTCCCCTGTTTAAGTTTGAACCTGTTGCCCTTTGTGCTATCACTATAGTCCCTGATGACGAGTTCCTCTCCAGGACCACTGTAGGCTCCCTTCAGATACTGGAAGGCATCAGCCTCAGTGAGATCTCCATGCAGCTTCTCTCTCCAGGCTGAACAGCCTCAATTTTTTCTGCCTATCTTCATACAGGAGGTGCTCCAGAGCCTTCATCATCCTTGTGGTCCTCCTCTGGACTTGTTCCAACAGTTTCATGTCCTTCTTATGTTGAGGACACCAGAACTGTACACAATACTCCAAGTGAGGTCCCACAAGAGCAAAGCAGAGGGGCAGGATCACCTCCTTCGACCTGCTGGTCACTCTCCTTTTGATGTAGCCTAGGATATGGCTGGCTTTCTGGGCTGTGAGCACACACTGAAGCCAGCTCATGTTCAGTTTCTCATCAACCACCATCCCCAAGTCCTTCTTCTCAGGCTGCTCTGAATCTCTTCTCCACCCAACCTGTAGCTATGCCTGGGATTGCCCTGACGAACTTCATGAGGCTGGCATTGGCCCACCTCTCAAGAATGTCAAGGTCCCTCCGGATGGCATCCCTTCCCTCCAGTATATCAACTGAACCACATAAGAAATGTCTTCCATTCAGACCAAATAAGTATTTTCTTATTACAAGCTGCATTTCATGGCTAAAAAAGAAAACAAAGAAAGATGCTGTTAATATTCATCCTTCCCACAAAATTTTCAAAAAAGACTTATAGATCATTGGTCTGTTTTTTTATTACGTGTCATTACATTCAAAAAAATTTTGCATTGACTTTAATGGAACTGGCCATCTTACAATTTAACAAGAGTACCTGTAGTGTAACCACTTCACTCATCCAGCCAACCTCTAGTATAGTGTACACTGTCACACCTAAACCCAGTATTTCTAAGAAAGAAAGTGGAAAATATCTTCTATTCCAAAGTAGGACATAGACTTCCAGCAGAAACTGAGAGGATATATTTAATTGAGTAAATAGTCAGCACTGTTCTAGATATATATCTGAAAAACAATAGCAGTCTTTTGGCTTTGGCTTACTGTTGACAATTAGAGCATCATAAAGCAGGTATCAAACATTATGTCTTGAGCAACCTGCTTTTTTCTTAAAAATCCATCCATCTGTCTTGTCATCAGGACTCAGCTACCTAATTTAGTCCATTGGACAACACTGTCCTTGCTTGGCACCTGTTTTTATTTTTTATTTTATTAAAACTCTAGTGAAGGACAGTGCACCTGGGAAATATATTCGTTTGCCTGGAATGTTTCCTTAGCTTTTAAGACAATTAATGCAGTTAGTATACCCTGCTTCAGAGGAGCATCAAAAATAAGTATACAATCAAAAAAATTCAGAGAAAAGGCCTCTCACTACTACAGGAATATTCCCTAGTCTATTTTATGATAATTATATCACTATGTTACTGAACTCTACCTTCTGTATTAGTTTCAGATCAATGACGTGCCACTTACTAGCTTTAGGAGATTGATCTATGCAGACTTCACTCTTGGAGAATGTCCCTAGACATTAAATTTTCATTTGCTTTAATATATTGCTCTAAAGTAAGCAATCATTCCCTTCTTTCAAACATATCCTTTTTGAAGCAATACAGATATTTATGTGGCACTGTTTAGATATATGTCAACTACTATTCCAAAAGAAAGGGCTTGAGAGCAGCAAATTAGTTCATGGCAGAGGAGGATATTTTTCTGTGTTTCAGATGGGGAAATCCCAGGTATGAGGATGGTGAAGCTGGACATGCAGGCTGGAGCCATTCTTTTGACTGGGTGTCTTAACTTTGAAACCAGCAGGACAAATAAATAGCCAAATTTTTTTTTTTTTTTTTCCTGGGATATCTAAAAGCTATCCTGGTAAATGCACACCACGTGCTAAGTTTTTATCATGTTTTTAGCAGAGAAGTGCCAGTATATTCAAGGGAAAGGAACAGTGGAATAAAACGCACTAGGGAAGATTGAACTAAATACTGAGTGGAGCTTAAAAGCACAGATGATGTGTGTCTTAGCCAAAGAAAGCAAGACTCAGAATGAGTTGATGGGATAACAAATATTTTGAGTCAGAAGAAGTGTAGTCTAAGGAATTATTACTGGGACTAATGGAACAAATTTGGCATACAGATCTTCAGTCTGCATATAATTATTTTCAAAGTTTATGAATCTGGAAATATTCTACATTATATTCATAGATGAATAGGCTTTAAAGCTAAAAGGATTAGTATTATGACATGCTAATATAACTTCTTCCATGTTACAAGTAGAACAACAATAACTTCTACATAGCTTCCATGATTTCTGTATAAAAAAAACCCTGCTAGCTTGAGATTTGAAAGGTTATTATAAAAATATTAGATCATATATTTATATAGAAATTATTTTAATTAATTATATCACAGTAACTATATAATTCATATGTTAATATTGTATGATTGTATTAGCATATAACTTGCTTAAATAAAAAAAATAATTTGAAAGCAGAGCTTTGTAACCTACAAAACCTCTAGCAAGGGAAATTGTTATTTCAGATATTAACAAAGGCATAGTTTATTTAATCTAAATGTATTCATCTCTCATTTCATAACTTACCTGAGAAGCCTCTCACTGAGCATACTGTGTTCACAATGCCAAAGCATGACCTTGGTAGATGAAAACAAATTCTACCTGCCTGGATATGGCAGTCTTTCAAAGCCCTAAATGAGCTTCCCCTCTCCGAGTTTGGCTTTCTGAACATTATACATCTTAATAAGTCCAGATTTATCTATGACACTCAATATAGAAAGGTGTTTAATTACAAAGAAACTTTCATCCTTTCTGAAAATTGATGCAACAGATCTCCCCAGAGTACTAACTAGCCTGGAGGAGTAGCAGAGGCAAGACAACTAGTTCCTTGGTTAAAGGTAAGGGAGACAAATCCTAATGAATGTTAAAATCAAAGCAGTGTTTGCTTCAAGATGTAGAAAGGTCATAGGTTAAATATTAAATTAAATTAAGTCATAAGCAAGTTTTCTGTTAACATCCCAAGTTGCTAAAATTGATACCTAAATTCCATAAAAAGAAAATAATCTGCATAACTTTCTATGTTCAAAATTTTACACAAGTTCTTCAAACAGGTTTTAAGAGCGGTATTGTGGTATGTTCAGAGGTGTCATAAGCTTACCATTACGCTTCACTAGGAAAAAATATTTTGACATAAATCCAGGTGTTGGTGTTGGTGATAGCAGATTCTATTGGTTCTGCTATTTTGTACTACCCTGTGAATGAGCTGGAATACAAAAGAACTTTCTTATCCAATACTGTTAAGAATAAGCAGTATTTCAGAAAGGATGCAGAGATGAAGTATATGGGTATGTTGAGATGGTGAAGGTAAGGGAAGAGATGCAGTGAGTAAGGAGATCCCCAGTAAACCCAATACGCAGCTGTTAACCTTCCTGCAGTGCCTCAAAGTCCAGTTCCCTTGTCAGCCCATGCTTCTCCAACTCCCTCAGCTATCATAAATGCCCTGCACATATCCTTCAACACATATACACTGGTACTGTAGACATACATATTTGGGCTGACAATTAAGAATTATGAGGTTTTTTAATGTTCTGCTTCAAACATCTGGACACTTTCAGGACTTGGTCTGTCTAGAAATTACTTGCAATATGTTTTGAAGGTAGACTGAAATTAAAACTGGTCTTATAGCAGCACATAGTATTGGTACCTTTAGATGACACTTCTATGAACTATAATTTTCCAGGGAATGGAAGTCCCTAAGGAGAATTAAAACAATAAAGCCAGTTGTGGTGTTTGTTGTTGTTTCAACAATTTAGTCTCTGAGCTGAAAGGCAGAGAGAATAACAGGAAAAAGCTGGCCACCGAACAAATAAATATGGCATTGGCTCATATTCTTTACAACACATTGGGCAAAAATGAACAACGGCAACTATCAGCTTTCATGTACTTCCTTGGAAAATGCTAGTGTTGTGTAACTTGACCAAAAGGACCACATATACCGCTGCATATACACAACCCAGAAGGGGAACCCAGCCAGCACTAGCAGTAAAAAGCCATTTCATGTGGAGATCTTGTTTACTTGGATTATTTATTTCTTTCATCCAAAAAGTATCAGTTTAGCATATGACTGTGCATTTTCTACTTTTTCAGTTTTCAGAAGAATTCCAATAAACTCATTTTGCTACTGAATGGGAATGGTATTAGAAAGTACTATTCAGAGACTTGGGGGGATAGGGAGGAGAAAATAAAGGTCAACACAGAAGAAAAGGCTTAGATGAATAAAGGTATGTCAGAGAAAAGCTTCTCATGAAAGATTATTGAGAATAAAGCTTTTTTTAAAACAAACATAAGAAACAATATATAAATCGAGGGCACAAAAGCCATGTTTCATGATTTTTTTTTTGAGCTGTTTAATTTCTTTGTTTTGTTTTGGGTTGTGTTTTTTTTTTGCCATTGTTAAAAATAGCCAAAACTTCAAAGGCAAGCTGCATGTGTTCTAAATCAGGACTTCAGTGCTGATATATGACAGCACAAAAATTAAAACTAAATAAATGTGCTGTCTAAACTCCCATATTTCTAAAAAAATTGTTTTAAAGGCTTTAAAAAATTAGAATTATTGCTTGATCTTACCTTACCAACCATAATGTTTTCACCAAAGTAAATGACAAAATATCATATTAGAAAAAGAAAAAATAAAAAGAGTGTTGTCTGAATATATCTGAACACCTGTACTTGGCTGTCTTGTAGTTTTGTCAGACAGGCAAAGGGAAAAAGGAAACTTTGCAGTGATTTGTCTGACAGTAGATATGGACTGCATAAATTCTCAACTTATCCACTGTTTTCTGTAAGACTCCTTGACAGTCAGGGTAAATTGATGAAAACAAGGCAGTATGTCTATGAAGGCAAGAATAACATTCTTGGTTTATCACATAAAAATGGTTGAAGAATGGACAGATTCTGATGAAAAATTGTTTGTGCAGGTTTTGTGTTTTCTTATTAAACTACAAACTTTGTAACAAGTCAAGTTATTGTTCCATTTACTTTACTGTCTTTGGACACGATCTTGCCGTTTTCTTTCCTTAAGTGAAATAGCATGTCTGTCTCTAATGGTGTCTGGCCACAGCACACCAGTTAAATCTGCTTGCAAAAAAAATCTTGGGGCTGGGGCCTCTTGTGGCATCCCTTTTCCTCTGGCTTTTACTTTTACAATGGCCATTTGCTGTTCTTCTACTAAGTCATCTTGATTTGTATTGACTCATTTGTTTTATCAGGCTGCAAAAGGGACAAGTGGCCCAGGCAAATAGGAATGCAAATGCTGATCTTCTTTGTAAACTTCTCTTTGACTTTTAAAACTCACTCATCCCATCTTTGCCTGTGTTCCTTTTTCATTTCCTATTAAGAAATAGTCACAGGCTCTAATTTATGTTCTCATTGAAGTCTGAGGCGTGGTATTTCTTTGTAAAGATTCCTGTATATTTCTGTGGTCAAGAGAACTGATTATTTACTAGTTATCACTTTATCTTAGTTAATCTCTATTCTGTTGTATACAAAGTTTTGATTACACATCAAGAGAGTAGCTACTGTAGGATATAATTTTATGGGCACTAATAAAAAATGGATAATTAAGGTTAGGAAGTCAAAGAAAGCAGAGTGCAGGGAGCCACTAAGCTGAACATAACATTTGGGAAATGCAAAAGATATCTTCATAAACAACTTTATGAACATAACATTTGAAAAATACACATATTTACAAACAGTATTGAACATGAAGCAGGGCTACATGATCTGAATTATGTATTTGTAACTAATACTTCAATTACTCCTAATAGTGTATAAAAGTTTGGCCAAGCTTTCACATAATACAAGGGCAAGGATAACCTCCTAGTGAGTTTGAGATATTCTGGGCTTCTCCAACTGTAACCACCCAACCTTGGTGCCTGAATTAAAAGCCCAGGCCCTTTAGATGGCCAGTGGAGCCTCCAGAGGCTGACTCAAGAGTACCAGAGACCTCCAGAAAGTGATTAACAAAAAAGCCGGTAAACCTAAGAGATTTGAAGACTCTTGCAAGGGTAAGTCCAGATTTTTCAATATTTACTAAGTGCTAAAGTTGCCTCTCCCACATATGGACTTTAGAGTTTGCCAAGATCCATCTTGGAGCCAATTACTTTGAGATTTTTAATGCACACTACTGATACAGATAACACATTTTCATTTTTGGTAAGTTTGCTAATAAAGGCTTTACAATGTTTAATCAAGGAAAGGGTTTGTCATTGTTTCCATATAGATATCACCTAGAACACATGCATGGAAGTGATATGTGGGCTTTTCATATTGAACTTTTTAAACGTGGCCTGAAATTTTGTTTATAGAAAAAAGAAATATCAAGTCTTTAAAATGCTGGATAGTTGGAGTAGGAGCAAGTAGAATTTACATTTATGTTGCCTATGTTTTCTCTTCTGCTTTTTTCTTGAAGAAGTCTTCAGAATTTTTTATTTGTAGCAGTCCTTTGAAGACTGACAAGGGAATACTCTCAGGCTGGCAAAGTGTCATTACCTTTTTCTATTATATACCCTGGTGTCCAATGAACTGCTAAAATTGTTTCTTTTCTCCTCGTTTCATTCTTAATTAAGATATCAACAGCATACAAAAATAAATAAATGAAAAATTTGAATCCGGATTCACTGAAAGTATCATCAAGAGCAACTCTTTCCAGAACAAGTTTTCCACTTTGGTGCAAATTTCCATCCATCTGTAGGATGAATGAGTTGCTCACTTTAGGCTCAGCTGTAATTGTTTATACTCTTTTTGTTTGAAACAGTAAATCTAGAAGTTGCATATAAAAACTGTGCACAAAAGAACATTATTTTGGTTGTAAGGTAAATTTCTCTGAAGTTAGGGCAAGTGAGATTTATGATTGCTTGCACAATGAATCCCTTTTGCATACACTTTAAGATAGAGTTGTTAAATAAATGAGCACCTACAGTTCTGAACCTTTGTTTTTCTCAGTATAGAGACAACCAGGTTCAGATTGTTACTATAAGTCAGCAATAAATGCTAGTTTCAATGTTTCTGCCAAAACCTGAAAAATAGAGGAAGTACTTGTTCCTCTACCTTTCTTTTCTATACAATTTTTTTCCTGTTGTCCTCTTTTCTATAATGAAAAGCAAGCTTAAACAGCAAGAGCTCTGATGTTAGAAGTTGTTGATGGAAAAATGGCACTGTGTGTGGAGCCCTAGATTGCTTGTTTCTTGAATCATAATTTCAGATGAAATAAAAATGGTTTTGATTTTCCTAATTGTTCAATTTGTAACATCAACCAGCAGGTCTCTTATGTATTTCAACTGGCCATGAAAAGCCACAACCAGAAATTCAGGCAGCACTCTTATCCAAATATTAAATTGCATGCATTATATAGTAGTCCTATAGAACAGACAGCAGTCATGTTGAAACAAATTTCTCTTGAACATTTCCAGACACAATGAAGATGTGAGAAGACCCAGTACAGCATGTTTAAGAAGTAAATATATCCTAGTCTGAAGGGGTCACAAGTACTATTCCTGCCTGTTCTTGGATGACTGAAACAGGATAGGATGAAAAAGAAACCTATTTTGTTACAGCCCCCTCTGCCTGCTCACTCACACCTATAACAGCCCTGCCAGTTGCACATATTTGATTTCACACCTGTTGAAAAGGCATCATCCACGTCTTACTCTGATTTGCATAGATTTTTAGCACTAAGATATGTATTTTACTAACAGCTACCACCGCCAAATATCATCTTGTTTGAAAGTAACTTTTTTATCTACCTGCAAGCACGAATCTTCAGACATGTTTTCTACTCAGATCTGAGCACTCAGTCCTTGCAGGTGTTATAATAAATACATGTATATGGAAAGGTAGTTTGAGTTTATTTGTGAAGACCCATTAGAATAAGGCATGGTCTGGTAGGATATATAAGCAGCTAAAGGATTAGAAGGAGCAACTGTTGTTAGCTTGTTGAGTACACATGAGTTCAGGAAGCTGCTGTGCATCCACTGTAAAATCTTTGTTCTGGTTGATAAAATGTGGATTTCCAAATATGTGTTTGAACTTTAATGTGGATTTCATTCACAATTTCTAAACTGATTTTACTATGGTTAAAAGAAGAGAAATGTTTGCACTTGGCTAAATTTTGCTTACAGTTCCAGAGGTATAAATACATTAAACCCATGGGATTACTTCAGATTTTGTTTCTGTGGCAGTATGGTTGTATGAATAAATGGCAAGTGAAACAGGTAAACCAGCTTATTGTCACGTACCTGCTTATTTAAATACCTTATTTGTTTTGAGCATTATCACTAACATTTTTGCCTATACGTACAGATCTGTCACCTGAAGCACATTGTATTTTCAATTCAGTGCCAGCTGCTTATGTTTAGACCTTGTTTGAGTTACTAACAAGTCACTTAGAAATCCAGAGCTCACAGTAGACAAAATCTGAAACATTTTCATTTCAGTGTAGCTGCCTCACATTTCTCTATATAGAAACTATGCAAAAGTATATCCCTGGTGAAGAATTCAAAAATGCTCTGCATCCCTTTGCAGTAATATGATCCTAAACCTTCTCTGCTGTATTTGTTTTCTGACCATTCCTGGAGGTTATAAGAAAAACTAATTCCTTGACGATGCTTAGTTTCATATTCATTTTTGTTCTTGCTCATCCACTCAGTCATTCAGTAATTTTGCTTACATGCCTTCATTCTCTTTAAGTCACAGACGTATTTATTTGTCATCTTATTTAATAACAGTCTCTTTTATTAACCCAACGTACTTTTATCTTTTCCCTAATTCTCTCGTATCATTTTTTGTTTGTTTGTTTTCTTTCATCTTTCTCTCATGTGTAATTAATATTAATTCATTACCTCTAACACAGTGTCCTGCTGTAAAATTTAGGTAAACCAGTGCGAAGATGCTAGAATTTTGGTGAATGACCATTTATGAAATAAAATCAGTGCTTTGGACAAAACTGAGAATGACTAGAAAGTGCATCCTTCCTGCTGGAATGACTGTTGAATTCTCTGATGAGTGGAGCTGTTCTGATTTTGACATATTTCCTCATTCTTCTCTATTTAGCTGTAATAAGACCATCAAACACCCCTGTTGTCAAGTGTTTCTAAGAGACTTTGCTGTGAAGTTTTTATAATTTTTGCTGAAGCTTTCAGCTGCAGCAGCTCTTCAGCTTTGTCTTAAGGAAGAATAAATGCAATCCTGATGTTACAGTTTGGTATATGTTGTTTGCTAAGGTTCTGGAGCCGCTAGGGAGCTTTGAGCTCTGGCAGCAGGTTATTTTACTTCTAGCTGTTAAAACTCTGGAGGGAGAAACAGTAGCTATTCTGGTAGTAGATTTTCAGGATCTCTATTTCAAAAAGCCAATGTACTGTTTTCCCTTGAAGAAAAAAACTTACTAATGTTGCTCAAGAAACAGTATCTTAACATAATGAATGATTTTTGCCCTGTTATGAACTTCCCACTTTTAAGAAGAATGACTAAGATGACTGTGGTAATGCAGCTGCAACAACATCTGGAGTCCTCAAGTTACCTTGACACTAGTTAGCTGGATTTAGGTCTGAGTGTAGCACAGAAATGTCATTGTTTGTCTTAATATTTATATTGTTCAATGAAGATTTCCAATTATTTTAGGTCCACCAGCACTCTTTAATACTGCTGACATGCTCTGGTAACAGCAGAGATAATGGCTATTTTCTAGCTTATGGATCCTGTAGAACTGGGTCACTCTTGTGTGACTCTGCTCCTCACTCAGAGAAAATCCAGAAAGTAGTACTCCATGACTGCTCATCCACCTGAAGGCATTTTTCACCCAGGCCTTGTGATCATTGGTTTAAGTTTCTCTAAGAAAAGGTAGAAAAACACTGATTAAAGAATTCCATTAGGGTTTCTTGAGCACTAGTTCTCAAGCAGTAATTAGTGCATCATCACTTGGCTGCAGAAGCTCACAAAAGGGCTCTTTCTGAGAACTGTATACCAGAGAACTTGAAAGACAGGGGTGAGATAGATATTCAGTCTTTTAAGAAAAGATTTTATTCTCATACTTGTTTCTGGGGAGAAGAATATCTGGGGAAACAGAGGCCACTTCTTTTCCAATTATCTCCTTCCAGATCACAAGTTATATTGTATATAAAGCCCTCTCATTCACCCCGCAGCCAAACCTGGCCCTAATGTCTACAAAATGAATAAATAAAATATGGAACACCTTTAGTCTTATTCTTCAAAATATTTACATATCTGTGATGAGGATAAGTCATATTTCATTCTGAGGAACATCAAATAATAGCCTTCTACATATTTCCACCCCCTTTGCAAAACAAGAGGTGGAAATAAAATGCTATCATTCCTGACTTCACCTGAGGCCCATGCAATTCCTTCCCACTTTTTCTTGTGCTCCCAGCAGGTTAAGGCTCATGCAAACTCTGCTGTGGAATAACGAGTGACTAGGTTCTGACATAACTCTCCTATTTGGGAAGGAGGCTGGATAGAGCTACCTATGTCATTCAAATGGCAGCTACAATTTCTTTTACTCTGTGAGATTTTATCCACCATTTCAAGGCATCTGTGTGTCCTTTTAATAGCATGAAAAGGGACAAAGGGGCTGTTGTATGGATTGAAATCACATCCTTAATTCCTACAAGTTTTTGTAATAGAACAGCATAATAGAAAGTTGCTCAATGTATTTTACATGGAAATTGCAATTAATCAGAAGACTGTAAGGAGTCAGACCCCAAACCTGGTTTCAATACCATTTCCTTTAGTGAGTTTTACACATTACCTTTTCAATAAGTGGTGACAGCCAGTGCATTTCTGGGTGATTATAGCATATGTCAGGTGGGGTTAACAGGCACAATGCCAGAGGGAAAGTGAGTAACTACTTGAGATGTACAGTAATCCCTTAGAAACGCACTGCCTTATGCCCTCCTGATATTATAAAATTATGTTTATTAAACAATGTGATCCAAATCCTGAGGGGCACTAGACCTCTGATATTAATACTTAGGTCATCAGGAGACTTGATGCCAGATTGGTCGGGAAATAAAGTATTTACCTCAAGTCTATCAACCTACAAGGTCTCATCCCTGATACGCTTATTGTATCTATGTTCTTAGTCTTGGAATGGTGAATGATCCACATCTGAAGGCTAGGTCTTTAGATAATGGTACATGCTGATTAACACTGGCTAAGGAACTAGCCCTTAATTTAATGTGATATGTTGACGTGGCAGGGTCAATAAATGACTGCAAATAAAGTGAGAGGCTTAACTTTTAGACTCTGAGAAACTGTGTATGTTGGAAAGATCATTTAGTCCATGCTGCTTTTCTTGGCAGAATTTTGTAGACCATCTTCAGAAAATGGCAGTCAGTTCTCAGCTTCTGAGTGATGGGCTTTAAATCAGATCCTTTGTGTTAGTCTCTTGGGTCAATTCAAAATTAACTGACTTGGCTTGTCATCAGTTAAGAAAAGAAATAAGCCTAGATCTTCCCATCAGATTGTTTTCAGCCATAACTCAGTGCCCACGTTTTAGCTAGGCTCATTTATAATAGCAGAAACTTTGCCCCAGATATTTAAAAAATGTGTCAAGTTGATTTTATAGGCAGTAGCATTATAATAAACTTCTCCAACCTTAATCAAGCTTACTGGTTTATTTGGATAGTCAATAGTAGTATCTGATTTTCATTCCAGCATGGATTAGAAACAAATTCCTCATATTTTGAATTATTTTTTTTTATCAGATGTCTTATTTTCTAGCCAACCCCTTACTGAGTCTAGACTCAGATTTGGAGGTATAATCATCAGTAATTTGTAACGTCAGATACATATATTGTGACTCCGTTTAAATCAGGGAAGTTGATCAGATTTGGAAGAAGTTATTGTGATAACAGTGGTGATACTTGCACTATCAGCTTGACAGATTTCACAACATGTGGGACAGATTTTCAGTAGATATTTAACAGCCTGATTAGACTATCCTCATAGAATTCCTTTAGAGGAATTTTTAATCCTGGGGATGGTGGGGAGAAAGAAAGAAGGAAAAAAAAAGGACCCCAAAAGCCATAGAGAATTTCCTCACCACCTAGATGAAGCCTTTTTCGGAGAGATCTGAACCCAAGATTCTGAAATGCTACCTTGCTGTTTGCAGTTCTACATTTCCTCTCTTGGCTTTCACTTTCTGAAGCAGAACAGCTACGTCTTCCTGAAAAAAAAAAGAAAAAAAAAAAAAAAAAAAAGAAGAACTCTGTGGGAAGGATAATCTTGCTTCCTGGCCAGTTTTACTTAGTCGAGGATTTACTAAATAGGAAGCAAAATAAAAGAGGGAGAGGATGACAGGACAGGGGAGAAATTATTACTTAGGTCAGGTGTGAAGCAGAGATAGAGAGAATGTTAGGAAACCAAGAAGAAAGGCAGGCATGGAGCAAACAGCTAGTAAGAACAGCCCAGCCAATTCTGGAAATATCCAAAGGTTCCTGTTTTGTCTCTAGCAGCTGAAAATGATGGTTTAATATTTTCCTTCTGAGTCCACATGACAGCACTATAACAGCTCTGAAAACATCATCGTTTTGTACATCACTGTGACCTTTCCTGGAGGATGTAGAATCCCTGCTGCTTGATAATACAGGGTACAGAAGAAATCCTTTCCTATGTTTTTAGTATGAATTAGACGGGAGAAGAGTTTGGGGGAGTCATCTTCCTCCATGTGTTTTCTCTGAGGAACATTTTGTCAGGTGGTCACTGATGTCATTGTGTGGTGGAGGTGTACAAGTTCCTGCTTCCCAGGGTACTAAGCACATGCAATGGACTATATAACCCGTTTGGATACATACATATCTAGAGTTGAAGATGCCCAGACCATCCTACTGAGCATTTTCAAGGTGACCTTTTCCTGTAGTGAGACAGGTTTGCATTATTTGGCTTTCAAAGAGGTAGCCTATGTATCCTTGAATATGTACTTAATAAAAATTTAATAAGTTATATTCAGTGTAGCAGCTAAAGAGCAGCTAATTACGAAAACCACATTACTGTAGAACTAACAGGCATACAATAAAAACATCTATTACATACATTATTAATCCATAAAAAATGTGTTCCTGAGACCATTGATATTTATTTAACATACAATTACTGTCTAATTTAATCTAAATTAAATGCCTGCTTGAGACATGTAATTTGAAGCGTTACTGAGCTTCCTTCTCCAGTATTAAAAGCAAGAAATCAGCAGCTAATGCCCGGACGCCAGATCTCCACAGTTTAAATTCAGGTATCTCAACACTAACATTCATAATTTCTGCCATTCAGAAAATGTTTTTCATATGAATGTATTTGGCATTAAAATCTCCTTTCCCCCTCACTCAGGCCCACATCCTGCCAACTGACTTAATCCAGATAAAGTTTTGATTGAATGAAAGGTCCTGAATTAAGACCTGTGAAGAAAATGAGCTCTCTTATCACAGAATACAAGCTTTGCAAAATGTTCTAGCTCCTGCCAGTGCTGGAAGGGTAAATTGTCATTTGACTCCTGTATGGACATATTTATTTAGGACACGTAGCCTGGTGACTCAGGAAGTTATGTAAAAACTGACCCAGTTAATTTTAGATGCTATTGTTGGAAGAATATCAATGAAAATTAATCAAACAGTCATGAAGGAACCACAGGGAAGGAGTGTAGAACACTGGTGGGTAGACTTTTGGCAGCAGTCATTGCAACAGTTTTAATGAGAGGAAAACACATTCTCAAAGTAAATTAGACAATAATGACATTATTAAATGGTAAATAATAGTTAAATACATGCTTGGAGGTCCAGGACAGAGACTGTGGAGCTTTTGTTCTCTTGTGTGTATTCCTCTCCAGGCTGCTCTGAGTAGCCAGAGGAGCTCACCAGAACTCTGCCTGTAATTTAGGGTCAGATTGTAGCTTTTAAGACACTGAGGCTGAAAGAGTTGTTGAGGCCCTGCTGCTAAGGCTGAGAAAGCTGAGGCTTTCTCTGTAACTCCAAAGCTTTGCCAACCTTTCTGTTGTTGATATGTCCTTGTTCCTCCACCAGCTGCCCCCCCCGAGCAAGGGCCAGCACCACAGCTCTGATCCGCCTGCTGTTGCCCAAAAAATGACTGTGCACGAGACATCTGCTCTCCTTATGCACAGCAAGGGAGAGGGAAAGATTCTGTCTTCTGCTGAGGCAGGTTTTGTCCCCACTAGCTGAGTGTTTGCACATTTGCGGGTGAGCAAATTGGGTTGCATATATGACTGTTTAGGCAAACAGGGAGTGCTGCAGTGCTGGCTGGGAATGTGCCCCATCCATATGGTTCCTTTCCCTGTCTGCTGAGGAAAGGATGTGTAAAGAACAACATTAAAAAGTTGTATTAATCCTCAAATGTTTCTTTCTCAAAATAGGAGGCTGTACACACAAACTCTGACTTGTTAGCTCTGTCTTAGTCTGACTCTGACTTCATCTAGTCATAATACACAACACAGTTGTGTGTTGTGTGTGTCCATTGGAGGGGAACAGACCTGCTTAAGAGGTGTTTCACCTGCTGTCTGTTTGCCACTTTCCTATTCAAATTGTTACAGTAAGGATACCTCAAATGCAAAAATAGAAAACTGAAATAACTCTGGGTTCCCTTTTTATTGGGTTTAACATTATTTCTTCGTTGTCAGTAAATCCAGGTAGGGTATAGTTGCTCTGGTGGCTTTGGTATAGTGAGGCAGAAGCTTCATCTATGTTATTCCTTGCTGCTTGGCAGAACTGTAAGGAGTGTATGGGGAGCTTGTCTGTCACAAAAAAAAAAAAAAAAAAAAAAAAACCACCAAATAGGGCTCTTACTGGGACACTAAAAGCTGAAATACTTGCTTAGATTATAATTCGAGTGATCAGCAAACTGTGTCTTTCAATAACAGCCTGGCAGCTTGATTATTAGTTAATACTAATAATATTCTTGCTTCCCACAGTAGAATATTTTCTTACATAAGGCTGCATATTGTATCTCAGCCCTAATGAGGGGAAAAGATATAATTAAAAAGTACATATTGTGATTTTGATTTAAAAGTTTATATTTTTACTTCAAAGGTCAGTAGATAAGAGCTGGTATACTACATATTTCTCCAATGCATAACATATTTATAATGGTTTCAGTTTTAATCTAATCTGTTTTACTTAGGTGTACAATTGTGCACCCACAGGTTTTTGTCAGGCAAATGTAAACCAATTGGCAAGTAGGATTTTAAGAACTACTTGGTAGTGGTTTAATGTTGCTTCTTGCATAAACCAAAGGTTTATTATTGGTTTTAATAGGATCATGGCAAATGAATGTTAAGAGTTTTTGCAAATTCTACTCTCAATGTCTAGATATTGGATCTATGAAAGGAACAAGTACTTTTAACATTTAAATTACAGAAAATATGAAAATAATAATTGACACAAAACCATGCTCAGAATTTCTTGGCACACTGCATGAGCCCAATTTTAAAAAATGCTACTTCTCTGAAGTACAAATTCACTGAGCAGATTTATAAGAAGATTAGAGAAATACCTCTGTATGTATAACCTTTCCTCATTTATTGACTGAAATGTTTGGATTTTTAAATACAGATTTTTATTATTATTGATATGTGACATTTTTACTTGTGTTTATGGGCACAAATAATTGTGGCTATTGCCAGGGCCATTTCAAACCAGGATTAATAGATGCCTGTCACTGAGTCAGGCACTCAGACTCTAAATGGCCTGAAGGCACCTGCAGCCTCTAAGAAGCAATGCCCATTTAAGGCTGGACTGAAAATCAAGTACTCATGTATTAATATGACTTTCCATCTTATAACTGAACATTTACTGTTTCTATAAAATGCCACTAATCTATAACTGTTATGCACCACTGCAAAAACATGCAGTTTTTGAATACAGCAAATCCAAAGAGAAAACATCTTTTAAGCCAGCATCACAACGGGCACCTTTTTCAGCAGGCACAGTAGAAGGGCCAAGAACTGATGCTGATTTCTAGAAATTCATGTGAGTTGGAAGATTCAGGATTAAAAATGCTTTTCTGACTCCTTTCTCACCTTAAAGTTGGCCACTGGGATGTCAGATATGTGCTTGATCTCCTTATATCAGGGGAGATGACTGATTCTTTTCATGGTGCCTGTTACTATTTTCTTCTTGTTTTTCTTAATTATTTGGCATGCAGTAGAGCCCATCTTAAAACCATTACTTGACTGAGATTCCTTTCTTTCCATTTTGTTACTTCTGCACTCCAGGGGATTTCCTTGAGGAAGCTAATATCTTTCCTAGGTTGCTGCAGTGGCACAGGATCCAAGTTTCTTTGTTAAGAATTTCCATAACTCATTCACTGGCAATGTTGGTACTGTTGACTCCCTTTCTAGCAAGTTACCTTTACTTTCTCAGGGTAATTACACTGACGAAAAGCCTCAGTCTTCTTGATTTGGTTTGGCAACATTTTATCTTGTTACCGTGATCTTTCTTTGGAAAGATTCTTTCTGTATGGCTCATTGCATACTGACTCAGACAGCGATAATTATTGTAACTTTGATAACTAGGAAAATCATTAGGAAATTAGACAAACTGAAATTGTAACAATGTCTACAAGTTATATTATGCATGGTTGCCTAAAAGAAGAAAAAGACATTGAGAGAGCCTTTATATTAGTTGCCACACATACCTCAGAAAACTGCGATGTGGCATTGGCAATATTTGAGGTCTTACAAAATTTTCAAAATGTGCAGGGGAAACATGGTAGAGCTTTCTCTTCGTCACAGATGCTGTATATCACAAAGGATAGTGTTGACTTAAAAGTGCTGTTGAATTCCTCAGAGACCCAGAGGGTGAGCTGTAGACGTGGGGAGTCTGTGTCTGTTCATTCTTCTTCATTTCCTTTAAATGCTGTATGTACGATTCGCTTTACATTGTTGGCACTCTCTTATTACAAATCCAAAGAATGCATGTGCAACATGCAGACAGAAATAAATCCTGTAGGTAAAAGAAAGTAGAAATTGGCTGAAGATCAAAGGTTATCCTCATTCCACTCCTTTCACTTTTATTATCCTCTCTAAATTTGGTCTTTTGTAGAGAGGATTGGGTGGGGATTTTTTTCATGAGGAAAGGTTGAGCTTAAATAAGAGTTTAAGGTTTTATTTGTTTTTCAAACCTGTATGTAATTTGAACCACAGTGGTGGTGTTTCTTTGCTAGAAAAGTAACTGCAGTTCTTATAGGGTATAGAAGATTGTGGAGTAGCTTAAGGAAACAATATTTCACCTCAACTATTCTGTGATCATTCATAGATTAAGTGACAGATAGGGGGTGTTGGGTTTTTTGTTGTTTGGTTGGCTGGGTTTCTTTTTATCTGCACACTAAACCAAAACTGGTATAATTAAGGTCCCTATTCCAAAAATAATTGGGCATGTGATTAAAAAGGCCTAAGATATAAACAGAACTAATTGTGAGATTTCTTGTTTGCCAAGTCAAGCCTTAAGTCTGTGTATTGGAAAATTTCTCTATAAAATAAGCTTGTGATTTTTGCATTGATTTTTATATTGAATTTTTGATGACCTTCTTCACTGGAACATGGTAAAAAGAAGTTGTTTTTCCCATCTTTGTAGATAGAGCCCCAGGTTTTAGCAGACACCTTCTAAATGCTTTATTTAAGGCTATGAAATACACTGCAATGAGTATTGATGACCGTCAGTAGAGCAACTAGCAAGTGGAAAAGTTGTGATGGGTATTTAACTTCAATAGTTTTGAAGCTTTACTTATCATTACTCACTGAAAGGAGATTAATCAAACCAACAGCTGTCCTTAGGAAACTACTACAAAGCTGCTCTCCAAAATCTTCACTCCAAATTAACATTTTTTTGTGCAATTTTTCTTGTCATTAAAAATAAAATAAATTAATTTTGCATGAATCACAGATGAAAATTCTGTGGTAGTGCTTATGCAGTTATAGATCACCACATAAAGTGAAGTACTATCAATTTTGGCCGCTGTGGAGTTGCTTAAAACATTGTTGGTCAGAAGTGAGTGGCACTGGCAAAGATATCTACAAAGTTCTGGACAGTTTCAACTTATACGAAAACCTTGAATCAAAATAAGTGTTAGTGCTGATTCCAAAACACTTCAAAATGGAGCTAAGAGGTAACATGTTTCTACTATTTTTCAGTCTATGGTTGTACACTATACACAAACCCCAAATACAAGGGAAGAAGCAATTTCTAAACAAAAATTTTGTCATCTCATTTGAAAAATACAATTACTTTTAATTCTATTATCATAGTTTAACTACAAATATTTTTTGTCTTATCAATGCCATAAGTGCCAGGGTTATGTCAGATCTCTCTAAACAACATGAGCATATGTTACATTGATATGCAAATAGAAAGAGATTCCAGGATGATAATGGTTAACGATGGTAAGAACAGAGATAACCTCATGTTTCAACTAATCTCAGGCTATTAGGGATCAGCATGAGGGACATTATCTCACATCTATCACATACAGAATTCCATATACCTAGCTCCAAAGCATCTACTGTGGGCCATAGACAGAAACAGAATACTGGACCAAATATATCCCATGATCTCTGTACAATATCTGTGAACTTTTATATTCTCATGCAGCAGATGTGAAATATGCCAGTAATATCTGTTCTGCTTTAATTATTTGCACTACTGTATTTGAATACTAGGTTTTGGTCACCTAACCAAGCAATTGCTGAAGCTAGCGGATGGCCGTGTTGTGCTGGCACTGGAGGGAGGACATGACCTTACTGCCATCTGTGATGCATCTGAAGCCTGTATAAACGCCCTTTTAGGAAATGAGGTAAAACACAAACCATAGGAGGTGAAGAGAATGACCTAAGCTTGCTGAAACTCCTATCTTTGATTTTCTTTTAGTAACAATGGCATCAGTCCTTTTTTCATTTGCTACAAAATCCATGTGATTTGAGCATGTCTTAGAAATAAGCAGACTTCAGATGAATTGGTTTGTATAAATACCTCTAAATGAGATGATTTTACAAACCCTTTACTGTGTGCTGAAATTATTCCCAGTTCTGAGTAATGTTTAATATCTCAAAATTGCTTTTTGTGATATACTGAATACCAGACTTAACATAATCAGTAGCTATTGGTGTGCATATCATCTATCAGGATCAGAACTTCCAGACTATCATGGGAAAAAAGATGTTTTTTGCAAGGCATCTGGTAATTTTAGGGATTGTATATTACAAAAGCATATTTTTTACAGTATTTTGACACTTTGACTGGCATGTGGAAGAACCTATTTCACAGGCTTTTGCAATTGAACAACAATATTAATAAAAGTGTGTCCAAGACTTCAAAAAAATACTTTGTTATAAATGAAGATTTATTTGTATGTAATTTAAATGGAGTTTCCAAAACTTATCAAACACTATATGTTATTTAAACACTTTTGAGACTGGACTATCAGACTAAGTAAATATGAATAAATTATATTTATGGACACAAACACAAGATAAGCATTCATATTGGTGAAAATTGTTCTGTTGTCTACAAGAAAATATCTTTTCTCCCATAAATGTGATGAGAAGGAAAATAAGCTTGCTGAAGGGGTAGCCAACACAATTTATGAAAGGACAAAAGCCTTTACCATAAACTGTGAATTGTGCAAGATCTTGTTATAAAGTGCAGTGTGCTACTTTCTTTTCCCCAGGGAGGTGGTAATAGCTGTGTAATCTCTTCAATCAAATGTAAGCCAAATTGTAAGCTAGTCTGCCAGTTCCCTTATGCTTCGAGACTTTATACCTATGTGAATATTGTTAAGTAATGTGTCTTCTGATTAATATTGGATAGAAGGATTTTCTAAATGTTCTTTAAAACCCTTGCTTTTCATTTTTATGACCCATCAAGAAAAATACTTTCATGTTTGCTATTTTTTATGTTATACATGTAATGAATAAAGCAATAGCTTTTTCAAAAGTATTCTCAGAAATGCAAAGAAGGAGTCACATTAAAAAAAAAAAAAAAAAGCTTTAATTGGGTTTTATCTGCTGTCATCTTTGATAGGTCTGTAAGGAGAATTTTCCAGCGTGGTGATACGCATTACTGAAAAAGATGCTCAGCTCAGTGTTGGTCCTTTTATTTAGGTTCAGAAATAGAGATTACAAAACCTTAGTTTGAGGCATCTGGCAATCTTAGTGAGTGCAGTATTGCCTTCATGATCAGCTACTCTTGCAGGGCACTCTCGTTGGTACTCTTTGTCATCATCTTCTCTGTGGTAGTATCTTATAGCACCATTGGCTTTTCATAGCCCTCTAAACCCACTCTCTGAATTTGCGCCTTTGTGGGACTAATGCAAATGGTACAATGCTGATGATGTGATGTGTCTTTCTTTGTGTAGGTTCCTGGGTCCCTCTATCCATTTGTGACCATTTGGTGGTGCTACCTATTTATGAAAACTGCCTTGTTTTGCTTTAACACTGTGTCACACTCACCTACTGTTCCGCTGTCACTGACTAGACACTACCCAAAATAAATACTGATTGTGAGCAAAAGGAATGGGATAAGTGTACTGGAATAGAGACTTTCTTCGATTTTATTTTTGAGTTATTAGAGACCAGGAAACCTGATAAATTGTGAGTCTACCTTTTTGCAAAATATAGCAAAGCAAATTTTAGAATAGACAGAAATTCAGTAACTGAGAACGAGGACAAACATAACCATGCAGCCATTTTTATTTCACTTGTAAAAGAACATGATCATTAATAACTTGAAACATCTCATGCAGTATGCATTATTCTCATGTGCTTCTACTCACAGTGTTGTCTTCAGGGACATTCATTAAACAGTCTGGTGCAGCAGAATTTCAAAGAGAAAATATGTTGTGGCTGCTAAGAAGAGAAAAATACTCCAGAGAGGGTGTTGTTACCACAACTATCATAAGAAACTGATGTTTGCTTAAAAGAATAACTAAAGGTGTTGCCGAGGAGCAGACACTAACGAAGAAGTCTGATACTTACTTAGCAGTTAGAAATCAGCACATCTGTTGACATCTATAGACTTATGGCAATGTACACCACATGGCCCATAGCATATACGTTGCTTGATTTCAGCATAATATTCATGAGCTTGCACAGTACACTCCAAGCATGTTCCTGCCATGGACAAAAAAAAATGTTTTTCTTCAAACAACCAATTATTGTAATTCAAGGATGCATTCTTCCTTGAATGCAATTCTTTACAGGTGATTAATAGGATAATTATAAGCTATTATCTGCCCCCTTCACTTTTACAAATAATGGTATATAGTGCAACCCTGGTTTAAAAACATTGGCAAGATGTTCTTCAGTTTCTAAACACCACACATGTAATTGAACTCAAATTAGAAAAGTTGGGAAAGGCCTTTGTAAGGTACTCTGCAGTTTGTCAGATATATTTATTCATGTGCTGAGGATTAGAATTCATAAACATTTTGCAGGGTTTTTAAAAACTTTTTCTTTTGTTTTGTTGGTTTTGGCCAGGACTTGTCAATACAGAAATTCACTGCTTCATATGTTCTATTACCAGCAGAATAACATTTTCTAAAAAGAGTCATAGTAAAACTTGCCACGACTTCCAGCTTTCCTGGAGAGCTGGTCTGATATGTAGAAGTAACATCAAACTTACAAATGCAAAATTACTTATTTTCTTAATTTGTCTCTGAATACCAAGAAGGAAAACAGGTTGACATCCAAGATAGACATATTTTGCTCTTATTTATATGTGGCCTGTAGCACAATGATCTGTTTAGCAACCTAACTTCTTACTCTTAACAAATGCAACTGGAGCCACTAGGAAAAGTTTATGTTTTTTAAATAATTTGAGTATGGCACAGGAAATTCCTGCATACAGTTGTTGATTTTGAAGACTAACCAAAAAAACTATTAAAAGGTCTCTTTTGCTTGCAAGAGATCAGAATTTAAATGAGCTATCAGCCCCATCTATACTTCTGAGGTCAGTACTCCTGAGAAACATCTGATTATAATTGTTGGTTTTCTCTGATCGGAGGCACATTTTAAATTGTTTCTTTCTAAGACACAGCTCCCTAAATAGAGGTGTCTAGTGCCTGGATACCTTAAGGTAGCCAGGACATCAGCACAGGACACCTAATATAACACAGAAGTTGCAGGAGATGCATACCTTTTCTGAGCAGCAACTGGAAATCAGGCAAGACACCTTATAGTATCTGAAATTTCTCAGTCTGGTTTGTTTACATGAATCTCCCCTTAAACAATGAGAAATATAAAAAGGAAATTCTAGAAGTAACTGTAAGGATAAATTTTATAAAGACAAAATTAATTAGAAAGTTTACATCTAAAATTACTTTTAAAAAAAGTATTTCAAGATTTTAGGTTTTCTTCTGTGTAGAAGCAGAAAATTTCCATGTCACACTGAGAACAATCCATTTGATCATTTACAAAGTTAATTGGGATCACTGTAGGTTATCTCCTTGGAAGGAAATCTTCCAAAGAGGTGAGAAGAGATTAAGCAGCTGGATTCCCTTGAAATCCAGAATAAAAACATGGAAATCCTTCTGGACAGTAAAAAGGCAGGATGAGCATCAGTTGCTTTAAAATATCCCTAAATTTTCTCAACATGATTTGAGAACTTGTCCATTAAAAAAGCATCTGTCAAAACAAAGGAAATGATGGATTCAGATAATTAGGACAGAGACACTGTTTATAGGCCTAAGCATTTCTGAGATTATGATATACTCCTATGCTTAAAACTCAATTCTACATTTTTTCACAGATTGGTCGTGCAGTTTCAAATACTTCTTTTTCAAGTATATATAGATGTACATATTACTTCAATTAAGAAAATCATTAAATGTTGGGTTTTGTATGCTATTCCAAGAAGTGTGTGAAAATTTGGTTTAATATCAAGATATTTCCCCAAAATCTTTGTTATGGAGAGTGGAAATTCCACACTATTTTGCCCATCCTAGCTTCTTTGCTATAAAGACCGCTGCTTTATCTTTCAGTGCCAGGTGGTGGTGAGTATGGCTGCTCTATACATGCAAGGATAGGTTCTGGTTTCTTTCCTTCACATTACTTTTGAAGAGACACTACTTGGATTTAAAAAGCCCTCAGGGATAAGCTTTCTTTGAGTTCAGTACCCTAAATCCTGCAGCTTATTTCCAACATAATTGTGTTCAGCTGGGGGTTATTCTGCAGCCAGAAACAGTAAGGAAGTATTCCTTCAGGCACAAAACTTTTTGAATCAAAATCTAAAGATATAGCTCTTCCTTCATCACATCCCTTTTCAAGCAGCCAGATGGGGTATTTCCATGGGACATAGAAGTCAGTTTAACATCATGGTCCCTCTGATCTGCATACAGGTTTGGACATTGTCTCTTAACTCTATGTGGTACGGCAGTTTGCTGTGGCCTGTAACAAGTGATAATTACTCGCAGATGGGGTCATGCTCTTCTTTGCATAAAGGAAACAGAGAAGTGCAGTCCACAGTGTACTCTGCCCAGCGGGACCCTGCGACAAAGGCACAGAGAGGATGCATGTCTGCTCTCATTGACTGTGGCGGCCAAGGCTGAATTTGGCCCTAAGTGCAAAAACATTTTTAAGCAACTAAATTTAACATCTTCTAGTAAATATTCTTCTGGCTTGAATTTCAGTCTGAAGCAGAATTTGACAAAACATTGTGATTGGTTGGCTCCGAAGCATGCTTGAAAACTTATCCTGGACAATTTTCCTGCAGAGTGTGAAGCATGTGCTTCTTTCTTGCAATCTGTTTAGCTGGCATTTAGGAGGGGATGGTAATTTAAGTGGAAAGCTTGTACTCTGCAGCTTTCCTGCTGATGATGAAAAGTTGGCATTTTCTCCTTTGTGGAATTCAGTGTGAATCTGGGGTTGCTTGCCAGCTAGGCAGTGAGCTCTGCCAAGAGGGCCTGGACTGCGTTTAAAGGGGTTATTTCGCAGAACAGGTAAGCATTTCTCTCTCCAAAATTGAAATATTCATGGAAGTGAATACAGCCTGAGATCAATTTTAGATTGCTTGGTAAACTTGGTCACAATCTCACATCCTCATTGCTAATCTGAAAATAATTAACACTGAGTCTAAGCCGCCTGTCAACTGCTGCTTGCACAAGCCCGGAGTCCAGAAATTGGTCCAGAAATAATTAGATAGGATAGGAAACTGGAGTCATGTATGTGCCAGAGGTCAGCATGGTGACATCAAAGTCCACAAGGTGGGCAGGACTAGTCAGGAAGTAGTTTGGCCAAGGAATCAGAGAATATTCCAATTCCAAAGTTACATAATTCCTAGGCATCCCTTGGTTTTTAGGGACTGGTAGGTGCTAATGACTTTGTGTCTTTGAACCTATTCCTTACTGAAAACTGACTTGTTTATGTGCCATGTTGTAACAGTGGATCACAAAAATACCTTCCTGAAGTGCTTACATATAAACAGAAAGTGCATAAACTTTCAGAATATTGTTAATAGAAGAACAGAGAGGACCTGTGAGATCTTTGAACTTAGTCCTCTGTAATCATAGGTTACTCTAAAAGCAATGAAGTCCAGTCTTTGTGCTGATATGCTTTTTGCACAGTGTATCCAGGAAAGAGAGGTTCTAATACTTCCCCCTGCAACCTAGGCGCCCCTGAGGAGCCTGCCTGCCTTCTCCCCTTCCTCTGCTTGTGTCAGGACTTTCCATACTCCTTACGTTATGCTTGCAATTGCCTCACTCATCAGTTATCTCTAACTGCACTCCACAACAATCTTCACTGACGCTAATCTCGGTGCTTTAAAACATGTTAAGGACAATGCAGATATTAATAGAATTTCCAACTCAGTACAGAATGTTGCAGTTTCAGATTCTCTCCATGTTCCCAAGGATCAATTCATATCACTTTCTGGGCACATGAAATTTCCATCATTAATTCCTTCTTCAAACATTTGTTGATATGCCTCTGGCAGACTTAGGCAGCCCAAGTGATTTTTGCCCATTGTTTTCCCTACTTTGAAAATGATTGGTGGACACAGTTTCTACTTTCATCTGCTACTTGGTCATGAAAGCCTAATTCAGCCATGTGAAAACTTAGAAAATGTGACCCTTTGTGTCTGGTCCAAACAGTCTTTCCAGTGGCTTGGTTATTTCTGCAGACTTGAGCTGTTCTCTGAAAGATTTCTTTCCTGACAGTGTATTTCCAGTGCTCTTTTCAGCTTCCTTTCTGTTAGCCTCCAGATTTAATAGACTTCATGATCTGAATGCCAGTAAGTGTAGGAGGGAAGGTAATGATGCCATATATGCCAGGAGTAGAGTAATTTCTTTTTGTTCATTGTTGGGTCTAACTGCTGATATTTTCCAGGGACACTCCTGTGTCTATACAGTCATATCCAACCAGTGGACAGCTGCCAGCAGAAATCATTCTTTCAAATGCAGACAGTCTCATTTCACAGTGTATAGAAATAGCTGCCATAAGTCACTGGCTTTATTTCTATGGTGGTTTTGTAATGGTACTGCATTTTGGGCTGAGCAGGATATATGATGTAATGAACTTACTTGTGCCTGATAAGGTTTCGCTGATATGGAAGAGGACCCAAGGCCTGTCTGGCTATCACTGAGTGAGGACGCAGAATAGTTCTGAAGCAGAAGCTCAGCTTGGGATACAAAGTGAAAGTTTTGTGGAAAAAAGAGTTAAGGAAATGATCAAACATGACTGTTATACTCACATGACCTATAGATCTACTAGTAAAGCTAACAGATGGAGTAAGGATTGGGATAATTGTTGTATGTTGTATGTTTTTTCTTCTTGTCTTTAATGATTTATCATCTTATCCTGATTTCTAAACACACATCTGCCATTTCTAAATATTAACCTGATATGTCTAAATATTCAAATGCAGCATACTTGTTAAAGAATTTATTCTGTACTGATTAAAGAGGTTTTATTGATATATTAGGAAAAAGCAAGACTTTTTTTGGCTCCTGCAAAAATCTAGCTCTGAACACAACAAAATATTCACCTTTTAATAGGATATTACTTCTAGCTATCTGTACGTCAGTTGCTCCCAGTTTAATAATCACAAGGTACTCAAAGGACAAAGTAAGACACAATTTTCTCACATCTTGCAGTCTGGCAATTACATACTTTGTACTATTATTCATACTTGTATAGCCCAGGGCTATTTTGTCCTACTTCAGGGGAGTGAATTGGTCTTCAAAGCCTTAGGAATTAGGAAATTGTCAAAACAGAACCTTAAGCTACAGTTTTCTTCCTCTTCTGTGTTCCTGCACCCAGTATGACCAAACAAAACTTCAGATTTTGTCCTTATCCTAGCCAAATGATAGATTGCTTTAAACAGAAAATAAGTGATAAAAGCATGTTCTATTCATCTATGCAACCCAAGGTATGTCTTATTAAGACTATTTAATGGATTATTCTTCTAAGATCAAAGCTTGATCTGTTGGTGGGCATTTTCATAAATACAGTTTTCCCAGAGGTACCTGCAAGAGTTATCATAGAATAACCTATGAAGATTGTGATGAAAATGTGGTTTAAGAATTGTAAACATATATGTAAATATTATTTCTATTGTAATAGCTCTTTCTGTTCTAACCTGTGATACATATTAGATAGCAAAAATCTTCCTTCGCAGTTTGACTTCCTTGTAGACCCAGTCAGGTCCTACCAGCACTTCTTGCTCACTGCACAGAATAGAGTGATTTATGTTATTTGAAAACAAAATATAGTGCTATTGTTTCTAGCCACAAGAAAATCTTCCAGCTGTAATCCCATATGGGATTCTAAGGAAATAATGACATGAACAGCCCTATTTATTTTAGTTACCAAGACTCCAAAATACTGATGACATTTGCAATGTCTTTATCACTGACCGGCATTCACTACTGATTGCAATGGTAGGATCCCAGAAGTTCTGGGATTTGTAGCTAAGCTTGCTTCAAATAGAATCACTAAGAGAGTATCTACACTGCAGTTGCTTCCCACTTTGTGTATTTCAATCAAAGCTGATTTTATCTAGGTGGTGGGTAGCAATGCAATGGTAGTAACCTGCAGGATGATAAGTGTTGGTTACCGAACCATTAACTTCACAGAGGAAGCTCCTTGGGTGGTCTTCACTTGACCTAATTTAAAGTTGACCCAGCCATACTTAAGAAAGGAGTTTTATCTGCATTACAGATGTCTCTTGTCAATAGTGATTGAACTTCCTTAGCTTTAGAGAGGAGAGATTGGTATTGATACTGCTCTTCCTTGTCCACCTTGACACAGTTGGTATTACTGTCCCAGTCTGTGCAGAAGCTGCAGTGAAGAGGAAAAACTGGCTGGAATCTAAGCATAGTTCAAGGGGAATATAGATATTACAGTATAAAATGAGGCATTTAGCCCACACAATCTTTAACCCTCTTTCTGGGAGAAAATGCATGGAAGGTGGACAAAAAAACACGTGGATGAATTTCAAAATATAGTTTGCTTGTATATTTATCCATTGCAGGGCAAAAATAACTGTGCAGTAAGTAAACACTTACTTCTGCAAATATGCTATGATGCAGCCGTACTCAAAGAATATAGAATTAAATCTGGCTAATTAAAATACAGCCCACTCTATAAATAACTTTTTTAGAGAACTCTTACTGCTGATCTGCATAACCATTTTTTATCTACTACTTTATTTGAAATTAATGCAAAACTAGTAAAAGCAGCTGTGTTTTATGGTTTCCTCCTATAAATCTTGAAATGTGTAAAATGGCTAGATGTAATAACACCAGGAAAATAAAGATAATAGACTGCACGCTTTGATTCCAGTGTGGCTTCAGCAAGGGTTTGTTTGGAGCGCCCAGCTGCGTATACACATGCAGTGGAATTTGGTTTGTGAGGAATCTACAAAAATTACACAAATAACTAGCATTTTTTTAATGAATAATACACAGACATGCACCTGTTTCAGAGACTCCATAGATTAGTCTTGCAGCCAATAGAAAAGCCCCTTGGAATTCAATTACATGGCTGGAAAACAGAAAACAAAATCATGGATATACATTTAGAACTGATACCAGCAAAATGTTAACCAGTTCTTCGGCTGAGCTTTTTCTAAGGATTAGGTTGTTTCAGTTTGTTTTACTTCCCTGTGGCTTATTGAAAATTTATATTATTCTATTCTATTCTTGCAGCTGGAGCCTCTCCCAGAAGACATTGTGCACCAAATCCCCAATATGAATGCAATAGCTTCTTTAAAAAAGACCACTGAAATTCAAAGTATGTTTCTCAGTTTGGGTTGGAGGGTTGGTGGGTTTGGGGTATTTTTGATTATTAATTAATATCATAGAAATTAAGCTATTGGTTCAGAGAAAAGAGTGGGCAAATTTTTTATGTATAAATGAACATTATGTGTCTAGTTATATATATGTATATGAATATATGTTTTTATTTTTGTTTCTTTGACATCTCTTTGTTTCTGCTGTATATTTAGCCCTGAAAAACTAACCATTTGAAATTATTTAGAGCTTTCTGATTCCTGAGTATTCCCAAATCTTTCCAGTCCAGAGAACCTTGGATGAACTAGGTGTTTGTCAGTGAGGGGCAGGAACCAACAGGTAAATTAGAGCTCTAAAAACGTAGTTTCTACAGATTCTGTGCAACGTCCCCCACGTTACTCCTTTTGAGATGTATAGGAGCTTGAGATAAAGTTAAAAAGTTCAAAATGGGCACTAATTCCATAAAACAATGCTAACAAGTACATGACTTTCTTCAGTTTCTGGTGCAGAGGGTACTTGATCATTTCACTTGTGGGCTCTGACCCCAACCCTTTACTAGCCAGATGCTTTAGGGCATTTGCTCTGGTCTCACTGAAAAATTTTCTCTGCCATCAGCTTTCTTAATCTAAGTGAGCAGACTTCCCTTAAATTCTCTGATCTTCTGCTCTCTGCCATTTTACTGAGGCAGTGAAAGCTTCCTGACTTCTGCTGTTTGCTGACTCCTTAACAATAACAAATGGATAACAAATGTTTTCTTCATCTTAGATGAATCACAAATAATTAGGATTCAACTACAAGAAAGAAATGCAGTTTTTAAAAGGGACACCATTCATTTTCCACTGATCATGCAGTATTCAAACTGATTTTAATTGTAAAGTGACAAAGAAAATTTACTGTAGGTATGTAATTCATCCTTCACATCCAGTAGTCACCTAGATATGCAAGTGTTCTAAGTAAATCACCTCTACATGATAAATTCCAGTCAGTCATTTTTGCTGAGTGGTATGTCCTAAGGTAGCTCATGAGTTAGTGTCTTGCTTAAAATTCCCTGTTAATAATCTGTTAATTATCTGGAAAAAAATCACCAAATTAAGGAAATTCATGTACTATGCAAATGATAGTAAGGACACCAAGCTGCACACAGACCACAGACATGAGGAAAGGATACGCAATTCTGTTTGAAATAAAGCATGTATCTAATGAAAAATGGATCAGAAAAACAAAAAAAAAAAAAAAAAAAGGTGCACTGAGAAAAAAAAAATAATACAAGCTCTAGAAAGGCATAATGTCTTACTAGAAATACACACAAAGGAATTCCTTCCTTCACAGAAAGAAAGAATAGTTTTAGGAATTATATAAGTTTATGCCTTAAAACATAGTCCAGAGCTCTGAAGAGGGGCTTAATTTTGCCACACATTGGTTTATGCTGAACTAGTACAGTCATGGCAGTCCAGTGGGCTGAAACCTAGGTCGATCTGCTCAGGTTCACAGTTATTTATACACGATACTCTCTCTTTCCTTGCAGTTAATACTTTAAAAGTTATGCATACTTCATTTTGTCTGGGGAGATCCAAGTGTTAGAAAGGAATATGCTTGGATGACAGAAAGGAGCATTAAGGAAGTTCAGGACAGCTTTATGGAGAACACCTATTTAGATGGAACTAAGAGAAGCAAGTATATGTTGAATATTATAGGGAGTTATTAATGCTGAAAAGCATTAAGCTGTCAAGTACCACATCAAGAGATACTGAGAAAGCTTGATTTGTTTGGATGATTGTTTGCATGTGTATTGGGTCTGTATGTCTGTGATTCAACTTTCATAACAAATATTAGCAGTATTTTAGACAAAATCAAAAGTCCTTCCTCTTTGTTGCAAAGATACAATACTTACTTAGACAATGAGAGGAAACTACTTTTTTTCTAGCTAGAATGGAATCTTTATAAATGTTTTATATGTGACAGGGATCCAAATATCCTTTGGAAATGTAATACATTTGGAAGTAACAGTTCCCACACCCATGTAATATGCTATTTCTAAGCAATCCTGTTCATTGGCTTGAATACCACCCCCAAGTGTGGGCTTTTTTTTCAAGGAAGCCATGGTATAGCATGCCCAAATCTATCTGTGAAAGCAGTTACAAATGCTTATAACAGTGACAGAGACATTCATTTTTATTATTTCCTGGTAATAATCAGTGGCCCCACAAATCTTTGAGGGAGTCTTAAGCACATTTTCATGCTGAAAGCCAAAGCATACCTAGAAGACTGATTTGGTTTCATTGTTTATTCTTGCAAGCCACGATTGCTCAAGTTTTGTACGAATGAAACCGGCAGTATGCTTCATTCTTTCCCCTGAGCTCCACCAAGTTCTTCTCAATGAATGTAACAGGATTGGTAGAATTTCACATTCCAGTATAGCACATTAGAAACAGCATTTTCAGAGATGTGAGCAGTTTGAGGCATACGCTTTTTGAGCTCGTTTAATTGCCAATCCATAGCATACCTAAGGTTTCTAAGAAAGCTCCTTTGCAGCCTCATGCTGTGATTGTCTCTGTTCCACAAAACTTTGCCTGCAAGGCTTTTGGCCGAACATTCATGCAAGCCCTGTATGTTTGCGTACAACACGTAAATATTGTCTTGTATAAAAAGAAACTTGCAAAGCTGCTCTGATTACCAGAGGTGTTTGTAAAGTACAGGTTTAGAATCATAGAATAGATCATAGATCATAGAATCTGATTTCCTGATTTTAAATTAAAACTGACCTTTGCTTTTTCACAGGCATTAGAATGCCCTCTTTGCATGAGCTACTCACTGCTACCTGGATGCAATTACTAACTGGAACAGCTTTAAAATTTCCTCCCACAAACCACAAACACCCTACCATGTACTCCCCTTCTCCAAGACCCTCCACTGCAGCATAGGTGCTGCCACCTGCTTCCTTGGCCTGACTCTGCTTTCCTTTTCTATCACTGAAACCCTTCTCATAATACAATTCTCAATGCAGAGAAACAAGGAAAATCATCAGTCGCTTGGGTGTGACTGGTAGTTAAATGGGCACAGAGAGCCCACTAATATGCTTGAATTGGTGCTGAGTTTTAGTGTTACAAGAAAGTTAGGATTCAGGGGGCAGCTGGTATGCAAGCCTGTGCGTGAATGAATGAATGTGATGTAGCAATCCTCATTGATGCCGTTTTATTGTTGCTGCAGGAGGGCAACACAGTGGTAGCTGGGTACTAATATTTTATTTTATGAATAAGAGCCCTTGAAAACTCCAGCAGTGAACATGGGTTCATTTCTTTTATAGGCAAGAGGGGGTATTATTCCCATATCAACAGATTTGATTTTCTTTCACATCTGTTTCTGCAACAAAAACCCCACCCACTTTGCGAACATTTAGCTCATAAATTATAGGGTTTGAATTGAGTGTATATTGCAAAGACTGACTTTTGCACATATGATCTGTGAGAACATTGTGGAATGCTCATATAATTTTTTTGCTTGTTTTTAGTTTATTTTTTAATGAATAGAGAATGTGGTCTCTCAGAAAGCTAATAATAGAATATTTTTGTCTTGTTTTCACAAAATTTGCCAGGCTCCAATCATTGAGCCTACTGTTATGTACATAACTTTTTAGCTGTGTCTTTCATGCTTTTGGAAGAAAGCCAACCTCCTAACACTTAATCTCAACTTTGCAGGATACTCAATGCACTTTACATTTTATCCCCAGAAGGTCCCCGTTATTTAAAGATTCTGCTAACTACTCAAATGTGCACACTATTACAGTTCAAAGAAACACACTGGCCATGCTCGCTGCTTATTCTTTTAGACTGACTTGGGCTTTCATCTTGCAATGTTGTTTTTGAATAAAGATATTTTCAGGCTTTATTGACAGCCACTTTCTCACTGGATGGAAAAGTTCACGTTTTGAAAAGCCTGAAACTGTATTTAAAGCTGTGTTACCAAAGAGGGAGTTTTCAGCAGCCTTTGTGCAACACAAGCAGCACCACTGCTGGCCTGGCCTCCCAGCTCTCAAAGCCTCCAGCTACCCTCTGGATAAGCACCTCAACTCAGCCCGCTGCCCAACTGCCAAAATCCTCCTTTTAGCCCCCTTGATCCCCTCTCTTTCACAGCTGTTGAAACCCTCTGTCTAATTCCCAGATAAGTACCCTGATCCAACCTCTGCAGCTGCTGTAAGCTTCTTGCTAAACACTGAATAAGCTCTGGTCCAGAGCTCTTAGACTTCCCAGTTCTCCAAATTTCCAGGTGTCATCCACCTGACAATTAGCAAGTGCTCTGTGGATTACTGGACTGTAAGAAATACATATCTAAATTCCTAGTTGTTCACCTGGCTCCCACTAATCAAGCTGTTTCTTAATTGCACTGCAGTAGCAGACCATTTTATATGTGGACCATGAGTTACCTGCCATTATTATTTGAGTTGCTTAAGAAGCTTCTTACTGTCTCTTCTCTTGCAGGCAGAAAGCTGAGAATACTCAGGCTTTTAATCCACTGCTGTGTTTTTACACAGCAAACCAGAAAGCTCTATTCCTTATGACATCTGGCGGCTTTTCAGCAACAGCCAGCTCATATATGAAAGTTTTAAATAAATTATTGTTCTAGTATACGCCCTGAGGTTGGAGGAGAAAGAACATCCAGGACTAACAAACCTGATTGTTCTGGCAACATCACTTGAGTCTGAGCCGGCATTTCTGACTCTTTCCTTTTCAAGACACTGCTCTGTGAGCACTTTGTACAACAATGTTAATTTTTCTAGCCCTATTTGCTGTATATGCAACAACTGTCTGCCATATCAGAGCTTCTAGGTATTAACCCTGCCCTGAACTCCCTTCACCTTGTGCAGATAAAGCCAACAACCTGTTTGAAAGTATGTGATCAATAGTCTGTGTGTTACTTCTCCAGTTTATTACCTTCTGGGGAAGGTTGTGACACAGCCCTTGGAATGAAAGCACTTTCCAACATGGCATTCTTAGGTTCAGAAATATACCTCCTCACTGTAGTCTGAAATTTCAACTGTGCTGCTTACACCACAGTGATTTTAAATTATAATTACTCAGTGTTGAACTAAGTGATTACTATGCTTGTACCACCATGCTAGCTAAAATTCCAATTAATTATTATGCGTGTTTTCCTTAGGCAAGTACTGGAAGTCAGTGGAGCCATACTCTGTGCCAGTGGATTGTGCTTTGGCTGAGTCTCAGAAACGAGAGAGGGAGGAGACAGAAACAGTGTCTGCTATGGCCTCTCTTTCAGTGGATGTTCAGCAGTGTATCCCTCAGGAAAGCAGCAGGTAAGTGTATGCAATTATTGTAGAGAACAAAGCTTTCACTCCAGGCAAGTGAGGTGAAGAAGGCAGCCATACTAAAGGTTGTTTCAAAATTAACTGCTAGTTGAGGTACCTGGAAGTTTTCATCCCTTGATTTGAGTTCTCACTTGACCACTGGAAGCAGAGATATTCTATGCTATCAGATATTTTCTGTCATGTGTAATTTTTTAGTAAGGTTCATGATTAGTGCAAGAACTTTGTTTTCTCCCTGTGTCCAATACTCTTTAGTACACAAAAAGTGTAATATCCATATGAGGAAAATAGGCATGATCAAGTGTAATTAACCATATTCTTCTCATTGGAAGCTATTCAAAACTGTTCTAATTTTCTAGGAAGGCATTTAACACACATTCAGATAAATTTAATAAGGATGGACTTAAATCATTATTAAATTATATTAGACATGCATTAAAAGGTATTTCCCTGGAAGCAATGGAAAGGTGCCAAGTATAAAACTTAAAGCAATCCTGACAAGGATTAGGGCCAGCATTCTCCATGTATCAAAATGAAGGTACACCAGCAAAGAGTGAGAACGCTGGGTTTTTTCCAGCTTGTCAGCCGCCTTTTACATTAATGAAGATTGCATTCAATTTCACAATTTGAGAAAATGATACAGCAATTGCTGTTGTGTTTTTTGCCAGTAAGAGATTATAAAAATAAAAAATATAGACACCCAAAACTGTGCCATTGAAAACCAGTATTTCTTCAAAGAGCTGTTAGGAAACAGAAAGTCTACTGAGGAAGTTCTTGGAGTTTACTTGTTTTAAGGACAAAGTTCCCTGGCCTTGACCAGTAGAGGAAGACCCAAAATGCAGTGGAACTATTTGGTTTCCATCACCCGGAGAAAACGGGGGGGGGGAAGAGGAAAGGAGAAAAAAACCTTATAAGGAGACTCATCAGCTCCCTGCAGACTGGGGAGCAGAGCTGTGCAACAACAGCAGAGAAAGGAGGGAGCTCTGGGTAGGCAGAGCAACAGTAGGAGTGGAGCCAGAAATATCCATGGTTCCTACATTGTGAAAGCTACTTGTTTGATTTGGCTCTTACCTCCTTCCTTGGCTCTTTAATCAGAACTGAACTGATAGGCATGCAGGGAACTTGAATGGCGCTAAAAACTATGGCTGCATTTGGGACTGAACATCTTTCACGACAGTGGGAGCACTCATCTGTCAATAAGTTAACACACACAGCTCAAAGCAACACACAGGGAGCACAGCTAGCTAGTGAAGTATTTACATCATTATCTTTCCAATTGTAATTAGATTTTAATATGTGATGGCTATTGTTGTGCTAATATTATTGCAAACAAATCCATAAAAGCTTAGCAAAGAATCCATGACAAATGGGAGACATATTTTAGTTTTGCGAGAGTGATAATCAGTGCTCAGATAAGGAATAATGTAAGTTTTGTTATATAAATTTGTGACAGTTATGAGACAGAAATGTGCCTGCTCTTGTGTAGCACTGAAAGGTAACGAATTTTGGTTCAAGTGTCAGAACTAATGCAGTCAAACAAAGTAAAGCTTTAAATTTTTCTGTGTAAAGGTGTGGTTAATTTTGTGTATTTTTACATTGCTCAGAATAACCAAGAATTGTATTTGTTATGTGCCTCCACTCACTTAAGACTACAGCCATTAAGAGCAACTGCTAATCCTACACATGATTTGAAGAAAATAACCCTTTGACTAACACTGCACTTAATTATTGTATTTATTACCTACCTAATGATAACCTGTGACAGTTTCCATCCATTCTGAAAATAGCATTTCAGGGCAAAGTTTAGAGAAATTGAAAAAAAAAAACCAACCGAAAACCGGGTGTACTGAAATGTACACAAGTGGAATTCATGTGACTGCCAGATTCAATACACTTCATCAGTTCTGGACTCTTTTAGGGACCAATCTGTCGTCATTAATTGTTCTGTGGAAAAATGCCTTCCTTTGAAATATCTTCTGTGGTGCTGCTGAGATTGTTTTAGCAGCTCAAAAAAAACCCTATGCACGCATGCGTTCCTAAGTCTGTTTCCACATTCGTAACCCACAAAGAAGTCACCCAAAGCCAGATTGCCATCAGACAGGACAACATAAGTGCTGTCTCAGTGGGCCAAAATTGATGGTTAGGTTTTCTGAGGCTTCAGGACATCATTCTCTTTGTTATCTTCCTGCTGAATGAAGAATGTAAGGAGGTACATGAAACAAAATATGGTCACTTTGAAGGTCTGATTTTGAGGGTCCTCTGAGCTGCTAGGAGACCTGAGAGGACCTGGCTTCACTTTGAGCATGAATGTAAGTCCAGCATGTGATCATAAATCCAGGGACTGATTCCACATTGCACACTCTGGTTTCATAACAGTATAATTTCATTCATTTCACAAAAACAGGCTGTTAATTTCATAGGCACATACCAATGCAAACTGCAGCAATGTAGTGTTGGTGCCAACTCTATGTTTTCCTATTTGTTATGTTTGTTGTAATTCAGGACCAAGTATGCAGTGCTCCTTCTCCAGCCTTTTTCTGTGGCAAACTACCAGGCTGCAGGGATGTAAGAACTCATCTGGGCTCTCAAGCCATCTTAATACAGCCACTGTAGGTGTACCTTCCTTTCCCCATTGTAGATGTGGGCCACCTTCTGAAGACCTGTTGCAAGCTTTTGCATTGAGTGTTTGTTTGAGAAAGTTGGTTGTGACAGGAGGGGTGGGATCAGAGCAGAAAGTACCATGGCTGACAGGGCAGGCTGAAGGGTTCCTTCGTTATGCCAGGAGCCAGTTTACTTTCTTTAAATTCCCACCAGGGTCAGCCATGCTGATAATTCTGGCCTGCATCTCTAACACTATTTCACTGAACTGATGGTAGAGATCCTGTTGACTTCAGCTTGAGATGGTCAGTTCTCCAGATGAAGAGAGTGGCAACAAGAGTCTCCGGGGAAAACTTGGTAGTTATGTTGGAGGATATATTGGTGTTTGGAATGAGATGGTTCACTTTAAACTAAGATTTTGGGTAAAGCATCTCTTTTGCTGGCCAACTCATATCTGACTCATCTACCACTGATGAATAAAGGATAAAATGCTCCTGGCTAAGGCCCGTCTTAAGTATTTCTCTTTCTGCCTTCTTTCTTTTTTTTCTTCAAGGGACAGTGCCGATTATTTTTTATTTGATTTTCTCTGGCATACTAAATGAAGAAAACTGTGAAAAGCTGCTGCACTTTTGTTTTATTTTATCAAAGCAGAGCTCTGCATTTTAAGGTCTGATTGAAACTTGATTATAGACTTCAGAAGAAAATAGATATAGAAAAAGTTTGTGGATAGGAAAGAAAACATGCATGATGCTAACACAGATTTAAATACAGATGCAATTAAAGTACAGGCATGCCTTATAAAACATTTCTAAATACCATAACTTTTGTGTGTTGATAACTCCTTATTCCCTATGTGAGATACAGATTTAACTGATTAGAATTTTGCTTTGGCCAAACATTTGTTTCAGAAATCATGCTATGAAAATATTCAGTGCAGTGCTGTCCCTGATACATGGGAGCTTCTGTGTGTTTCTTTTTAAAATCAAAAAATAAAAGGGTGTGGAGGGATATCTCTTGCACTTACTATTTTTACAGCAAGCAGTAAATTTTGAGGATGACATTTATCAGAATTTGACTTTACGGCCCTTGTTCAGCTAGTCATAGATTTTACTCAAACGGAAATGAAAACAAAGTGCAATTTTTAGATATTACTGTTACAGAGCTACCAGTTGCAGTTTCAATCACATTGCATTATATTATACACATTGTATTACTCTTTACCAGAGCAACTGGTTGGACCTTGGGGAACAGCTAGCCACCATCAGGATTGTGTGTTGTGTTTGTGTATCAAGTCATAGAGCTTCTCTTAACATTTCACTATTTGGATATCCACTTCAGCTGTGCTGAGTAACCTGCACCTACCTGGGCATACCCTACAGGATCTGAAGTCACAGCCAGGATCAGTTGCTAAAGGACAAGGTCAGGGCTCCCCAGGTCAGGCTGCAGCCCTGTCTTGCCCGTCTTCCTTTCATCCCCCAGGTGGGGTAGTGAATAAGGAAGAGAACCAGGAGCAGAGGAGTTTGAGAATAGACCTTGCCCTAATGGGTTGGTAGATCTCAACAGCTGTATCTGGCCCATGTCATTTAAAGCTTCCAGAATACCTACCCAGGCATAAACTTCTCAAAGGTTTTTTTAAACCAGCTTACACCATTGGTACTCAGGTAGTGAATCCCACAGACTCATCAGGCATTGCTCTAAGCTTATAACCAACAAATTCACTGGGGAATCCCTAGTTCTTGCAGCAGTTTTCTTACTCGTAGTCTCTGCCTCATTTCTGATTTTAAAGGCTTCAGCTGTCTCAAAACTGTATTCTTCCTGGTATGAAAATAGTTTCTTACCCTTGATGATTTTGTGCCTTTTGTAGTTTTCTTTGAGATGGAGTAAGAACTGTATACAGGACTCCAGATGTTGAACACACTATCTTAATGTTATTTGTTTTGCTCTCTGCTCTTCTACCATTAACTTCAAGCTCTCAGTCATAGCCATCACTGTGTAAAAACAATTAAATCTGTCCTCCCTCCTATTTTGTGCATTGTGTTTTAGTTTGTGTTAATTTGCCTTCTTTTCCATTCAGAAATGATGTTAGGGGCTTTAGAACTGACCAGTATCGGTAGTTTGTCATCATCAACAAACACTATCACCTAGAAATACTGACAGTCTGCTAAGCCCTTTTGAGATACTCTGGAGAATTCCTCCATAGTGAAAAATCACAAATATTATTACCTGTTTCCTGCTTTTGATGGAATATCTACCTATGAGAGGGCCTTCTTTCATTACCTAGGTTCCTCAAAGCATTTGGATAAAATTGTTGGAAGGTTTCTTTGTGCAGGGATATCACTTGATTCCTCTTCTTTCATTTCCTTCAGAAACTTCTGATAAATTTATAAGGCTTGCTTTCTTTCTAAGTGTTAAGACCTAACTCTTACCCAAATTAGCGTTACCTAAATGCCTAGTAATCACTGATTAAAACTGATTTCCCCATACCAGCTTATTGTATCTCCTGCAGTTTCCAAAAGGGGAATTGAATTTCTTACCTTCTCTACCTCTTGTATGGATGCAAAGTTAAGCAGTAGAATATGCTCAGTAATTATTTCTTTAGCAATATCGTAACTGCATTCCCCTAGAACACAGTGGACGAATATCATCTGCTTTTAGCAATTTGGCAATGTTTAACATATCAGTTTGTTCTAAGTGCTGATTTAGTTTAAGATTGTTCATCTGCAAACAATAAAGTCTCCCTGACACTTCTCTAGTGAACACAGATATAAATAGTTCATTTTGCTTTTGCGGTCTACCTTCCTTAATGCTCCTTTTATGCTTTGATCATTTCTTCTGATGTGCTTTGAAAGATCTTTTTATTATTAGTTTTGATGCTTTAAACATGTTGCTCTTCAGACTCTCCTTTGGCCTGCCTTGTCAAGGGTTTACATTTATCTTGCCAGAGTTTATAGTTTATTTAAATTGACTTATTTGGACATTACTTCCTCTTTACAGAGTATATGTGTAGTTACCTTATTCTGGTCTTAAACTGTGATCAGTTTTACTTTCAGTTCCTTTTTCTTTGATCCATATAAAGTCTATTTCTACTAGGATGTACACTTACCCAGGATCTCTTATATGATGCCTTTAGGCAGACACTGAATCATCTCCATCGTGTAGAAATGTACCTCTGTTTCCCTGGCTTTTTGCTACCAGAAGATCACTTTTCAATTACAGTGATCTCCCCTAAAACAGCTGAGTTAAGTTAGGAACAGATTATGGCATAAACCAGCCATACCATGCCAGAAAATCTATCTTTTGTTCAGCAGTTTGTGTGACTTGGAAACATATCTTGAATTTTTATTTTTATGTGTGTGATGATGTAGCTATGAGGAATTTCTGTAACTCTAAAAATAAGGTAAGAGAAACATTTGCTTTTTTGGATTATGTACAGGGTTTATCTTCATTTTTAAGTATTAACAGTGTTTAAAAGTGCAGATATAAACTATTTGAAATAATATTCTCATAATTAATATGGTTGCTGTTTATTCTGAGCTGCCACAGGATAATACTTAATATGCTACACATTTTGCCATATTCTATCCATATGGTAGGATTTTTGTCTCATCCATTTCTTTTGTTTTAAGGTTTAAACGGAATAAGTTTGATTAGCATTAACTTCAAAATTAACTAGTCTGCCATAGTGTGAATTGTACATCTAGAGAACTATAGATGAGCACTGTTTCCAGCACACCAAATTAAGCAAAGCAAAGAGGGCTCAGCTCCTAGGAACTTGCAGTCCAAATAAGCAACAGTGAAGCCTTAATGACCAATCACAGCTGTGCTTCTACAATTATTACAGTCCCAATCGATGTTTTTCTAAATCTGCTGACTGCACAGAATCAGTCCAAATCAGACCTGAACTCACAGCTGCGCCTTTGAGGAACCAGTTAGAGCATACAATACAGCATGGGGTTTTTTTGCATTTTTTATGTTTCTATGCCAACTTCTTGTCAGCTACAGAAAGAGTGACTGAACGGATGTAACTAACAGTGACATAACTGAAGTAACATAAATTTGGCCTGTCAGACTCTGCCCCTTCGATTTCTGTTGGGGTTTTTTGACAACTTTTGATATCATCAGAATGGCTATATACTGATTCACTGCTCAGGGCTAAAGGGACTACAGTATTTTTCTCTCTGTAGAAAGAGGGAAAAATGGGGCTCTTTGGTACTAGGAACCCCAAAACTTTACTGGCTTTCACACAAAACTCTGAAGTAAGCTGTTATCCCATAAAAATGTATATTTTGAATGATAAGCCTTTGGATAGATTCAGTGACTTCTCTGACATGAATAAAATGAAGTTAAAGCATACACATAAGTCTTCAAGAGAAGACTGGAGAAGGGTCTTAGAGTTTGCCACTCCGAGAGACAACAGCTGGATTCACCAGGGCACCCTAACCTCCTCCTTTCTTTCTCCATAAAGCACCTTACATCTGCCACTGGCATAAAAAAAAATTCTAATGGTGCTTAGGCTCTGGCTGATGCAGAATAGTGGCATATGGTTAGAAAATATTGAAATATATTAGAATATGGCACTTGAGGTCAGCTGTGGCCCTCAGAATTACCCTCATCAGTGAAAAATTGCCCAGGACTAAAACTCTGAATAAGATCCTCTCGGTTGTACTAGGATCATGAGAATGTCAGTTCCAGAAGCCAAATACATGTGAACAGATTGATGCACATACTGCTTCCCTAGATCCCTATAAATAGCCCAAAGCCCCACTTTCACTCCAGAGGTTTTCCAGAGCTCCAGTCCTTCCTGCTCTGCCAATCTCTAATTGAAATCTATTGACAACTATGCCTTCTCATTTGCTTACTCACAGCGCAACTTAAAAGCTGAACTGTCATCTGCTTCCAAATTATCCTCTTTCCAGACAGATTCATGAGGTCCTGGATGTTTAGTAAGGGCTTATTGCACGTTTGCATTATGCCAGAGGACATGCAGGTCTTCCAAAAGTGGCTGGACAAAGTGGAAGTGTGTGATCAGCACAACAGCAACATACACCATCAGTATGAATCCCCCACATGGTGCATGATCCTTTATCAAACATGAGGACATCAGCAGCAGGCTGGGCTCTATCCCACCCTGGCTGCCATTGTGAGGTCTCTGCTGAAAGCCAATACAATGCAGGAGGGTTAAAAAGAAATGCAAAAGGGCTTTACCTTGCCTCTCAGGAAAGAGGGAGCTGCAGTGGTTACTGTACATAGGAAACATTCTCCACCGTGTGGTGGAGGAACAAAGCACTTGAGATTTATAGACTAATAATCTTTTAGGGTCAATAATCCTTTGGAAATGATTAGTCTGAAAATATCTTATTTTTCACATATCATTCATCTGACATATTTTTCAACATACTATCTGTGATCATTCCAAATCATAAAAGAATAACCTGTATAAAATTATTTAAAGGCACACTGCTGAGTTTTTCATTGGGAAAGACTTTAATATACTCCAGATTCATTTAGAATTCTCTGGCTTCCTTGCTGAATAAATTACCAAAGCCCATGCAAGTCCCATTAATTACTTTTTTGTTTCCATGAGATTTCACGAGTTTGTACTTTCTGAGGGATGTTTTACTGAAGCCAGTTATTATACTGGCTTACAAGATTTTTCCAGTAAATGTCTTATTTATTAATTTGCATTTATTTTTTCTCTACCCTCATTTCAAAATTGCTTGAAGGGACTATTTTTAGGGAGGTCTTCAGCTCATTTGTCTATGGTATTCTGCCAGACTGAGGTGAAAATTGGTTTATGTCCAAATTCTTATGCCCTTCAATAGTAAACTGTGATCTCAGAAGCTTCCTATTTTATAATTGCCAGGATAATCCTTGGGTGCGATAGTTTGTCAGATACAAGGAATTATGACACTTTTTTCCAGCTCAGTGTATGTCCCCATTATTTACCTATTGGTTGTTTTAAAGAGCTCATCTTACCTAACTTGATTATTACCCAGAGACTTTCAAACAAAAGATAAATGTGTAACGTTATTTAATATTGTTAATAGATACCTTCTCTATGACAGTGATCTTGCTGATTGAGCTTGGAATTTGGTCCCAGAAATTGCAGGCAGACAGGCAATGCATTTTTAAATTCTCAGAATCAAAAATCAGAAGGTTGAAGAAGAACCCCAGAGGAAACATTGCTAACTACTAGGCTACTAGTAAACTATTTTGTTGTAACTTTTTGCCCACTTGGAAAAAATAAATGCATGTATTTTTAGTTGCAAAAGCTTGTAAAATAAAAGTATCACAGCTTTTTTTTTCATGAAATTATTTGACTCTGTTGACACAAAGCATGTATATTTCTGGACAAAAAGTTATAAAATATTCTGACATATTTTAATATAAACAGGAACATTTTCAGTGATTGCTTGGATCTAAAATGTTTTTCCACTTGACATTTGTTTATACTTCCTAGGAAAGAAACTCTATTTATGGATAACTGAATAACACAAATAAACATCAGAGAGAGCTGAAAAATCAGCTTTGATTATGCATGAAAATCTACAATGTCATTGTGTACTCTTGTGCCGTATTCTGATTGCCTGTTTATTTTTACAGAGCTGCTGGCGAGCCCATGGAAGAAGAGCCAGCCTTCTGAAGTGCCAAGTCCTCCCTGATATTTCCTGTGGGTGACATCATTGTGTATCCCCCCAAAGCACCCTCAGACATGTCTTGTCTGCTGCTTGGGTGGCACAGATCAGATGGAACATAAACACTGGGCACAAAACTCTGAATAGCAACTTCACTTGTTCTTTGGAGGGACTTGAAAGGGCCCTAAAGATTCCTTAAATATAACCGCTACAATTCTAGAGTTACAGTAAAACGGGCTTGGGAGAAAGAGCCTACAGCATGCTTTTTATATGCTGTTTGACCCACTCACCAACATAAATTGTGAAATAGAGAAATATTGTGAAATACAAAATTCTACATGATAGATTATAGATACAAGAATTCCAACAGCCAGCAAAGTGCTCGGTAAACCCCATGAATCACTTTCTGACAATTTTTACTGGGTAATTTTTTTCATACTGTGTTAAATTGTTAATAGAATTAGTTTTCTTCGCTCTGTGTAATGAAAAAAAAAAAAGGACACCTTTATTTTATGAGCCATTTTTTAACCAACTGTCATGAGTTCTTAGACAAATAAGTGAAAGGTGTGTAAATTACAATGAGGGAATTTAGCTAAAGGGAAAGCACTTCTTATTGTACTATAAATCCCCCAAAGTACTGTGCTTGTTGGTGCTTTACTTTCTTTTCCCTTCTCCCGGGCATCCCTCCCCATTTCATGTAATCTTTTCTATAGTGAAAACACATTCTAAAATGAGCGATCTTCTGCCTTTAAAAAAAAAAAAGTGCTGTACCCTCTAGTTGACAGTAGCTCTCACCATATGTGCAGCAGAGATCAAGTGTGGATGGCTTTTCAAATGTGTTTTTACTTTGTTCTGAAATCTTTCTGCATCCTGACTCTAAGAGCAGCGATCTTCAGTAACTGCGTGCAGTTCATTTGAAGCTCAGGTGTTTCTGTGGAGGTTGTGTTGGGAGTGTTTTTACAGGTTGTCATGTGAATACAAACTGATTCTTTATGTAGTCCTGCACCAAGAGAACTGATGTTGCTTAAGAAGCTTCAAACGGTTTATGCTTTATTTTAGCTCCCCAAAGTGCAGCAAGATCTCCCTGCAATGTGACTTTAGCTGTTTAATTCCGTGTTTGAGAACGTAACAAATAGTTGTGCCTTTAGCTGATAATGAACGCTTAAACTGTTACACGTGTTGCCTTACCGTCAGAGAAAGAGATAGGGCATGTATGTAAAGACTACTTCAAATGAACAAAACTCTGCTACAGCAACTTTTATTTTGTTTACAACGTTCTCACCTAATGAACCCTGGGAGATACCTTGAAGCATTCAGCTTGCAGTATTTAATAGCTCGCTCAGCTTTTAAAAGCAAGTGATGTTCATTTTTATATATTTTCCAAACTCAAAGGATATATTAAAGCCATAAGTGAAGACTGTCATGCTTTTTATTCTGAAATCTGAAAGGAACCTTAATTAAAGCAAGATTTTGGGGAAGGCTATGATATGAAAGATATGGAACAATATGGTTTCAGTTATAGGCATACTCAAACCTGTAAATCAAAGATGAAAGATTTCACTCAAATAGAATTATATAATTCTCTTTTGTTATGCAGTCAGACTATATCTTTCATGCATTTGGGTTTGTTTACGATTAACATTTTAATTTTAAAGACTTTTATTACTTATACAAAAGCTTTCTGCTACAAGTTAGAAATCTGAGGCATGCTTTGAAAAGGGAAATCTAAAAAAAGAATGTCATTTCCTATAATGTGAAGTAAACTTTTATTCTGAAACGCTTACTCTAAAATGGGTGTATGCCTCTCAGAAAGTGAAATAAAATTCTACCCCCCATTTACAAGCCAAAATCATGCTCATTTTAGTAATACAAAGAGTCCCAGAAGGCTAAATTGACTCCTGGTGTAAGACACCTTGCCTGACTTTGGGCTGTTCTGAAGGGTTGTTCACATGACTAAAGCAATCAGCAGTTCATCTCATCCTGCATTTTCAGCAGACTTGTGATGGCAATCCTACTTGCCATTTACTGCAATTTTCTTGTGGTCTTCAAAGAAATTTCCCTTCAAGGAAACCAAGGACCATAGCTGATGAGTTGGGTGATTTGTAGAGTTTTCACATCTTGAAATAGTGGCTGCAAAATTTTAATTGGGTACATAGTAAGAGCATTTTGAAATTAACCCCACAAATGCAAAATCTGCTTGTGTCCTTAGCTCACATGAAACTGAATGTGAATTGCAGCCTGAAATATGAGTTACAAACTTCACCAATTAAAGTCTATATTCTGGAGTGGAAATCAACTAAAGATGTCCTTTGTAGCTGGGAATGCCTTTAAAATGCCAGAATAATTTGAATTAAACCACATTATAAACTCACACTTTTGCATTTGTACAGGCATACTCCCAGACAGACATCCAGACATGCTATTGGTTAAAGTTGGGATCATTTGGATAAGCAAATGTGCAAATAAACTGCACACAGATTGTGTCCAGAACTCTGTTCTCACTGAAGTCAATAGCAAAATCCTCTTTGATTTCAATGGGAGATGGATCCGGCCCTGCTGCTTTTTTTTTTTCCCTTTCCTTTAAGTCCAGAGCACCATTACTTTTTGATTATGCCATTACAAGGCACCGTATAGCCCTCTGGGAAATGATTGAGGCTTATGGTAAATATCAACACTTCCTTCAAAGCAGACCTGGGCTTTCTGAGAGGGCAGTTTCACTTGCTGCTGTTTTCTTCTCACAGTATTTTTATTACCATCAATAGCTCCCCATGGATTACAGTTAAAATTTCTCCCAGCAATTTTAGACATAGTTCCAGGGAAATATTCACATAGACACTCTTAAAAGTGCCCTGTTTTAGCTAGATTCAACAGCAAATTCCAAGAATTTCAGAAAGATGCACGGATTACATGTTTCTCCATTTTTAATGTCCAAATTCAGAGGTTTAGGAGCTGGTTTTGAGAAGACATCACAGTCTCATGTCCGCCATGGACCTCAGCTTAGGCTAGGGAGATTAACACCTCCGAAAATTCAGTCCCAGGTATTTCAAGTTGGCTGCCAAAATATCTACATCTGAGCTTAGATTACTTAAAAAAAATAAGCTGAAATGCACAAATGAGATGGGGCAAATGGTGGTTCCTGTGTGTGATTCCATGGGGAAGTTGAAGCTGAGGAGGTGACAGAGAACCCTCAGACCCAGGGTGATTCTTTGCCTGGTGCTAGGGACACAGGGGCTGTCAGCAGGCAGAAGGACATCCCAAGGCACTGCCACTCCAGGCTGCCATTAGCAATGAATCTTTGCCTCACAGAGAAAGTGTGCATGTATTTGCATTCTGCCTCCATATCGAGGTTTCCCTAAGCCACCAACCTTCAGAATGAGACATGCCTCAGCAGCAAGTACCACTATCATGCTTGCTCAGTTCATATTCTTCCCTAGCTTTAGGGACTAAATGTTAAGCATAATTGGGTTTTTCTTGTATTCTTGTATTTTTCTTGTATTCTTAGGTCATTAAATTATTAGTAGAAACTGACAACTAAAAAGAGATGTGACTCAGGATATCAAAAAAAGAATTATTTTCATCCAGCTTAAAGCTTTTACCTGGGATGGAGTAGGAGCAATGAAGAGCAATAAATCTTAGAACTTAAAAGTGTCTTCCACTTCATTTTGAGACTCTGTGTGCAGGAATTCTGCATGTGCTCATTTGGCTTTAATATAATCTACTGCAATGAAGTGCTTGATTATATGATCCTTTTTCGGGCAAAATTCCTAGTGAGTAATCAAAGTTCATGGGAATTTTGCCAGTGTAAAGATGACAGAATTAGTCACTTTTTTAATTATGTACCTTCCTAATTTTGCTTTCAGTGAAAATGAAGTAACTAATTTCAGGCAAGGAAAATAAAATCATGACGTAAAGTAAACATCATTACAGAAAAAGAAAATATAAACAGCTGTTATGTAAGCAAAGATGGCTATTTCTTTTCTTTGCAAAAAAGTCAACAACATGCTGCCAGCTGAAAGTGGCAAAATGAATCCCTGTCTAGAGTATGTGGTATTTGAGTCGGTGTCTTATCTAAGTGCAGCCCCCTAAAAAGCTGAAAGTCATAACCAGAGATGAAATATTAAAAAGGTTTTGCTGCAGCCAAAGCCAGAGGTCCTGTAGAGAACAAGAATATAGAGACTGACTAATTTGTGTAGACAGACAACAGGACACTTTCGGGGCAATGTGTCTGGGACAAAGAATTAGAGGGAACTTTTCCAAAAGCATGGATGGTTGTGAGGCAACTAACTTCTGTTAGCTTGCAGGGGCAAGGAGGTGCCCAGCAAGCATTTATTCTTTGGGAAATGCCCTCTCCATCCCACAAGGATACAGACATGGACCTCACTGTACAATTTTTCATCCTAAGCAGCAGTAGCCAGGTGTGCTGCCTTGAAGTGTATGCTCTTCATTTGCCCAATAAGCTATCAGCCCCCAGCAGACACTTTGTAACACGACTGATAGAGAAGATGTTTATAATATCCTTTTTTTTTCCCCAATAGTGGCCTTTCCAGAAGCATAGCAGAGCACAGTTGTTTTATTTTAAAAGGTCACAATAGAGCTTTGTGAACCATTGTACTTTTTTTTTTTTAGTTTTTTACAGACTCCATATGGAAGTAAACCAGAATATGTACATGGTGGGGGGACCTGCTGGGAAAAAATTTCTTTTAAATCAGGTTTCTGCTACCTGCTTTTCATCCTGGATTTGGAGGAGTTTGGGTTCTTAATTATCATTCAACCTTTTACCTTGTCAGGTAAGCAACTTGCTTTGTCTTCTTATCTATAATTGAACTCAGTCTTGTAGCACGTAGAAAACAACAACAAAAAAAGAAATCTGTCTTTTCTGACAGATGTCCCTGCCCTTGGTGTGGGAATAAGAAGAGCTTATCTTTGTCACTTCCAGCAGCAATTAAATGCTTCATTTTTGTGACAGATCCAAACTGAAGTGGTATTGTATGCGTACAATTTAGCTGGCTGTCTGCTGATGGTTAAAAAAAGAAATTGTGAAACTCGCATTCCTCTCTAACCTCAAAAGGGACCCATTTTGATTTTAACAATGTAATATTTTCACTTGATCCAAAAGGTTTTTGTCCCATGACATCTTGTTACTAGCTCAGTTTTAGTCTCTAGCAAATAACACACTACAGAGAGTGAAGACCAAAAAGGACATGGCAGCAACTATTAATTGTATCTCTTATGCACAGTCCTTCATCCTGCTGTAGTGCCATGCTCTGTGGTTCAGCATATTAGAATAGTGTATAGCAAAATATAAATTGTTCTGCACCATCAAAGATCCTACTGTTCAGATGTTAATTAGTACATTGTGAGTTGGGTAATTTACAAGGAAGACATTCTCTTGCATGTATGGTCTAAAGGCAAGTGACGCATTAAACCAGTGGCACTGATACTGTGCAATGAGTGATTCTGTGCTAAGATCTCCACACATTAACTCATTCCCAATGGTATGCCTGCCAATACATGTTTGCAGTAGGAGAGTTGTAGGATGCTCTGATTCAAAGACCACTGAAATCCCTTCTCTAACAGGCTTTGAGTAAGATCCAGGAGGTAGCTGAAGAAGAAACCTTAACTTTACACTCAGACACACAGAAACTGTAAAGAAAGCACAGATATAGATCTAAACTTGGACACACATGCCTGTTTCTGATATGAAGTGAAAGTTCTGGCTTCTAGAAAAGTCTATCTGAGGGAGCACTGTCAATAGCGGATACAGTCTATTGGCTTCCGGAGGGTGTATACGTCGTGTTAAGGGAACAGGTTCATACTCATATCTCTTGCTGCTTAATTTACTGCTATTTTGAATTTCTTGATTGGCTTAAAATTTCAAGTTATGATGCAATAGGAAAGCATAAAGCAATACCTAGTGAAGTCATAACTAAAGCTTTCAAAGCAAACTTACTGCCATGGTTTTTTACAACAGCAACTTTTGGTCTAGAGATGAACAGCTGAAATGTCTATTTTTTTCTTGGGAATTTCATGTTGCTATCTGTTTCTATGATAAGAAACAGTACTTTTGCTCAGCGTACTAGAAGTTTATCTGTAATTTGTCTTTCCAGGCAGATCAGATTCTAAGGCATAAAGCATCAGTGGGACTGACCCAAAGGGCAACACTTTTAAAGATCGATAGTAATATTTCCGTAAGAATAAAAAGAACCATTGTTATTATTCCTGATACATTTTTGTATCTGAAAGCATCCAGTGAGTAATGTTAAGTAATACTGTGCTCCAGAACTTTGTTGATTATAGCTATATGAGCATTGGATTGGCGTGAAATAGTCTTAAACTGAGCTGTTAAAATCCCTTTTGTTTTGTGTTTTATATAATTCTTTGGCTATAGTCTTGTCCTAGTGTCAATAAAAGCTATTTGAAGTAAGCTTGCTTGATACTCTGAGCTTTTTCTTGCACGTGTTTTTTTTCTTTTTAATCAGTGCTAAAAAGAAGTGGAGCTTTGAATATGCCACCCCTGATTGAATCATAGGAATCTGACTGTTAAAATATAAAGGGTGGAGCATGGTGAAGCTGGAGTGCATAAAAAAAAGAACCACAAATGTTAATGTAAAAGTAATGTTATACAGCAGGCTAAAATGCACGCAAAACAGAGCATTGCAGAGCTCCAGCTTTAACACCAAGCTCATATTCTAAAGTTCCTTTGCCTCATTGTCCTGCGATGCTGCAGAACACGTAATTCCCCTCCCAGTGAAACAATTTAAATAGTACATGTGCTGTTTTGAAAGCTGTAAGGCTCCTGCTTTGTGGGAGGTGGGGGATATCCAGCACACTGCAGCAATACTCTGGACCACAGAAACGTGCCAACCCTGCTGCTGTAAAACTGGGAGCTGTTACATTGATACAACAGACCTGTTTCAAGAAAGGCACCCCACAAAAGCAGTGATGTGAGGAAGGAGTGTGTTTGCTGCGAGCACACTTTGATCACTTGCACCTTGTCAAAAGTAGCTCACAGATTGAAATTGTTCCTGTGAGCGGAGCTTCGTGCACCTAAACTTGCAAACTTAGTGGGCAGGAGGGGAGTACAGGCACTTGATTTGCACATGCAGATCCCTACCTCCTGGCACGTATCCAGAGCTGCTCCAGAGGCGAATTAAAACCAAAATGAAGCAAAACAGCATCCTACAATTTTAGCTTTGTTTCATCCTTCAGCATAACACATCTTTTTCCTTTCTGGGGAAAAGGACCCCTGCCCCAGAAATGCAGAGCTCCACTCCAATCAGTAAAATATTGTTTGAAAATTTGGATGTGTAACGTGTAATTTCCTTGGCATATTTCAAGGAAGTTCCATGCCCAGAGGAGCTTAATCTATCCAGTCTATCTATCTGCTTCTCTGCTCTGCTTGTTTCCTGTGATTCCATTGTGATAAATTGCAGAGCTCTGTGATAAATTGCATTCATCATGTCTTTCTAGCTGCCTCACCTGCATTTTGTACATTAAACCCTCTCTCCTGGGACTCCTTCTAACATTCCAACCTTGTGAGAGGTTCCAGCTAGACACCATTGCTGCTTTAAAATCAACCTGCCACAGAAATGACCCTGCCTTTGAGAAGTGGAGTGGGTTTTTGGAAACCTTCAGGCTAACAGTGCTTCTAGGAATCTCTTGTAGGTGGGTGGGAGTGAATTCTTCCAGATTCTTTCTCTCATGCTTTTTCACTGCTTCCCCTGGAGATCCTTCTCCCCAGGAAAAATCTTTCTTTCCACTGACAGTTTTGAAAGGAGTAGAATAGTGAGATAAAAGCTGAACGAATATGTGTTGAGCCACTGCTCTTCTTCCTTATTTCTGCTTCTTTTCCCTGCCAAATAAGAGGAAGACAATGTTAAAATTACAGTTTCAGAAAAAGTATTGAGATATTTTTCTCTCTCTCTCTTTTCTTTTTTTTTTTTCCCCCAGAAGGATTTTATTTTTCCATTTGCTATCAGTGGCCTGGGTACAGTACTTTATTCATACAGGCCTCTTGGAGTCTTATAAAGTAGAGTTTCAAGATTCTTCTTACATCTTTTTCTGGGCTTGCCTACAAAAGGGAGCAGGTTCAGTGAAAACCCAGAATGAGGTTCTGCACTTGACTAGAAGCTAAGTAAGAGCATGGGTCCAGAATTTTGTTCAAACTTAATCTTATTTACTACTCTTGGTTCATATGCTGCTTCAGATTGAATTTCTCTGTCTACATATGACTGAAAAATATCCAGCCAGTTATAACTGTCAGATTAATGTCTTCATTAATAACTGAATAGGGCATTGCTGGTAAGATCCCAAATTACCTCTTTTGTGGTATATTTTACATACAAGCAACCTCATTTTGCAACATTCAGATCATTATAGCATCTGAATGCATTGTTCTTTAACTGTCTAATCTAATTAAATATTAGGCTGTGCTAAAGTTATTAAGAGTTATCAGAACAAAATACTTATCAACCGATTAGGGTGAAAGCATGCATTACAAATATTTATGTTCCCCAAATCAGTACAGGCTCACTTTCCATGTTCACACTATCTGATCTCAGCTGTAACAGTGGCCCAGCCTAACTACATGCAATTCTACAAGACTCCATACAGTAACAAAAAGTGTGAACATAACTAGGGTAATTTGTAATAATATCTTCTCAACTTCTCTCTCCTTCAACACAATCAGCAAAGGTCTAACATTTTTCTTAGTATTTTAGATGACCTTTTCTTGAGAATCTTATTGGAACATCTATAGTTAATCTAGTAGAGACTACAATTAATCTAGTCTTGTTATGAAAAATTTGGTCTGTGAGGAAGTATAAATTAGATGATTCCTTACTCTAGCTACCAAATGGATCAGGAAAAATAGCAACTGATTATTCAGAAACAAAACAAAAATTAATTGATTTCTCTCATTATCAGCCATCTCTCCCCATCCCTCCAAAATCATCTTATATAAATATGTATGATGCTAGTCAGAATGCAAATGTGTACTGTCACTACACCTGATGTGTAACAGTTCTGTCTCTGCCACCTTAGACAGAAGGAACCAGTTCCTGCTACTTCTGAGCTACTGCCTGCACTGAGCATTTGGGTTCATACTGCAAGTTGAGTACATAGCTTAAAAACAGCTGCAACATCTATAAACAGCAGAAAGAACAGAAAAACTTAAAAATTGAATATGTGAACTCAGTTTTCCTTTAAAATGTCCAGTGAATTCTTTAATGAGAAGCATCTCGACTGTGTAGCATGCCTTGCAATGAAATCTTTGGAAATTTTAGGAATATTGGATGCTGGAAAACCTCTCTGTCCTCATTGACCTACAACAGCTCATGTTGCATTCTTCAGAGCCTGTATCTGCGCTGGGGATATAAATCTAGAGTGGTATCAGATAGCTGCTCCCGAGTCCTCTCTGTAATGTCAAAATTTGCATGAATCATGATTGCTGTCCTTTTCCCCTCTGTAGGTGTAAGTAACTCTTCCTTTTATTACTGGTTGATGGCACAATATAGAAGGAATGGTCCTGATCACAAGTTATGATTCCTCAGGCTCTTATGTAGAACTGGCTGCTTCTTGATATTGTTGAACATGCCTCCCAAGGGAATGTAAGTGGTTTATTGATGGAGCTGATAGGGTCTACTGAGATTTGGCTGTGGCTAGCAAGTATCTGGCTGCACAGGACTGTTTGGGGTTTTTTTATGTTAGGAAAAAATATGAATATGCCAGAAAAAGAAATTACTGTTATTAATGTTAAAGTGCTGATGAATGGTGCACACCGTATCTTTCTCTTCCTTTTCAGTAAGAAGTAGACTTTGAACAGCAAAATGGCTCAAACTGAGTTACTGAGTGAATTGAAGAAATAATTTTGTTCCAGTGGCATTCAATATGAAAATCCAAGATCCTTGTAAATCCCCAGGGCTTCATCCTCACAACAGCCACAAAAGCAGGCTAGTTGTTGCCTCTTTTCACAGATAGGATTAAAAGACTTGTTTGAGGATCCACAAAGAGCTTTTAGCTGACAAATGAATCTCCTGAGCTACAGTCTTAATGCCAGCACCCAGACAGTCCATGTGACTCTATTTCTTCCAGATGCCTTCGCCCTATAAAGTAAGTGTGTGTGTATTTGTGACTTTAGATGCTGAATCTGCCTCTTCTAATTTTAGTTCATTGTTTTAAGCTCGCCTGTTCTCTGGCATGTGTATTGCTTACTGGAACATTGCTAAAGAACAAAAACTTTTATTTTTTTCAAAGAAGACAGTATGAGCATATAGAGGAGATGTGGGTTTTTTATGAATCATATCCTGCAGTTTTCTTTGTGTTTTTTTTTCTTACTCACTCCCTGTTTTTCACAAAATGAAGAACTGTTTGGATTGTCTAAAAATCCGTGCACAGGAACTAGATTTTTCCTTTATCCTGCTAGATGTGTTGGTTGCTGTGATTTGTACATGAATTGCAAACACAAAATATCAATAAATACTGCACTTTTGTAAGGGATAACAACTGAAACATTTCAGATGAGGCTTCAGGGGATTTGGAAGAAAGTCATCTCAAGACTATCACTGCTTATAAGCATAAGTAGTTTTTGCTAAGTAAAGAAACATCAGCCCAGTCCTTATGCCCCATATTAACCTTAGGGGATCAGTGAATAGACAGGTCAGAACAGACATAGGCTGTGCACACCAAGTACTCACAAATGAATGTAAAGGAAATCCCTAACTCACATTGCAAGTTTAGTCAGGAATTTTGGAAAAATAAATGCTTCTTGCTGAACAGGTGATTTCTCAATTCTTAATTCTATTTTCTGCCTACTTAGATTTCCTTTGAGCAGCATAACTGACTTTTCAAGAAATATTTTGTTAGACCTTTGTATGCAAATGAAAATGAATCATTACCTGTGATATGGACACTAACTGATATCTGGGCAGCTCAAAGGCAAGTTTAAAATGAGATCACAGCAAAAAGTGTCTGCTGAGCTCCAATCTCATGTACCCATCTTTGATTCAAAAAGAATAAAAAAGCAAGGCATGATATAGGAAGAATTATCCCAACTATGTAACAGCCATCACCTCCTCATGTTACGGACAAGTCTTTATGAAAGGAATTTTAGAAACAGTGAGAACTATGTCTACAAATTGAAAGGAAAATATACTCCAGGGATAGACTACACTGTTTGCTGTGTAATGCCATGGTTGAATTCACAAGTGGCACAACCTTTGCTAAAGAGGTTGTGCTAGGTCACACAAACACGTCAGAGGGGAACGGACACGTTGATCACATTGTATCTCCCATTTCTTCACCATACGGTAATAACCACATAAATTCTCATAGTGGTACGCTAATGCCCAGCATCCTAGCAGCCTGTGAGAGTCATTGTACATGGAGTCAGGCAATCCTGATGTGGCTGTGATGCCGGAAGGAGTGCTGGCTGCAGCACATCTGTTTGCTTTCCAGGCTTTTAGACCAAATTTAATGTGCACATGAAGGATACTAGACTGACTGCTCAAGAAAGAGGAGATTTGAGTCACATGGTGTATGTTTTCTGATGCTATATTTCCTGAGGCTTCTGCTTTTAGCTTTTTCTATGACTGTAGCATTTGTATCTAGTATCTACACCCCCGTCTTATAGCAGGAATATCATGGGGTCTAGTGTGTGCCTATATAACCACGCAAATCCAAGATAATTTTTTACAAGAGATATTATGGTATTACATCATCATAGAATCATAGAATGGTTTCAGCTGGAAAGGACTTTAAGATCATCTAGTTTCAACCCCACCGCCATGGGCAGAGACACTTCACACTAGACCAGGTTGCCTCATGCTCAATGTCCAACCTAGCCTTGAACGTTGCCAGGGATGGAGCATTCACAGCTTCTTTGGGCAACCTGTTCCAGCGCCTCACCACTCTCACAGTAAAAGTTTGAAGCCATTGCCCCTTGTCTTATCACTACAATCCCTGATGAAGTGTCTGTCTCTGGCATCCTTGCAGGCCCCCTTCAAATGTTGTCTTCTTTAAAATCCCAAATTTACTATACTATAGGCATTTACAACATTTTCTTTAAGATTATGCTTTTAGATGATGTTTTAGCTGATCGCAACACATCAGTGCTAGGCTTTCAAAGGCCTGGCTTCTTCCTTCCAGTGGGCAGTGTCCGCTGGCATTCCCAGAGCTGCTGATGGGCTGCTTCTCAGTGCTGTGAGCATCGGCACTAACTGAGCCCTGCTGGCTGACAGCTTCTGGGCTCCTCTCTTGCCTGAGCTCCATAATGATCCTCAGGGCAGGTGTTTCCAGAGAATGTCACTTTGCTTGGGCCCCATCAAGAGAAGCTTTTGTGATGAGGCACCTTCTTTCCCTTCTGCACCCAGAGTTTGAGCATCCCACTGTTTTCCTGGGAAGACATGCTGCCGGCAATTTTAGACATGGTCATCTCCAGTCTGCCTGATTTGGTAGATGTGTTCATTCTTCTTCTGCCAGTAACTCCCAGTCCTGCAGAGAACCCTAGTCTCCAGGACATTGACCAAAGATGGACTGACTTCAGGAGACAGGAGGAGCCAGCTTTCAAATGGTGCTTTCATTCTTCCTCAGAATAAATTGTTTTATCTTTTCTTTTTCAGTCCTGTGAGATTAAAACCTTTGGAAGGGGGACAAAGGGAAATATTCAGCCTGTTTTTTGCTGTTATTGTTTTTTCACTCGGTTTTGGAAACATGGCCAGGTGGTTATTCCCAGGATGAAATATATTCCTCAGTACCCTGTCAGGTGCTGATTGCATCCAATAGTGCTGTCAGCTTCACAACTGCTCTTAATAGCCATATCCTGCTTGCTGTGGGACTGCACCCCAACCTCCTGGGGCAGTGTCTAACCACCAAGCTACACAGTCATGCCTGCTCTCTCTTTCTCACTCTCCCAAAGGGTATTTAACTAGCATGCACTTAGCTAACATGTTAGCTGAAGCTGCCTTCAGCACCCCAGTTTCAGTTCCTTCATGGCTGCTTTAAGATGTTATTCCCCTCTGGACAAGGACCAAAGCTGTGTCTCCCTCAAAGCCTTACTAAAGATCTAAACATAGAAGAAAAAGCAGAAGCGTGTCACTTCAGGTAGTTTCATGCATAGCCTAATCCTGGAGGTGTTCTTGGAGAAAATCTGGCAGAAAGGGCTCTGTGGATGGCATGCATTTGGGTCAGTTGCCTGGGGCTGTGGGTCTTAAAACAGGGTGTCACCCCAGATTGGAATGTCAAAAGCCAAAGGCAGTTTTGAGGAAATGGACTCCAGTTTTCTCTCTAAATTCCAACAGCAAGGTCTATGTCTAAAGTGAGACAAGCGCAAATATTTATGTAAACTGGATTATGGCCCGATTGGAATTCAAATCCAAGTTCAGAGCCACATTTAGACTGTAATGTATTTCTAACATTGCTATATGCAAGAGGAAAGAACTACCCCCAAGGACCAAACTATTACCACCATTCCAGTGTTCTCTTTCTTTTCTTTTCTTTTCCAATATATCTTCAAATATTTTCACAAAGCTGGGAGGGGAGCAGTCCTACTGAAATATTTGTGAATACTGAGATATTTGTGAAGATGTGCATAACCACCTTCTGGGCAGGCTGCAACTCACAAAGCATGAACAAGAGCAAGCTGGACAGATGAGTCCTGGCTTCCGAGGTAAAGGCAAACACAGGTGGTATTTTCCATGAACTGGATACCTCTGAAGGCAAGGGACAAATATATCCTGTGCTGTGGATTAAAATAGCCACAGGTGGGATTCCTAATAGCATTTTGGTTAGCTCTTAAAATGCTAAAGATATTCTTTCCTTGGGCCAAATAATAAAATGTGAAGAAAAGACCTCACAGCTTCTTGTAGAGGGTTATCTTGTCTGCAGAATTATTCTTTCTTACCCTCTGCTACAGCATCTGCTTCTCCCTTATCTCACACATTTTCTGCGTATGGTGAAGCTCACTTGAGTAAAGATACTAATGTTCCATTAGCTGTATATGCTCTGAGAGGGCAAGTACGCAAAGAGAAGTTCATAAAGCCAACAGAAGACATAATTTAACACTCACGTTCCTCTTAACAATTAATCAAGTTTAAGAATGAGAATAAAGTACACTGATTGAAACTTGTCCTTCTAGTTATAGCTTTTATTCCCATTTGATTACATTTATTTTTCTACCATAACCTTTGCCTTATTTGAATTATTATTTCCCACAATCAAATACGTTTGTGTAATGGTAAAGATTTCCAGAAGGACTTTCTTCCCTCTGCTACTTTGGGAAAGGCTCTGCGTGTAAACTGCTATATAACTGCACGAAAAGTACACACACTAAACATGATAAGTTTATTTTATCATTTGTAACTAAAGAGATGTAATGATTTAAGTGGGTGTAATTTAATGTTATGGCATCCCTCAAATTGCAGTACTGAAATTACTTTAATCTATACTTTGGCTAGGAAAGTGTATGAGATGTTTAAAAGCTCACAATGAATAAAATGAATAAATAAATAAAAAAATAAATAAATAAAACCTTGAAACCCAGAAAAGAGTTTCTATGAATTGCATGGAAGTCCTAATGACATCTTTTCAGGAAGCACCTCACATTTTTAAGAGCTCTACTATCATCTATTGAGCATTTCATGCACTCTTCATCATGTCATCACTGATCACGGCTTGACGCTAGGCTGATTATGTGCCAAACCAGAAATGGGCACCCCAGGCAAGTATCGCATACTGTGCCTTCTACTGACTATACAAAGAGAAAGAGACTAGGCTGTACATCGCTTCAGGGACACTGAGTGCTGAACTTTTGCTATTTTAAATATTAACCAAAGTCTTTTAATTAGAAGTTGTGAATCTTTTGCCACTGTTCACATGCATCTTTCAAAGGAGCTGCAACAACAAAGCCGCAACAGAGTTGTGTGAAAATAACAAGAAGTTACGGTGTTCAGGTTCTTAAATCTTATATATTTTGCAACAAAACCCTCTCTAGATTCATGCCTGCACTTTCTAGCAAGCAGTATTCTCCGTGAAATTCAGTCCAACTTCCTTTAAGAGTGGCTTCATTAAGAATCTGTGCTTTATAAACTGGGTGTGGTATCCTGTTTTTCTTAATGACTTAAGCACATTTTGAGCTAAGTGGACTATCTGTCTAATACTTTTGCCAGAATGGAAATACCAAAGTCAGCTTTTATTATTACCAGAATCCCTTCTATGAGATGCCATCACAAACAGAAGTTTGTCATATCTGGATTCAAATAAATTTAGCTTCTCAGCAATTCTGCAATGACTGTGAGCTACCTCCTGTTCTCACTGAAGTTAATGGGAATGTTGCTACTGTCTTCAATGAGCTTGGTATTTGGTTTCCTTTCATTGAAGATTGTTCTAAATGTAAAGCCCAGCAGCATCATTTAGGTATATGCTCCCATCCCAATTTAGAATGCAGTTAAAAGGACTTCTTGCAATAAACTGAAGCCTTTGACTTCCTTTTAGAGCCACCTCCTGCTACCATCCCTTGAGACTAGGAGAGCTGCCCTGATTTTGGGGGTTTATGAGTATGTTTCTTTTTCCATTGTGGATGACTATGTTAGCTGCTTCAAAGCTAGTCCTCCAAAAACCCAGAACCTCTGTGGGAACAGAGGTGGAGTGGTTTGTTCTTAGTCTGTCATCCCATCTCTACAAAAATCATGAGGGAAAAGTTGCATTTCTCTCAAGATGCCTGGCACGAATAATAGCTAATGCAAACTGAGGCTTAAAACAATAAACAGACCCTTTAAATGTAGGTTGAAGAGCTCATCTGTGCATATTTTACCTACAAAACCAACCTGCTCATAGACAAATCTTCTGTCAATTGAAACAGTCCCAGAATAGAACTTATTTTTACTTACTTTTATTCTGGTTTGATATACAACAGAAAGGAAGAGACAATCAAGCATTTACTTCATCTGCTTAGACAGTGAAATAATGGTTAAAAGACCCTGAGTCCAAAATCTCTGTTTCTATCAGGTAGCTTTGTCCATTGCTACCATTTATTCAGTTGCAGAAGGTACTAATTGTTCCATCTCCCAAATCATAACCTTTCCAAGTTTGGATACAGAGATGAACTCTGCTCATTCAATTAATGCCAAGGAGGAAAAAGAGTTACCTCAAAACTGGTTAAAAATAGTGTGAGCAACAATAAGGAACAGGAAAAAAGCAGCTATGTAAACTGATCTTCAAAATGGTGTGCGGCAACACAAAAACAAGGTAAGCAATCAAGCAGAGCAAAATGAAAGCATCCGAAAAAGGAGCTTATTCATGCTGCTGCCTTCTGCTGTACTGGTAGAGCACAGCATCACATCCTGCCTGCATATGTGCAGTTCTTGAGTGCTTTTATTATGATCAACAAAAATGCCTTGTATGAGGTCTGAGAGGTTCCTACCCAAACATCTCCATTACATTCCATGGGGTAGCTTGCCTTAAAACAGGTTTTAAAGAAGCAAATTATTACTTATAATTAATATTAATGAGTATTAGTTAAAATTATTGTTCACGTATGGAGTATGACAGAAGCCAAACTAAAACCCACTGAAATAGAAATAATTCTCTAGTTATTATAATCATCTGTGAAAAAGATATTCAGAGTACTCAGATTTTAAATGTCCAGACTCTGAGGATGCCTAACTCTCCCACAGGGATTTATTATTGAAACAAAAACACACTACTGAAGACAGCTTCCACTAACATATTAATATGCTTGACTTATTTCCTAAGGTGTTTCCTTTGTTGTTTGTATGTGTGTCTATAATAAGTGAATGTTTTTAATGTGTGTAGGAAAGGAGTGATAGAGTAGCTGCTTTTTAGCATGTGAAACATGAGTCTCCATGAGAATGTAACAAACCCTGCTGAACAACAGTGCTGCTTGCATTTCAAGATATATATCTGTCTCTTGGTCCATTTCTGTCATTCTATCACATTGCTCTCCTGAGATCCCACTTAGAGTACCATGTGCAGTTCTGGAGTCCTCCACATAAGAAGGACATGGATCTGTTGGAACAAGTCCAGAGGAGGGCCACGAGGATGATCAGGGGACTGGAGCACCTCCTGTATGAAGACAGGCTGAGAAAGTTGGGGCTGTTCAGCCTGGAGAAGAGAAGGCTGCGTGGAGACCTCATAGCAGCCTTCCAGTATCTGAAGAGGGCCTATAAGGATGCTGGGGAGGGACTCTTCATCAGGTACTCTAGGGATAGGACAAGGGGTAACAGGTTCAAACTTAAACAGGGAAAGTTCAGGTTGAATATAAGGAAGAAGTTCTTTACTGTGAGGGTGGTGAGGCACTGGAACAGGTTGCCCAAAGAAGTGGTAAATGCTCCATCCCTGGCAGTGTTCACGGCCAGGTTGGATGGAGTCATAGGTGACACCGTCTAGTGTGAGGTGTCCCTGACGATGGCAGGGGGATTGGAACTAGGTGATCTAAAGGTCCTTTCCAACCCCAACCACTCTATGATTCTATGATTATACATTCAGTTGCTCTATTAGCATCTTTATTGGCCTACTTTTCTGTCTGCTTTCCTCAGCTGGTCTAATTAAAGTGTTCCCTCCATGAAAAAATATTCCCATCTAAGCTAGATCTGTGATTTTGCTTATTTATATCTCTGTGCATCATTTTTCCCCAAAAGGTACATAGGATGGCTTCCTATGGTGAAAAGCAGACTTCAGACACTTTACATCTGGTCAAATGTTATTTCTCAACTGAAACTGCTTGGAAATTGTTCTGAAAATGTAAAATAAAGACGGGAATGCAAAACGTACTGTGACATCAGGGGAGAGTTCAGAGATAAAAGAATGCTAACTCACAGGGATGTTCTGAAAAATGTTATGTGTTTTAAAAGGAGACAGATTATTGTCTTTGTCCTTCCTGATTGCTGAACAAATTTACACTGTTTTGCAGGCACAGGGTGATTACTCATAGGGTTTGAAGCACAGCTTTACTCACAAGTTATTTACCACTTGTGAGTCACTTGTGACAAGCACACTTATGAGTTATGGGGCAGCATGCTCCATTCCTTTGAGCATTGTTTAATATATTATTCATGATACTGAGAGCAAAGCAGAGTGCAGCCCTAAAAGTATTTTAGCTAAAGGCTAGATTGTGATCAATTCATTCCTGCTGGGGAGTATTTTCTCAAATGAAAAATGTTGTTTAAGGGAACAGGAGTGTGAGTAACTTACTTGTCTGAGTAATTTATTACAATATCTTTTTATTTTGATTTGGCTTTTCTCCTACATATGATTCACATGCAAGAAATAACAGCTTTAGTTTTCACATAAAAAAGCTGAACCTGCAGGAGCAATGAGGTATGTGGGGAGGTTTTCAATTACTTCTGAATTAACCTGGAAATTACTGAGCTGCAAATATCTTCCTAGAATGCTACTCCTACAACCCCATTTCTTCTTCAGAGTGCAGAACTGTCAAAAGCATGATTGATAAAAATTAACTTTAGTCATTAAAGTAAACAGCTAAGCCACCAAGTGCCCACAGAAGATGAGCTTGTTGAGTCAGAAGATGGTACTTTAATGAAGTAAATTTAAAAAGCAGAATTGTATTTTAAGATGAATTAGACTAGATGGATATGTGCCAGACTACCATGGCTGTATTTAGGTTAGCTACCCATCCAAATGCCAAATTGAATGAGCATAGAGTACTATAATGCACCATATATGTCTATCTCTAGCTCCGTACATACCACAGCTATGAATATATGTACCATCATGGAATCGAAACAATAGGGGAGCTGATTCTTAGCTGTATATAGTATTTTAGCTCAACTGAATATAAAGCCTGATGATGATTTTTCTCCAGGAATAATCCCAGGCTCCCTGAAGTTAGACTTCAGTAGTTTCATGGATCAGCCCTGGGAGGGTCCGACAACACTCTTGGGGTGTGCAGCTAAGATGCAGCAAGCTTCAGCTGAAGGATGACCATGAGGTGTCTAGACCATGAAGAGGTCTCTTTGCTCTGGCAATTTAGCATGTCACCAAGTACATATAAGGCTGTTCAGTGGCAGGCATGTGTGAAAAATGGCAGTCTTAGAGTCCCTATGGCCTATTCAGCTAATAGGCATCAGCACAGAGGCCATGACTTCACATTTCAGAATTTCATTTTTTAATCCAGTCTCTAATCCATTTATTTTATTAACTGAAACATTCCAAAACTACAAAGGGATTTATGCTTCTTGAACATGTGTGAGCTGGCTGGAGATATCTGTGAATTCTCCATACCTTTTGCTATACCTAATTTTGGTTTATCTTCACAGCACAGTTGACTAACCTGCACTTCACACACCTCTTTAAAACTTCCCATTTCAGGCTGCTTTCTGATATAAGTGATACTCAATGAGAATGGGTTTTCTTAGAAGAAAAATGCAATAGAAATGTCAAAACATGAAGGTAACTACAGGGCGAAAACGCTCTTAAATATGTGTCAAACACTAACTCACAGAAGCTGACCAAGTTCTCATAAATGACTGCTGACCCTGGCAAAAGGATGGTGATTTTTCATACTGCTAGGACTAATGAAAAGTCCATGAAGTAGCACTAATAATTAAGTAAATACAGATGTAATGGTGCTAACCAGGTTAGGTAGTGGCAGTCATTGTGCCCATGCTTATTGTGTTACATTGGTTTAGCCAAGAAAAACCTTATCTGATAAAATCAATAGTTTCCAAAATGCACTCCTTTTAGAAGAATTCTTTCTCAACATGTTTCCAGAATAAATATAATACAATATTTTAAATTTACTTATGCAAATCCATCAGGAGATGCTAGCCAAGCAATAACTTAAATCAAGATAACCTTAGTTAGCATATTACCCCTCAGCTATGAAGCTGCTTTTAGTTCTACTTCTGGTATGGCTTCATCTACGTATGTTAGTACAATGTGGCTTAGCTCTCTCTCTCGATTTTTTTTTCAGTGGAGCTGGAAAGAATGAAAGAATGTTTTTCACCAAATGGAGAGCATTCCATGAGTGGTGGTTTTCTGTTATGAAGTTATGAATTTGAAAAGGATCACTACCTCCCATTGAACAGGCCCCAGAATTTATGTACTTTTTTTGGCCAACATTCGAACCTGGTTTTGAAGCCAGACATGAGAAACAAAGCATGTTGGAAGATTTTCTTTTTTTTCTGGGTTTCTTAGCCTATGCACATACTGCAAAGGTGAAAACACATGCAACTTGTTCATTTGACAGCTTTCATCCCTTCAGATGCCTATCCTGACCTCTCTTCACTATCTGTTATTCCCTTTGTACACCTTCTGAGCAGCCTGGGATACATGCCACTCAGTAAAAGGAAGAAATCAGTTTTACATTATACAGAAAAATGGTCCAGGCTCTTTTTCACCTGAATCATGTGAAAACCTGGGAGCTAAAATCATTTCTTTCCCAATCTGCCTCCAGCCTCTCTCAGCTCCTCTTAAAATACTAAAATATTGTTGTTGTGAGGTTAAACATTGACACAGACATCTCAAATTTTTGCACTACCTTTGGTACAGGAAAAAAGAAATTGATTAATTATTTGATTTCTTTCCCAATCAAAGTTTAATTCCACATGGAAGTTAAAGAGCTTTAGAGAAACTCTATCCTATATGTCACCAGAAATATCTTTACTTACTGCAGAAGCTAGAACCATCTTTCCTCCTGATACTTTTGCTTCACTGTAACAGAAGCATAACAGAAGCTACCTTAATATAGTCATTCTGATGTTCTCTATACTTTTAGGTCCTTCAACTCCTTCAAAAGAAAAGAATAAACTGAAAGTAGCCTTTCATCTTTAAAAATATTAAATAAAGAAAAAAGTTTCAAAGTCATCCACAATGTCATTAGTTCATTTCATGAGCTATGTTTCTTAGATAAGACACCTAGAAACAGAATGAATAGCTGATGAAGTTTGTAGTTTCCATACTACATCTATCCCACTTACGCAAATCAGGTTTATGCATTTCTTCTGTGTTTTCTTGTATGAAAGCACTTTTTTTTTCCCCTAGGACACTGTAGCTGACAATGGGTCAGAATTGGCATGAATACTCGTAGCAGTAGTGAAGATATCTGTGGGATGGACTCAGCAAAGCCAGCAAAAGAGCTTGAAAGCTGTTTTTTAAAGTTTTTCCAAATTAGAAATACTCCAGGAGAAAAGAATATTATCTGCTCTTCCTCAAGGATAACTCACCTATTAAAGTTGCTCCATAGGTTAGTGAGCAGGGGTACAGCTGCAGCTTTGGAACCTAAAAAGGTGATAGCGTTGAAAGTTAAAGTGCAGAAGGAAATAAAATATATTAGGTTATTAGAGCTAGAGCTGGGATGGTTCTGGTTCATGTCAGGGAAACCCCCCTGGGAAGGAGCTATGCCCAGCAAACCTTCAGGCTGGTCCAAGAAAACTTCATTTTTACAAAGAGTTCAATGGCTTCAAATTCTTTCCCATGCAAGCAGTGGATCAAAGCCTTTGTGCTCTGCCGCACAACACAGTCACCAGGCTCATGAGAGAGGCCAAATGAAAGCAATTTTGGGTGGGATCTCATGGAAGGTCACACCCCTTGGCTAGTTAGAAAAGCATTGGCTTTTTCAGTAGGACTGTGGAAAGAAATGTTGTGAGAAGTCTGCAGTCCTCTTAAACACATGTATGCCTACCTCACATTTAGGCAGTAGATCCTGGTCACTGCTTTGTCATGCTAATCTCTATGACTGAGTACAGCTTGTCTGTTTGTGCCATCTTTTGTGCTTCAGGCTACACTCCCCCACATCATTCATGTGATGCAGAGATGGAGGGGTATCAGCAGTTGTAATGATGCTCCTATCCAATTTCTCCATCATCTTGGCTTTCCCCCTGTTCCCAGCTCAGTGCTTGGAAACCTCACATGCTGGAATGAGAGATGCCCAGTTGTTCAGAAGCACATTTGTCCTTCATTACTGGATACCCAACTGGATACCCTCACAGGGTGAGACCATGATTTTTCCTTAGCTGCTCTGCCTTAAAGCCATTAAGCTTCTTTTGGTAAATAGCTGGAGCATGACTTGAAAGTCAAAGGAAATTGCAACCTTTTCTCTGGGTATGTATTTGCAGTAGTGAGAGGAGGTTGAAGCATTGGCAGCAGCTTTGAGCAGACCAAGGAGATGGGCACTTGAGGAGGATCAGAGATGGAGTGAAGAGATGAGAACTTTAAAGAAAGGAACAAAATTTTAATCAGGATTTCCACTGTCTAACAAGAAACAGATTTTTTTTCTCACAGTGTCTTCGTTTGATAGGGAAACATTACGATTTACTAACTAATAACCCTAAAAGACAGTGATCAATAAAATAACATGATAAAAAGAATATAAAATCTTATTATTCTTCAGTTGGATACAGCTTTTCCAGCCAGGTCTATGGGGATATAAACTGTCAAGTAAAATGATTCATCTTCAACACCTGTTTCATTTGAGGCATTCCTTTGCTTAAAGTGAGTCTCCAGAATATTTCAAGCATCTCTAATATAAGGGGAGAAAGGAAGGTTATTGCAACCTCCAAAGTTAGCCGGATGCACGAGCAGGTTACTGCAGCAACCTCCATTATAAGTGGACCCCAGAGTCAGAGATGTGCTTTTGCTAGCTGGTGAAGAGCTGGGGAAAATGTAAATCTGTCTTGCTGTATAAGCTTGCATTTCCCTCTCTTTCTATTTATTGTGTTCATAATGTTTTCTGTCACCACTTTAGCTGAAAATAATATTGAAAAGGCTTTTCTCAGTTTCATCTGCAATAGATTTATGTATAATTTCACAGCTGACCACCAGTGATACCCTAGATTTGGAAGATAAATGTTTCAAGTGAACATTTCAGTATATGCTTGTCATTTTCCTCTGCAAGAAATTTTCCATACCACAAAAAAAAACAATGCAGAACACTGACTGCAGACATTACAGCAGCGTTCCAGAGTTAGGAAATTATTTCTGTTTCTCTTAGAGTTTTAACATCCATCTCTGATCACTGTCAAATCTAGTGTGAACCCAAAGAGTTGTGAGATGGGGTCTGCAGACATTTAAAGAAAGGAATTAGTAACAAGGAGCTCATACACAAAATCACCTGTCAATTTCTTCTCAGGCTAAGGTGAGGAAGAGAAGAGTCACACTGACTACCCTGAAAACAGTTGAGGTCATCCATTCTTGATGTTATTTAGTGCTTTGATCCTGCAACATCCTTGGGAAAATAAATAGAAAATGATATTCCAGAAAAAGTGGGTCTTATTAAGGAGTGAATTGGGAGGCTTTTTCCATTCCTGTATAAACTGAGTAGGCAACAAGCTGTTATTTGCTTACATCCATGGGTCCTGTGCATCACAGAGGGATAGCTAATTCACAGTGCTTACAGTTCCTACCCATTCAGGGTCTATTTGAATTTTTGAGTATTGAGAGAAATCTGAACAAAAGAAGGCATTAGTTATTATAGTAAAATAATCAAAACCCAGTGAAAACTCAGACGATGAAAGGAAAATAAATGATGCACTTGCTCTTCAGCAAGTTTAAAGTTGAAATGAGGAGGACATGCAGCACAATGCAGGAGAAACAGGACATGCAGAGGACTTGTGGCAACCCAGGGCACAGCAGGGAGCATTAAGGCTGAAGGTTGTGTGAGAGAAAACTCAGAGGATGCCAGGGTTCAATAGTTAGCAGAGAAGGGATTTATGAGGGTTAGTAGCTGTCAGGCCTACATTCTTCCCTTCATAAGGGCACTGCCTTGTTCAGAGGAGGCTTTAATCTCTTTCACTCTTGCCTCCATCTGGTTATGCCAAGTGTGAAAGGTCCATGCTCCACTTCTTATTGAGGCACACATCCATACTCTTCTCCTCTTTACGTGGGGAGGGGAGAGGAAAGGAAGACAAGAGAAGAGGAGGGGAGGGAGACCCCTGCTCCAGTGGCTATTTAAGATCCTCGATGTACTCCATCTCATAGGAGTTCTGGGGCCCTGCGCTGCAAAGTGCTGTTTGTTTCTGCCATCTCATGTAGCCTCTCTGAACCCAAAATGGTTTTAGTTATTTTTTCATATCTCGATATGCCTCTGAAGCTAGGACTGAGACTGCAGAAAGGGACTGCAGGGAGAAACTGCTCATGGTCCTTAAACACTCATCAGAACTAGGTTATAACATATTCCTTCTATGCAAGGAACTGAGGAAAAGCATCTTCAGTACATGGTAGACATTCTAAAGTATTGGTGCTAGTGCCAAGGAATTCAAACACCCACTAGGATGAATAGTCTCTTTTATGTCTGTGTAAGCTGTCTTTTTTATTGAAAGGGTGATTCTTCTATATGTTCTAAATTAAGTATATTTGGGCAGGTTTCTTTGATATCCAAGATGCTTACAGAGGTTCAGAATAGGGTTAATGATCAAAATGTGGCAGCACTTAAGCCACAGTAATGCAAATACAAGTCTTCAGGAAAACATTCCCAAAACCAAGTGAAACCAAACCAAGCAAAAGCAAGAAAAGTCAAGTAATCTCATTCTTTTCTTGAAGTTTCTTTTGTGTAGAACCAGGCAACTAAATTCTGGCTCTGCAGAGAATCCAAGGCTTTACCATAGCTAGTGATATCCTTTGGTGAAATACCACTGAGCCTGGGATTCTTGAAAAAGTTCTCAGAAAGACAAAAGTCTAATACTTGACATCTGGGATGTTGAACCCTTTCCCAGGCAGGCTGAAGAAATACAGATTTTTCTAGTAGATTTTTCCAGCAGCTCATTCTACCACTTTAAAAAGCACCCAGGCTTCTACCCTGGTCCTAGCACACCCAGAATTATTTCCACTTCTATAGGTAGTGAATATATGTCAATGCTGGTGTCACAGATGGGCCACCAATACAAAGGATGACTGTTGCTTACCTAAAGAGCATCTGCATGCAAGAGGTTTGCACTTTTTGCAAAGTGGGGTCAAAGTTGCACCATCTTGTCTCCAGATTGGGAGTGTCTCCAGCATTGCATTCAGCTGTGTTTGGCTTCCTTCTCTGACACATATTTTCTACTGTCTTTAGACAGATATCTGCTGATTAATTCTTTAAAGCCAGGTCATTGCAAATGACAGACTCTGAATGCAGTAGACACGTACTCAGCTCAAGTGTTTTATACATCTTCGTAGATATCTCTTTTGATGCCTAATAGCTTTTCTAATTTAATTTCCTCATAAAGAAAAGAAGGGAACAAAGCCACTAAGGATTTGGGGTGGTCATGGAGAACAGGAGCAGGGTGGATAGAGTGTTCATAACTGATCTGCTTTAGGTGACATTGAGTTCAGAAAAAATAAATGAACTTTTTCATTGCAACAAAAGATAGGATAGAGTTAAAGGGTTTTTTCTAAAAAAGGCAGTTTAAAAGAAAATAATGTTGCTCTTACAAAATGTTGAATTGAAAAATGGTAAAAACTTCTAAGCACAATCAAGAAAAGGTGGATAAAATTTCAAAAGTATCCAATCTCAAAATCAAACTCAAATGTGAAGTTTAGGAGCCAAGCACACATTGGGGTGGCAACATCTAAAATTGCCAGAAAATAAGATAACAGATCAATCAAGACCTTTTACTCTTTCTGCAGCACTCTACAGGAAGCACAACTATGTCCCCTTTTCATTAAGTTGTCATATATGCACGCATACACACTTCAGTTCTCATGTGAAACATGCCATTCTGCTGGTTCACAAGTTCTCGTCATTGGTCTTGAAATCTCAGATAAATTCATATTTGCATTTATTTCCAAGAAAACCATTGGTTTGCTCTAACTTTCAAGAACAGGGTTTAATATCAAGTCAACATCATTCACAGATCAGCTCCTCCTTCCCCTGATGTCAGCAGGAATATATCCAGTGCCAGTGTGTAGATGTGATGTGCCTTCTATAACCTGTTGAACCAGAGGCCAGAAATGGCACTGTAGACAAGTGTACTGCTACAGATGTTCCTGAGCCTAAGCTCAGCTTCTCCTCCTCCCTTTCCCCAGAGGTCATTGCTCACTAAAATCTACCTGCATAACTGTGTATACGATAGATAGATAGATAGATAGATAGATAGATAGATAGATGATTCACTTGGACACTTTTGAGCCATTAATTTTTTTAAGACCAGTCATTTTTTGTCTCCTCCAAGCACAGTGAGAGAGTAAAGAAGCAAAGGAGAATAACATAAAGACAGAGAACAAAGATGCAACCAGAACTGCCTATCTGATTGCAGCCTCAACACCATCCACTTCATTCGTTGACTGCCCAAAAATGCCCATATCAGACATAATAAAGTAAAGCCAAGAAGAACCCCAAGCTGAACTAGAGATTTAAACTACTGGAAAACTGGAAAACGTTTCCACACCATGCTTCTCATTCCTAAATGGAATAGGGATGTACTGTCATTCTAAAAAATTATTATATATGGGCTCTGCAAAAGCAGAGTCATTGTCATCCCCACAGCTAGGGCTAATTATGCATTGATAGGAGGGAGTCCTGGAAGCACTTTTAAGTCGTTGTCCGTTTTACACCCAGACTCAGTGTGGCCAATCTCATTTTGGGACGGAAAACAAGATCCAAGCTAGCCGAGGAGATTAACTCCTCCTCAATTTTTCCTTCTCTCAACAAAAGGGGGACACTGCAAATGAAGTCTGTGGTGTTTTCAGGCAATAATTACTTGTCCCTCTAGGCATAAAACCATAGAATTATAGAATAGTTAGGGTAAAGAGTTTTAAACAGAATAAGTACACCAAAAGCAAAGAGCTGGTGAGGAGAGCAGTGGTGGATGTTTCTCTTTTAAGTAACTCACTAAATCACAACAACAGGTTGCTCCAGCAGGTTTCAGGGGATGATGCGTTTCAGCCCAGGCTTCTTATATGGGCAGTTTCCCTGAAAAACTTTATTTCCCTTCCCAGTCAAAGAAAGAATACTTTAGGAAAGATATCCTTCATTTCTGTTCATTTTCAGGTAGGATTCAGGATGGTAGAAGTTGCCTTCCTATCCCCTGAAGGATGGAACTCAAAGTACTTATTCCCAAACTGGCACAAACAATATCCAAGAATAAGGAAAAGATGGGAGAATAGAGCCCAGCAGTAATATTTCCTTGCACTAGAATGTCCACCATTGCTTCAAGCTATCCTAACTCTACCAGTTGTGGGTGCTGATGGGAGTCCTACTAGTGACTCTCATTAGTTCATGATTTCATTTATAGCCTGCACAATTGGAGATATCAAGTAAAAAGCAGGGAAAAGAGAACCACATGGTAACAAAGGATTTACTTTGGGCATTAGACACAACTGTTATTTCCAAATGCACTTGAACAAAAAACAGTATTAGGTGGCTAATTTCCAGCAACCAAACTTGAAAAAGGCAAACTGGAGATTTGGTTTGGAAGGAAGAAAAGAATTACCTTCCAGGAGATTTCAGAGATTTCTTCACTTGAAGAAAAGGCTTCATGGAGGAATTTACAAAGCTATTTGCAAACGAGAGGCACCACCAGTGGTCAGTTATAACTGCAGGCTGTTTCTGTGTCTGTGAATTCAGGATGAATATTCTCTCTCTGAGGAACATTTATTTTCTAATGTGCACTTTTTTTTTCAACCAAGGGGTATTTTCAGAGAGCATCAGTTCTTACCTTCTTGTCATATTGCTGTTCCACTTGCAATTTAAATAGGGACAGAGATGGTGCTCTGCCAATGCCATGCATCCCTTCAGAGGTTCCACCTCCACATCTGTTGCCCTGCTTGAATCTATAAGCTAAATTATTGGCTGAGGTTCAACAGAGTCTATATATTTTCCCTATTAACCCACCAGTTAGCAATTCCCAATTGGTGACCTTAATGTGCCTTGTGGATAAAAAGCTCCAAATCTTTTTCTGATCTGAGAAAAATGGGAAAATCAGGGGGGAATGTGCGTACCCACATGAAACAATGTTAGTAATCTTTCAGCTGTGAGTAACCATACATTTACAAAGCACTACGAAAATGAGGTTTTTACAATTATATACAGTCATTACGTATAACTAGTGCAAGTTTCTTTATGTTAATGCATCAGCCAATTAGTTGACAACCACAATTAATCCTCCTTTCTCTCTCACCTAGTTAGCAATGAACAAGGTCGGTGTGTACTTGAATTCTCATGTGATTCTTAATTGCATTGTAGAATATGATCAAAAGGCTCTGTTCGAATGTGAATGGTTGTGTTGCTCGCTGTACTTGATGGCAATTTACTTAAATATGATACTCTGCAGGAGAACTTGTTCAAAGTAAAGTCACAAGCAGTTTATCGTCTCCTTGTGTGTATTTAGGATTATTGCCTCTTGAAAGCTTTAAAAAAAATTAAATCAGAAAATAATGCCAAGAGGAAGAGTTCAAGCACTGTTATGACCATACTCTCCATTATCAGTGTGAGGCAAAATGTATAAGTCTCAATTAATAATATGAATACCTTTACTCCAATAATGCACAGCCTCCTACTCTGAGACAGCACAGAGGTAATGCCATTGATTGATAGCAAACTCTTCCAGTCTGGCTACATTCCATGCACCAATCTCATCTGACCTCAGCAAATAAATCCTCTCAGTTCTGGTGACTCCTATGAAGACTTGCAGTCTGCAGGCACAAGCCTAGGAATTACTGTCAAACATAGGGCAAAGTTACACTGTTATGATGAAAAAGCTTCATGCAACTTGATAGTCACAGATAAGCTGTTGAAGCATAATGACAAATACACTATAGAAGATAAATTCTGTAAAATGCCAGAATTTTGGTTAGTAATTATCTGGTCTCTACTAATTCTCCCACTCTTCCTACTTCATTAATAAAATCATCCTTCACTGTAAATTAGGCCCCAAGTAGAATATAGAAGGTAAGTAAAAGAAGTTAAAGGTTTGTGGAGAACACAAAGTACAGAAGCATAACAGGAAACCCAACCGAGTGCTGAGATCTTGCAAGCAACAAAGCAAACCTTAGGAGTAGCTCATCAGCCCAGCAGAACATGTCTAAAGTTAGGAGACTCCCCTGACCAAAAGCTGTTTGGGGCAGGCTAAAGGAGGAAATTTAGCCAACAAACTATGGAGGTAAAGTAGCAATGGCTGTGGAGTGGCTCCATGTGGCCATTCATCCTACTAAATTAACCTTAGTATAGAAAGCTACCACTCTTAGCAAATGCAGCCTTAGCACTTTTGTATTTCACTTAGGCTGTTGCATGTAGGTGCTAGAAAAAATGTTTAGCAGTCCACCCAGCAACATTCACTCCCTCACTGGAGACATCAGCTGTACCTATACCCTATGAGGTAAATTAAGGCTGGAGTATCAGATCAGAGTTTCAACTTTAACTCTCAATTTCCTGGCTTTTTGTGGGATTTAGGCAGACCCTTAATGTTACTTTAATGTAGGGGGTTTCTTGTGGTTTAATATTTCTAAGGGCAGTAAATTATTTCCAGCATATGTAAAAGAGACAAATTTCTCCTGTGGTTAGTGACCACAAAGCAAAACAAGAAACAGAAATACTCAGGAGTAGGGTTTTTGAGAAAAAGTTACAGAGCTTTAAACCTCCCTTTTGATGTTACACACAGAAAAAGAAAGTTCAGTACAAGGATGATGATTAATACCTTTACAAAGTATAGTAGCAAATAAACACAACCTGTGTCCATCATCTCTGCATATCCATACAAAATCTTTTTGTATGCTGTATGAACACTTTGAAACAATGCTGCAACTCTCTCGTATATATCCCATTAAAATAAACTGCTGAGTAATAAATGCATCACAGCTTGTGAAAAGAAGTTCCAAACTGGCAAGCAATGAAGAAAATGCTGCATCAAAAAAAAAAAAATGGCTTGTTTATCACAGAATCATAGAATGGTTTGGGTAGGAAGGGACCTTAAAGATCATCCAGTTCCATCCTCTCTGCCATGGACAGGGACACCTTCCACTAGACCAGGTTGCTCTAAGCCCCATCCAACCTGCCTTTGAACACTGCCAGGGATGGGGCTACCACAGCTTCTCTGGGCAACCTGTGACAGTGCCTCAGCACCCTTGCAATACAGAATTTCTTCCTTATGTTTAAATCTCCCCCCTGTCATTCCTGTCATGTGTAAAGCCATTCCCCCTTGTCCTGTCACTACATGCCTTTGTAAAAAGCCCCTTTCCCAATTTCTTGTAGTCCCCCTTTAAGGTTCTGGAAGGCTCCTATAAGATGTCCTTGGAGCCTTCCCTTATCCAGGCTGAACAACCCCAGCTTTCTCAGCCTGTCTTCATAGGAGAGGTGCTCCAGCCCTCTGATCATCTTTGTGTCCCTCCTCTGGACTCACTCCAACATGCCCACATCTTTCTTACATTAGGGGTCCCAGTGCTGAACACAGTACTCCAGTACTAGTACTAGTGGGTTATTTCTCTGCAGGTCTTGAAGGCTTGGCTAGCTGACTTGGGGCAGGTGGCCTTGGCAAGCCTCCTGCCTATGTCTCTAAGCCAGGCTTGTGCAATGAAAAGACACTGTCATGGTTCCTCATAGCCCCAGGGAACAGCTTATTTTGCTGACAATAGAAAAGTCTCTGTTTCCTTAGTTATGAACATTTCGGTAAAAAGAGTAAGCGTTGAGAAAATGAGACTCTTTTCAGGAGGCAAGATCTTTTGTTAGTACTGGCAGCCAGATATATCGAAGATTGTTCATATGAGCTTTGTTCACAGCACCATTTAAAAACTCTGGTTGCATCAGTCACAGAGCAGATTTCCAGAAGCAATTGTTTGCTTCTAGCTAGGGAAAGAAAGACTTTCTACTGGCATGAGCTACCTTTGTCTGATGCCAGAGAGACCTCATGCACCAGCATTAAACTGCAGGACTCAAAATTAATTTGCTTAGTTCTCTCATAAAATTTTCAGCTTCCTGGGATTATACAGTAGAGAATGCTACTAGTTCAATGATGTCTTCAGGAGCAACTGTAGGCTCCTCACTCCAAAAATGTTACCATAAATTAAAGGAGAGGTAAGAATGAAGGAAGAGATTGTTTGCACTGTTCTCCCATGAATTCTTGTTGGAGCTGGATGAAATAAAGATGTGCTGTGTACAGAAGTTAAGAAAACTGCACACTGCCTTGAGATTGTGATCTTTTTTTCACAATACAGCTGTTCTTGATCCTACAGTGGCTATGGGAAGAAGAGGTTTAAAAGAGAAAAAAAAAAGGTGGATGGAGTCTCAAATAAACACCACCCCAGATCTTTTAACTACAGCTTTCGGGGGGGATGTTATTCTGTTAATACAGCTGTGAGCTCTATAATCTGCACTGGAAAAGGCAAACTCACTATATTTGGTGAAGCTTCAAAATGTCCAGTCTAGAAAGCTACATAAATGTTACTTCATTGAATTATTGACAATTTTCCAAGACAAATTACTAAATTAAATTAATTTAAAAAATAGCAATTAATTTAAAATTAATTTCAGGGATAATTAGCTTGAATATTGCTAACCAGCTTCTTTTACTTGAAAGAAGTTGAAAAGTTCACAGTGTCCCTTGCTGCATCATGGTTTGCAAAAATTATTCACTTCATGCTATGGCTGGAAGACATTATTTCTGGCAGAATGTGGTACCAAATTCACTCAACGAATCACATTCTACTCTGTGAATCCTTTTTCCTCAGTAACATTGGAATTCCATTCTTCCTTGCAGAAGCCTACCGTTGCTTGCAGATATTAATGCCTTTTTATAAAGCAAAAATTACTATGGGCAGCTCTGGGACCCCAGTTCACAGTGAGTAACTCCTTACTTCATTAATGCCTCTGTTGGCTTTGGTGGGACTATTTATAGAGTGAAATGCTACTCAATGTGAGTAATAGGGTCAGTGCCTGACCTAGCAACGCAGCTTGACTGTTCCAATAAAAAAATCTAGGCATAATAGTATATACTTTCTTGGGAGCATTAGGTTATATTTAATTTACAAGTGATACAGATAGAGGTAACCTTGACAGAGTCTGCTTGGTTCAGACTGAACTAGCTTTCATTTTGTTCTGAAAGAAAAGAATTAAATATTGCAGATTTTAAGGGACCAACATGTTCACTGTTGCTAATGTAATACTAACATAATAATAATTGTCTGCATTGTATCTCATTTACCCAAATTCTATAATGATGGGGAATTAAAAGCAAATATTCAGAATGGCAGTCACACTTTTCTCCATGGTCTGCTATGAACATCTATTAAGATTGCCTGGTTTAACTCATCTTCATATATTATACCAGTGGAAATATAACCAATAGTGTAGGTTTATATGTATTCTATAGACATGTAATTCTATGGATTAAATGCAATGGCATATATAATACTCTATATAGTGTATATATAATACTGTACATTGAAATAAAGAATTAAATGCACTGTAATTAAGTAACATATTCCATTTAATATACTCAAAATATTTAAAGGTTAAAGAAGTAAGCCTCCCATGTACCTGCAAAGTGGTAAGTATTATTAAACTTTAAGAACTTACTTGTATTCTGCAGGAGGTATAGCGCAGAACTTTGAAAAAGCTTGGACTGCCCAATTTTCCTGGCTGATGTTAATTGTTTTCTCTGCCATTATAGGGCATAAAACATATGCAGTCTTATGGTATAGTCTTATGGTATAGTCATATGGTCCTGGCATTCATCTGGGATGTCTCCGTTGCTCAGCAATGGTGAAGCTGTGCATGAATAAGGTAAAAGGTCACAAATTAATAGCAATAGATCATTTAAAAAGCATTCTACTACCAAGCAAATGTGGGGTGCAGGAAAGGAAGGGATTAGCAGTGCATGGAAAAAAAATATCCACTCTTTAAACCTAAGCACCTATAAACCAAAATGTTCTAGTTGCCCTACCTCCCACTGCACAAGTAGCCATGGAATAGAAAGATAATAATCACCTAGTGACCAGTCAGTAGCCAGTGCCCTTTCCAGATAAACATCACTGGTCAAATACCTGCTATTGAGGACCTGTGAATACTAGAAGCAGGTGGTGTATTAGGGAAAAAAAATGGAAAATTATCTTTTTTACACTAATCTAAACCTATCTCTGCTCCAGAAAAAATTTTTTTTGGGGGGGGTTAAGTTTTCTTCATGTGCAGTAGAATATTGAGATAGAAGGAAAAGGGAAGGTAGAAGAAGAGATTTCACATATGAAAGCAGGAAAAAGTCATCCTAGAGAGAACAGATTGGAGACCAAAGAGATGATGAGAATAACAAAGGAAATTAATGAAGGCTGGGTGCTTGAATATATGAATGTGTTTGGGCTAGGTAAAGAAATAGGTTGCAATTTAAATGTATATTGGTTTAGGTATCCTTTGTATAGTTACAAATACCTTATAGAATAATTCTTCCTAGTTAAAATAATGAAAGTGGCAGCATAGATGTATGGTTTTATTTCAACAGATTCTATTACATATCACCTGAAACAGTGATTCTCATGTTTAAAACTGCCACTACTTCGATCTAGATTGATGGCAAGTCTTGCCAAAGAAGTCACATGTGACAATAACAGAAAGGCTTTCTCAGTCTGTTCCATGTCAGTTCCCTGTCTCTGTCAGATTGTCTTTCCCTTTATCTAACACCTAGTTTGGATATGCTTAAATAACTCAGTAGTAGCGTGTTCCATTGCCCTAAGAAATTAAGGATTCACACAGAGTTGATCCCATTAGATCAGGCACTACAAGGAACATTCTTCTTCCTGACATTGCTAATGATTGATATACTGAAGATATTTTTAACTTTAGAATTGGGGATTTCCCTTCGGTTTCTTCAGAAAAATGTTTGGGATTTTTTTTCTCTCTTCCCATACCACACACACAAGGGGAGATAACTCATTTCAGACAGCAAGAATCTTGTCAGTAGAAATATTCTTTTTCCTGTTGACCACACAAAGAAATTATAAACATATGTTTTTCCCTGCATATAGACATTCAACACCACTCTATTACTAAGTGGGGTGCAGATAATCACTTGCTTGATCACTGACGTGCTATATGCTAGTTTTAGAAACTCTGTAAGTGTTAATTGCAGATTCAGGAGCATACATTGCCTTTTGGTGGGGACACTGTCTTGACCAGCAGATATGAAAGTAAATTGTTGAGTTACTTCCCAATACCAATGCATGGTATCACATTTTTGGTGTTGTAAGTGCTCCCATATGCTACAGAAATAATTAAATTTTTATTGACTTTTTGGCCTGGTTCCTAAAGATCCTTCAGATGCTAAACATTTGATAGGTTTGAAGTGTGGGGAAGTTTCTTTTCATTCCATGGAAAATATGCATGCAGCAGGACAAAGGCAATCTTAAGTCTTTCGATATGGTTGGCCAACTGAAGATAGGAGAGAGGAGCAAGGTTGCCTTTCATTAAAAGAGCAGGTTGTCAAACTGCCAGTCTTACATGTATTAACATTTCTGTTGGGGTTCAAAGCAACAGGATCAGTTCTGCACGAAACAATAAAGTGTGGGTTTGACCCATTTATCATTCACATAAAGCAGGTACACTTGTAAATTGAAATAATGTGGATGCAAGCAGAGGGGTCTATCTTCCACTTCCCATTAGTCTTACACACACCCAACAAGTCCTATTTGACAATTTTCAGATAAATGCTGACAACCAGGCACAGCTAATTCTGTATTCAGGGATATTGCTTAAAAGCTTGTATTTTCTCTTTCTCTTTCTTTCCTTTTCTTTCTCTCCCTTTTACTCTCTCTTATTTTCTCTCTTTCTTCTTCTTTCTCTTTCTCTTCCTGTTCTGTTGGTTTTATTCCATAGGGCAGAATTTGATCACAGCAATGAAGAGTCTTAGAAAATCAGACTGACTGGATAATATTGACATTCCACAGAGAAAGCTAGCTGCTGTTGCAATGCTAACTCTAATGTGGTGATAGTCCTTTCCCCACCTAGTACTAGCCAAGCTCAATGTTAATTGTTTGGGTTTTTTTTGATGTATTCAGTACAGGAGGAGGGACTATTCCAATTTCAGATGGAAAACTCTGTCTCTTAGTGAGATCAAACATCTATGTCCACCTGCCAAGAAATGCAAGTAAGAAGTCACCACATAGTGAATTCTGATCTATTTGTGTTTTGATTTCCTGCTGTTCATGAGAACCAGGAATGCAGATCAGGCTTCACCGTCCATTGAGAGGCATGTGTTAGCAAGGCTTCCGCTACTTCTTGGAGAGCACCCGTCCCCTTGCAGTTTTTGGCCAAACCTTTTGTTCTCTGTAGACCATTAGTAATTTATCTGTGACTCATCTCTGGCAAGGGAATCTGGCCTGTTGCAGTAGCCTGGGAGAGTTCATAGTGATTGATGTGCTCCAAAGATGAATGCCCCCTGTTTTCCTGTTTCTATTTCTCACTCCATCTTTGCCCTCTGTCCAGAGAAATCTTTTTGTATTAAAAGGATCTCCAGAGACTCCTGGTCATTAAGCTGGCCAAACGACAAACAGGGCAGAGAAAAGTTGACAAGCTGTTTGAAGTGCAACTTAAGAAGTCAATCTGAAGGAAGGATTTGAAGGGAAAGGGATGTCCTGCACTCCTCTGGATGGATAGGACACGTTCATGTTGTATGTCAACAAATAGCCTGGATGTTGGAAAGCAGTAGAAACCATTGTAGAAACCATTTGAACCACTGGCAAATCTCATAAAAAAGTTCCTTACTGGGCTTACATGCCACCTTATTACCCCAGAGCAGATGTTTTAAAGAGCAAGCATAATCTCTCCCTGGCTATTGCAGGCACGTTTTCTGCAAGGTGAAAGGTTTGGCATCTGGAAGTGTCAGAAAGGAGTTTTTTGCCATAAATCACACCAAAAAGCACTCAAATTTGACAAGTGCCTTGAGACCACTTACAGGTTCACCCCTAAATTCCAAAATCAAAGAGCAGTCCCTCAAGCTGTAAACTCCTATAATACACCAAATCTGACATGAGAAGATGCATTAGCAGGGAGTTGAATTGTGAGACAGTTCCTGGACTCCCAGACAGGGTCTGAGACACACAGACCTGCATGAACTCCCTAGATTCAGTGCTCCAACGATGAAGAGGCTTTGCCTTCACTCAGCTGCAAACAGCTTTTCCTTTCCCCACTTTTTCCCTCCACCTCTTCCCTTTGCTGCCCAGGTCCCAGCAGTAGAACCAGCTGAGGGCAGAGTCAGAAGCTCCAGGACATGAGTCCCCTGCTCTGTGCTCAGGTCTGTCCTGGGGCTGAGCCCAGCACAGAGAATCAGACATCTCATACTTCCTTCTTATGGATAAAATAAATATTTTTGCTCACTATTTTCTCAGCATCCAACTTCTTTTCTCTGATTAGAAAACAAAATACTGTAGCACCTCTGCCCTTGGGATAGTCACCAGTGGTCATGAACTCCCTCCATGTACATTTTTTCCTGCTGAAGCACCTCCATAAATAAAACAAGCCTCCATAAAACAGTAGGAAAACTCCACTCCCAGCGATACTCCTCAGAGGCACTGAGAGTGGATGAGTGGTCCGAAAGGTGGGGATAGACAGCTGCCCCCCGCTTGCTCACACAGACAGCTGTCTCTGAGCAGTTCACTTCTCCTGGTGATTTATGAAGCCCTTTGATCAGAAGAGAGTTTTAATTGCCTGAACTGCAGAATCTGACACGTGCTTCATCAAGTCAAAAACTGAGCCTCTTCTCCACTCCCTGGCTCTTCTCTTCCTTGGATTCAAGCCATGTAAGATTTCGTGAATCCACCCAGTCCCTAACCCCATCTTTAAATTTAACTGGGTATCAGCTCAATACTTGACATAGGAAGGGAAAAAGAGTGACAAAAACCCCAAAGGCTTCTTTCTCTGAAGCACCATCGGGTTCCCCAGATCATCCATCCAAAGTCTCAAGAAGAGGCCCCGGGAAGGGGAAGGGTGAAGGAACTCTCCTGGTTCAGGTGATGGACCCCGGGAGGAGCCCTCCGGGAGGAGCCCTCCAGGTGGAGCCCCCCAAACCCCTCCTGCCGGCGGAGTGCCCCGTTCACTGGAGCCGGGTCTGCGGCGGGGAGCGGGCTGCCCGCACGGGGCCTGGCAGGCACCAAGGGGAGCGGGTATCGCTTTACTGCTGCACAGGCAGAAGAAAGACGAGTGTCAGGCACTGTCAGGTATTAATAGGGCTACTTCTACCCATTAAAGCTATGCCTTTGAGCAAAGGGGTTTCTTTCATGTTCTCCCCCACCAATGCTCTGACAGAACTCTTAAACTCAGGAATTTTCCAAATCAAAGACATAGTCGTTGTCCTTCTGTCCATTCCCCACCCCCTCTCTGCCACACACACTATACCCCAAACTGCTTTAACTGTCATTAACCCCAGAACAGATGCCTGTTTAAATTCTTGATTCAAGCCGGAGGACATTTAATAGCTGACTGGATTAAATATTGCAGACTCCAGCCCAGAATCTCTTTGAAAATACAGGTCGAGGACTATGCCTAAATTCGCTGGATGAAAACTGATCTATGATATATGTTTTAAGTTCAGATCTGAGGACCAAAAAGAAGGGGGAAGGGAGTCTCTTCTGGATCTGGTTTATATTGGTGTAAAAACCTTGAAGTTGAAAGGTGTTCCAGGGTGCTTGTAGAGGGAGGAAGAGAAAGAGAGAGGGAGAAGAAGAGAAAGAGAGAAAGGGATGGGGGGGTGGATGGTGGACAGAGAGAGAGAAGAGGGAAAGAAGGAAACAAAGAAAGAAAGGAGTAAAGAAAGGAGGGAAGAATGAAAGAAAGAGAAAAAGAAAGAAAAAGAGAAAAGAAAGCTAGAGAAGAAGGGAGGAAAAAGGCAGAAAATAAAAAGAGAAATAGAGAAAGGGAGAAAGAGAGAAAGAAAGAGAGAAAGAAAAAGGGGAAAATGAAAGAAATACCCTAATTAATTAGCTAATGCTTCTACGTGGGAAATGGATATATTTTCCATCGCAAGTAATTAAATATGAAGCACAGCAAAGCACTTGGAAAGTGCTGAGGTTCGGTGGAGGAATTAGCCGCCTGTTTGAAATTAACACTAATTTGGCTCCTACATCAACAACCCCTTCGCAGACAGCATCTCACTCAGTCACTAAGCATGTTTGATAGCTCCAGGGTCCAGAAGCTAGTGCGTGTTTGTGCCTGTGTATCCAGTACATGTACACTTTCACACGCGAAGAAAAGCCTGACTCTTTTACAACTTCTGAGACAAATCTAAAAACCGTTCTCCCGTTGTTTTCTAAATTGAGTTTAAAAAAGCAAGACAAATCGGCTTTTGCTGAAAATTCTGCTATCAGCTGAATACGCCCAGTCTGTCATTTGTAGCATCGAATGATAAGAAAGAAAAAAAGGACGCCACAGTTAGTCTTTTATTTTAAAACACTTCCATTTGCATTCACTTTAAACGTTTTTACAAGATCATGTGATTGGGATTCAAAGGCAATAAATCTAGATTAAGAATCCCCAGGGATTTTTAGACTGATGCTATAGATTATGGATAGCACCTCAGTCTGTTTATCTGCATTATATACGCCTGCATTGTCATTTCAAAGCTCATGTGATTCATGTCAGTCTTTTTCCCTTTGAAAACATTTGCATAAAAAGAAAACCAAAGACTTAGTTAATTTCTGCCTGGCAAAGTTCAGTGAGATCTCTTCCGTTATTTAATACAGGTACTTGTAATAAAAGCCTCCACCGCATTTCAAAATCAATATATGAAACCCACTGGTCTAAATAGATTCGCAGAAGCAAGAAGGGTATAATCCCAGCTCATCGAAATGGGTTGTGAATGAAGCTCCCAGAGCACAGGCAGGTGTCTGTAGAGCCCCCAGCCTGCCCCGGCCGCACGGTGGGTCCTTCTCTGGGCACCGGCCGCCTCTCACTGAGCCGGGCTGTTCCTCCAGGCTGATGGGCTAGCAGGGGGGCTACCTGCCTCCCTCAAACAGCCTGCCGGCGGGCCGCAACACCGGTGAACACCGGTATTGGAGATGTGGCACTCCAGAGGTTTTGACGCTCAAGTAACAGAAGAAGACCTTTGGAAAATAGCAACAGTAGTACAAAATATCAAATCGTACACAACAATCGTTTCGTAAAACCCACCCCGGAAAGAGAGGCTTGCTGCTAGCGGAGTTTGACTGCGCCTTCTGAAAACGCCAAGTTGAGAACAGCTTTTCATTTCCTGGAGAGCCGCGGCGCTGCCGCTCTACCCGCCGCCGGGCAGGGCAGGAAGGGCAAGGAAGGGCAGGGAAGGGCTGAGGTCCCCCCGCCCGAGTTCCCGCTCTCCGGCGGCGGGCGCAGGGCCGGGAGCGCCGGGGAAAGCCGGACAGAGCCGCCTGCTTCGCCGCGCCCAGAGCTCTCGGGGCTGCCAGCCCAGGCTCTCCCTCGCTCCTCTTAGGAGTCTCTACCCACCTTCAAACAGAAGGCAATTGATTAGTCTCAGTTTCTCCTCCCAGCAGAGATCAGATACTTTCCTTGGGATCAAACGGACCCGAGACTAAAGGAGGGGGTCGACGGACAGGAAAGAAGGAAGGAAAGAGAGAGAGAAAGAGAGGGAGAGAGAAAGGGGAGAAAAGGGAGGAAAGGAAAGAAAGAAGGAAAGAAGGAAAGAGGGAAAGAAGGAAATGATGGGGGGAAAAAGGAGAAGAAGAGAAAAAGAAAAGAAGAAAAGGAGAAAGAGAAAAAGAAAGCAAGAGCAACAGACGGGGGAGAGAGGGAGGAAAGAAAGAGAGAGGTAAAAGTAAGGAAACTGGAAGAAACGAAAGAAAAAATGGTGGAAGAAAGAGAAGGAAGGAAGTAAATGAAGGAAGGAAGAAAAGGCAAGAAAAGAGAAAGTGACTTTGCTTCCGCACACTGGAAGAGGATAGCAAGTTTGGACCCAACAGCTGCGTTTTCCTTTTCACAAACAAACAAACAAACAAATAAATAAAAAATAATATTTCAGTAGAACCTAGACACTGTATATCTATGTACAAAAACACACATATAGAAAACGGGGGGAACGATTTACGCTTGATTTCTGTGAGCCTTTCTCTTCCCAGTGTTTATAAGGCGGGGCTCTATTTGCAAGTTGTACATCTGTTCGCTTCACGTGACATTTTCATAAAGCGCTAACATCTGGTCAAAATAAACCTCCTTCAGGTACCTGCTTAACTTTTCACATGTCAAAATTTTCCCTCTGAAGCTCCTCTTTCACCCACGGCTGCAGCCCTGTGGATTGCTCCTTTCTTGACTGCTTGTTTAATGACTCTGCCGCGTCCCGAGCAGAACAAAGCGACCCTAAATATGGGGGGGCGACCCGACCCTTCCCGAGAGCATCTTTCCCCCCTCCTCCAGATTTCCCTTCATTAGGAAGGCAGAGAGGGTCTCCGGTCAGAAGCAATATTGCGCGGAGGGATTTCGACATCGCAGGGACCAGAGTTTGCTGCACCCTCCAAGCAAACCCGCGGTTCTGCCCGGGCAGAGATATTGCACCAATTCTGGTAAAGCTCCCAAAGCTGAACGATGCGTACTCAATTGTCCCAGACAGATTCCGTTATTATTTATGCTAATGGTAATCGCTGCCGTTATCACTGTAGCAGTCTTGATTTCCAGGTGTTTCGTCGGGGTTGTTCTTCAGTGAAACGTGTCCTCTTTTGCCCCTGACCATGCAGTGAACTAGGGAATTTTCGTGAAGTTCCTGCAAATTTACACCACCTCTTTATGAAAAGAGTGGGGAAGTGTCGGCTACCCAAACTAGAAGACTACCTAAATAAGTGGGGGCGCAAGTGCTCCTGAGATGAGGAATTACTGGGAGAACGGGCAGATTTCCCCTGATCTGAGTATTCGGGTTAGTTTTGCGTTTTATTTCGGATTTTTAGGCCGGTGTTACCATCATCATTATGTTTCCGGGACGTTATTGTTCCTGCTCTGCAAGATTGCTCTAAGCCTCCCGCAATCTCGATCACTTGGCCCTTATAAATGGCCGGCTGTTTACTTAAAAAAAAAATAAAAGGGGGGGACGGGGGCCGACGGACGACTTTTGTACAAGTGATTTTAACCTGCTCCACCTTCAAGTGACCTGCCAAATGCTCCGTCTTACTTTATAGACATCTGGGAATTCCATACATGCCTTAAACTCCAATTACACACCTTCTTCAAAGGACACGTGCTTTGATTTTCCACGAACGTTAAGTGGACTGAAGTCGAAAGAAGCTGGTGCAGAAGTTAATGTAAAATACATCCTGTGCCATGTTTACTGCGGGCAGGTTATGTGTGCGGCAAATAAAGCAAGCCCTGGTAGGACGTGGGGAACGTGTGAGCCTCTTTTTTTTTGGTCTTAGCCTCCCGGATCCCTCTGCGGGGTGAAATGGACTTTCCATCACCACCACCACCCTCTTCCCAAAGATGCTAATTTATGGCGAAGCGCTCCCTCTCAGCGGGAGCAGGGCAGAGGGGGCAGCGCCGTGTGAACCGGGCCAGCCGGGAGCAACACGGGGCCGAGGGGCAGCGGCGCCGGGAGCAAAGCCCCTTCCCGGGCATGGCTCCTGGGGACGCCGAGCCCCGCGGTGGCTCGTCCCGGGCGGCAGGTGCCCGCGCTGCCGGCGCCGCAGGTGAACCCCTCTTCCCCTCCGCTCTTCTGTGACTTCTGTGTCCCCCTCCCCGTTTTCCTCCAGCTACCGCGCGTTTGTTTGTTTTGCTTAAAATTACAGATGCAGGGAAAACCGCCTGACATCATGGGAGCGGGACGAGCGCACACTTTGAAGGGCTCCTGGCCAGGACTTCAAGTGAAATCATACGCCTGGGAGGAATCCGATACCGGCCTGGAGAAAGCAGCGCTGCCAAACCCAGGAATGCGGTGCAAGGGCCCGCTGCCGGCACCCTCCGCTCGCAGCCCCGCGGGAGGTTGCAGCTCCGAGCACTCGCCGCAGCGGCGCTCGGCCGGCTCCGGGCTCGGCCGGCTCCTCGGGGCTCGGCAGGAGCCGTAGCGGTGAGATAGGGCAGCTGCCAGGACTCGGATCTCTTCTCCGTTCGGGTTTACTTTTCTGAGAATAAATGGGGCATAGCGATGCCTCGGAGAAAGAAGCAAAATCGATCAGGACTTCAAAAGGCAAAGTTCATTTTCTGATTGCAAGAGTGGTTATAATTCCAGGAAGACAAATTAATACAGATGTAGTTTTTGTTGTTCCTTCGGTAAGCCTGACTGATTTAATTGCTGTTGGCTCTGGCCCTAGGGGCACCAGGTCTCTGCAGTCCCCAATTCCAACCCAGGAAAGGGCAAGCTTGTGTTTTAAAATCAGGATTGTCTCCTTTTAAGTAATTTATTTATTTATTAATGAAGCGAAGGTGGCAGTTGGCAGCGGGAGCGCTCCAGCTGAGTGCCCGGGTGACCAGGAAGGCTGCGGCACCAACAGGGACACGTCCGGAGGGACCAGGGGTAAGGGGTAAGACCTGGCGGTTGCATGAGCCCCACAAACAAAATTTGAGGGGGTTTTCCTACCCAGGTGCTTAAGCTTGCTGGAAAGGGCTAGCACAGGCTGGGCCAGAGGCCTCTCGCTGGTTGCGACAGGGTCAAGGGGGTTTAAGTCCAGGAAGCAGCGATGCTCCGGGTTTCTAAAGGCAAGCACAGCTTGGCCCTTGACTTTTCAAATGCACTTGCTTCCTCATTCATATTTCGCAGGTATCCCCGTCCACGAAATGCACCTTTCCCTCAACACCCAGTATCACGCATCTTTTCGAACCTGTTTTCTTCCTAAACGTGAGGCTTTTACCCCTCGTTCCCTGGTGTGACTTCTCCCTCAAAAGGAGCAACCGAAACCACCCCCAGCCTATCAAATCCCACCCTGCCGCTTGCTTTTCCTGCAGCCGAAATACCGCGGACAGACATTACCCCCTCCTCGGCAGCCGGGTCGGATCGGAGCGAGGTTTTTCGGGAGGTGCGAGTGGCCGAGCGGGAAGCTTTGGGTGCCGGGGAACCGGGAGGTGTCCGAGGGCCGGCAGCCGGGGAGTGGGCCGCGGTTCACCCTCCTCTACATCACGGAGGGCCACGACCACCACAGCCCCCATCCAAGTTCCGAGTACTCTCTAATCCGGCAGTGCAAACAAGCGTTGAGGGCTCTCTACTGTAAACATTGCACACTGGCCCAAAATATGCACGATATTAAATTCATAATACTGTTATTTCAGCAATAGACAGTAGTACGTGGATATGGAAACAAAAACATTCAGGCAATAAAGTCAGCTCAATCTGGGCTATGTAAACAGGCTCTGTTTTGAAAAAACACCCCATCCTATTTACCCTAGACACTGGATGAACCCCAGCAGGGTCCCTGTTGCGACGGACTCACCCGCGCACACTCCGCCCTCCTGGAGAAGCAGGAGGTGCCGCTCCTCGGGCACGGACCGGCTGCAACGCGCTGAGAGATGAGCAAGTGACAGCAGAGGGAGAATCAGTTGTCCGGTTATAAGGGCTGGGTTTGGGTTGATTTTTTTTTTCTTTTAGTTTGAACAACTTCCCTTTTCACCTTCCTTCTTCCAAACCCTTATACAGGGAGATTACAGCTCTCTTACAGCTGCGGTCTCGCCGCATACTGGGACCCCACTGAGGGCACGGGTAAAAGAAACAGAGGCAACATACACCCTACATCTAGAAAAGGAGAAGAGGGCGGGTTATCATATCCCTCCGTGCTTTGCACAACGAAAATGTGATCGTTGGTGTATATATTATGTAAAACCTTAGACAGCAGAGCAGTCAAACATCACTTCCACCGGAAAACACCACTCTCTAGACACTTCCTTATTTCAGTCTCACTTTCTGTTACTTTGCCTGTAGATGGACGAATCCCTGTTTAAAAACGATGCCTCTTCCTCGGGGATATAAGCAAAAAATGCATGCACCAGGGACTGGGGAATAGGCCCGGCTCCTGTCTTACATCTGGGGGGCAAAGCACAGCATTAGCACCGGAGCTCTGCGGTGCTAAGTCCTCTCCCGCGGAACTCTGTGGAGCCTGGCGCTAAGATTAAAGGGGGAGAGTGAGAAAAGATAGAATATCTTACATACACCACCCCCCAAATGCAGTGAGCTTCAGCGCAGAATAATAAAGCTGTCTCAATAAATAACTTCCCTGTGTCTGTCAGTAGCTAGTTTATTTGCGTTTTTCGCCCGGTTTGTTTATACTAGTGCCCCCTCTCTCTTGGGTGTCTTTACAGCTCAACAGGCAGGTATTTATCTCCAGCTCCAACCCTGAGTTCTCAGAGAGACCAAACTTTAAGGTTATTAAAATTTCAACCATATTTATTTATTGCAGAAAAATAATATACAATGATATTTACAAAACAATCATAAAAATAGGAATGCATTTAGACACCGGATCTATTTGCATTTTAACATGGGTCATCAATAAATAAATAAAATGTTTATTTTTTTCTCAGATGAAAAATAATAATAATAAAAAAGTTAGGAACCGGGTATATAACAGCTAGAGCCCAGCTTATTCCCCCCTAAAAAAAAAAAAAAAAAAAAAAAAAAATTGGTTTTCATCTCTACAGGGATATTTTTTGGTTGGTTGGTTGGTTTCATTCAAGAATGAAGAAAGTCCACAATAATGTATTTCCTTTCATCAGTGGCTCATAGGCACGACCTCTTGGGAATGCATGCAAAAAAAAAAAAAAAAAAAAAAAGGCAAATAAAAATTAAAAAGTTAAATTCCAACATTCTTCGTCAAAACAAAAACAAAAAATAAAAATGAACGGTTCAGACTTCTATCAGAATGCAGAGATGTGTGGATTGTACCGACGCCCAAAGTGTAGTCACTGTCCAAAGCCCTTGTCTCTTTCCTTAAGTGCTCCCCACGCCCTGCTTTGAATTTGGATATTGCTCTTTTAATTTCCAATAAATCCTTGGTACTTTTTTTTTTTTTTTTTTTTTTTTTTTAAGACAAGACCAAATGAATCGTATCCAACTTCAGAGTCTCTAGATTGTCCATTTTCTCCTTCTGTGGGAACAATGCCATCTGCAAAAACCCAGAGAGGGCGGAAAACTCGTTACTGAAATGAAAGACACAAACATATCTCCTTACACTTCTCTATCTCTGGAAATACACATCTCGGGCATGAGTGGAGGAGGGAGAAGACCCTGCCTCAGCTGAGCAGACGGTGCAGTGGCCGAGTGACACACCAGCCCAGCAGCTCGCGGTGCCAGAGCCGGGGAACAGATAGGAAACGCTTATCGGGAAAGACAAGAGCGGACACAGATTCGCTTCAAAATACTAGCAGAAGCACGGCGGAAGGAACCATCCCAGCAGCCCCACTGGCTCCGCAGCCTTTGGTGCAGAAGTGATCCCAGGCCGGCCCCATCTGGCCAGGGCGCACCCGCGCCACCGCTGCCTCTCGTCCGCAGCCCACCCCCGCCGGCAACACGCTTGGGCCCCGAGGGGCCGGGGCGCTCGTCGGGCTGCGCAGGGGGAGGGACGCGCTGCTGTGGGGGAAGGCTCCTCCAGGCGCCCAGCTTTCCGGCCGGCCCTGGAAGCCAGGCCTTGCCGGACGGGGAGGTCCCCTCTCTCCCCACGGTCACTCGTGCCCGGCCTACGGCGCAGCTGGTGGTCCCTCGCCTCCTTCTCCACCCCTTAGTCCCTCCAACCTTCTCCCCGCCGGTTTCCAAGTCCCTCCCTGCCTTACCTAGGGCTCCTGCCGGGGAGATGCGAGTGGGGAACGCCGCCTGCTAATGGGATGCAGACATGGACCAGGCGCCTTCCATTCTCCACACCGAGAAGGCGTAGCTGAGCCGCTCGTGGGCCACATAGCTGCAGCTTGCCATCTTGGAGTCCAGCTCGTCACTCTGTAAGACCTGGTAGAGGAAGTCGATGTACCTGGCAGCCAGCTTGAGGGTCTGGATCTTGCTCAGCTTGTCCGAGGGCAGCGTGGGGATGATCTTCCGCAGGGCGGCGAATGCTTCGTTCAGCGACTGCGTGCGCTGCCGCTCCCGTACGTTGGCCATGACCCGCTGGGTCTGCAGCTCCTCGTAGGACTGGGGGCTACCGCCGCCGCTGCTGCTGCCGCCGCCGCCCGCCCCGCACTTCTTGCCCCGCTTGCCTTGGGCCGGGCTACAGGGCTCGTCTGCGGCCCCGACGGCGCCGCTGGTGCTGCGGCGGCTGGAGCGCCGCTTGCGCCCCCCCCTCTTGTTGCTGGGCAGCTGCTGCCGGTCCGGCTCCTCTTCGCTGTTGCTCAAGCTGTCGTCGGCGGGGGAGACTGGAGAGTTTGACTCGTCCTGCTGCATCATCTCTGGGGGCAGACGCGAGAAGCGGGCCGGGAGGGGGGGGAGGGCAGGGAGAAGAGGGGGGCACCTAACCCGCCAGCTCCCCCTTGATCGGCTGCTTCGCTGGCCTGCAAGGAGAAGGAGGAGGAGGAGGAGGGAGGGAGGGAGGGAGGACCTCACTTTGGGGGGAGGGGGGATGGCATCAGGATCCAAGCGGAAAAAAAAAAGCCAACAAAAAAATTCCCTCCCGATCCCTCCTTGGAGCCCCTTCGAGGTGTCTGGGATTGGGAGAAAGTTGAAGACTTGGAGGTTCTTATAGCTCCTGCTGGCGGAAAGTTTGGGGGCAGCAGTGTCATTGGCCTGACGTGGAGAGGAGGGACTTTTGCTGAGTTTTATAGGAAAGTTTCCGCTTCCCCCCCTCCACACCCTCCCCCAATTATTTTTTTCAAGCCATTCACAAGTGATCTGGCCTCCCCCCACCCCACGCACACACATGCATCCTCACCCCAACCCCTTTCTCGGTTTCCCTCTCCGCGTTCTCTCTCTCAGGCTCCTTCGGTTCCAGCTCGGCTCGGGGTGGTGCTGGGGAGCCGGGGCAGGAGGTGATGGGGTGCCTGTGCACCCACCCGGGGCTGCGGACGGGCCAGCTGGGCCGCTCAGTGTCCGCGCCGGGGGGCGGCTGCTCCGGGGTACCCGGAGTCGCCCGTGTCGCTAGGACTCTCCCCTCCGCAGCGGAAACGGCTAGCTGCGAGGATGAGAAAACTGAGATTACCCGCGGGGCAGCATCCAGGCACATCCTAATTTTGTCCCGCTCTTGCACACGCCGCTCTCCAGTCACCGAGCGTCCCCGGGGTCTGGCTTTGCGAGAGAGTCGCTCATTTCTGGGCTGGGGAGGAGGGAACGGCACAGCCTCGTCCTGTCAGGCTGGAGGACTGCTCTCGGTGAAAGCCATTTCTGAGGTGGAAGCAGCGGGGAAACTAAGCACTGGTTTTGCACATACGCACCAGTCCTTGAGCTCTTCTTAGCAGAAACCCGGGAAGATCCGCGTCCCCAGGCTGGCATAGCGGAGGCAGGAGGGCCTGCAGCCCAAGCTATTTCTCCCCGTTACCCGCCTTTGTGCCTCCTTCCCCGCTCTCCGGCAGCACAGAGCAGGTGGTGTGTCTTTTTAACAACAGCTCAGATTCAAACGGGAACGCCTGGGAAAGAAAGCTAGGAATTGCCATCCATTAGTAAATGGGGCGATGCGCTTTTGCTGCAACCTGCGAGGACACTACATGCCACCGTTGTCGGCCGCTTCGACGGGGCACCTCTGGGCGCGGGGGGAAGCGGGAAGCCCGGGGCAGCGCCGCAGCTCCCCGGCTGCGCTTGAGGAGGGAGGGCGAATGAAAGAGCAGAGGAGCGGAGAATCCCAGGGACGAAAAAGACGAGGCTTTTGGAAGAGCGCTGCTCAGGGAGAAGAGCTCTCCGTCACCTCTGCCTGGGGGCTCTGCTTCTCCGGGTAGAGGCCTCCTACCCTGGGCGTTGCGAGGGGTCAGGACCCCGGGGCAGCCGCCGCCAAGGGGCATCGGCCCGGCCCGACGTGGCCGATATCCCCTCTCCCCGCCGCAGCGCCCGGCGGGAGGGAGGAGCTGTCCCGCTGCTTCCCTGCTGCCCCTCTGTTAGTTCTCTTCCTGGTCTTCCATGCCATGATGTGAGCAAATAGCTATATGCCCTAAACCTTCTTTTTGGGGAGACAGCTGGAAGCAGGACCAGGGAAGGAAACAGGCACCGATTTACAGGGAAGGAAAGGCACACCGGCATGCAGACCCACAGTGAGCCAGCACAGCTTCCTCGCTTTCATCTTGTTCCTGCTGTGTTTGCTGCAACCCATAGGCCTCTCCACTCCTCTTGATGCTACAGCTTGTCCAGGGAGCTTCAGGGTTTCCCTTGTGTTGGCGGCAGCTGCTGTCCTAAGGTAAGAAGATCTGTCTCTCCTTCCACCTCCCTCTCACCAGTAATTTTGGCTGTGCCTAGAGCCTCAGTGCTCCTCTGGGGTGTTGAGCAGTGCCCTTATGGAGCAAAGGTTGGAAACAGTAGCTGTGAGCATCTGGAGGCAGCTCTGGAGGCTTGCCTTGCGTTGCCTTGCCTGCATTTCCCTTTCCCATTCATCAGAAACCAAAGTGCAAACACAAACCTATGCAACTATCACCTTGCTGAGAACAGATGCTGGGGTTTTGCCATGGGACAGGAGGAGGGTATGCAAGTGAGGCAAGGACAGGTGGAGATGGAGTGTTATATGGTTTGGAAAACCAGAAGACAGAGAGAAATGTAGGGAGGGAGTGACTTGAGGACAGAGGATTGGGGTTGACCATGGTAGATGGTTTGGTTTAGGGTCAGTTACTCTTCATGGAAACTGCCGCAAAGGCAACCAGCAGTAGTTACAGAACACACGTGGTGCTACCTGGGACCTGCACGCTGCTGTATGAGCCATGGATGCACAGAAAATCCTACCATTTTTATTTTGCTTTTTGCTTTATTGTCGACTTACAAACCACGTGCTCAAGTGCCACCACAGGAGTACAGGAGGCAGGTGAGCTGTGATGGCAGTGGTCTGGCCCCAGGGACCTGCCTTTGAGCTGTCTGCGGAAGCCTGCCTGGACATCCAGGCCTGCTGATGGGTAGCAGCTCTGCCTGGTGCTGGAGTGTGTGGAGCTGCCTGGAGGAGAGTGGATGTGCAGGGACTCGTGTCTGGGGGTCTGTGTGAGAGAGAAAGACATACTGGTGCGTTTATGCGTGAGGTGTGTTTGTGTGTGCATGCACATGTATGGCTGATCTTTTGCAGTGTTCATACATGTGGGTTGGGAGGGAATGGGAGCAGGGACTGTGCAGTGTTTAAAACAAATCAGTTCAGTTCTGGTTTATTTTGAAATACATGGTGTTGATGGGGATGGAGGGGGAGGCTTTTTATTCCACGGTAAACCAGTAATCATCATAAAGTTCATACAGTATTAAACCATCTGTTTTGAGACTCCAAAAGCCGCTAAGGCAGACCTGCAAACAACTCTGGAGCATGGGATGAAGTATATTATATCCTGTTCACTGCTATGCATAGGCGTGGTTTGAGTGAGGATTCCCCTTGCTCCTTAGTCAGGCTCTCAACCCTGCTTCACTCTTTTGAGGTGGCAAGCACAGCCGCAAACAGCTTCAGCGTTTTTCAGGAATATTTCCAGGTCCATTCCTGAAGGCTTTCCTGGGCCTCAGCTCAGGAAAATGTGTGCTGTGGGATCAGTACTTACAAGGGGCACTGTCAGGACACAAAGAACTCCAGGAATTTGTCATCTGTGCAATAATGTATAACACAGGTAAACATCTAGATTACAGGTGTGGGTGTGAACATGGAACTGAATAAACTACAAGTTCCTAGGAAGATGAAATGAGGAATAAGCTTAGCAGAATAACAGAACAAGCCAGCTGTAATTATTGTTGTCATGGCTGATAATAGGGCAACAGCTGGAAGGGATCTCCTCCAGTGATATGCTGGCCCTTGTACAGCCACGCATTTGCTGCTGAGACACCCTCTGGCTGGGACAAGCAGGGTCTGCCCTAGCCAGGCAGAAACACCACCGCTTTTGAAGGGAGCAGGGCGACAGTTTGATTCCTTCTTTGATTTTTTGTTTCAGAATGAATGAAAGGTCTGATTTTGTTTGCCTGTTTATAAATGTGTGAAGAAGTTTAAGAACTAATGTGCACACAAGATCTGGTGGTTACAATTGCAATGTTGCCTGCTGGTATTATGTGCATACAAAAAAATTACAATTTCGTTGCAGCAGGCTGTTCAGTATTCCCCATACATTATAATTTATCTCTCAAAGGATGTTCTCAGTGATAAAATACCAGACTCTCTCACTGGGATTTCCTGGGATGTTTGCCAGTGTAATTATTACATTGGTGGACACTTAGAGACAGTCTATGTATTTTTGTTGTGGAAGCCTTCAGTCCAGTGTTTCCTCAGAAGCTGTACCTTCAAAACCTCTTCAAAGGCCACTGAAATCAACTGAAGTTTCCCCACTAATTTCCATGGCCAGGTATTTTAATTCCTACAGATGCTAGGTGAAAGCCTGGTCAAGACCCAATCCCTTACAAAGGGGAAAAGCACTCAGCAACTTTCCACACTGACATTTAAGCTGCGATTTCCTCTGTATTCAAAGCACACCAGGGAAGGAGCTGCAAACTCTCACTGTGCCTGCATACAAACTTGTGCAGAGCAACAGCAAAGCAGGCAGAAAGCACATATAAAAGGTCTGGGTGCAGGACCCCTTTTTCTGCTTCTTTCTCCTTTTTCTTTCTTCCTATTCACCGCAGCAGGTCGTAGAGGAGAGGAGGAGGCAGAGCTGCGGAGCACTTCGGTTAATGCAGCCTGATTTATCCGCGCCTGGCTGGGCCGGGGACCGCGCCGCGGAGGGAGAGGATTGGCCGGGCTGTGCGGCCGGCGGCCACCGGAGGGCACGATTCCCCGCCGGTCCTTTCCCCGTCCGACAGCGGCGGGCGCGGCTCCCAGGAGAGTCGCTCCCCGCTCAGGCAGAGCTGGCGTGCACCAGCTCTGCTCCTGAGGAGCCCACGTCCCTCAAAGCTGTGTCACCCGAGTTCCACGGGCGTGAGGTGCTGCCCGCACGCTGCCGGCTCTCTTGCACAGATTCCTGCCAAGCCGCCGACATTTCGGCGAGCCACGTGTGTTTTTTAACTCGCTCGGGAGGACTCGCATAGGCACAGCACCTCCGTGGGGCTGGGGAGACACGGGGGACCGGCACACACATCCTTCGAGGCACACGGACATTTCCCATCGGTGTGCTTCTATCCCACACCACTTTGCCACTTGCTTCGTTTGGAAGCTCTGGAAAACGGAAGGATAATGCGGGAACATTTCAAGGAACCAGTTTCATTGTCAAAACGACTTTAACAACGATTTTAATTTTATTTTTTAAGCTCGTTGTGATGTGGACATTCATCTAAAAGTCCTAATGGCTTTCTGTCAAAGGGGAATGTAACAGTGGCTTTTTTGTTTAACTTCCCAGAAGAGAAGCCCTGTTGCTTTCTGCACTCCCAGCTTCCTCAGGGGGGTTCTGGGCCCCCGGGCCCAGCTGGCCCCCACCGCTGCCTTTCGGGGTAGGGGCTGCTCTGGCGGCAGGTAGCGCTGCGTCGCCCCGATCGGACCTTTGCCTTGTCCTGCATTCTCCCTTCCTCCCAATCCTTGCCTCAGTGCAAGGACGGGAAAACCAACGTCCTGTTACCAAACTAGCAATCCGACACAGGCGATAGGTGTCCCAAGAAATTAAGATCTGAAATTATTTGCAACAAGTGTTTTAATATTTTATATTTTGTTTATATAGGTTTTGTTAAGCTCCAGATATAATTCGTGGCTGTGGATGAGGCTTTTTAAGCAGAGCATAAGTGGATCATACTCTTTTTAAGCAGAATGTGAGTGCTTAAGCAAAGCATAAGTACCTCTCAGGCTTCCATGCTTTGGAATACCCTACCCAGGTATTCTCTCTTCTACTCCAGAGAAGACCAGTCTTTCCCATCAGAAAAGATCGACATATCTAATGCTGTGATGAAGCTTTGCCCCTCATTGTGGCTCAGGGTCTTGTTTATGTGGTTTCATGGCTAAATCTGGAAAGACTGCTTAGCAAAACAAGCTTATCTTCACTCCAGGGAATAATGATTATTTATAATAATAATGGAGCGTGTTTGCTACTTCAGTTCCTTTGATTTATTTTTTTTTTTTACTTTTGCATCTCTTCCATCTTTCTTGAGCTATTTAAATGTATCTTTTCTGCATTCTTCCTGCTCCCACACATTACTGAAATCTATATATTCAGTCTTTCAGTACACATGGCCCATGGAAACTCTATAAAACTTCAGGCCTTTTTAGCCACAAATTCTGCTTTTTATTCCAGGGTCGGGGAGGGCACACCTCCAGCACAGATGATGGATAAAGCATTCCACAAAACCTTCTTCTTAAGGGTACACTCAAACTCTCCTGCAGCTCATGCAGTTAGAGTCAGAGTCCTAGAGCCAGATATTCAGTATGAAAGTGGGCCTTTCCCATGTTAGCCATGTCTGCATCCTAGGGCAGAACCCCCTGTGCTTCCTACTCAGTGTGGTCTCCTTTAGACTTACGGTTACTTTTGGGATGTTACAGATGAAAATGAAAAAAAGGGTCACGTAAGAAACAACCATGACTCATAAGAACTCCGTAAGAGTTCATTAGACAGGGTAGTAGGTACTCTATACCTCTGAGGCAAGCAGCAAACCTGGTGTGAAGGAAAGGACCTAGAAGATCATCCTGTCATACACATATGCTCTCCTAGGCAAATGGACATGGGTTTTTCGATTGATAGCCTGATTGAATGCCAGGTCTGAAAGTTGGAACCCCTTCATCTCTTCCTCTTCCCACTTCAAGACCACACAGGGGCTGACTGCATCCATGCAGAGAAGGGAACACTGGAGGTGAAAGGTTCACAGAAATGAGCACCCATCTTATTCTTTCCACAGTTACCTTACTTCTAAGGACTCCTGCTTAGAGTTAGATCTTCTGAGGGAGCAGGGGTTTCCAGGGTTTTGTGGGAGAGGGTTCCCATCCTTGCCAGGTCGCATTTCCTTTCAGAAGAGGCAGTCAGAGTGGAATCAAAGTTTATGTATTTCTTTCTAAGTGGGGAATTTATAATTATTTTGTGCTATGGGCTATCAGCTGTGATATGTAAAGATCTACCGTGCACCGTTAACCCTCATTTTACAGCCCCAATCTCATTTGCCTCCCTCTAGAAGCAGGATGATGATTAGCTGACTAGGAACTGCTCTGGCCCTAGGCCCACACCCTGGTTTTAATTTCTAACAAAAGGGCATATAGTAGGTCACACGATGAAACTGATCTAGAGCACTGATCTTCAATGCAAAACTCCAAAGGCAATTTTCCAGAAGAGCTGGTAGCTTATTAATATGTTAAAATAAATTCACACACATTCACTGTTCATGTATGTGTGCATGTATGCAAGCATCTCTCTGTATACTCTGATGTCCAAAGAGGCATCTGTATTTGTATCTATGCTATATTGTAAAATACTGTACTGCTTCTGCTTCTGCCTTGAAAAGTATCTATATCAAACATATTCTCTCTCCAAAATCTACTATCTGACCTTGCAGCACTAAAAATAGTGTATGTCAGAAGCAGAGAAATATTAGTTTCCCTTTTTAGAACATCTGTGCTTGCATTCATTAAGGGCTTGGTCTAAAATCCTTTGATGTCAAGGGAAGTGTTTCAGTGGACCTTGGATCAAGCCCTAAAATGGGTCAATTAAACTTCAAATAAAATAAAAATGAAAACCGGCCCAGCCTAAGAGTATTGTTGAATAAAAAGATATATTCAAGAAGTTGCCTTTAGAGTACAGGGTCATTCATTGTTCCCTAATGTTTAGCTGAATTTGTGGAATTTTCCATGATTAAAAAATAATCCTTTGCATGAAGGTTGTAATTTGTTTTCAGTCTTCAAAACATCCACATTTTGCTGCACAATAGAAATGTTGTTCTTGACCTAGTAAGTGCAAAGATGATTTGAGCTCTGTGATGTATGTATGGGCTGAAGCCTACAGAATAAAATACGGCCCACATTTTCAAAATCAGAGCAGAGACTTCATTCCAAAATACTCAGCTGACTCTAGAATATGTTCAGGTTTATGTCTCAATTCATATTTGAGCAGTTTATGAATTTTTCTAATGTCTGATCTAATGTTATTCTTTGCTGTTACACACTTTGCAAAAGGGCTAATGCAGCTCTTGGTGACAGCAGATGTAATTAATCTTACAGGCAGATGATGTGCAGTGGAATATAGCAAGGGCTTTATTACAAAACAGTGAAGTTTACATTTGCATTTGATAATTCTTTTCTCTATAACAATACACAGTATTTTAGAGCATACCTTTCAATAACAAGAAAAAAGAAGGCAATAAAAAATCAAACTGCAGTCTCACAGAGTTTACTGCACTGTTTCCTTCTAGTTATTGTATCAGAGTTTTGGGTAATTTGAATGATGTATGTCTGCAGGAATTTTTGCTGAATGAGGATAATTTGAAAGTAAACCAGTCATCATTCTTTTCAAAGAGATAGAAGCTTGATCAATTATATTGCAATGGCTTGCAGCCATATGCTATCTACAGTGACATTTATGATCTATTTGGGTTATCCCCAAATGGCTTTCAACCTAGCTATTATCTGCCAACATGTTAAACTTTTACTCATTCAAAATCCTTTAGTGTCTAGGAAAGACTCATGATGTTGTCTTCTGGCCAGATTCCATTACGGGTAACTACAACTTTATCTACGTTCAATGTATGTAATTGAGTGGCTGTGGTATGGCACACTGTCTTTTGGCTTAATTTCAATGAACTAATAATTTTCTGTATTTTCTCTGCTATAACATTGTGTCATGTTGCTGTACAACGTGAAACAGCTGCCACATTCTCCTTCCCAAAGACGCATCCCAGAATGGGCTGTCTCCTCCAAGAGAACAACATAGCCTCCAATTTGGCAGGTAAAATTTTGCAACACCAAATCCTTCCGTCTGTGGTTTCATGCTGTCAGTTCATTGCAGGAACTAATAGTCTGGTCTAGATGTCAAACTATCTGATTTGTTAGTGTAGCTGGCGGGTTAACTGTCTAAGTCTTACCATTTCTGTACAGAATTTACTGTGGGTAGTAAATTTCATTCCAAAAAAAGAAGAAAAATAACCACGTTTAAAGATTAGACACACTGTTGGGAAATTATGTTCTTAATGCTAAACCAGATGTATAATAGGAGGTACTTCATAATTGCTTACATCAAGGATAAAGAGTCAACACAGAGGCATATAGACAGCACCATCAGTACAAGAAACAGCCCTTCATATTCTCACAAACCTAAGATTAGAAGCTAGATATACTGCTGTAAAGAGATAGAAGATTCTCTTCCATTCCTTGTGGTTATGGGAGACATTGAATTTCTTCACACATACCCCTCCCAAACTGTTCATTGAGGCAAAAAAAAAAAAAAAAGGATTTCCACTGTTTCTCATGTCATAGAGGTTAGCAAAATGTTCCATGGCAAAAAGTTGTTGTTAAACTCTGCTCAGGAGCATTTGAAAATGGTATCTGAAATCCATGATGGAATAGGTGCTACTGCAAGGGCACCAAAATGGAAGGGAATGGGTTAGCTGCTCCCCAGTAATAGCTGTGGCACCACAAATAGAAGATAACATCACCCATTTGCAATACAGATGCAGGACAGCAGTGCCATACAGGTGGTAGTAGCATTATCCATGGAGTGGAAAGAAATGACAGCAAATGTAGCTTGGGTGTTCTCTAGATTTTCACTGATCCTCCACTATGCCGTCAGGATTTCTACCATGCCACTGCAAAGCATACACTACCAATCTCCACGTAGATGTCCTGTCATTTGAAAATATGTCATTGGATGTTTTCAGCAAAATAAAAGACTTTGGGCATGAAGCTTTCTTTTTCTGTCTCTGAGGTCACACTATATCTTTGGGGTGATATTGGGTGTTTCTGTGATATGGAAGTGATTCAGAAACCCTCCCAATAAAGAATGCTAATGACCCATAGCATCATGAGAACGGTGTTTTGGCAGGGGAAGCAGAGTTAAAGGTGTTATTAAAACTTTTCACTTTCTGTGCCATTCTCAGCTACCTAGTATGCCTTTTCAGCTTGGATGCCAAAAACACTGACTTTAAACTCCAAAATTCTCTGCAGTCAAAGACTTGGCTTATGCACTGGATCCTTCAAAGGATTTGGCCTACAGGACACAAAAGATTCATGCTTTTACTGCTCTGAAAGAGAATATGAGGAATCTCTGTTTTTTTTCCAGGAAATATGCTTCTATATTTTAAATATGACAAGTACCATATGTTCACATCACAGCTTTTGTAGAACTCATTTCTCTCCAAGGGCAAAACCCCATGCTACAAACATCACAGAACTTCCTCAGTATAATGTGGTTCCATCTATAGGTATGGCAGTTGTGATCGGAGAGGGGATACTGTAACCATTCAGTTCCTGGATGTGTGGAACATACCACTGTGAGAATTGACTTATGATGTTGTCAACCCATGTATGATTGACAGAATAAAGTGATGGACAACAACAGGACTTGAACTCCGTCTTATCAAGGCTTGGTTAAGTAGTTCAAGTACAGTTATGTACTTTAATGAAAGCTCCGTTTGTTTATGATTAAAATTTGGGTTCTGTATGTCAAGAACGTGGCACCTGATGAAGATCTAAACTATCAGTTTAATCATGCTTGGCAACATTCAAGATATCTGCAAAGAAAATGTAAACTGGCTCAGATGTAATATCAAATGAATTCCACACGTGCTCAAGTAAGGCAGGGAAAGATCTGAGATAGCCATTCATCTCACAGTCTCTCAATCATCTTAAACTTTTTTTTTCTTTTTTTTTTTCTTCTTCCATGGCCATTATTTATTCTCAAACAACTTCTTTTGCATCTGATAGTTTGCAGAGTTATGAGATTCCAGGATGCTGCAGTTACTGCAGTGTTCCGTCTTATCATTAAAATATGATTAAAAATAGATTAAAATATCTTTCTGCATATTAATTTAATGCTCTTGACTTTTTGCTTTATATGTAATAATATTAACAACAAAAATATGAACTACTTAAAAGTGTAAGCACTCCCAAATGTCCCAGATGATACTGCTGAGTACTAACTCTCTGATTCAGCTCAAAGTTATTTAAGAATAATTTTGAAATTCCTGTACTCCAAAAATTTCCTGCCAACTCAATAGCTTAGTTATGTACATTATTCTAAAAGACTTCATAGGAGCTTAGATGGCCAATATCAGGTCCAAGAGCACCTTGAAACATCTGAAACATTTCAGCATTTGGATAATTACATACTTTTGGGGCCAACCCACGTTTCTCTTTGGAAAATGTTTCCCCTGCTTGGCTGCAGACAACAGATGGATCATATGATCTCTGCATTCAGTAAGATGGCATAATTCTGGCAGACTGTCAGTTAAGTGAAGGGGGCTGATTTCAGATCCTCATTAAGAAAATATACAACCACATGGAGTGGACTGAATGGCAGAATGTGATCACTGGCGCCAGCTTTAATGGAAAATGTAGCACGCTGTTGCACATGAAATCTGAAGTGCTGTGGCTGGATCTAGCTCTACTGGGTTTTGCGTTCATTTTTCAAAAAAAATGTGTTTTAATGGAGACATTCTTTGTATTGCAAGAGCCCTCTGTTTGCTAGCAGAGAGAGCAGAGCAGTGAAGGGGTAAAATGTGAATCCAATGAGCCACCAGCTCAAAGGCTGGAGCAAGGTGTCAAGGCTTTGTTGAGTCTTCTCTTATAATTGCAAAAGTTTCTGGGTATTGCCTGTGTATTGAAACTTCTCCTTGTATTTCTAATCTCTCATATTTATTAGGATGGGTGCTTTTTGCAGCTGGCATTTTACTCAGCAGTACCCAGTGGAAACACCATGGGCCCTTTCCTTCTTCAGAGCTCTGGGAGCTAGGTCCAGTGTCTCCTTTGCACCCAGATTTCTACAGAAATCTGGGGTTCAAATCAGGACCTAAGAACCTGAGTAGGAATCCCAGGACACTGTAAAAAGCATTATAGTTTTCCAGCAGTACTGGATATGAGCACTAAGTGCACTGTAATCACTACTCACAGCTGAAGAGAAATGAGCTAGTAGAGCCACACACCTTCATTTCACCATCAAAGACCAAAATAATGACTATGAGTTCAGATTATAACTTTTTAAGGCCCTTTGTGAAACAAAGAACTCCAAAGAATCAGGATTTTCATATGATATGTCATCTTGATCACAGAAAAAATGAATGATCCTAAATCACTGGTTGTTTTAAAAGTCTTTGTTAAGCTACCTTTCATCCAAATTAGATGTCATCTATCCTTGAATAACCTGAAATATTCAAGAAGTGACGATGTTTGCTGTGGTATATTTATTGCCGCATCCTTTGTGCTATAGTCACCACTCTTCCCTCTGATAACTGTAAGTTTCAATGGTCAGAATTTAACAGAGTTAAAGACTGCATAGTAATCAAACAATGTTAGAGAAAAAAAAGAAGTATCAATATCTGAATTGACTTTTTCTTCATTTTTCAGTTCATTTATTTATGGTGAAGATGTTTCCTGCACAGATTTCCTCTTTGCTGTGTAAAATTTCATAAAATGATCTATCTTTCCTTGGACCCCTGTAAGGCTTGAAGGAAGACAAGACAGAACTGGAGGTAGGATGGAGAATTATTATCTTTCTTCTGCTTTCAGAGCTAAAGAGAGACAGTTAAACCAACAGAAGGCTCTTTATCTCTCTTTTTAAAATTATGGCAGAGATACAACATATGGCATAAGTAGGCCTAGCATCTCAGGCTAGCATGTGACAATAGTGATGCCTGTCCTTCTGCACTGCAGTAACTCTGTGTGGGAACCATTTAACGTCCCTCAGTGCAGGAGGAGGTGGTCTGAGCCATAGCTGGAGCACTGAAACCTTTGGAACATGTTGAGATAACATAACACACAACAATTTCAATACATTACAGTCCTTAGGGGTATATAAAACAATGTAAAAATTGACAATACAAAAGTAAAGATTGCAGGAATGCTCCCCACCTTTGACTTCTTTGAAGGAATAAGTGTGCAAGGACCCCTAAACTGGACTGTGGCTGGTAATCAGCAGAGTGGTGGCTGTAAAAAGCTTCAGGGGTTTAAAATCTAGTACCAACCAGACCAAAGGACACACTTAAAACTAGAATAGAGGAGGGGAAAAAGTAAAATCTGGATGAAATACAGGCAAATTTTAAAATCTTATCTGAGCTGCAGTTCTCAGAATGCTAATTTTTTTAAGACAATTGCAGTTGAATATTTTTATTTGGTCTAGCCTTTTAATCTTGGTATACTGCTGTGACGAATGTTCATTTAGTCTGCAACAAGCATGTTTTTTGAAATGAAGTTCAAGAAGAAATAATCTGAACTGATTGTATTTAACAACTTCCTAGAAAAGAGAAAAACTTTTACTGTAATATAAAAAGACTATAACCAGCATGTCTATCCGTCCTTATAACTGTTCTGTTGTATATGTAGCAGGAAAGCTTGGCTGTCATTGTTGCAGATTGGTAGTGTTCAAGCCTAGTAAAAATAACAAACTCTTATGAAAAGGGGACTCAGCACACAGAGCAGTCACATTTTAAGTCTCAGTATTCTGGTCACTTTTAATTAAAAAAAAGAAAAAAAAAGGTCCAAGTTCACTGAAAGGACCAAAGGACTATGTAGAAAATCTCTTTGAGAAGCACCATGGGTCTGAAAAATAAATCAAAGCCTCTTTTCTATCACTTTTACATAGTACCCCCAAGACTTCAAAACCTAATTTATTTTAAAGCTTGTAAAAGAAAAAGAAAAAAAAGTATTGTTGGACTAAAACCTCACTTTTCAATTTCATCCTGGAGGGAATTTTTATAGCTGAGTTATAAACCCTCCACACTAGAGTGTTTATAATGGAAACACTGACAAATGTGATAATAAACACCAATCATGGGGCCATAGTAGCTGGTCAGAATGTGGATGCAGGGGTTACCAGTGCTATCATAATATTTAGTTCTGTTTCCAGCACTAATTTGCTTAAACCTGCTTTCAGGTTGAGCAGCTGTAAAACAAGATCAGCCTGACTGTAGATTGCAAAATCATTTCATTATTTATACTTCTCTTAGAAAGCTTGGAAATGTCTCTCAAATATGATTTCATTTAGAGTTATTTTTTGGTTTACATGTCTGAATACTAATCGTAACATGATAGCTTCAAGGGAACTCAACTTTCTACCAAAAGGCAGCCTTCAGTGGGCAAAGAGAATATAAACAAACCCTCCTCAGACCAGGATCTAAAAATGGGCTATAATCAGACAGCTCTAAGGCTTTTAAAACCCCCTTATTATCTTTTCCCAGAAGTAATTGACATTGTCAGGTTTTGTTGTTAATGCTGTGTTTTGGGGAGACCAAGGACCTTGGTGGCAGCAGGGTTTCTAAGCAAGGGAAAGGCCTTTTGTTACAGCGGGTGAAATCCTAGCCTTACTGAAGTTAGCAGCACTTTGGTACTCACACTTCATTATGGCCAGGGTTTCACTGACTTACCCAGCCTGATGCTCTTTTACTGTGCTGCAACTCCACGGAGTAGGATGCAGCTACCTTGGGTTGAGAAGAGGGTGAGGGAAGAAGGGACCCTACAGTGTTGTAATGTCAGAGAGATGGGATTGCACTCCAGAAAGAAACTTGTCTGAAGTGTTTCCATAATATCATTGTATTCTTAGCAGACCGAGCTTCCAGGACTTCAACATGGATACATGGGCCAAGTGATGGATCAGTATGGTGGGTATCTCACTGTTTCACTGAGCTCTTCAAGTGCATAATGGCATGCTTTTGTTTTAACACAGGTGTTTCAGAAAAAAATACATCTAGACTACTGTTCTGGTAAATCTGTGCATGACTCAGGAAAAGCATGAAACATAAAAAATTAAAGCTCTCTTCATGAGGTTCTCAGTTCCTATAAATCAATGTGTGGCCAAGAGGCTCTCTCAAAGTCTTTGGCATGATACAAAATGTATCTTGGTACTTCATCTATTCTGTTTGCATAATGTGTTCATCAGCTTATACCACAATGGCATTTTTAATTTCTAACGTGATTTCTAGAATCAGTGGCTCATATAAGAATTTTACTACTGTTCTGTATTGCTGCTGGAAATTTCCAGTGATCTGTTAAACATCAGGATTCATCATTCAGGATCCAGATTTTTATTAGTATTTAAAGATAAAATGCAATATTTTCTTTCTGCTTTTCTCTAGTCATTAACACAAGTATGGAAAAACCTTGGATCTCAAACAAATTCCAATGTTTTGTTATTAAACTGAGAAGAGAAAGCCAATAATTTTTGAATTAACTGTAACAGACATGTTTACATTACGAATCTCTTAAGAGACTGTGCTATATAGCTTTAATTTTATCCAGTCACATGAGTAAGAAAAAATATGAAAAGATACATAATCATGCTGTGGAAAGCACAGTTGTATAGATATCATGGAGAAATAGTGCTAAGAAGTGAATATTGAATTGCATATTTCGTTTTCTTTAAAGAATGTGCCTTCATCATTTTGCTTGAGACAGTGGTAACAGTAAAATGCATCTGGGTCATGTGAACAGTTGTTGATTTTGGAACATTGTTCACTCTTAGTTCCTTCTCTCATTTTATTTTTAGAAAAAAAAAAAAAAACCAAAAACCAAAAAAACACAACCAACAAAACCCAACACAAAACCGTCTGAAGAGTTGAAACACTCCAGTTTCTAGAGAGGATCCAGCTGTGTTAACTGTCCAACTGCCTCTTGGAAAAAAAGCTTTGTGACAACTGGAGAGCAGATGCAATTTGTGGAGTCAGGAAAGTAAACAAAAAGAAATGGAAAAAGAAACCAAGCAAACAAGTGAAAGAGAAAGAATATTAGAGTATTAATACAGGATATTAGATCACCCATGATAATATCAAAGTGCATGGAATGAGAAAAAGAAGAAGAGTCACCACAGAAGCTAACAAAACATGAGAGAAGAAATCAAAGAGGTATTAGAATGGGATTTAGATCTTCTCCATTCTAGCCTGAATCCAGGGTAAATATTGGTATTCACTAATATCACAACAATTTTACATCGTGGAGAAAAAAGCTGTCTTACGAAGTCACCCAGAGGGACTGCCCTGGATGGGACATTTCTCCTAAGTGTAACGCAGGAGTTAAACTGGACTGGACCCTGAACAGGCTGTTTGCTGCAAAAACGGGGAGCAATCCAGCTCCCTCCTGGGCAGCTGCAGGGGAAGGTTTCAAGGGCAGGGAGAGCAGGGGGATGGAGCAGGAGGGCACGGACACAGCAGGAAGAGCCACAGAGGCTTATAGCAGAGCCCCCCGGGCTCCCTACCCCTTTCCCAGGCCGGGATGAGGGCACGGCCACCACTCCGCTGCAGCTCTCCCTGGCTCTCATCCCTGCCAAAGGCAGCTGCGGAACATTAGTAGACCGTGTCCCTGTCCCCAGGGCCGGGCGCTCCCCTTCCCTACCGCTCCGGCTTTTCAGGATGTATGTATTTATTTTGTCTCATGCAGCAATGAAACATGGGCATGAAGGGTGGTCCAGTGAGAGAGAAGAGGTCTCCACTTGACCTCCCAAAAAAATCAAAGCTCACAAGTTTTCTCTCTGAGGAAGGAGCCGACGGTTTCCCAGGCCGGCCCTGCCGGTGCCGGGGAGGCTGCGGTGAGGCCCCGACAGCCGCCGTCCCTTGCCCTCTTCGGGTCGCCCCGCACAGCGCGGGGCTCTCCTTCGCCAGCTCCTTCTCTGTGCTAGCGACGACCCTGGCAGCCCACACGGGGGGACAGAGCTGGTTCCGGGAAGGAAATCGTGACAGCAAACGTCTGCGTCCAGATGTTCCGCTTTACTGGCCCTGTGACACGCGGCATGGACTTGGCAGACGGGATTTGAAGGAAAAGGGAGATGCTGTTTGTTTTCCGAAGAAGCAGAAAGAGCTAGGTTAAAATGCAGAAGTTGAGGTTTTCCTAGTTCTGCCAGGCAGCTGGGCAGGCAACTGAATCGGCTGAGAACCTATCCCTCAAACCGGCACCGCTCTGCTGCCCTGCAAAGCCTTTCTCGAAAGCAGCAGATTGTAAAAGTTTTAAAGCAAACAGGGGACTCAACACAGACCAAAAGGCCTCAGATCTTCATTTCCCCCCATTCCTTTTTCAAAAAGTATATATATATTAGCAAATCTACACGCACTGAATCTCTTCTCCCTCCTCCCTCCACCCCAAGGCACGCTTCCCCAGGCTCTCCTCATTGTGCATCCCGCACCCGCACTGTCCTGGCTGCGGTGTGAGGGGCCCAGGCAGAGCCGGGCTCTGAGCCCAGAGGAGGGAGGCTCCCGGGGCCACCAGCTCGGTGCCGCGGCTGGTGCCCGGCTCCCGGCCCCGGCGCTCCCTATCTTGCCTGCTGCCTGCTGCAGCCGTCTAGGAGCTCAGTCATGAAAGAGATGTACACTATGGCCAAGCGAAGTGTCTCTATCCGGGAGAGTCTCTTCTCGTAGGCGAAGGTGGGCACCTTCTTCCTCAGCTGATCAAAAGCCTCGTTGAGGTTGAACATCCTCTTCCTCTCTCGTATGTTGGCCGCTTGGCGCTGGGCGTAGGTGATAACTCTCTTTCTCCTGGGTCTGTCTAGGAGGGAAGTGCTGTGCATCCTCTCCTCTTCCTCCCCCTCTTCTTCGTCTTCGGGATTTCCATCTCCGAAGGAAACCAGGGGCAGCCCCCGAGCCATCTCCTCCCGGAGCGACAAGGCTCTGTCCCTGAAGGGAGGCCCAGAGGTGACCTCGCAGAGCCCCAGCCCCGGCCCAGCCCGGGGGGGAGCCTGGGGAGGCCCCAGGGAAAGGTCGGCCACGAAGTCCAGCACGGATGCGCCCAGCAGCCCCTCCGGGCAGGGCACTTGCGGGGCTCTGCCGTGCAGCGCATCCAGTAGCCCCGGGAGCTGGTGAGCTGGGAAGAGGCTGGCTGACATCTTACTTCAGAGAAGGCTTAATCTGGTCCCCCATCCTCAACCCCAGTAGCGCTAATATTTATAACACCCCGGGTAACAGGATTAGCAGGACTACAAAGAGCGGCTGTAAAATTTCTCGCCGTGATGCTGATGAGAGGAGACAGGCAGCCCCCTCGGGGACGCGTGTATGCTCCCGACAGAGGAGTCCCCGGCGAGTCAATCCTGTCACAGCGATCAAGGACAGTTCCTTCTTGGCAAAACCCTCCGCTCTTACCTGCTGAGCACTTTTGTCTCTTCTTACACACCCGTAAACAACCGATTTTCAGCCTCTTTAAAGCCCGCAGCCGCAGAGTCGGGTCTGCAGTGGGCTTGTTTTCCTGCTTTTTGTCGGGATCTCTGAACCCCGAGAGCCAGGCTGGCAACTGATGTCAGGCAAGTGCATGTACGCTTTTAATGATGTCCTGAAGAGGAGACCTGCACACAGAGGGTGACCGGGGAATGTTTACCCAGTATCCCGGCGCAATGGGAACTGAATGACAGGACCTCCATTAGCCTAAGTAAGCATTGTAGGGGACCCGATATTGCATTCCCAGTAGTAACTGTTGGAGGCGTCTCTCCATTCCCCCTAAATCCCCTTCAACTAGAGTTCAAACATCTTTCCAGTCTAAGGCTGCTTCGTAAAGCTCATTTTGGCTTAGGCATCAGGCAATTTCAAAGCACTTGCTTTGAAACTCTTTCCTCCTGCCCGTGAGACGAGGATAATCTGGTACTATTCAGGGCAGCAGTTGCTCTTATATCTTTGGCAGAGGTGTCCCGGTCACAGGCGGTGTACAGGGGAATCAACCTGTCGTGCAGCACTGACAGCGCTGGATACGTAGCACAAAATAGCATGAAACGCGTATAAACACACCCGTACACCCGACACCGCCGAATACCTTCCTTTGATCAAGGTTTCCTTGGGGACGGAAGCTGGGGATAGTTTTGCTTTTGTCCTGGGAGGCTAGAAGAGGTTACGGGCTGTGTTTTCACCCTCCAGCACCCCGGACTGTCCCTGAATGTACAACCTGCCCCTGGCCATTCCTGGCAGGGTTAGACACACCCGGGATGGATAAGATTAATTTTTTTCTGACACCGGTTTGTGTGCGCAGGTCATTTAGGAGCTCTGGCCGTTGCTCTTGAGCTGCGCCCCTAAAGCCGTACCTTCGCCTTTGTCATGCGTTGTTGTCACTCTCGCTTTGCAGCTAATTAGTGTCTAATTTATAAGGGGATTTCAAAGCCCATCAGATCAAAGGAGGCGGGTGGGGGCGGCCGAAGAATCCCGCTCCGCGAAAATCCTTCTTGTTTGCCTACACAAGACCGAAAACATTTCCCACGGCGGACCGGGATCTGCCGTCTTTTACAACACTGTGAGCGAGCCGCGCATCCCCTTTCCTCGGGAAAGACACTTCCAGACCCAGACCCACCCCTTCCCGCCGTTCCGCGGGCTGTCAGAGGCGAACAGGGCACCGGCTGCGCTGCGCGGCAAGGAAGGTGAGCGAGAGCGGAGCTACATTGGAGAGCTCCGGGGCGGGAAGCAGGCGGTCCCGCGGCCCCGAGACACCCCCCATTCCCGTGCCCTACCCCGGGTCGAAAGCATCTCCACGTCCTGCCGCACCACCACCAGCGCACCGCCTAGGCGGAGGACCCGTATCTGCTTTAATGATTTAATGAGCAGCCTAAGGCTTAATACAGAGCAAATAGCCGTGAGGCTGCTTTTATCCTTGCCAGAGCTAAGAGGTTCTTTAGCGAGGAGGGAGTCGCTAATCTTTGGCAAATATTGTTCATTAAAACAATATTCAGTGAACTAATAACAGTTATAGAGGTGCTGTAAATCATCTGTTAGAGAGGCGTTGACTGTTGGGAGAAGTGTTGAGACCATCTCAAAGTAACAATGAATTGAAGAGCTCTGAATGTTAAATTTTATATAAAAGCCTGGTGGAGAAAACATCAGAGAAATATTTACGATCGATCTGCAAAGGAATGTGACTTATTTGATGTTCCTTTTAGGAGAGGTGGCAAGTATTTCGTTTAAAGACATGGAATTATGAATTAAGGACAAATGCCAGCAAAGATGTGTTACCACAGCGGGCAAAATTATCGGGGAAATACAAATGCTTCAGATAATGAGAGAAATTAAAGCAGAAATGGGAATTCATCAGCTCTGTGTCAATCTTCACACGGTGTGTGAAACCGGCGTTTAGAAGAGGATAGACCAGCCCTTCATCACAGTTTCTTTGGAAAGAAACTCGTGCTCACATCTCTAGTTTCAGACTTTTGCAGAACACAAACTATTAAGACAACCGGAACCAGAAATATTTTGTCAAAAGAACGTAAAGGGAGAAGGTTACTGAGTTAGTATTGCATAACAAAAGTGATACAACATCAAAGATTAATGCAGGCTGCGCCTGTCACTGAATTCTCAAAGGAAGCCCTAAAGTTAGGACAAAGCCAGGGCTGGGAGATCCTAGCGGAAAATAAATACTTGTAGCCAAGGTGAATCCTCCTGTCAAATTATTTCTTTATTTGTTTGGTTTTTAATTGCTGCTTTGTTTCCCTATTTTATTTTCCTTTTATTTTTGCAAAAATATTAATTTTTCTCTTATATTAATTGTTTTAAATTAAGTATAATAAGCTCAAATGAACTGCAATTTGAGGTATGATTTTGAACATTTTTTTGTGTTTGGTGATTTTTGTCACTGGGGAAAGCATGGAGAAGAGAAAGTGTGTAATGAATATCCAGTGCTGCAGGGGATAGGTTTCCAGGGCATAAATGCAACAATGTAGGGGAAGCAGGAAAAACTCTTATGAGAGGCTGCTTTATACTCTGAAATCTTCTTAGACCAGATTGGATGCTCAAAAGTGTGTTCTAGATTTGTTTTAATGAAGAATACAGTTTGCTCTGTGATTGTTTATCTTTCTTCACCCACCTCTTACCCTACCTTTTCATTTAACTTATTTCTCATAAAAAAATTTGCTCACAAGTTACTTACAGATGCTGGGCACTGATGGCTGCATCTTCAGACCACTCTACATTTTTTCCATATTTTTTTTTCTGCAGAAATATCTATGATATGATTCCTGATGCCCATGTAATATTTGGGTTTAAAACCCAAACAACAACAGCTTTTCTGATCTTTTATCCCTATCAGAAAAGCATATGTGATCTCTTCTTCCCACCGCTGATTATGTTCCAGTTGTTAACAATTTTGTCTAATGACAAGTCTCCCTATAGAACAAATCCATTATACTTAGTACTAGCAGGAATGAGGGCAACATGCATTTTAATTCAGTGTACTTCTATGAAAATAGGTTTACTTTTTTATAACCCTGTGTGCTGGGTTAACACATAGGAGAAAACAGCCACTCTGATGACTTAGAATTACTGATTGAGATGTTATAGATTTTAACAGTGGCCTAGTACTTTACTTCAAAATTCACTGGAAGTCAGTGGTGATCCTGGATGCTGAAATAAGGGGGCACTGCCCACAAATATAACTTACTAAGCAAGGAGTTGAAAGTTACTGACTGCTCTAGAAACCTTAAGCTCTTAAACAAAAAGATATGCAACTGAAAAAAACAATATCTACACACTTTTCTTGTAAAATGGGAAAATTCCTTTCTCCTTTAGCTGATCCATTAATAGTCAGAGTTGTTATCATTCTCAAACTATGACCTGAATAACAGAAACAGATGTAGTGTGCAGCAGACTATGCTGTCCCTCTCAATTTACTGACATTGCAGCTGTCTGATCTTCTTGTTAAACCTTTGTGTTAAAATCACAGTAATGTCCATGGATCAGAACCTTATTACCTCAAAATACAGGGCAGTTCCTGTCCTGCTGAGCTCATAGTTTGCATTTCTGATAGACCAGACCAGATCAGTGCAGTATATATCTGTGGAGATGGGGCCCGTTTGCAAGATAATGGACAGAGTTTGAACAATATCATATCTTGACACTAACTCATTGGTGGAGAGGAAGGCACTAGGGACACCACCGATGAATTAATAATACAAAAAGGAAATATTCAAGAAAAACCAGCTGAAGACTGGTTATTTGATACTAGAAGAATGTAGTATTCAGAGGAGACAGAGCAAAAGGTGTTTGAATGTGGTTTCACTGGAAAGGTAAAGAAGATCTCTGATATATCAATGCGTTATGAGATTTAAAACAGGCAGGGAACATTGGACTGTGATAGAGTTTATCATAGAATCATAAAACAGTTTGTGTTGGAAAGGACCTTAAAGATGATCTAGTTTCAACCTCTCTGCCACAGACAGGGACACCTTTCACTAGGCCAGGTTTCTCAAAGCCCCATCCAACCTGTCTTTATGTTCAAAGTGTTTATTCCTAAGTCAGTGTGAAGCTGAAGAAGACCAAATGAAAAGCATCAGATGAATCGGTCAATAGTGTTTTGAGTGGCTTGCAAGAAAAGCAGAAAAGAGAAGACTGCTGAAGTCAAAGTCGAGGCTAATGTGGACCAGAGTAAGCAGTGCCCTGATGGTTGAAACAGCTGGGAAAGCTTTTGGTATGTTGGAGATAGGTGAAGTGTACAGGTATGAGGACAGGGTTACCTCACTTTGACTTCTGCAGGGCTCACGTGTGGAAGGAATTGATTGACTCCATCACTTAAGAAAAATGAAATTGATACTAGAAAAGGGCTCATATTATCTAACTGCTGGCTCTTATCCAAATGTCAAGTTATTGTGGAGGCACTCTGGGTCCTGCAGAGATGTGAGCACCTGTAGTGGGAAAGTCTGCCTCCCCTGACAAAGTAAGGAGTTTGGTTATACTGGCTTCTAACTCAGGTAACTTCAGCCCCATGGGATGAACCTTGGCTCTAGAATTAGCAATTTATGAATAAACACACACACACACACAAAATGTCCATTAAGATATATGTCAAATAGATATATTTGAGAGCACTGATATGAATTTGAATTCTGAGAATTCTCTGCAATCTTTTCTTTTCCCCCAAATACTTTACCTTTATAAGCATAATGAGAATTAACTTTATTCATTACCTTGATGATGTGTGTGAGTACATTTCACTCACAAAACAGTGTACCAGTCCTGTAGAGGGACCAGTACTGTTCTTAAAGCTAAAATATACCCAGTGAAGTCAAAGTATCACAGTCTGATCCCAGAAGTAACTTCAGGCCTTGATCCTATGTGTGTCTGACTATATGAATACATTCCTGTGTCATGGTCTGTCTTTAATAGGACTCAAATTTGAACACAGATTTCTTCTTACAAAGATCAAGTTTCACAATTTGTCTCTCCCTGACAAAAATGTGACATTCAGTAACATCACTGTTCCCTGACACAGGAAATCATTAGCAAAACTCAGTATTTTGGGAAAACCCTAATGATTTCAGGTACCTTCTGCCATTTAAGCTCAATTCATTTCTATTTACAGCTGTATTACACACCATTGGAAGAGTTTGAAGAAGTTACTGCAGTTATTTCCCCAAATGTGACCAAAGGATGAAGAAAAAGTTTGAAAGTGTAACCTTGGGTAAATCATAGACAAATGAAATGAACAGCTGTGGTTAGGGTGTGATGTGATTCATCATGCTTGCAAAGTTTTATGAATTACACTTTCCCCCTTAATCATAACCTTAGGGGTGGGAGGGATTGAGAATAGGACATGTATTAAGGTTGGAATGTCAACCTTAACTTTGAATTTCTTGGCTTTTTCAGTGTGAATGAAAAAATGTGATGTTATTTAAACACAAGTACTTTCATCTTGATTTTGTTATATAAATACTGTTTGTGGAAAATGGAATGCAATAAAAATGTGCATTGTTTACCTAGGAATCTGGATATTTTTCTAAATCTCTATCACAATTAATACATTTTGTAATGTAATTATGTACTGTGGAGCTTTTTCTCTTCCACTTTTCACAATTCATGAAATGCGGGGAAATGTCAGGCTGGAAGCTAAAGTTTCTTTAAAATTTTGATAATATATATACAGAATAAATGTATGCATGATGGTGGACCAAGATTCATTACCAGAATCCTGTATTCAGGCTCAATTTTTCATCTGGTGGGATCGCCTTGGGTCAAATGTGTCACTTTGTCTGTTGACCTACTCAGCTTTGGATCTCAATACTGATAGCACACATGTCAGGTAAGATCTTCTACATTTCATTTTATTTTATTTTTAGAATCAGGAGATTTTCTGCTTCATTCTGGATTTTACTGGAATTACCAGATGATTTTTCAGAGTTCACAGGTACATCTCCTGCAACTAGAAAGGGGGCTTACACTGAAACTCATCTCAGAAGAACGGGTCTCCTTTGTCAAGCTTCTCAACCATCCACTACCTTGCTAGCTTCTGGTTTTGAAACTCTTCTAAAGATATGGAATTTCTTTCCTTGCTAGTCCTGAATACTATGCTACTATGTGATACTGTAATTGGAGACTATTGTCATAAATATGCACAAAGCAACAAACTGTTAAGAGCCAAGATGGCATACTTTGTCAGAAGATTTCACAGATAATTGCTGGCAGCAAAAGCATACTGAGAAGAAGATGATTTGCTCGTCTGTACTGAGGTAATGTGACTTATTGGCACTTCTCATTTATAACAAATTAGATCCAACCTGATTTATCCCCTCTGGTCTGCCCTTATCAATGTTCAGTGTCTTTTTGTGGTACTGTGATGTCCCATCTCTTCTCAAACTTTTCTCCTGTCCCTGCTTCTTAGGCTTAGAATTATAGGATCATTTAGGTTTGGAAGGACCTTTGAAATCATCAAGTCCAAACACTGACCTTACAATTGATAAGCCCACCACTAAACCATGTCCCTAAGCATCAATCTACACATCTTTTAAACACCTCCAGGAATGGTGGCTTCACCACTTCCCTGGGCAACCTGTTCCAATGCTTGACAACCATTCCCATGAAGAAATTATTCTTAATATACAATCTGAACCTGCCCTGGCACAACTTGAGGCCATTTACTCTTGTCGTATTGCTTGTTACTTGGGAGAAGAGGCTGACCCACACCTCGCTACAACCTCCTTTCAGGTAGTTGTAGAGAGCAATAAGGTCTCCCCTCAGCTTCAGTTTCTCCAGACTAAACAACCTCAGTTCTCTCAGACATTCCTCATAAGACTTGTGCTCTTGTGCCCTTCACCAGCTTTGTTGTCCTTCTTTGGACATGCTCCATTCTTGTAGAGAGGGGCCCAGAACTGAACACAGTATTTGAGGTGCGGCCTCACCAGTGCCAAGTACAGGGGGATCACTTCCCTAGTCATGCTGGCCATACTATATTTTATACAGGCTAGGATGTCACTGGCCTTCTTGACCTCCTGGGCACAAGCTGGCTTGTGTTCATCTGGCTGTTGACAACCCCTCCTAGAGCGTTTTCTGCCAGGCATCTTTCCAGCCACTTGCCACTCCGCAAGCTTGTAGTGTTCCATGAGGTTGTTGTGACCCAAGGGCAGGACCCAGCATTAAGCCTTATTGAACCTCATACTGTTGGCCACACCCCATCAATCCAGCCTGTTCAGATCCCTCTGCAGAACCTTCCTATCCTTTAGCAGATCACACTTCCACCCAAATTGGCGTTGTCTGCAAGCTTACTGAGGGTGCATTTGATCCCCTTGTTCAGATCACTGATAAAAATATTAAACAGAACTGGCCCCACTACTGAGCCCTTGTGACTGTCCACCAATAGAATAACTCCATTTACTACAACTCCTTGGGTTTGGCCATACCCCCAGTATTTTACCCAGCAAAGAGTATGCCAGTCTTCCATAAGCAGCCAGTTTCTCCAGGAGAATTCTGTGGGAAATGGTGTCAAAGGCTTTACTGTAGTCCGGGTAGACAAGGTGATCAGGTTAGTTGAGCAGGACATGCCTTTCAAAAACCCATGCTCACCGGGACTCACCACCTGATTGTCCTCTATATATGATGATACTCAAGATCACCTGTTGCACTAACTTTATCTGGCAGTGAGCTCAGGCATGGGTAGGATCCTTAAGAAATTTGAAAACTCTAAGCCAAATGTATAACCAATCTGGAATATTTTAAGTCTGCTACAGCAGGACAGGTTTTCAATAAAGTATCTAACAGTACACTCTTCTCAGAAACATTTAATTTTCAGAATTTTGAAGGATGAGGGAAACAATGAATTTCCCTGTAGGGTTGTTTTACACACAGTCATTTTGATTGGGCTAGAGAGTAAAAAGATATCATTGATGTTAGTGTAACTGATTTTAACTATTCATGATATTAGTAATAATCATATTAAAATCAACATTAAAGGTACTTAAACTGGTGTTAGCTTTGTAGATCCTTTTTACAGGCTCAACAGCTAGAAGATAAAGAAGCCCAAACACATCTTCTTAAATCAAATGTTTTTAAACCCATTTATTTGATTCATATGTGCATGTGTGCAGGGAAGCAGAATAGCCTGATTTTTTTTATAATATATTTCACGCTAAACTCACAGTAGAAACATTGACAGTTTAATATATCTCTAATCATTTGTGCCATACAAAATAGTCATCCGTCTTATTTTTCCTCTTCATATTTTTGTGAGTATGAGATCAAATGTTTTGAATGATCCCATACCTGAATTTTCTTTAGAAAATATTTCAAAGGTGGTGGAAGGTGTTGCTTGCTGCCAGCTGAGATGAGAGAATCTATCTTTTTCATGCAAAAAACTTGGGAAAGGTAAGCATTTGGCTATTTCAAAATCTTGTGTAAGCTTGTGTTTTCCAGCTATACAGTTTACAGTATTTCTCCAGTATACTGGAGAAATTACACATAGGTTTTTACATATTATTTGTGCTCCTTTGTTTATTCATCTTCAAATTCAAGAAAATATCTCATTTTCAGGAACTTGGTTGTGTTCATTTGACAAAGAAACTTACATAAAATAGTATTATAGCCACTAACTTGTACAACACAGCTAATATGACAATGCCATTTAATTTGTTTTGGGTAAAAATAAAATACATATTAATCTTTTGGGGTTATTAGAAACAAACAGTGAATCAAGATGATGGATTTTTTTTGGAACAGCCACACTAAAGCAGTTTCTTCTCAACTGAGGCGAATAATTACATCACTTGTTATCCCTCCTTCTATTTATTTTCCACACATTTTAGGTTGGGAACAAAACTGAAATCTTGGAATACTGGAGTCTGGTGCTTATCAGTTGTTCTTATGTAGGAACTGTCATGGCTGAGTAGCAGGTTTTTAGAACTAAACAAGGACTAGTTGAGTATGTTAATAACCTGGAAAGTGCTGGCCTGGCCCTGACTGCCAAGGAAGAAGAGCAGACATTACTTTTGCGGAGGTGAAGTGTTTCTCCCTTCCCCTCCCCAACATGAAAAGGAAGTGGATACTTGCCTCTGTTATACCTTCTAATTTATCATATACATGTTGCTTCCTATCACATATTAGATTAGAAGATCTTCCAGGCAGGGATGGAATCTTTCTTTATAGTTCTGCTGTGACTAGTAAGAGAGGAAGCCCAGGCATTACTGGACTCTCTAGGCATTACCAGAAGATGAGGCAAAGATTATATTTCATGCATTTCATGACAAAAAATGTATTTTAAAGGAAGGGAGAGTTAAACCAAGTAATAGCCTAGCTGGAGGAGAGGAAGCAGGGGTTATGAGTTGATGGCACCAGAAAGGCTGGAGATTTAGAAGGAAGCTAGTTCTGGGAAGGTTATCACAGACAGATGAAGCCAGAGATCTTGGGATTGAAAAGGGTTTTAGTTTTTCAAATTCCAGATTCTGTCCAGTGAAGGGAAAATATAACCTGGGAAGGCTGAACCTAAAAGTTGTAGCAACTGTTGTAGTGCTCCTCATGGACACAGTGGTTTCAGGGCAGATTAGTAAATAAAACCATACATGAGCAGTAAATTTTAAAGCAAATAGTAAATAAAAAATGCCCTTAAGTGACTGTTCAAGGGTAGAGAGTGAGGAGTGCGGGCTTATACTCAACCTATTCTGTAAACTTGATGATCTCAGCAGTTTCTTCATGTTCTCTCCTGCAGGTCATCTTAGTTCCAGATTTGCTCAACTTCAGAGAATGCCTGAATAATGCAGTCTCATCCCCCTTTAGGTATTTTCCCCAGGGTTAAGAAGAGGAACAGTGTCAATTCGCTTGCACGCAGGACATGGTGAATCACAGACAACTTCATCCTTGCATTTAAAATAGCCCCAGACCACAAGGGCAATTATGTAAGCACTTAAAACAGGACCTGCAATTACTTACTGTTACTCATGAAGATACAGGGTCCTGTCTATGACGTGTTTTGCTAACACTAGAGTGAGTGGTAGAGAACAATATTATCCTGTTACTCTTTTGTATTGGCTTCCATTCAAACATCATGCAGAATGGTCTAAACTTGCAAGTATAGGCATGTCCATAATACACCTGCAAAATGTGTAAGTAGGTCACCTGTAAAGGGGTAAACTGAAGAGTAGTAGATTCAGTTATTTGCATTGGATTACCAAAATACATTAGTTGCAAAGCTAAGAACAAACCATCTTTGGTCTGCCAGCTTAATTCTTTAATTGCTAGGTAATCCTGGCTCACAACCTCAGGGAAAGTCAAATCACTCAGTTTTGCTTTCAAAGCTAAATCTCTCTGGGATTATCTCATTTGTGAGACCAGATCCAGAGAAAATAAATTAGGAATGGAACAATTCCTTTTAACTGTAGCTCCAGAAAGATTGAATAGTTGGGCAAATCTATTTTCTTTCCTAGTTTGCAGAATAAAAAAGGACACTTACAAATTTAGTTTTACATAGCTCAGGTAGAAAATTAACATTGTGAATTAAAAGCTTGATATACAGTAGTACACAGTAGTCACTCAGAAAGAGTGTCCTAGGATGTTAAAGATTAGCCATGGTGGTTTTGGTTTAGTCTTTATTGCTATGAGAGATTTTTTCCAGGAATTTTTGACTCATTTATCTAAGCCTGTGTTGAAAGAGAGTTTCTTAATGCATTCTGAAGCAATCACATCGTTTGTGTTTTGTTTTCACTTACTGTCTAGTACTAAAGTTGGTTTCTTCAGAATATTCTAAAACACATCTGTTTAATTGCATCGTGTATTTTTGAAAGTATTAATATTATTTGTTATTCAAAGACAAACACAGTAATAATGTTTTAAAGAAATTAGGAGAACAGGCAGTTCTAGTTAATAGGCTTTTAACATTCAAACCCATTATGTTATCAGTTATTAAACTAAAATTAATCATTGGATAAATCCAACTGTGATCTAGGTAGTCGCATAAAGTTAATGAGAGATGTGTTTTGCCCAGTGCTCTTTTCAGTGATAATGGATTCACAAAAATGTCCCATTGGCCAAGTCTGATGTATATTAGGTAAAGAGTCCTGCTCAATGGATGAAAAGGAAGAAAAAACTTGTAATATCCTTCTGCCGCTAAAACCACAGGTGTTGTGTTTTCAGTCAATGATAGAACTTATTGCTATATGGCCAGTCTTAGGCTTTACAGTAAAATCTAGGAAAAGTAAAGGAACTTAACAGGGCAACAAGTCAAAGGTTTTAAAATAAACATGATTCTTTCTGTTTGGTTGTGTTGTTTTTTCCTTTTGTTTTGTTTTGGGGTTTTTTGTTTGTTTTGTTTTGTGTTTTTTTTTTTTTTTTTTTTTTTTTTTTTCTCCAGCAGAGAGTTCTCTAACACTGACTCTGAGAAGACAAAAAAGTCCAGTGGGTCCCTTCCAGAACTTGGGCTTTTCAGATTTTATCTGTCACTCTTTCCCATTTTACTTTGTACATTTCTTAAGCAGACAGCTTACAGAAAAGCGCCGCGAATCCACAGGAACTCTTTTTGTCCATCAACCTATATATATATATATAACATATCCTTCCTCATTTCAGCTTCATAAGTCAGAAAGTGACAACTGGAACATCAAAGGCTGGTGTAACCCTTATGTATCCACTTGCCCAGTCTAAGACCTCTCACTAGCTCTCCTTTAGGTTAAACAGAAACCTTCCTGAGGAATAGAAATACAAAGGAAACGTTCAAGAAGTAGAAAGAAAACTGCTGAAAAAGCACATTTGTAGTACTTTTATATTTAGGGACAAGAATGTGAAGACAAATGTCTAGTCAGAGCAAAAAGTAGTCAGGGACATAAAGGTGGTGAGAGAAGACTCTGCAGACACCTTAGTAACAAAATAGAGTCCATGAACAATGTGAGTTTGATGAGGTAGACAACCTAGTAAAAAATTATACAGAAAAAGTTGAAATAGAATTAATTTTTTTTGGTCTCAGTTTTCTCAGGCAAAACCTGATCTCACACCTCCGTATGGACCAATGCAGTTTGGTTAAGAGAGGGAAGCCAAATAATGCAGTAGACACAGGCTAAAGTACTACTGAAAGAAGTTTAAAACTAATGAAGCTGGATGAGTTTCATCCAAGGACACTGAAAGAGCTGTCTGCGATGATGGCAAGGTTGCTGTCTGTGAAAAAAACTGTGGTTATCAGGGAAGATCCCTTACAACCAAAAATGGCTAACACTGCCCATCTTTAAGAAAAACAATAGGAGGATTTTGGGAATTATAGTCCATATTACTCTCGGTAAAGATTGTAAAACTTGTCCCCTTGGAACCCATCTTCAAACACATGAAAGAAGTCAGGAGTAACTAGCTCAGATTTTGCAATGACAAGCTGTGCTTGACCAGCTTGATTGCCTGCTATCATGTCAATGTTGAGTGAGCAGGAATAAATCAGTGGTACCTGGTCTTCAGGATGGCTTTTGGCACTGCCCGCAAAAAGATTGCCTGTGGAAGCTGAGGAATTATGAATGGAAGAACAGTTTCTTAGATGCATTGAAAATTGGCTTTACCACCACAGTAAAGGGGTAGTAAAATCAATGGTTTGGGTTCCAGTTGTAATGAGCGAAGTACCCTATAGTTTGGTACTGGGACACATATTGTTCAGTATTCCATCAACAGCTTAGATCATTACACAGAATATGTCTTCATGTAAATCTGTAGATAGCACTAGTTAGGAGGAAGGATTGACATGAAGAGTGGGAAAACTTTAATTCAAAGGTTTCTTGAGAACTGGACCAACATAAACATCATGGGAATCCTGAACCTGGGGCAGAACAGCCTCATGTTTGAATACAGGTTGGGAAGTGAATAAAGTCCACTGAAAAGGACAGGGTTGGGATGGACTGTCATGGTTTAAGCCCAGCCAGCAACCCAGAACCACGCAGCTACTCGCTTACTCCCCGGCCCCCACCTCCCCTTCTCCCCCCCCCCCCCCCTTCCCAGAGGGATGGGGAGGAGAATCAAAAGAATGTAACTCCCACGGGTTGAGATAAGAACAGTCCAGTAACTAAGGTATAACGCAAACCCACTACCGCTACGACCAATAATAACAATGAAAAGGGAATAACAAGGGAAGAGAATACAACTGCTCACCACCCGCTGACCGATACCCAGCCCGACTTGAGCAGTGATCTAACCCTTTCAGGTAACTGCCCCCAGTTTATATACTGGGCATGATGTGCTGTGGTATGGAATACCTCTTTGGCCAGTTTGCATTAGGTGTCCTGTCTCTGCTTCCTCCCGACTTCCCCTCCTCCCTGGAAGAGCATGAGACTCAGAAAGTCCTTGGTAAGGTAAACATTACTAAGCAAAGACTAAAAACATTGGTGTTATCAGCGTCAGCGCTCTTCCCAGGCTGAAAGTCAAAAAACACAGCACTGCCAGCTACTAAGACTGAGAAAAATGACTGCTACTGCTGAACCCGGGACACGGGCTACAGGGAGAATACAAACCAATAGTGCAAATCATAAATAAGGTAAACCATGTATTGGACTATGTCAGGGATAGCATGGAAGCAGACCAAATAATGTTCTTACAGTCTTCTGTTTGGCACGGATGAAGCTGTATAAGGAAAACAAAGCCTAATTAGGAGGCCACTAGTACCTGAGGGATGCTGAGAAACAAGAGGTTGCAGTGATGTGCTTTGAAGATGATCGTGAAGAGAGATTGAAGAAGCTGGACTTGTCAAGTCTGACAAAAAGGAGGCTAAGGAATGATCTATTAGCAGCCAACTACTAGAAGGGGAGACACAAATCTGACAGAAACATTTGCTTGTGGCAGACAGGTGATACAACACTGAAACAGGCTGCCCAGAGAGGGTGAGGAATCTTCACCCTTGAAAATTTTCTAGACAGGATAGCACTAAGATTTGTCTAAGCTGATCTAGTGCTAGAAAAGTAAACTTTGTGAGGGAGAGACCTCTAAATGTCCCCTATAAACAGCATTTTTATGATCCTGCTATTACTGGAATCCAGAGTTCTGAACTCTGAGGCCTTTCTCCTCTGAAAGAGCACACTTCCTCCCAGCAGGAGGAGATGGCATGTCCCCTTGTCCTCAGTTTATTTAGGACAGATTGTCAGTAAAAGCTCTTGATTGTATTTGTGGTCATGGCATCTGGGAAAATGTACATGAAATACAGCAGAATATTTCAAAACAATTGGTCTGAGCTTTTTAATCAATGATTAGGTCCCCAAAAGGCAAAGCACTTATTTGAGTTCCTAGATATCTAAACGGAAGTAGTTCCATTCACTTCAAATGCAATGAGAACCTGAAGTTTTCAAGTGCTTAAGTGATTTGCTGGCTTGTGACTTTGATTTTTCTTTAAAATGAAGTAATGAATGTAAAAAGCTATGTGGAATGCTCACTACTCACAAGCAAGAAATAAAAAAAAAAAAAAAAAAAGAATCAATCAGTCAAACTATTAACTATCTAAAAAACTAACCTGGAAAAATATCCAACAAATCAGGACATAATTTCTGAGTTCATATTCTCACCTTGGACTTTGTTCCTATTCAGTTATTTGTAGACAACAGAGAATAAACATATGGAATGCTATGGTGAACAAAAACTTTTTAATCTTAATGATTAGATGATATGTTACCTAGAGTGGAAACTCCCTTGTACTGCACAGGCAAAGATACTGAGTGTCATATATTTTTTTTCTTTGCTTCTGTTGTACAGACTTCCAGACTGAACTTCAGTTTTTACAACATACAAAGTACTCCACATGTATGAAGTTTAGATTTCACAGGACTGTAAATAATTTTAAGTGTTTGCATTGGTTGCTGGCTTTTTTCTTTTAGATGCATGAACTCTTGAATTTTTATCATGTTTTCACAAAACTTTGATAGAGGATTATGCATCTTAAAAAATTGCATGCCTTTACTGTAAGTCTGAGATGAATTTATATCCCTTAGGCTTTCCTCTAGGATAACTTTTGACATCAAAAAGGTAAAATTATAAATAGATTCTATTTCTTTCAGATGTCAATTGAATTTTTTCTCCTAACCATTGTAATTTAATTTTAAAGTTCACTTTGAAAATAAACAATAAATGAATGTGTTTTCAGAGATTTTTTTTTTTTTTGCTTAAAATAAAAGCAGACATCTGGTTTCTAAATGATCTTTTTTAACTGTCTACCTAATCACTAGGTTTGTAGAATTTCAAAATGGCATTTATTTACCAATCAGAAAAATATGTTGCTGAGAGACAAATCAAAAAGAGAGACAGATATCTTTTTGCTCATGTATATGCATACAACTTGTTCTCTTTTATGATTCATATGTGTCATTTGCATCCACTTACAAACAATGTTATGCATTCAGAGTTGTAAATACAACAAACATTCTATTGTATAGTATTTGCTGTTTTATTTAACAGCAAAACAAGTTTATTCCATCAATGGGCTATGTTCAATTGGATACTACTAGAATTATGTTAATAGATGTTAATATATATTTGAACATTATATATTTATATTTATATATTCATTTGAACTTTACTGTTTCTTCTCCTTGCTATCATTCACAGCCTATTGATATAAAACAAGTTCTATCTATCCTTCTACTCAGATGGTTGGCGTTACATGTGATTGCATGAAAGCTTTGATATGAAATGCCTGTGGCTTACTGGATTACCCTCTCCCCACATGTTTCAAATTAATAATAAAAAAGAAAGAAAAAAAGAACCAGTGCAATCTTGCTACAAAAGAACAAGAGTTTATTGTATAACAGGACTGCAGATGTGGAAAGGTGCTCATAATAAGGCTACGCTATTTTTGTTTCATTGTGCATCTGGAATGCCAAAGGATCTTTAAGGCACTAGGAGCTCATACTAGACAGTCTTGGCTTTTTATTAACTAAATATTCAGATAAATGATTCATTTTTGTAAATTCTATGCCATTCATCATCATATTGAAATTTATGTAATCACAAAATGATTTACAAAGTCAAGTTTTTTTCTAATTTCTGAAACAATTTTAAGACATCAAAGACTTTCAGATATAAACATCAAAGAGCAGCCCAAATCAGAGATTTCTGGCTAAGACAGTTTAGTTCATTTAATATCCTCTGGTTTTCTAAGGTTTAAATTACAGCATATAAAATTCTTGGAATCTGTCTAAGGAAGCCGTACTGTATATTTATTACAGTATGGCTTTTTTTTTTTTTTTTTTTTTTTTTGTGGGCAAAGGACTTTCCGGTAGAGATGACATCTTTTCAATTTATCAAACCAGCAGCAAATTCTTGTGAAATATTAGAGCTGCAATGATCTAATCCTACTGGGAATGGAGAGATGTGTTAACTGAGGAAATATTTGCACATAAGCTCGGGATGAAAAGCAGTTCTTCACTTGTAATCAGTCTGTTACGGAGGAATACTTATATGAATTTAATAAGAATATTCTGGAGAAAAGTATGACAATGACTTCTTCAAAGGAGGAGCAATTTCAGTTGTTATGGTTTATGCCAAACAGTAGGCCAGATTTCTTGTATTGGCTAAGGATGCAATTAAGAAGTGCTTTCCATTATTTCCATGACTTACAGCAGAGTGACAATGCAGAAGCTGGTCACATGGATGCTGGGCATTGCATACCACTGGCACACATGCCAAGTCCTAGAGTTTCTGAACTCCAGTCTAGTCAACAAATGATCTAGTCAAGAAACAAGTCAGTAGAGACAACATGAGGTTTTTCTGTGTACAACAAGAATATAAGCAAATATATTTTCATCCACTCTTCACCTAAGAAAGGCAGGATATTGGGGATTGCCTTCAAGTAAGAAAGGTGGATAGAAATATGTGTTTGGCTTACCAAATCTCAAGAAGGATCCTGCCAGGGAAATGAAGTACAAGCTCTCTACAGAGCTTGTTCCTATAGACTGAATAATTAAATTCTAAATGCTTACTCCTGAAAGGCACACTACTACCTTTTCAAAAGCAGCCTACTGAATAGAGGAACTGAGTTTCTGGGAACTGGATCTCATGCTACTGTAAAACAAGGTTTTACCCAGATGGATTTCTATTCTAATGTTCACAACAGGCTGGGTTAGATTTCAGATAGTTCAGAAACACAAGCAACAAAATGCACAGTTTTTAAGTAAAAATTCATAGTTCTTTTACATTTAAGTTCCTTCTTTCTCTGTTAGGAAGATAATAAGATTACATGTAAAACAATCACATCAGACCTTGAATGCAAAATTATTGTTGAAGATAAACCCCCAGGCAAAAAAAAATAATTCTATAAACAGGAACAAACACTTGACTTTTTACCAAGATTTTTATCTTTCAGATGTTCAGCGCAAAAGTCTAAACTGCATGTCTGTGTATAACCACTGGAGCTCAATTATATCATTCTCTTTGCTGATATCAATGGAACTTTATTTTATATAAATACTTTGCAAAAAAATTCTCCTGGTCTTGTGTAAGGGTGTGAGAAGATGGGAGGAACATCTATCATGCTGATATAGCCCTGCTTACCAACATGAAGAGCACCTCACACATCAGTTCTTATTTATGTCCAGAATTTCATAGTCATATACACCGTTGATGAAGCTTTATGCCTAAACATTCGGCAAAGAAAGAAAACAAATTGGTATGCAAGAGACAGCTATATCCTTCTCTGTACAGTTAATCCAGCTGAGACAAATATAGTTAACATTTTTAGACTGGAAATTGCTCTTGTGCTTTGCAAGGTGCCCATCATGATGCACTGCACAGAGTAGGTAATATAGAGTCAGGTATAGAAGGAATTTTATCAGCGGGTTGCGTTTGGTGTAGTTTAGCTTCAGCCCAGATTAGAACAATCCCTTGAGAAAGGAGGGTAGAAAGGGGACAAAGGCTCCTCTCAGCCTCCATCAGGATTGGATTAAAACCAGGAAAGACAACAGGGCTCTAGAAACTTTCAGGGCTGAATAGAAGGAGCAGCCAAAGAGGAAGCTTAGGAACAAAAGCTTAATTTTAGCAGGCTTTTGAAGATGAATTTTAACTTAAGTAGGGGCTGGGATTTTCCTTTCATTGCTACCACATAACTGTTAGAAAGAAGCTAGAGACTTTGATACCTAATATAGTTAAGAAAATTGTAGAGGTAGGGTTACAATCTCCTAGAATTTAAATAAATTCTTGTCCCAGTGTTAACACAGGGAGATTTACTGAGGGATTTATTCTGTTCCAGTGCTCATCTGTGCATGTATTTGGATGAGTTGTGTATCTGCTGAAAGGGTTGTGGTTTTATGAGGATTCTTTGAAAAGGGGGTTATAATTGTGGTGTACTGGAATTTTGTAAAAAGTTTGGTTGGATTCAGAAGGGACATACAGACTTTAAAATAAACAACATTTTGATCACATTGCTCTTTGTCATTCCTCAGAATATTATCCAAGGAGAACAGGAAGCTTTAGCAGGCTTTATATTTCCTGAGACAAAGACCATTTTTTGTGTGTTTTGTTTAGTGCCTCTGTGCAGTCAGGCTCAAGTTCTGCCTTCAGGCATTGTTAAGATAAAAATGTTACATTAAAAGTCATGTCATATTTGCCTCACTCCAGTGAATAAGAGAAGTATTATTTCAGGATTAACAGCTAAATGTTTCTACCACCCAGCAACATCACCAGAAAAACAATAGCACTCAAGCACCTGCAGCTCAATTTTTCACACTCACATTCGCAACCACAGTAACACACACTCACATTCACACTCTTTCATACACATACTCTACTTTTACCTTGCAGGCATTCCTCCTTTCTTTCTTCAGGGAATATACGGGAATGGCTGACACCTGTTCCTGTATATTCCCTGTATGTCCTAAGTTGCAGCAGCCTACCTCATTCAGGCATATCTAGCATCTTTATCCTTTCCCTTAGCTTGAGTTCTGTTCATCAGTGTGTTTGCATTCTAGTCCTTGCCCTGGGGCTGCTTTTCCTTACAATATAAGTGATTTTATTCACTCCTCTTGGGCATATGGACAATGATTTCTGTATGCTTTTGTCCAAGTAACCATTTATGAACACTCACCCACATATTCTGCAAGATTTCTTTTTATTTTAGCTTCTAATTTATTGTCAAAACCAGATGTAGTGACATTCCTTATCAGTCAGATCAGCAGGCAATGGCAAGCAGCTGGCTTTGCCTAGTAATATTGATGTAACTAATAAAATGTATTTGGAGAGAGTAGAGTTTTCAAACTTCAGTTTGACATTACTTGCCTTAAAAGTGGGTAGAGATAAGTATGTTCATATTTATAGTATTTATAGTTCTAAATTTTAGCATTTCCAGTTCTCTTTCACCAATTCAAAGAATCCAGAAACAGCAGATATTCTCATCTGTTGTATCCCTTCTTATTAGTTGCACAGGTGGTGAGTCTTCTGAGAATTTGATATCACAGTATTGCTGTTTCGTTGACTAAGCAGAGCAGCAATGACTTCTTAGTGCTAAAGGTGAAACGAGTCAGGCGTTCTTATTTAAAGAAAGGTTTGGATTCAATAACAATTTGGAGTTGAGCAGAACTTGGCCATATTATTTAGTTCTGGGTTCTTCTTTTTTCAACCTCAAATTAAATATTTTCATTTGTCTGATCAGCTAGTCAATGTTGCAAAATTTTGGTTTGGAATTAACTTAAGTCCCCCACACCAATTATTTTGTGGGTCCCTAATCAGCAAGCTAAAGAAGAAAGACAGTTATTCGTAAAGGGTTACACACAAAATTGTGTTGTCTCAAATAGGCAGGTTATAATGATTCAGTAATAACAACAGTATACGTAAGTCATGGATAGTGCGCTTAGGAGATTTATTCCAAAAGAATATGAGAAAAATTTTGGCATGCAAATTGCTGGTATGGTTGTTTGGAACTTTCATGATATCTCTGTGGAGGAGGAGATAGAAAAATCTCTAGAAGTGGCTCCTGTGCTGACATGATCTCCCATGCTCCTAGTCAAAACCTGACCCCAAGAGGAGAGATACAGACTGAGCAGAGATCTGCAACAAGACGTTGCTATAATAATATAGCAGGTATGAAACCCTGAGGGCTGGAGGGGAACAGTCTTAGTTCTATGTCAAAGTTTCTCCATACATACTCCTTTCTTCAGTGCAGTTATTTAGTCCAGTTTAAAAACTGGACTTTGGCCGTTTATTAGAAAGACTATGTGAGCAGCGGAACTGTGTAGGATTTGTTTAATTGGGGCATAACTTATCTGTAAGGTGATCCTTTACAAAATAAAGTGATTTCCACCATGTTGATTAGCTGACTTTGTTGAATAAACGGCTTATGCAGTTGTTCAAAGAGCATTGTTGCATATATAAAAAGAATCAATGGGCTTTTGAGTTACTGAGAGGTAGTGAGGTACTGCATGCTATGCGTGTTCTCTGTTCCTAGTGACTTTAGTGAGCATTAACTGTCACTTGAGATATGAAGAGAAGCTTATGGACCTAAACCTAAATGCACTGGAAAAACTCTTCAGATGTTAAAAGTCTGCATATGCCAACTTCCAGCTGTTGAATGGTTGTTCTGATATATTGAGTCCTCATTGCTCAGAACTATGTGTAACTCTAGGAATAATAAAATCAGTGGGCATAAACATGCTCCACATGTTTTGTTAAATTAGTCACTTAATGACTGAATTATATTTTAAGAGAGTCCATCCTAGTTCACCTTTGTTGGCATGAACTCTTTAAAATAAGGTCCTTTTGAAGATGCTTAGGCTACTTTAGTACATGCCAGATGCTCACCATGGTTATCCCTCTGATTTATCTCATTCCAGATAGGTTAACAAACAAAAGTGATGGATACGCATGATGATAATGCTAAGTTTCATATTTCAGTAGTCAGGCTGTTCACTCTTTTTGTCTTGAAAGTCCTGGGAAATTAAACCTGACCCCAAAAGATGTATGCTTTTAACTTTTGGACTTCCTTTTAGATCATGTATCATGTAAGTACAAAATTTATTATATCATTGCTTGTACAGTCTGTGCCAAATTGCAAAACTTTTAACTAACAGAAAGGATTAGTCAATCCTTTCTGCTTCTATTATTATCTTGTCTCAATGGCTCTGCAGGGATTGCTACAGTCTCATTATTTGTGAGACATGATACAGTATGGGACATGCAAAAAAAGGTAAGGAGGCCCTTGATAATTGCCCTAGGCAATGCTATCTACATCCCAGACAGTTCATATGGTAATTGTGTTTGTGTGAGCTCACTCTGGAACCATAAATCTCATCTCTTGTAACGGAGGGGGTTTTGAGGTGTTTTGGGCTCACTTTTTCTGCTGCTTTGATTATGACATTATATAAATAAAATAATTTGCTATCAGAAGTGATTCCTGCAAATGGATGAAGAAAGACCACAACTAAGATGTAACCTAGCCTGCTGTAATATAAAATGTATTTAAAATTCTAAGTCAAATAAATAATTTTTAATGGTGTACCACATGAATTTATTGTTGTTGTACATCAGCAGTACCAGGATTTCACAAAATGAGCATGATATTTCTTGTAAAGTGGCACCTATGTGTTTTTTTCAGACTGACAAATATAAACATTGAAAAACAGATATGCTATTGACATAGAAATAATATTGGTTTAGAAGCCTATCCATCTTTCTTAATATAAAATATCTGGGGAAATTAGCATGGGACTTAAACCATTGTTAACCTGACTGGGTTTTGAATAAGTGCTTCCCTTTTTTCAGTTAATAGTGAAAAAGATATTTCTCAGCACATCAGCTGCACTCTAATTACAGACTATGATACTAAGAAATAAGATAATGATGGAGATTGTCAGCCATAACACTTTCTGGTGAGCCACTGCTGTCATTTTTTACCCAAAATATGACTGACATCCTTCCTTTAACCTTCCCACCCCTTATTCTTTACGTATGTTGGCACAGTGGCCCTGCAACTATGTGGAACACCATACTTTCGTTGCTAAGCACTAGGAGAGAGTGAGCCATGGGAATCTTTAGCTATAATTTGTACTGAATTTTTTGAGGCTTTCCTTCAGCATGAACAAGCAGTGGAAATTTTAACTCCTCTGTTGGCATTATTGATGAAGCAGTGCTTGGCTTTTAACATATTTGAGGGCCAGTGTCTGCTGAGTGATGACTAAATAACAGAATCACTAGACTGTCATGTATAAGGGTTTAAACAGGTTAAATCATATCTGACATTATTAAGATGAAGCGCACTTCCAGTGTCTTCAGGGAATGGCACTTTATCACAAATTAATTTGGTCTTGAATCTTCAAAGTGCCCTTGTAAATTAAAACTATTCTAATGAGAGCTAAATGAAAAATTAGTGTGGAACTTACATTTATGAATAGTGTGATGTGACCAGAAATCCATGGGAATGCTGGAGGCATCAAGTTCTTCTAGACAGCATGCTAACTGTAGATGGGAATCCTGCCATCCCACACAAAATTCTGATGTCTTAAATTTTGCTTTAATCTGAAAATGAAGATGTCTACTTTATTAGCTACTCTTCCTTATGTGTATTCTTCCTGCCTCACAATCTTTTTTTTCCTTTCAGGTTAACAATTGCTCAACATTTTATTATTTTCACTAAAATTAAAACCACTGAAATAATTAATAAAAACATTAACAAATTGGAAGTGGGACTCAAGCACTTATGATCCAACTCCAGCACTTCTGATCATTTTGCCATTTCTGTTAGGCCTGTCTTCAGGTCCTAGTAAACGCCAATTCACCATCTATGATCAGTTCTTACATGAAAGCTTTTCTTTGTAACACTGCAGCACAGGCACTGTTTCTTTACTTCCATTCTTTTTTTTCACTCCGTTATTTACCAGAAAGCAAAAAAAATGCATCAGTGACAAATATAATTTCAGGTAGACCACGTACCAGAACACGTATTTGGGGTAATAATGAACTAGTTGATAATGGCACATCTTTACATATGTTGTATTACATCTTTAACAACCTGCATATGTCAATAGCAGGTGCTACTATCTGAATAGGTGATTGAAATATTTTGAGCAGTGTCCTTTCAGAAAGGAAAGAATAAATTTTCCATGTAGGGAAACCTTTTTTTACCCCACAGTCATTCATGCAAATATTTTTGTAAAAATAAGAGATATAGGAACAATCTCTCAAATATTCAAACATTGCGTGACTATATACATAATCTATTCACCATTAGTAGTTCTTACTGATGGTTATCATTATTACTTGCATACTAACACTGATACTTTCATTGAATTCTTTAGAAGATTCTAGGTGTGAACTTGCTGGTTAGGAGTCTGAGGGAAAGGACAGGAAAGGACGAAGTTGCTGCTTTGCCTGTTTCACAGCTAAAGTGTTTTCTTCTTCCTCATAAATATGAGATGTAAAGTCCCCCAAACTGGGTTGTACTAAGGGATAAATACTAATGTCAGTAGGTCAGATGGAAAGGGGCACCAAAAAACACCCAATATTTGCCTGAATAAGCACAATTTCATGTTAATAAAGTTATAAAATCTTTTCTCCAAAACATAAACAGAAGTGGTTTGAAACTTATTTTTCCCAAGATAAATTACAGGCTATCAGTAAAATCCACAAGCTTTTCGTTCTGCTTTGCTTCAGTACAGTTTTGTTTACTTTTCTCTAGATGAAAAGGTTGTTACTGGTTTCCAAATCAGGCCCTCACAATTTTGATACTTGAAACATCATAATGAATTTTGGGTTTTCTTTTCTTTGTCTCTGTATACCAGACTCTTCACAACTTGTCTGTGTCTTATATTCAAGTTTTTTTTCTAGAACCACAAATGAGCAGAGTGAAATTCTCACTTTCTCATCTATTTCCAGGCACAGAGTCTTTAAGAATACTGGTAGGCATTTTGAAACTCAAGAAACAATCTCAGTGGTTAGTCAATTTAACAAGGAAATCCAGGTTATGCCTTCTCAGTGAAGACAGTCTTAGAGAATTTGTATGTTGAACACATTGGCAGAATGTATTAGTAGCGAATGTGCCCCTTGGTGATTAGCACAGGAGAGGACACAAAATAAATAGATGTCCACTGGCATACATACTAGATCATCTCCTTTTGACTGAAATGCACAGTGCTGAAGTGCAGAATATGGAAATCAGATACTCTCTGCTCTATGGAAAGAGCTGTTCTTTCAACATCTCTGTGGCAGCTGCGTGCTGTCTGATTGCTGTGTCTGCCTGTAAGCTGTCATGTACTTGCACTTCACAGACAGCAAAAGCATATGTGGAGAACCCATTTGCTTTGATAAGTGAAGGATATATACAATATTTGTGCTCATTAAGAGATGGGATTCCCATCCCTTCCAGAACTGATGTCTGTAAACTGGTACTTTTTCACTGCTTCAAGATTGGCCTTCAGTAATACAAATTTTTGGCCTGCAATCAGCTGGCTCAGTAGTGTCTTTCATCACACTAGTGCTGTCCTCCTCCTCTTCTCTGTTCTCTTTTTGTGTATTTATGTTAGGTCTTGCCCTTAAAAAGTCTTTTAGGAAAGTGAGTTTAAATCCGTATTTCATTCAAGTGGATTATTTAATTTGAATTAAACACCAGTGTAGATATAGTGTAGCTTATGCAAATGCCAGAGGAACTTTCCTGATTGGCATTATTTTGTTGTGCCTTTATAAATGGTTTGCAAAGGCCTACCATACTTGTATAATTCTTCAACTCTTCTATATGCCTACTAACTAAAAATGTTCTACAACTTTTTTTTTTGTTTGTTTGTTTGCTGTTTTTTTTCTTCCCTCCTTCTTTGTCTTTCTCACTTTTGTTACTTTTTCTAATAGTTTTGGCACTTTGACAATATGCCTTCCAGGAAGGGGTACATTTACCCCCCTTCCTGGCAAGTCAAAGGAAAAGCACATGTTCTGGACTTTCCTCAGGATCCTCTGTGTGATTGAATGCCCAAGCAAAGGTCTACCAGTTGACATTTACTTAATCAGCTTTCTGATACCCAATGTTTCCTACTCATTGCATCAGCTGGAATTTTACTGCCTTCTCAGTAATACTTTTTTCTTGGGCATTCTGCTGTATTTAAGTCTTGTGTTTTTCTCCATGTCAGGTTTTATCTGGTTGAGTTTAACAGGACAATATTCTTCACTGATGTAAAGTAAATGGTTACACTTGAATTCTTTAGTAGCAAGAAAGATTTTAACCCCTTTTCACTTCTCTTGAGGAAGGATGCTTTGTTGTGTTAAATGAGTGCTACTGCTTTCTGTATTATCTTAAGCTCTGTCTTCAGACTTTTTCAGCTTTCGATTTTTGAGGCATGAGGCTAAAATCTTTGGTCTGCAAGTCATGATTGCTAAAAAACTACAAGCTTATCCTTTAGCTTAATAGACAGAGATAATTAAGCAGGCACTGGAAAACAATGTAGCTCAGTAACTGACAATAACATAGGATCTCTGTAATGTTTTTTCAGTCACTTTTTTCATGGGTTTTAGATACTCCTACAAACCTCAGTGAGACCAAAAGACCTATGTGCTTTCTGCTTCCCTGTAAAATGTAAGACTTTATGAAGTCTCATGCTTGACTACTGGCAGCCAGCTTTTGATTGTACTAATGTTAAAGGAGTTTTACTTGTCCTGAATCAGAGCATTTCAGATTATAACCCTTGTGTTCCAAGAGCTGGTGAGTACGCTAGATTATGGATGTATTACCTACACTGCTAACAGTATAAATGTGGAAGATTTTTAGAAACCTCTGGAAAAAATACATGAAAGGATCTGACATTGGTGTGGCCTCATCTTGCTTACTGGCTGTCACTTTGTGGTGTTGCTTGGTCTCAAGAAAACAGATGCCATGTAAGGAGCAAAAAGAATCTCCTGTCTGGTGGTTGCAGACATAACAGTAGCGGTCTGATTATTAAGAATGAGCCTAGATTTGGTGCTTACTTCTTGTGTCAGCTTTTGGAAGGAATTTATCTGAAATTGTACCAAAGGAGTGTGGGCAGAGGTGAAGCTACAGGGTCCAAGCTTCACCTGCAGACCTGTCAACCAAACCTAGGGAAAAGACCAAACAGCATCATCCTGTGTTTTCTACAGACTATTATAATTCACCCCAATTACTTTGTTTTACAATCATGTAGTTTTCCACTCTGTTTATGTTTGACATGCTTTTTTTAAACAGCAGCTAGGCAAAGGACTGAAACTTGCACATTTAAAGAATGGCTTATTTAGTGTCAAGTTAGGTAAAGTCATCACTGCACTCCTTGAAATCACCTTCAGTTTGGGCATCCTGTCCATCAGGACTTGCATTTATTTCTTTATCCTGGTTATTCATGTACTTATATATATGAATCTAAATATGAATAATTCTTGAAGGGGAGAAAATTAAAAAAAAAACCCTGCAAGTAAGTAGGAAACTCATAGTTCTATTAGAGATAGACCTGGAGAAAGTTACCACCTTTCTACTTCACCTTACATGCTTAACTTCTCTCTTTTCCTTTTTCCTCTAATTGTTTTATTCCATTTTATTTTATTTTATTTTCTTGAAAAAAACCCACAAGGAGGAAGTTGAGCTCCAAATGCTACAAATATGAAATCTTCAGAATGGAATCTAAGCCAGAAGAGGTCAAGAAATTCAGAGATAAGATTTCTTCAATCTTAGGCTCTTTCCTTCATCTCCTCTTAACAGTATTCTTGCATCTTTCTTCCCCTAACACTCTTATCTTGGGTCCCTTGTGAAAATTAATTAAGATAGGACTTTCTGATAGAGAAATTCCTCAATGTCGATTTACCTGTGCAATCTGATAACTCACTGAAATCAGTGTAGGAAATGTGTCTGCGCTCCTGGCCTAATTAACTTATACCTGTAAGACAAATATTGGCCATTGCTCAGTGCTAATTGGTCGTGTAATCAAAGCCTCTATCATAATTCTGAGACACAACGGACAAAGATAAGGATCCGATGAAGGAAGCAGGGTTAGTCTTTTTGAATCACAGACCTAGTCCACAGGCACATTTTCATGAGCTAGGCATGTCAGTAAAAAGAAGGATTTACGCAAGGAGAGGGTTGTCCATCTCTCAGTCAGCAAAACTAGAAACATGCAAGAACCTGTTACAGGACTGAGGATGTAACCTAGGATCATAAGTGTCATTAGTGCTGAGACTTCCAAACAACAAGACAGGAGTTAAAAAAAAAGGCAGTGCTTTTATTTTGTGTCTGGTGATGGGAAGAATCCACAGTTCAGTGCAAGTCCAAGAAACATTGTAGCTTTATTCAGCTCCATATTATTCCAGTGTTTGGCTCTTCCATTTCATCTAAAATACTTGGGTAAATTTTTTAATTGTGTGCCCTGCGTTTTATCTAAAGTAATTATACAAAAGCACAAAAGCACCACAAAGAGGTGTGATGGAGATGAATGATTGTATGGAATATTGAAGATCAAGATTAGCTGATAAACATGTGGCAAAGTTTCAGTCAGCTGATATTTATAGACATGTCCACCAAGTATGAATTAGGTTCCGCTTGAATTAATATCAGAATGGTTTTGGTTTGGTTTTGCTTTCAGCTCCAGTGGAAATAAGATCATATGCATTGTGTCCATAATAAGAATTTTCCAGTCCAGGACTGCATGAAAATAAGATACATTATTTCATACAGTGTGATTTCTTTACCCTTTTCTCTGGGCTAAAATATGGTATATTACAAAAAAAAAAAAAAAGCTTTAACAGTTTTGGCAAGTAAGCTATGGAATAACTTGAGTTACAGTGTAGCTGGCAGTACTGTAGGCATCATAAGTAATTAAGTTCAATATGAGATTTTGATTACAGAGTGTAAACAGTGATCTGATCCAGCTGACTTTGAAGTTGATACCAGCGCTTGCTTCACCTCCTTATTTGCTGACATGTGTATGTAAATCTTCAGTGCTTTGAACAGTAGGAACAGTAAATTCTCTCCCACTCTGTTGATTCTACATTTTTAATATTTTTATGCAATCAGACATTTTTTACCAGTAAATTATTAGTTTAAAAATAAACTTCACCCCACCCTATATCCTGATTTGTTTTGAAAACCTAAAGCTAATCTACTGATATTATGTGTGAGGTCCAGGTTTGGTACAGAAAGCACATTAGCCTTGTTTTTTCCCTCCTCTCCTACCTGCCTCAGCCACCAGAATAAAGATATAACATGTTATGCAGATTGATGTGCTAAAGCATCTCCTTTGTATTTCTTTCTGTCAATGAAATGTTGAGATCCAGCTAACTGTGCTGTGAAACCACTGCCCCATGTTACCTTTCATGGTGGGTATAAATGAAGAAGACCAATAGTATGGTCTCACTGTCATTTGAGTCTCAGGGATCCATATTTATTGAAAAGAGCTATTAGAACTAATATTCATAGAATCATAGAATAGTTTGGGTTAGAAGGGGCCTTTAAAGATCGTTAGTCCACCCCTCCTCGCACTGAGTAGAGACATCTTTAACTAGATCAGGTTGTTCAGAGCCCCATCCAGCTTGACCTTGAATGTTCGCAAGATGCAGGATTTTCATAACAAGCCATTATGCATTTCTACACTACTCCACAGTTACCATCACTATAACAAAGAAGAATTTACATTGTTGGAGTTGAATTTGATTGACAAGCAAAAGGCAAAACCAAAAACAGGCTCTGTCCAGAAAGAAAAAAAAAAAAAAAGGCAAAAAAAGCAAGGACTAGCAGGCATAATGTAGTAGATTAAATTTAGAACCTCTTGCTGCCTGCAGCTGTCTGTCTTGCTTTTTTGGCAGATGTTGCTGCTTTTGAGACAAGAATGTGAATAGGCTCTTGGACCTCTGCATTTTCCAACCCAGCCTGACTTTTAGTTTATATGTATGTACTGGTTTGGAAATTTATAATGGCTCAAAAGCAGAATTACAAGAAGAACAAATGTTTTTTGTTCATTGGCCAATATCCATCCAGCAGGTAAGGAGAACAGCAGGAGAGCTTTAGCTGCATGACTTTATTTGGTTGCATTGTACACCAAGAGGGTTGACCCTGCTACGATTAAATTAAGTTTTACAGCTCTAAATGTAGATCTCATTTGGAATGCTGCTTCAATCTGACACTGATTTCAAGCTTTGAGGACTGTAGGTTGTATGCTCAGGAAAGAAGCATAGGTCCAGTTCTAACTAGGGTGAAATAATGTCACAGATAGATAATATTATTTTCTTTTGAAGCAACCCTCATAAGAATAATCTATTATAACTGTTACAGATCATCTAACAATGTAATATATGTCATTGGCCTATATTAACCTCTGAGACTAGGTAATTAAAGAGCAGCGTTTTAAGTTCCTAGGAAACTCAATGCTCTGATATCAGCACTCACTATGTGTCCAAGTCCTGTCTTCATAACTGAGTAATAACTTTGTCAGGCTTAAGTTATAGCAATGTTGCCAAAAGGCAAACAGCAGTTAGCAACACTTCTTCATTCAAAGCTGGTTCCAAGTGCAGTTTGCAGCAGACCAACAGCCAAACAGCCAAAAATTCCCCCACCGTCACACAGAAAAGGAAGGAGGGCCAATAGTACAGAAGGATGGAAGTTTGCGAGAGCAAGGGCCAGCAGGAGGAAGAGACTTTCCCCAAAGCCTGAGGTGCTGTTGCAGAACTACTTCACTGCTCTGCAGACTGAAAAGACCTGTCACATCAGGAGAGACACGAGCTGAGTAAGGCAGCCCAACCTGTTCCCTGTGTAACAACCAGCACAACTGAGACAAAGCAACAGGTGATGGCAGCAGGTAACTATCTTCTGAAAGGCACAAAGGCATCCATTTTCCACTCTTTAGAAAGGTATGATGCTTACCAGAGGCTCATATCAGAGATGTCACTGAGAGATTACCAAGCCTCGCACAGTCCGCTTATGATTATCTGCTGCTGTTGTTTCACATGGGTACTAGTGATACAGACAGAAGGAATGATACAGTCTGAGGAGTATCAAGAAAGATTACAGAGCACTGGGAGTGGTGGTAAGGGACTCTGGACCACAGGCATTTTTTTCATCAATTCTCCTGATCAAAAGGAAGGGGTTGGAAAGGGCCAGTTTAATCTGGTGAATCAACCAATAGTAATGGGACTGCTGACACAGCTGGTGGTCTACTTCGACCATGGCACTTGACTTGAGAAACCTGGTTTAGTAGGGGTTGATAGGGTCAGAGAGGGAGAAAAGCATAGGGTCAGAGAGGGAGAAAAGCATCTTCAGTCATAGGCTTGACAAGCTGGTGAAGATAGATAGCTTTAAACTAAAGTTGCCAGGGAAGCAAGTTTTGAGTTGCACCCTCAGCAAGTTTTCCAATGATGCCAAGCTGTGTGATATGGTTGAAATGCTGGAGGGAACGGATGCCATCCAGAAGGAATTTTACAGGCTTGAGAGATGGGCCAGTGCAAACCTCATGAAGTTTAACAAGGCCACCCAAAGCAACAGAAAGATGTCATTGTGCACTACTGAAAGATATCAGTCTTTATAGTTTTTTCCAGTCATATAGCACAGTAATGGGAAGGATCACAGAAGCCATTTCAAAGCCAAGTCCTATCAACTCTGGGACTACCCTTTTTCTACCTCATTTCTTGGCATGGCTCAAAAGATATAATACTTGGCTCAGAGAGATGCAGCTTTCATGCTGCTTAAGAATTCTTTAAATAAAAAGGGGCCAAGATGTTTTAAAAGAACTCATGATTTTCAGTGCCTTAGTGTCTGGGTGCTCGACTTGACTAGTTGAAATTCAAATCTGCTGCAGGATTTATGTTGAACTTTCAAATCAAGAAGTCCTTGAGATTATTGTTTGTTTTTTTTTTTTTTTTTTGAAAAGCCAAACAGCTCTTTTCCAGACTAGCTATGAGAAATTAATTTTAGTTGTTGATCTGATAAACACAGATGAACGTATATTCTGAGGGCACAGAAGATATAGCAGGTACTGCAGCTGACTTATTGTGTGTTGGAATATCAAAGTACCTAAAATTCACCTACATTCCACTTAGTTATGTAGCTTTAAGTTATTAATTAGTCATTTATAAAGGCTTCTATCTGTCTCTTGTTGGTAGTTGCTACTTCAGTTTCCCTTATTTTCCTAACAGAAAAGGAAACACAGTGCTGCATTCCAGGCGTTTCTATGGTGAGGCAAGAAACTGCAGCTGTAGTCCTGAAGCAAAAGGGTGAGGTAATTTTAGGCCCTAGAGACTTGGTAAATACTAACTGTAAAAAAGAAAGTTAAAGTAAAGTGCCAAAAATACACTCCTTTACATTGATGTCAGTTTTACAACGGCCAAAAAAATGTTACCTTGAGATCAGCTGTGTCTTGTAAATATTTTTATGGGGTTTCAAGCATTTATATGACAGCAGTCATTTCAACTTTCTGCCCCCTCATATCTGCATCCCCTCAGTATTTAAATACTTGAATTCAAGTTCAAATTGTCTTAGTCCAGACCTTTCTGCATCGAAGTTTCTGTCCAGAGCCAAAGAGTTAAGTCTAGGTCTGACAGTGAAGGCTCAGCCTGCACAAGGGAGAGCCAGACTAATCTAACCCTAGCAGCTTCAGCCTCACCCCAACAGACCCTGGACATGCTGAGGAGGAGAGGAGCTGGTACCCCTTTGCTGTGTGCAACCTCCCCCTGCCAGTTCACCCCATCTGTGAATAAGATTGGTTAAGAGGAGAGAGGGAAGGTTGCCTTGTCCCTTTTCTGCATCCACCTTTGCACTGCTGAGGGACAAGCAGACTCAGTCGTTGTGGATATGGCACTATGTGTTGTCTCCCATAGCAGGATTGAAATACAGCACACTCTCCATAACAAAATATATCCTATACATTCATGGAATTAATTATTTACCATCAGCCTGACATGATTTTAGTGGGGTAGCTAATGCCTAAACCAGGATAAGATGCAATTGAAAGCTTTTGGCATTACATGGTATAGGCTGCTGTTTGCAACTGTAGACTATTTCCACTGTGGAATTAAGAAGCCAGAGCTAAGCATTACACTCCTCATGCATTGCTTGGGAAAAGACAGTTGTATCTGAGTGGTAATAGGAGAAATGCTGTTGTTTTTCACATGAAGCAATCATTACACAAAATACATAATGCTGAGGGAGATCACCCGAGTGATCTACCACTCAGTCACATTCATTCTAGATAGCCCTGTGAATCCTGAATTGACTTCTGTAAGGAGCCTGGTGGTGAAGTGTGAAATACACATTTGAATCTCTTAGGGCTTAAGACCACATAAACTGGAATATGAACAGACAGTCTCAAATAAAAATTCCCAGCAACAACCCTTACTGAAGCAGGATGGTTTCTTCTAATATTTCTCTATCCACCAGTCTTGGAAGATTTTTGGTGACCAGGTATAATGATGCTCTCACTTGTGTTTTCACTATACTACTTAATACAGTGTATTAGGTTGATTTTAAGGATCAATGAATGTACAGCCTTGGAGCAGTGTGCAGACAGAATGCCCTTATTTGAGATGACATCATCTTCTGCAGAGAATTGCTTCAAATTTTCATCATTTTTCAGAACAAACTGAACAGTAGCAAAATTCTCCACAATGAGACATGTATTTTCTGATTAAAATCCACCGTTTGACTTTGGAACCTTAATACTATTTAACAAATTAATTATTTAAGTCTATGTGCAGTATTCAAGCATTTTTAAAGAGTCTCTGGGGGATGATGCTGAGAATCAAAAATCCAAAGAACTAAAAGTTCACAAATTTATCTATAGAAAATAAACCTGAAGGAAATGCAGTGTTGAAGGGCAATATTCAGGGAGGAAAAACAGTGCCAGAAAAAAAGTCTTGGCCTAAAATATATGATGAAAGAAATTATTGAAGAGGAATGAAATTATTTATAGAAAGCAGACTTTACTAATTTCTTCACTTTGGAGTGTCCAAGGTTATAAAATTATAGAACATTATAAACAAGAACATTATAAAATGTTTATAAGAAACAAAAAAATATTATATGAGCATTAGGCATACCTGCTTTTATCATACTGCTGAAGTGTGAAAGAAAATGAGGATTCATCTTCATTTCATCTCTTAAAAATCTATAAAAGAATCTACTAGCAAGTTTAGTAAAATTTTTAAGGTAAGAAATTGGCTCCCAATACAGTATAAATGTGTTACAGGAATAGACATATTGAAACAAAACTAGTCAAAGTTAGAATTCATATAGAAATACAGGATTTTACAATGGGAAATAAGGACTTCATGCAAAGCACTATTCAGGATATATTTTGGAATGCTCTTGCTTGACTCATAAGTATATTGCTCTAGTCAAACACAGCTGAAGGGGCATTAGGTGGGTCATATAAATCACTTGAAAAAGAGGAAATAGGTAAACTCAGCTCTGAATTATGTTGTCTCATATATACTAAGGTTCAGTTTCATGTCCTCTAATTTCAGCTGTCCAAAAGTCAACTGTCTGGTTGAAGGTAGTCATCAAATCTTCCTCAGTCATTAGCAGAGAAAGATGGATATTTCCAGAAGATTTTCCTCTTTGATATTAAATGCCTATTTTATGCCCATACATTTTCTTGTATTTCTTCACTTCCTGTTGTGGGAGACCAAGGAACATGATAAACCTATGCTAAATAAAGCCAACGTCAAGACTTCTTTCACTGATTTCAGTGAGATCTGAATCAGACCCAGTAAGTTTGTAGCCTGGAGTGTCTTGTAGGAAACTTCAGTTCTGTCCCTCTTCCTAACACAATCATAATGAAAAGCAAACTTTCATTTTAAGATGAATTCTTAGTTATCCTTTCTTGGCTTATCTACTTGTCTAGGACTTTCAGGTTTAGATATCATGACCATTCTTCCTCTCCCAGTTCCATAGTGACACAGATGCCAAGTTGATAAAATGCACAGATCATTTATTTCCTGTGCTTAGCTCTGAGAAAAAATAATGAAACCTCTCCTACCCCTCTTTCTTTGAAGTCAGGAAAGCAAAGTGATGGAAAATAAACACAGCAGAGAAATACTACTAATGAATGCATAAAAAAAATCTCCACTGGTAGGGGTGGAGAAAGGGAATTAACATGCCATTTTCTATTAATTTTGCATTTAGATGTTTAAAAGACTTGTAGCTAGAAAACTGAATCCTGGCAGAAAGTGAAAATATATCATCAATTCAAGAAGACTATCTAGGATAGCAAGGAACTTTTTGGTATCAATTGCTTAAAATGTTCTTGACAAACAGATCAGCAACAGAAGGCTCAGTTCAAAACTTTTAGCATGAGATAATACTTGTTATTGACTTCACTGGTGTTGTTTCATCCATTGTCTTCAAATCAACAAGATACTTCAAATTCATAAACTTAAGTTCTTTGCTATGTTAGAGCTTTTTAAAAAATATTTAGAAAATGATAGTCTGTGAAATAACAATCTCAGTGGCTGAAAAGTAATTACTTTTCCCCCTAAGTTGGATTACAAAGACCTCATCATGAATAGAGAGAAGTTTGACACCCTTATCTTGAGTCATTCCACAATTTTTATGGTCACAGTATTACTTCTCTTAGCACAGATAAACTGTTTGCTCTATTTGTAAATTAACCAGCAGATCTATTCATATTTCAGATATTCCTCTCTTGATGGAAATGCCTCTTTCACTGTGTTAGGGTAAGCAATCAGATGGGATTGAGTTCTTAGAATAAAAACCTTTACAAATAAGCAGTCTTTTGACATGGATCGGAGAAGATGGATTTTAGATTTCTGCCAGCTGCCGCAATGGACCCTGAAAGATCCTTCAGGCTTCTACACTCTGCTAATTCAAATACACTGCATGTCTGTATTGGTACAAGCTGAACTATTGTATTTTGCAGTCACTCAGCCTCTTCACTGTCCTTGCCACCAGCAAACATAAAAGACCTTCATCCTTTCCTCAGGAAGAAAACAAAATGGAGACATAACCATACGGAGATAGGATCACTTTCACTATGAGAACACTATAAATAAGGAACTTGAAATATATTCTGCACCCGGGCAATATTTTTGCGGGGCTTTAACTAATGGCTGTCCTGAAAGTCTCCTGTGTAGCAAAAATTTCAACACATAGAGATGCCTCCATGAAACACTAACAATGGTTTTGGCGGAAAGTAGAATGTTATGGGTGCATGGGTGAACAAGAGATAAAATCTAAAGAAAATCTATCTGCTAAAACAGTACAATCATTGGTATATAAAAATGTGCACACTGAATATCATATTTAAGCTGGAGAAAAAGCTTATCATAAATCTACTAACAAAGGCCAAACTGCAGATTGCAAACATGAACTCAAAAGCAACCCTTAAACTACAGAAAACAGCATTACCATTCAAATCTGTCAAAGAAAAAATTCTATGAATAATGAAGCACACGTATACCTAGGGATCTTCTGGGACTTTATGAAACAGTAAATCAACTTGCTGCCAAATTTGCTTTCCAGCATTGCCAGAGTTGCATTAAAACTATGCAGTAGCTATTAGCCTTTGAGGTTGTGAGTTATATTGGAAAGCAGATGAATGCCAAGCAATCAGACTATTCAGGATTTTTAATTGTAGGAGTGCATACTACTCACAAAACAAAGAGATAAAACTAAACAAGCATGTACTGGAAAACATGATTAACAGTCTTTTTTACTTCCTTATAAGCATTAGCTATCACAAATTCTACCATTGCTTTTCCGTTCAAATGATTCAAATAAAAATCTTATTTAAAAAAAAATGAACAAGTTACTTCCAGGGCTCAGAATCACTAATGGAATGGTGCAGCCTGTGAACTTAGGAAACTGATACACAAATGGTAAAATGGATTGTGATGAGTAATCAGAAATCTATGGACATTTTAAATGATGCTGCAGAGAAAACACTGTGAGGAACAGCAGGGAATAGCATGGAGCTTGCCATGACTGTAGTCCTGATGCTGATGCTCCCGAGCCAATTTTGACAACATCGAAGTAAAATAAACTAAAGGGGAAAAAGGACTTGCTGATTCAGTGTGAGGAGTGCATGTCTGCGTAGTCAAAACTGCTATGACTGAAGCCAGTAAGAATGTGCATACTAAAATGACTAACATCAGGGTGTACCCTTTATATCCCTAATTTTCTATTATAGCCCTTGCTTTGAAATATTTATACTATCCAGTGGAATAGCTCTTTTATACTGTTAAATAATCCTAAGGAGCTGTTTGCAAATGAGAAAAATCCACCAAACCCAAAATAACAATATTTTTAATAAAATAGAACTGTTATTACAGAACTTGCCAACTTTTCCACAGATGTTGAGTAGCCTTTGCTAATGAGCTTTTTATACAGTATATTTCCCCTGTGTTTACCTCTTTCCCTCATTTTCTGTGTATGTAATGAGTGAATGTGTGTGCATGTGCACACAAATGTGGCTCACTGAATGCAGTTACATTTTCCATTTAGATTCTTCTTGCCCTTTTGGTAGCAAAGCTGGGAAATATTATATTACACAGAAAATTTTACTCCTAATAAAAGTAACTCCTTCTGTGACTGCCTTCTGTGCACATTTTGGACCACCATGTGTTTTAATAAATTTCCACTTTTTCTTGTAATGGAACACTGTGAGGAAGCAGGTAATGGTACCAAGCCTAAGCAAGACTCTGTTCCTCCCCATGACTGCACAGGACTGCATTATGCTATGTTATGCTTCTGATAATGTCCTAGTCAGAAGAATACCACATTACAGAAACACTTCAGAAATTTCTGCTCTGCCATCAGCTTTGGCCAGGTGTGTTCACTGAACCTGAGTTATGCTACTTTACAACTGCCTCACTGTTTTCTTTTCTCTTTTATATTCCTTCCCATCTGTTCTTTAAAATATTCACACACTTTCTCTTGATTAATAGATGGCATTCATAGTATATATTTTCTCACTGTCTTCATTGTAACTTTCAAGGGGAGGTGTGTCCTAGTCTGCATCTTTCCCTTAATGATCCAACAAACTTTCATACTTGCACATTCAATTCTTCTCACCTTAGGTGACCTTCAAGTGTCACAGTGAATAAAAAATAATACGTAAGGGAAGACATAATGGGCAGGAGCAGAATAGCTAGGTGGGTTCCAGTTCTGAGGAGATTATCATTTATGTGCTTTACCTAATTTTAAATTAGATTATTTTAAAATTTAATGCCCTTAAAATAGTTTATTTTTTTTTACTTTTTTTTATTTTTTATTAAAAGGGCTCATGTATTCCTGGATAGCATGAACTGAATAGCACATTTTAATCTACCAGTCATAGGCTTGTTCGTCAGTTCATGATAGATGTACTCTCTTGAGTTATTTTTTAAACAAGGGACTTTGCAAGGGAGTATGCAATATGTTAATAAGTAAATTCCTACTTGTGTGGAGGTGAAGATCCATTCCAGGACCTTGACATATCCCAGATCACTGCTTCTGATGGAGTGACTAGTTGAAAGACATAAACTCCTGGTGGTCACTATTCAGTGTTGCCTGATTTGAACAAAACCATGTGGACAACTATGTGGTATTTAAAATTGTGATGTTTCCTCAACAATAACATTACTAGCAGCACTTCTTGCATCAGTTTAATAGTAGTGAGAGACTTTTCAGGAAGGAGGCCAAAAAGTAAATATATTTTGCTAGCAGAAACCTCATCCAGTCAAATGGATAGCCCTCTCTTTCATAAAGGCTGCCTCCAAGGACATTGAATTAAAGGAGAGCAGTTTGTTAACAATAAAGCTGGAATGTGCCTTGGAAAAGGACAGGAGGTCAAGTGATGTCTTGGCAAGTTGATATAACCACATCACTAGCTGTGAGCTACAGTAAGATCTAAGCAGAGCTGGCAACTTCAGTTCCTGCTGGAAAAAAATGATCCATTATAAAAAATGCCATCATAATTCATAAACAGTTCCTGGTTCCACCCAGAGGGTGCTTAAATTTGGAATTTTACATCCCCTTGACTGTAGTCCAAAACATTGATGACTGCTAAGGCAACTTAATTAAAAAATAATACGAATACACCAAGAATTTTATGCCAGGAAATAAGTTTGGAGGCCCACTGTATGATAAGGAAATTACTTAAAGTGTTACAATCCAGAAGTTCATGAATAGAAGCTGTAAGATTACTGCAGGAACAACTAAAAATAAAACAGATACATTTCTGATTACAATAAAAGAGCAAATACTTTCTAATGGATAACACACTGACTTTAAAATGACTAGCATGTATTTATGAGTATCATCTTCAAGCATTAGTTTTCTAGACTGTCTGAAATACATAATGCCCTGGCACTGCAGTTTTCAATATTAAAAGCTAACTTTGAAAACCAAGATATTGTTAAACCCACACATATTCAGATATAAGAAAGGAACAAGAAAGACATACTTATATAAACTATGCATAACTCCTAGGCACAGCTTTCTTGTACTTGGGTGTGCATACACATAATGAAAAGAGTGAAAGATTACCAATGAGAAAATAGTATAACAAGTACTCATCCTAATACATGGAAGACAAATATTATTAATCTAAGGATAGAGTTTGGAACAGCTGTGTGAGTCTGGGATGGTTTCATGAATCACCCTTAGCATGTATCAAGATCTTTAAACCACAACACATTGCCAAATAGACTCTACATGTCACTTGCACTAGAGAAAAAATACTTTGCAAATATGTAAGCATCTTTAAAAATGTACCTGGGACTATTTTCCCACTGAAATGTGTCTTAATTACTGTAAGTCATTATAAAGATTTCATATGATGTCATACAAATTTTTAAAGATCTTCACAAGGTTTTAAAATGCATATTTTTAATTCCAGAACTGAATTTATGTACTGCAATTTATGGGGAATGAGAATTTTCTCCTAAAATCAACTTAAAGGTCTTATTTCTATTCCTACAAGGCAACAAAACATTGTACTTTGAAAGGGTATCTTTCTATATATATTGAACTTAATTATGCACTTCTAGAGCAAGTAATGAATTGAGTACCCTGAATACCTCTGAGTGACAGCATGAGCATATTAATGTCATTCATAGATTTGTCTATATTCACAAAATAACTGATTCTGGAAATCTGTCCACTGGAAGTCAGCCACTAACATTGCTTCTAAGGTACAACAAACTCGGTTTTTAAATCTATTTCTAGTAACTCTGCAAATGACTATGAATCACCCTTATTTTTGTGATAAGGTAGATGTTGAATGTGTCTAAAAAACATGTCACTTGTGAAATGCTTGAGATCAGCTGATGTAAAGAAATTCTGGAGCAGGTTGCAGTAATGTTGGAAATATTGTCAAAACAAGTCTGCAACCATAATTACACATTTGCCGTATAATGATGTACTGCTCATCTTAAGGAATGTCATTGCAAGTGGGAACATTACGCAGATGGCCAGGTTCAACAGCCATAATCGTGTAAGCATGAACCCTTCTTGTTTTATTTATGAGCTGAAAATTCGTCCCAAGGTTTTCTATTGTTAAGTGGTTACCACAAATGTTACAACATGTTTGCCACCATAGTCTTGAAGATAGACCTCTGATGTGCTATTGTTGCCAGAAAGATGCCACAAAATCTTCAGCTCTTCTTAAATAAGGATTCCAGCGTTTCTGGCTTTCATTCATAAACAGCAATGACTCAAGCTGAGCTCAGGCTCTGATTGCAGCCTACTATTGCAAAACTGTGTGTTAGCAGTCATATTCTTGGATATTCCCGCAGTCATCTTCAGTCAAAAGCCTATTACGGAAGAAGTGGTGTTGTAAACACAAAAAATATTCACTTAGGAAAAGCTGACTTAAGGCTAGCCTAGGAATGAAAGGCCACATTTGGTTTTCTTTGGTTTCTGAAGAGCTTCTGAATTTGGACTTCCCTTTCTTGCACTTGTTTTAAATGAATGTTCCCGTTGTTGCTTCCTCTGCTGACAACTGAGATGTATTTGTTAGGAGGAAAAGTAAGAGGTGTTCCAGTTTTATCTCTTAAGCTTTGGTAAATTAACGTTGATATCACTTCTACCTGGAAAGGTAAGATTAAGAACTCTAAGTGAAAACCAAAGTTAACACTTAAATTTTCTTGTGTATAAATTTTGAGATCTCTAAGCATATCTGGTATGCTCTAAAGCAACAGAAGTAACAAAGTTTCTGAATAGTGTTAAGTATGTCTTACATGCTATGCTTAATGAAGCAGCCTTCCAGAAAGAGTAAAGCAAATAATGAGTGAAAAAAGCACATTAAAATTCCATGGAAGAAAGGATGCTGTAGGCTTAAAAGATACTAGCATGATTGGGTTTTTTTTGTTATAAACAATGCCTATCTATAAAGTTATATGAGGAATTCTCTGTCTCTTCATTGTGGTCTGAACACACAAACTCAATCTTTGGACAATACTGTGTTTAACTGATGAAACAGTGTTGAGTTTCTCCTTTATCCAAAAATATTAATCAGGACATCAATAAGTCTTCTCAAGTTCTTCTGCACATTCCCCACCTTTGACTACCTTCAATCCAAAACTTCTTCTATATAATCATTATTCTTACCAGGTTATAGTGTTTACCTTACCTTGTCTCTTACCTGAGTTTGCTATAATTAAGCTCGCTAAAAATGTACATAATAGGGAAGAGTAGTATTAAGTGAAATGAAAGACATCAGGGTTGGTTATAAAACTATATGTACTTTGAGGAAAGGACTTTTATTAAATCTTTTTGGTGTTTCAGAACTGTGTATGAGACACCACTGCCATGTCTCAGTGAAAATGTACACTGAAATTACTTATCCCATGCAGCATGCTGCCTTTTCATACAATGTATAACAAGTCTTAAAGAAATGGAGCTATGTATAAGTCTTTACAGAAATGTCTAGTGTCAACCTTCCTTCCACTGAATTCAATAGGAGCTTTGTCTTTATGGACAGATCTGAAAACATTGGGGAAATACTTCACTCCTCAAACTGTAAGAAAAATTTAGCTTGGTTTTGATTAGAAATATATTCAGAATCAATTTATGCTATTGCACTCCTTAAGCTTTAAGGACCTTTTGTTCTTGATAGAACTGAATTAGTTCTGATAAATGATCATTTCCTTTCTGGGAGGCAAAATACTATTGCTGCTTATATTTGCTTTGAAATTTTTATTACTAATATCGACAGGAGTGTTTGTAGGTATTTTATATCAGGAACTCTGAAATGAGAGTCTAACAGCTTCATTAGACCTCACTTAAAATTAAGCCAAAGGAGCCATAAACATGCACTGTCTGTGGTCAATAAGAAGGCACTCATGTAAAACTGAGTCCCTTGACAGACAAATTCCAGTTGTGTGGAGGATGCCTGTTTCTAAGGGTGATTCCTGAGATACCAAATTTCTTGTGTTTCTTCCTTTTGTATTCCAGAGCAATCTTTGCAAAGTGTTATTTACCTGCTTCTCTGCTTAAAAATAATGCTTTGGCTATCAGTACTGTAAATAAATGTGAGACAGAAATAATAAATCAAAATAATTTGGTTTTAGGGCAAAACCGTTTGGGGAACTGGGATCGCATAGGCAGCTGGCATTCTTTTTCCCTTTATCAGGCAATGTGTTTTGTTTAATGATGCTGCTTAGTTAGCTCCTCAAGAATCATGTGGTGGGACACAAGGGTGACATTTGTGATGTTTGGTGTTGTGGAATGGAACAAACAGAACAAAAAATATTTCCAAATTTTAGTTAGATCTTTTCTGTTGGTGTCCTCAAACATCCTTTTATGGGACTACAGCTGGAGAACTAGCACCAAGTCAAGAGCATAGACTGCAAGAGTGTACTACATAGCTAAAAATGAGCCTCCAAACTGAGCATCGAAACTCTGGTTCTTGTGAATATTTGATTCTTGTAACATTTGTTCATAGAATCTTATTTCTCAGCAGGAAAAAAGCAAACCAAAACACCCTACAGTTTGGAAATTTTCTGGCTTTTTATGAAACTGAAATAGGGTTATTTGCTTCTTATTATATACTTGATATGTTTTTACTAATAACATGTATTTTGCACCAATAGTTAAGAAAAAATAATTTAGTGGCTTAGAGGGAATAAAATGGTAATAAAGGAAAAGAAAATGTAGAATGCTTGCTGGTGGAACACCCTGCTATTATTAATTGTGAACCATGTGATCTGGCAACCTTTTGATTTACCAGCACCGTCCACTCCCTTGTAAATTCTAGCTGGCTTTCCCGTACATTATTATGTGGATTCCTTCAAACCACTTCCCTTTCTGATTTTCCAGAGACAGAGTATAAAGTTTCCCCAAATGCTAATAAAACGTGAAATCCTATTCCACTCTTTAGGTCTGCTTTGTGTAGTCATCTTCTAAAATAAGAAACAGAGAAAGTTTTAAACATTGCTCTCTTCTATTTTTACCTTCATTCAATAGTTACTATTCTTCATAAACATCACAGTTTCTGTTTCAACATCTGTATGTTCAGGGTTCTTTAAACTGTTGGCTCTAATACTGAGAAAAAATTGTAAGTATTTCCTTGCTTGTTCTAAAAAATAAAAGACTTACATGAATATGTTCCATTTCCTCATCTTGGTTTTGCTTACAGTTATGCCATATAACACAGATGTCTATAAGTGGATGAAGTTTGAGTAAAACACATGAAGTAAACCACATTTAGCATGTAATTTTATGGGTAAAAGTAACCCTAAAGCAATGTACAAATATTTGGTCTTAGATATTCTAGGTTTTTCTGCTTGCAATGTCCTCTACTTTTAAATGCATAGTAATAACGCAGACAGTGTTGTTGACTGAAGCAATGAAAACATGGATTATTTTTTGGTCTGTTTTGTTGACAGGTGTGAGAGGGAAGAGAAAGGCTGAGTGTGGGTGGGTGGTATGCAGCAGGCTTCATCATCTGTAATCTATTCTTTGGAAGGAAAGGCTTTTGCAGGACATTGGCGTGTAAGAACCTGAACACTTACATGGCATTGCATCATTCCCATTAAATTATTTAATTTTCTTGGAAGGCTACTCAGGTTAGCTCTCGGGCTCGCAGAGCTGGAAGAATAAAAACATTCATGAATTTTTAGAAGCTGCAGCAGCAGCAAAAGGTCATGTCTCATGAGGGATGGCAGAAGGAAACCAGTGAGATTGCAACAGAGGTAACTTTTGCTCTTAGCTTAACAGGTGTTAAGGTAACAACACCTCATCATCTTTTACGGGCCAGTGATTCCCATACCAGCCTACAGTGAAGTTCGTCCTGCCTCCCTGGGAGGTGACCTGGGCTGGTTACTTGATCTTTGAACTGCACGAAACGCTGCTCTGTTCTAAAAGGGGCATGCCTGTGTCCTCAGAGGTGGTACAACCAAGCTACCATGAGCTCTTAAGGTAGGTAGGTAGATAATCAGTAAATTAAACTTAAAAAGAGAGGGATATGCTCCATATATTTATGTACTTTTATACACTGAAATAGATGTATACATACATGTATTTTGCGAAACATGAAATTATTTCATAAAGATACCCTTATCTGAAAAATGTCAGAGGCTATATTTCAACCACATTTAAGATTTACATAGCACAGAAGTAGTCTGCTAATGTTCCCAATAGTTCCTGAACTTCTAAACTTAGTCAAAGAGTAACTCTTGCAATTGTTACCATCCTTGTGATAAACAATGCAAACAATGCACTTTCTTCCATTACTCTTGTTGCCTATTACTCTTGTCTCAGGCACTTAGCCTTTGTGCATTTCTTCTCTTTCACTAAGGCTGCAATAACAACAAATTAGAAGATTCTGGAGCCAGAAGTTGTCAGCTGGTTGGTCTGTGTATCTGGTTACATGACAAAGCAGAGAGTTTCATTTGCTTTGCTCTCTGTTTCTCAACCCTTGATCAGAACTGGATTCTTATCCTCTAATCTTATCCCTTAAAATTTTGGCAGTCAGTCTAAATCATCTAAGCTCCTCTGGTAGCTGGGAGAGAGTACTAAACATCTGATAACAACTTGCACCATTTTAAGAACGGTGTTTGAAAACAGGTGGGACAAATGCCTGTTTGTATGTGTCTACTTACTCTCATAAATTATGTATAAGGGGGAGCTGAGACCCCATCTGATTTGACAGCTAACTTTTAGGTGGCTAAAATGAGGTGTAATTAGTTCCAAGGTGGTTCAACAATAAGGGCATGATGGGAGGTAAAAAATAAAGCACTGGCACATGCCATGGGGCAAGAGTTTTTAGAAATGTGCCAGTGGGACAGAATTTAATATAACCCAGCATACAGGAAGCAACAGTCAAACTGAGGGGAGTTAGCTGGTGTGCAGTCAGCTCTGCTCCTGCATTGCACAGAGGAGATCATAAATATTTGTGATCATCCCCAGGTCTTTGGAAATTCTAGCAAATTTGGATTAAGATAGTCAGAGAAGTTAGCCTGATGGTTTCTGAGGGGTTTGGACAACTTGGAAAGTTATTTTTTAGCTAGTGCAGCCACTTCAAATTTGGCTGGCCTGCAAAGCATCTATGTTCACTGCCTTCTGGATAGAAGGACCAGGAAAGAGGGTCCTCCCTCTTTCATGCATTTTCAGTGTGGGGAAATCTGGCAGATTGACTTTCTTTATTGGCTGGCTGGCTGGCAGCTTCACACTTTGCTCTGGGCCTGGAAATAGAGAAGTCAGTGAGAACTTTAGTGTGGCCCTTGAGGATGTTACAAAACCTCTGTTCATTGGGAGTTGCAGTTCAGAAGTGCCCAGTGAGTCATGGCTGCGCTGTGTTAATGGGCAGAATCTGACTCCAGGCAAGTGCCTTCTACTTTTTTACTCCTTTTTGTTTAGTTTAGTTTCTTCTGAACTTTTGCACCACTGTGTATGCAGAACTGGATCAGTGTTTGCCTTTCTGTGCAATGATTTTATTTGGTTCTGCAGCATGGACCTTGGAATTTAAACACTGTCAAAATCAGAAAATAAAGCTTAGAGAAGTCTGTTTTACCATGGCAGGTGCAACAAGCATTACTCTTCACACTTCAGTTCAGCATTTCTTTTCCCAGCCTTACAACAATGATCAACTTTTTTCAAACAGTGGTCCACAAAGTAACAGAATCAGAAATGAGCAATTTCTGACGTGATATTATATTTGTTGCATATATTTGTGTGGAACTAAAATCTCAGTGTAGCTGCTTATGAGTTTAATTTTGGCTATGGCTTGCTATGCTAAAAATTAATCTCATTTAGGGTTGGATATAAAACCCTTTCTTTTTATTACAGTCACAGATAGCTTTATTTTAATATAAAACCCCTCTTAATTTCCTTGAGGAATATTTGTAGTTAGAAATGAGATAAGCTTTAGTAAAACTATAAATACCAAGTGAATATCAGAGGCTGAGCAATGTATGCAAGGAGTCATAGGATACTTGGACACCATGACAATAAAACCTACAATAAACCCTTTATTGGAGTTGGTCATAAGCAAATAATTCCTCTATAGACTGAACAACAGCTTGGCTGATCTGAGTCAAAAATAGCCTCTCTTCCACAAAAGGAATACATGCTGCATGAAGATGAAATTAAGACTGTTTAATGATTGTGTTAACACTTCGATTAGGATTTCCTAAACAACTGGCAATAAAAGAAATTACGTGTAACTTCCTTACTATTTATATTTATCTCATTTTGTTAATGCTAAGTCTAATTATTTAAACATGCCTTCTTTTGCATACTCTCCTAAGCATCCACAATGATTTTTTGTCAGAAGCAGGGTACTGGGCTGGACATACCTTGAGGGTAAGCTAATACAGAAGTCCTACACTGTAATGGTAAGAGAATAAAATACATCAGAGGTTTTCAACCAAACTGACATAGTGCATCAGCCCATCTTATGTCAATGAAGAATTGTTCCCTGGAGTTTATTTTAAGTTCCCAAATAGATGGTTCCTTGAGCTGATTATTCTTTAAAAAAATCTCATTGGCAGGAATTTATTCCTGATACTTAGTATAACTTCCTATCTTAGTCCCATCTAATAGTGCTTATTGTGCCTATGAGCATTGTAAATGGGACATTTTTCTTCCTCATTCTTTTCATTTTCAGTTATTTTTAGTCTGTTCTTTGAAGTGCAGTTCTCTTAAACTACCCATATTTTGTTGTTAATATTTTCTTTTGTGTGATTATGTTATCACATATTGAACATTTGCATTAGTATTCTCTGATTAGTTTGGTTTTTTACACTAAAACCTACTGAAATTTGCAGGAATGATGTAAAAGTTCTGCTGAATGAGTGGTGTTTTTTTTTTATTGTTTTAGTAGCCACAGAGAAATTATGTAAAAAACGCAGACAATTTTACTTTCAAAGGCAAGGAACCAAACTTTCAGACAGAAAGGAGATGAAGGCAAATGAAGCTAAACAAAGCAATGGTCTGAATCCTGTTTCTTTTTCTTCCTTTCATTGCTTCAGAATTGCAATTTATTCAGAGTTCCCATCTTTTCTTTTAATAAAAACATGACATGTACAATCTAAGGTTTTCCTTAAACACAGGTAAATACACAGAGGAACAAGGGCATTAAAGGAGCTTAATTTAATTTATTTTTTCTTAGACATTTTCAACCCTGATTTAAAGTAAGTTTTTCCTGAGTAACCCTACCCAAAATTCTTGCCTCTACTGGATGTGAAGAGAATTAACAAATGAGTTTGGAAAAAAGCCCATGACAACCAACCAAAAAAATCCAGGGAAAGTTCAATCTAACAAAGCATCTACTGCAAATTGAGGTTGCTTATCTAAATATTAGTAAACTGTTAAAAAAAGAACAAAGAATTTTTTGAAGCAAGCTTTAAATTAGGGCTACACAGCTTTTTTTTTTTTCAGTTAGCTTGCTGCTAACTGAAAAGTAGACAGTGTTGTGGGTAGTTTAATGACAAGGCTAAAAAGACTGAGCCTATGGCAAAGAGACCCAAATCCGAAGAAAGACAAGCTTTGCTTGATTATAGTGATTACATCATGGTCATTAGGATTTAAACAAACTAACCCAAACACAGACATCATATCTCCATTTGATAGCTGCAGTCTAGTAAATAGTGGGAAAGGATGTTACGTATGGATTAGCCCAGCTGAAATGAAAACAGACATTCTTTTTTAACCTGTCTGGTATTGAAAACAAAAACTTCAAAAAAAGGCTGTAAAGTGAACTTATAAAGCCAGAGGCCTTTGAGTTTTAAGGATCTGCATAGAGTTTCAATCAGTCTTTGTTTTGCAGGAAAACCACCTCAGCACTCGGGTATGAGACATCCTTGCATGCAGTCTATCACTGCACAAGATGCTGAGTTTATCTGTGGGAGCACATGAAGATTAGCAATGTCCTCCTTTGTACTCCATTGCTAGAATTTCATGAGTCATTGTCAGCTGCTTGTTAAAAATAATCCCTTTGCACTGTTTGGACTTGTAGTCATAATGGTGATGTGATGAAATGTCTAGAGACAGCATAAACACTGCATATTTAAAATGCATTTCATGCAAATTAATATTTATTGTTACAATTTCTCAGTCTGTGCGTGTGGGGGTGCATTCCACTGTCTAGCGAGACATCTCTGTCATCTTCCCAAATGACCTTGTGTTCTTGGTCTCTCCATTTATACAAAAAAGAGGTAAAGTGCTCTAAGTTATGCTTGGTTCCAACAAAGAGGGAACCTTGACACTGAAAGCTCCCCTTCCTTTTTGATGGTTTGAAGCTAAAAGTTATCATATTTATAGAAATCAACATTTGAAATACTTCTTGCATTTCTGTCTAATAAATCTGTACATAATAAATTGCAAAGATCAAGGTCATTCCCATCCATAGATAAAATATTTTAGTTCAGAGACAGTATATATAAATCAAAAGAGCTGCATTGATTTTCCAGGCATTAAGACAAAGAAGTACAGACTAAAGGGTGGGAAGGTCTTCAGGACATTGCCTTTGTCTACTTTCAGAGTACAGACATTTATTATGGTGCCATTATCATTAATACTTTGAGAAACTCACACTTGTAATTGCACACATTCAGGTTGTTACAAATAGCTATGTTGCAAAGAATTGTGTTGTTATGAAATGTCTCAGACCAGAGACAAACAACAGCCAAATTTAACACATATATATTTAACATTTGTTAGGAGACTGTTTCTCAGAGACTCCTGAAGGTCCTTCACAGGCAGACTCATGTACTAGTCCTGACCCAAAATCCCTGTGTCAGCTAGCATGGGCCCTACTCATTTTGTCAGTGTGTTATTTCAACTTTACCTGACTTCCAAACTGGAGATGGCTGTTTAGCATAGTAAAAGTATGGAGAAGATAGTTCTGAAATAGGCATCAGAACTAGAGAAAAAATGGCCATTTCACTAGTTCCACTTGGTCATCTCTCTTAGATCTAAAGGATTTGCTACTAGAGGAACTTACTTTCTTTTATTTCTCTCTTTCTTGCTCTCTTTCTCTTTCTCTCTCTCTTTCTCTCTTTCTTGAAACTTAGCTATAATCTCAAACATCTAATGTGAGACAGATCACCTCCTAGATGTGGCTATCCCTCTCCACTGGTTATAGATGGAGCCTAGGCAATTACCTTAGAGAAGTCATCTTGCTACTGGGGGACAAAATTACTTTAATCAGATCCAAAGTCCTTGATATGAATCTGAAGAGCTTTTCTAGGTTGCTATGTAAAAAACATATGGCTTTTTTGCACAGCTAACATAATAGCTTATCTAAGGCTATCTCAAGGATACTTATGAATCTGCATACTCAGCAAGTTCAGTTCACAGAGGATGAGACACAGTAAAGACAGAGACTGAAGTATCTGTTTATGCAGGAAAAGCAGCATTGCAGGTATAAGTCACAATACAGTGGCAAAACTCAGTAGTAGGAGCAGTTCCATCCCTTCCCACAAATACTAAATGTAGGCTGTCATGCAAAAAGAAAAGACAGAAAAAACAAAGAACCCCATAATAAAATGTGCTACTCCAGCAAAAATGGCAAACCACTTTCATCTACAGAAAAACTCCATTAATGAAGATTTCTATTTTACTTGTTATCTTGTTTTGTGTACGATATATCAGTTGTAACCCTATTCATCACTTATCATTACCTCATGTGCAATAAAAATTTCAAATCACAAATCAGTTAGCTAATATGAGGGCACTGGAATCAAACGAACCCATGAGGCAACTATAGACAAGATTGTCTTACACGCTCTTGCAGGAGAATAAGTGAATGGAGAGTAGTACAAATTATAAGCAGTGTAATATCTCTATAACCAGTGCAGTATTTTCTAACATGTAATGCATCAGAATATGCAGAAATATCTGCTTTATTTAGCAGTACTGTCACTGCTTAGTTTAATTTTATACTCATGCATTCAGCTAATACAACATAAAAATTTGTTCAAACAAACTCATTTCCATATCATGCCATTTTTGATGGCCAAATATGATCACCAGTCTGCTTGATGAGTTGTTCTCTGTTTTCCTTGATGATGCATGAAACAGATTTCCCCAGTTTTTGGCGTTTCAGATTTCTGTTCTTTCTTTTAAAATCAACAAGCTATATTTCTTGTTACTACAGTCTTGTAATAACTTTGTAGCTTTCATCTTTCCCAATGCTAAAATAAATGTTCTTCAGAGCTGGACTCTTCTCCAGGGAATCCTAAATTACAAAAATTTCAAGTCTGGGTATTTTAGAAGGTGTCAATGAAAGCTAATGACATTGAGGGGCAATCTTTATAGTAATAGGAGGTTAAAAAAAATAAGGTACAGAATACCCATTCTAGTTCATTAACTGAAATCTGCATTGGTAAATGTGTAAATAGAAAAAGAAAAAGCAATAAAGTGAAAAAGTGTTGCTTCACAATGCCATGCTGCATTGTATAATAGTATTTTAAATATTTCAAATATTTAATTCAAATTTCAATTTAAATTTCAAATATTTTCAATAAATAGTATAGTAACTATTTCAGCAGCTTACTGCATCCATTAACAGCATAGCCCAGAATCTTCTAGGTGTTTGAAAATTTTGTGCCTATATAGTCCTCATGTATATGCTTATTTACTCAAGATACATTCCCTTTTATCTGGTGCTATTATATACAGCTTCATTCCAGTAGTAGGAAAGGCAGGCAGTGGGGAGCATAGCTGTTTTTGGGGTTATCAGCTCTGCCAGCTGTTTTTCTTCTGTGAAATACTTTTTCTGCACATTTCTGGTTGCATGGCAATGGAAATTATACTTAGAAACATATTTTAAGGCTTAAAAATAATTCAAGATTGCTGGGGTTCAGTGCTAAAGATAGCTTCAACATAAGAGTGTTTTGCAATATATTCAGCTCTGGATGTGTTGGACCTAGTCCAGAGGAGGGCTAAGAAGATCATCAGGGGACTGGAGCACCTCTCCTATGGTGACAGGCTGACAGGCTGAGAAACTTAGGCTTGTTTAGATGGGAGAAGAGAAGGCTTTGGGGAGACCTAACTGCAGCTTCCAGTGCTTAAAGAAAGGCCTATAAGAAAGCTAGAAAGAGAGTTTTTGCGAGGGCATGTAATGATAGAACAACAGGTAATGGCTTTTAAATGAAAGAGAGATTCAGATTAGATACTAGGAAGAGTGAGAGTGGTGAGGCCCTGACATAGGTTGCCCAGGGAAGTTGCAGCTGCCTCATTCCTGGCAGTGTTGAAGGCCAGGTTGGATGGGGCTTGGAGCAACCTGACCCAGTGGAAGGTGTCCCTGCTCATGGCAGGGGGTTGGAACTGGATGAGATTTAACCAACCCAAACCATTCTATTATTCTATGATTTTATAAAGTGTGACACTGAGACACTGATTAGAGCAAAGGTATAAATTGTAGGTTTGCAGGACAAAATACCAGCTACAAAATCTTTTATGCCAACACTGCAAGGTGTGGTGTTTTTTCCTCCCTTATTCATCACAGCCTTAAAATGCCAGTTCCAGCATTTTGTGAAAGTCAACATTCTTGTGTCACACAGGGTTCATTTTGTTGTGTGTGGGTTTGCACCTTCTCACTTCACTGCTCAGGTTTCAGACCTGAAAGGTCTCAAGCTTTCCAGTCACAGAATGGAACGGGTCATGCTTCCTGCTCCCCATCAGAAGAATTGCCCTCTTAACTAAGAGAAAAAGAACAAAGAATGAAAACCAGAGTTTTTTCAGCATATGCTTGGAAATCTGGGCTAGTTGGTGGGCATTGTCAGGAGTACCAGCACGAAATGGAGTATCTGTTAATAAGCAGAATCACGAATTCATGAATAATGCCAAACTGAATTTGAGTCATTTATTTGTGCACATATTTGCAAATCTGCTTTTATGTTATTTAATGAGATGTAGCAAATAAACATTTCTTTACTTGTTAATGAAAACATATTCCGTAACATAATCTATTAATGAAACACAGATGGCAATGAAACATGGTGCATTACTATTTTGCCATTTGCTTAAGAGGTTTGTGACGTACTATAATTCCACCTTTCATCAAAAGTCTTATGACTACATTTATCCTCAACACAGGGACAGCTGATGCCTCTTCTCTAATATTGAATATAACTCCTGAAAAGGCAACCACCTTCTCTGCTATACAGCTTCAAATCAGTGGCAGTGTGTTGAGGAAGCAAGGGAAACAGAGATGGGAAACGAGGAATGATTATGTACAGTCATGTGCAGTCCCCAGAAGCATCATCAGAGCAGTGTCCAATGGTTACTGCAGCCCCAGTTTTTAATATTCTTCACTGCTTCTTCTGTATATACACGGTTGAAATCTGAGCCTGCCCTCTTCCAAGAGGATCTTTCCTTTTCCTATTAAATGCTTTGCATGCAAGGCAAAAAAGAATACAGGGGCTAAGTATAGCATAACCATTCTCCCACAGAGTATGTACATAATAATTATGTCCTTACAGTTACATCTCTGGTTTTCTATATTGGTGATGAGAGGTTTTGCTTTTGAATTTTGCAGAGAAGGGGAGTAAGAGCAATTGCGAATAATTGAATCAGTGACAGAATAGCTGAGATCATACCTTACTGCCTCTCTCATCTGATTCCAACTTCCATACACCCTTAAAAATTCATAATAAATCTGACTAATACTTTAAATGAGTGCTGGTAAACATCTTGGGTGATACTTGAATGGTAGTACGTGTACATGCCAAACCTGCTGTTTTAGGTGACCAGCAACCCAAGAGAAAGGTTTTGGAGTAGGTAGCACTTAAAAACAATCTTCCTTTTCTATGAAACTGCTCTTTGTTTGGCTGATCTGGCAGGCATTTTTATTGAAAAGTGCTTTATCTTTTATCCCTTAAATGTCAGTTGGAATAGTGAGTACAGGGAAAACCAATTTTGCTTCTAATATCTATCCATTGTTTCCTTAGCTACACTTTCCAAAAGCAGAGGATTACAGCCAGAGTTGAAGGCTGACATTTTTCTTTTAAACTTAAACTATCAGATAGTCACAAAGACCCCAGAGTCTGTTTGTTAGTTACGTGGCTATACTCTGGCATGGCTAACTCAGAATAGATGACTTGAAGCAACCCTGCCAGGAAAAAATGTTGAAACCAAAATGATAACTTCATTGCGAGTGTTCCTTAAAAGAGAAAGTTTGCAGCAGAAACTTTCATGAGTGACAGTTCAGGAAATTTGTACCAGTAAAGACCGAAGTCTTTAATTTTTGCATTCTTTAATGTGTCTTTAAGTGTAGAAATAAGAAACACCATGCAAACAAAGGAAAATATTTCAAGGAATAGAACTTAGGGGCAGAAAATTATTTTAGATTTAACTGTTATATGGCTTTTATAGTACCTACAGCTGAGAAAAATGCTTTCAGCAAACCTATATTTCATTGCACCTCTATCAGTTAATACATGGCACATTAATTATAGAGGCTACTTCTGAAAAATGGTACTGTTTTATGGAAGGTGCTAAGTAAACATCATCATGCTACATCCTAACTCTGTGTTTCCAGTCTTGCTGACTGATTTTATTTGAGATTCACAGTGTCATTTGGATATATGGTAAAAAAAAAATAATTAAAAATTCCCCAAACCCAAAGCTTTTGAAAAGAGGACCTTTTCTACCTTTTGAAAAATATCTCATGGCTGTTCTGAGCAGTGGTGATCTGGAAAGAAAACAGATTAGAACGTTTGATAACAGAGGAAGGAAATATTATTATCACAGCTTGAAATCTGTTAACAGGGCCTTCCAAATGGGGCCTAACATTAAAGTCAAATCGAAACTCAATTACAGGAAGATTTTCAACTTGTCAAAAATAATTGCATTAATGTCAGCAATGCTGAAGGTCTAAAACAAGGAAACTATTGTACAGTGTCTCTAGAAAGAAAGATTAAAGGAATGCATAGCGTAGTTTTAGCAAAAAGTCCAAAAATGCTCGCATTTATTTTGGTTTTAGTTCTGAGGCCAAAGACCACAGTACTGCATAAAACTGAAACATCAATCTATAACTTTATGACAGATGTTACATTACATGAAGACCATGGAATACTCAATTAGAGGGACCATTTATCTGCTTTGCTCTGAACCAAAACTTGTAGTGAATACCATGCAGAGGGCAAAGATTCAAGCAGTTTGGAGGAGCTGGGGCTTTGAACTGGTCTGTGCTCGATTACTTAGCTCTTACTCCTGGGGGGGGGGGGGGGGGGGAGTGTTATGCATTTTCAAATAAAACTGCAGCACCGTAAATTTTATTTAAAAGTATCCATTGAACTATTGTAAAAAACATGTATCTCTTATTAATTTAAAAGGGAAATTTTACCATTTACAAGAAAGACTCATTTTCTTTGTCCCCTGATCTCCCAGCCAAGGTTCAGATGTTATTTATAGTACTGTTGTCTTCATAAGCAGTTCTGGTGTTTGTTCTGAGCAGGAGCTTCAAAGACACATCAGGGTAAACCAGAAAAATGAAGTATCATCATCAGAATTTTTCTTTTCTTTAGCTCTGTGTTGTATTGTAAAAATTCATATATAAAGCCCTGTACTGCTCAAAATTATTTCTCTCCTTCATTTTGTCTTTTCTTCTTCCTCCAGGTTTAATATCAATTATCTGTTGTGTCTGGGACCTCTGACTGGTCAATGCCTAAATTCTGCAGAAATTAATGGGAATTAGACCTATATAAGCAAGCACCTTGTGAGCTTTCCAGAAGTTCTTTGTTGCGTTAGACATTTTTAAAATCCCACTACAATCCTCTTTGTGACTTTAAGCCTCCTAACATCTTTTCCTAAATGTGTAAGTAGTTTTCACAGGAAATTAAATGTTCTGAAATAAATCACTTTAAAAAATTGTTATTTTCTCATTTAATTATCTGTTGAAATTTCTCTCCTCTTTTTTTTTTTTAGGTGTGTGCAAACCAGGAGTTGATTATGCCATGTGATTGGAACGGCTTCTCATGAAAGCTTGGCCCACAAAAGTGAAAGAAATGTTAATTTTCTTTTAATCTTCACAAGCTATTGAAGTTGCACAGCATTAATAATTGATAGCTCATATCAATATTTTAATAGCCAATGTGACATCCACACTGTAAGGGCTAGTATTCTGCTCTGGCCAGGGTCAGTAACACTTTTACAGGGCCAGACCAAATGCTTTCCTACTCAGGACATTTCCTAAAACTATTTCATGAACCAGTGATGAGAAAGAGATGTTTGACCTCTGGTACAGGTTGTTTAAACACAGTTCTAAGAGGTCCTCTCCTAGCACCTATTCACCTTTGGAAATCTGTTCTCATTTCCTTACACCAGATCTGTTTCCAAATGCTGTATTTTGTTACAAGAGCACAAGATTCCTTAATAAACAAAATAAATATATATGCCAGAAACACTCTAAGTTTTTGCCAGCTATTTATTTTATTAACATCACAAAAAGATTTGCACATCACCTTTTCAAAGCTGCATGCAATCTGGATTTCTACACTGGGGATGTAGAAACTAGGCAGAGAAACTGTTGAGCTAAGATTCAAGAAATTGTGTCTTAGCTTGTCTGCAATTCCCGTGGGATTGCCTATTTCGAGACAAGGTGTTAAGGTAATTCTACATCAGAAGCAACACATGACCCTGATAAGGCAATCAGTTTTGCATTTAAAGTGCATGGATTGCACTGCTGATACAGAGAGGAGACCAGGTCAGAGTGTGTCATAACTCCCTCCAACTCATGTGCCTGGATTTTTTTTCTTTAGAAACTAGGGTATGGAATAAAGAGGAATGGATTGTGCCTCAATTTTCTCTGGTGTGAAAACACAGTGCAGTGAGGAGGCACACCAAGATGCAGGAGGTAGAGCAATCACAACTCCAGAAACTCAGTAACTCTGTGCCTCTGGGACAAATAAACTGATTATCCTATGCACTTCCCACTCAAGCACTATTTTAATGACTTGCATACACTGAGTACTGGGCTCCAAAGCCCTGGGTAAGATTTATTTCCAGTTCTGTCTAGCCAATAGGGAGTAAGGGGTGTCCTTCAGGAGAGATCTGTTCCACAGCATTTGATGATAATCTTAGGGGAGACAAATTCCATTCCCTCCTTCCCACCCTGACTAGGTATGCTATTTCAGATGCTTGCAGTTTAGGGGAAGAGTGAAGAGGTTTCTAGTCATAGATTTATCCCACCCCACAGATGATAGTTACTTGAGGCGATTTCAGCAGGGAAATTCTTTGCCTCAAGAGGTCCTTTCAGGTAGTAATTGAGCAAATTAAGAGTTAAATCATTCTCTGAGAGTACTTGTTTCTCATCAGTAACTGCAGAGTCTGGGTATAGCAACCCAGGAAAGTGTCTAGCATTAGGGTGGCAGGATCCCATCCCGTATTTTGTCCTGCTGGAAAGTCTCGCAGAGACCTCTCATACTCTGGTCTCAGTGGGAAATAAAAAATCACTTGCCTGTAATGTTTGTACATATCAGTTGAAAGCCTGCATGAGCAAATGAGTAAGTGTGGAAGTGCAGGATTTTGCCTCTTGGTGGGTAATGACATACTTGAAGATTTGGCCTCACATGTGTCAGATGGGACTATTCTGGCCCTAAGAAGCCTACTTTAGAGATCAGCAATATACACTTTTGCTATATGAATGTTCACTCTTTCATTTTATGTCATCAAACTGTCAGAAATCTCAGATGTGCAAGGGAAGCACAATCAAGCATGAAGTTCACAAAGAGGTTTAGGCTGAATGTGAAGCCTCAGACTTCTTTTAGGGAAGACTCTGGACACTTGTTTCTGTCTTGTTACAGATACATAGCTCTTCTACTCACTGGGGTTTGCATTGCTGGCTATTCATTATTGTTATTTGGACAGCTTGTATGCAATAGAATCAATGACGTTTTAATCTGTTATCAGTACATGACTACAGTATATTAACAGGATTGTAAGATACAATATTGTCCTATTTTGAAATGTTTGAGTAAGTGACATAAAAATCTGAGTGGAAGACAGCTTTCTGTCTTCCCTTAGCGTAAGAGAGACATTCCAGCTAATTGCCAGACTGCAATTTAGAGAGGACGCATTCACAGTAGTAGAAAAGCATAAGGAATCTCCTACTGACTAAAATTTATGGCTGTGGCTTACATAGTAGCTTAGCAGTTCACATATGGCTTATGTCAATGGCAGAAACCATGTTATTTTCTAAATCACATTGATTTGTTATGTGGTACTGAAAGATCTTAAGCAGAATCATTGGCTATAAATTACAGAATCTAGTCTTCTACATTCTTATCTGTGTTTCAGATCCGTCAAAATGAGCCCAAGAGTCAAGTCTTCTATGTACACAATGCTACTAGTCAAAGAATAAGAACTAAGACCATTCAATTTCCTCCTTTTTTGGAGCAAAGCCAGGCTGACATTTTCCTTTCTGTTAGTTTTGGCAAAGAGGAAAGAGAGGGAAAAATTTACTGCACTGTTACTGATGGTTTTTTTTATTTTGTTTTTATTAAAAATGTTGAAACATGGGCCCTCTGTCAAAATTATTTTATTATTGAAAGCTGGGTGGGGTGAATGAACTGGCAACAGTTCAGAAAGCCATTAACGGTACTGATAACGAAGAATCCTATTCAACCTCCAGAGCACTGCAATTCTTAATTGCAATAAATTTTAGTGAAATAGGGTGACTGATGTGCACAGTTAATGAATTGGTAAAAGATTCAAAGGTTAATCTGCTGGGAGGTAACAAGCTCTGCCCATCTGATATTGTAACCAAAATATGATATTTGTTAGTTACATGATGATATTTTTTGGGCATACAACAGAAAAAATGAGTTTTTATTGGCTGCAGCTTTGTTAGGTCTCCAAGACCAAAACACAGAAAAAGCAACAACTCTAATAGTGATTCTTGAACCACAGACAAAACTTGAATATATTAGAGGTGAAACGTGACTCCCTGAATAAAATATATTGTCAAACATCAAAGGAATTGACAGAGAAGCAGAGTGTTCCCTGAAGCATTGTTGCACGCATGCCTAGGAGCTTCCCCCCCTCAGCCTTTTTGCAGGCAGTGCACCCCATCTCCCACGAGGCCTCAGAGACAAAACAGCCATGCAGCATTTGGGAGGGGTGCTGGAAAGTGTGCAGTGAAGCCTCTTAAGAACTTCCCTAACAATAAAGTAGCTTTCTAGAAACAAATCAACAAGGTCCAGGAGACTCAAAATTAAAGTGAAAACAGAAATGGAAAGGAAGCAAAAAATAATTCAACAATCAGGAGGGGAGGGTGAGGTTAACAAAGCTGATGATTAATGCCTTTGCTTCACCCTCAGGAGATTTATATTCAGATCTTGTTCTGCCACACCTATTTCGTGGTTTTGGACATGTAATTTGCACTGCCTGGGCCTACAGCCTTGCTCTTCTTCCCCACTCCTTTATATGAGGACAGCTGTATCCACCATTCAACAACGATAAAAATGTCAAAGCCCGTGAAAGGTGCAGATCTTGCAGGTATTCACGGTAGATAGAAACTGTGTCATGAAAAAACACTCCTAGTGTCTTTGACAACTCATGGTTTGAAAGGCAACACTGCATACTAGACTCTGTGTTTCCAGTTCACAGCAGAAGGACATAGTCTAAGTAAGGCTGCCAGGGAGCGAAATAGGGTGATTCCTCCAGAATATTCATTCCTCTGTACAGTTGCCTGTGGCCCAGCAAAGCTTGGAAATCAACTGCTGCCAGGAACCTGTGGAGCCCAAGCCTTGCACTTGGTCTCTCATCTCTTCACAGATTTTGACAGAGGGTGACAGCCTATGAAGCAAAATCTTGCTACATATCCAAGTCAGCTCAGCTTCAAGACTTCTGTCCTTTCCTCAGGTCTTTCTGTGCATGGACCAAAGATTCATATGTTGTATTAAAAATATATAGTATTTTATTCCCTTCTTTGATAGACCTCTCTAACCCTGGGGAGCTCATAAAATAATATAACCATAAATTTAATGTAGTCTAATTTATTTAACAATGAAACAGGGATGATTAATAACATTCCTTTTTTGTAGCACTTCTGCAAATAAATCTTAAAGCACTTTCAAAGCAGGGTGCTGTAGACATCATTACAACACTCAGTTGAAAGACAAGAAACTGATGCACACACATAGCAGCAAAGTGAATTGCCCATAGTCACTCAGCAGATCAGAGGCAAGGCTGCTTTCTGTTTCCCCAAGGTCTCCCCAAGGCCAGAAGACCTCCTCTTAAGACTTTTGCTATTCTTTCTTTGCTGTTGATTTGTCAACAGGTTGCAACAGAGCCAAGCTATACACATTCTGGTTTAAGCTAGAAGAATAAAGGAGCATTTCTGTGTGCCAGGTTGAAGTCTTCTACTTTGGGACAAATCAACACTTACGTTCTCTTGCAGGATTTGCCAGGAAAACAGAGCTCAGCCTTTCAGCCCAACTCAGATGAATGTTACCTGAGACCTAGGCTCCAGTCTGGATATTAATATGGGCCAGGGACCTTTCACAATACATAGTGTTAACAACCTCCAGGCACTTTGTGCTGAAAAACAAGCAGTTACCAAAGGACAAGTGGGGGGCAATTGATGCATTTGGAATTTACCCCCAGTTTATTTTGAGTTCTGAATTTCCTGTGTCTAGAAACACCCTTCCCTCAGTGACCATCTTAATGGCAAAGAACTGGTAGCTACAGTGCTGATAGAAGGTTGAAAGAGGAAGGAAGGAATTTACTACTCTGTCAGAAACTTGACTGTGGGATCCTCTGTGGTTCTTCTGTGGTTCTCTGTGGTTCTTCTGGTTTTCTCTGCTAGGCTTCAAAGTGAGCTGGTTTTTATGTAATTATCCTTTAAGATGTGATATTATTTAGTAATAAACTTCCTATAGGTAAATTTGCAAGCAAAATATATCCTTAGCCGGAAAATTCTGGTTAATACTAATGCAACTAACTGCCTGTTTCAAACTGTGCAAAAATCAATGAGAGACCTCCAAGGGCTGAACCAGGATCTGTCTAGATCTAAGTACAATTTCAGTCTGGGGGTCACAGCAGCACTTTCACTAAAGGGCACGGTGCAATCTCATGGAAGCTAGTTGGTTCAGTACCAGATATCAATCTAAAAATTTCAGTTTGCTTTAGATTATATGGTAATAGCATCTAAAATAACTGAAATATGTTTCCATTCCCAGTGACATAGTAATTAAGGTGGCAGTCAGAGTCTAAAAATGTACATTAATGAGTTAATTAGCTAAATTTGCTGCCTTTTTTTTTTTCTTTCTTTTTTTTTTGGAAGTCCCAACCACTAGAATTGCAGCATTTCCGTAGTAATCTTGGGGCAGTTCATTCATTACCATCTTTGATGACATTATACTGTGTTGATGGCTGTTCAATACTGAACTAATGATTTTCAAATTAAAGCCTCAGAAGAATAAATTTGAGAGCAGGAAACAGTAGTTGGCATAGGATGAAGACAATGATAATCTCACACTAAAATATTTTCTTTATTTACAAATAGCTGCTTTCATTGATATTCAGGACAGGCTTTTTTAATTAGTAATGATAAAGATTTGATTACATTTTCAGATCTTTTGAGGATGATATAAAGAGACATTAATGGTACTAATAGTGTTAAAGATATCATATGTCATCTTCCAAGTTCAAGACAAACACATAGAAAAAGTTAGAACAATGCTAAGTGGTGGGTTGATATGGTACTGTTAGCCAGGGTATAAAATTGGGTTGAAAAGAGATAAGACAGTGAAGTATCATTTTCACTGAAAGATAAGCAGAAGGTAGGCAGCTGAATTTTAAAGGTATTTTGTTTCCTTTTTCTTCTCTCTTAATATATAGGGCCAGGAGTTCAACATAAGGGCATGAAATAGCAAAAAATATGGCTTTATACTTAAGCTACATTTTTAGTGCTGAAGTACGATTTATACTCTGGGAAGGAGAATTTGAAACTTTATCATGGTAATTCAGGACATTTAGAGGAGAGGCATGGTAGTTATTGATGTATATTTTATTGCAGATTCTATGTTTATATTGAGATTTGATTAGTATAAAAATTAGAAATCACAATAGAATAAAGAAACGTGGTTGCCATGATTTTAGAAGAAAATATTAATTTATTGGAAATAAAATGTTTCTATATTTGTATGAACGCATATCTGTACCAAGCAGGTCAGTTATGAAAGGTAAGGAAGGGTCATCAGAGAAGGCTATGCTGAGGGTTATAGCAATATTAAAATTGTAAAATTGTGTCATGATGAGCCGTGCAAGCTCTAAAGCATATTAGGATAGCATAAGAAGGACTTAGTATACTTCAGGATAAAAGGTCAAAATCCAGAACTGGAATTCAGCACGAAAATCTTTGAATAAAAAGAAATATTCCTGAAATATCCCTTAAATATATTTTTATTATAATTTCTCAATGATCAAGTTTAGGATACTACCATCTGTTGACTGACTTCATTAAATAACCTCTTATGGACTGTCCCTGAGCTATCTTCGAGCAATTTAATGACTGTGGTCTAACTAGGGAATATCATGTTCAACAGCAGGAACACATGATGGATGATGCATGGTGAGACTCCATGCCCTGAACATGGTCGCACAGAGATCAGCTATGTGCATCTACATCAATGTGGCTGTGAAATGTAATAAACTGATCCCAAACAGGTTTTGGCTTGTGTGATCTTTGAGGGGTTGTGAGGAAAAGTAAGTCACTGTATCTTGAAGGAAAACACAAAGTTAGCAGGGCGATGAGAGGAGCAAAAGTGCACTGTGGCTCAGGAACTGTCAAGATTGTGATGGAATGACAAAAGGATGATCATGGGACATCTTTGTCAAGAAAAATATTCAAAGAAATTCTTATTTGTTTTATGGTGCATCCACAAGCTGCAGACAAAATTTAAAGAGAACCTAATTTGAAAATGTTATTACACAGAATTTTGCTATCAGATGGTTTATATAGTGAATAAACATGTCACTGATACATCAAGTATGCCTTTTACCACTAATTAAATATTCTCTGAACACTATTTTACTAGTTCAATCCATTTGATTCTGATTGATGTAACTGCTGCTTCTGGGTATCGAACATGAGGGGCCAGATTTTCAGAAAATTTTCACTTTCTAATGTGTCTCCCCTTGCCTCCCCCACCAAAAAAAAAAAAAAAAAAATTAGACACTCTGGTTTCTTTTTAACAGTTTGACAGCTTTATTTTGAAACAAATTCTCCTGCATGGTTCTATGGTATTGACCACAGAACTGGACTGTGATATCCCAGTTTAGTGCAGTTCTTCCCTGAGATGCTTTGTGGTGCCATATGCAGAAGTTTCAAATATCAGAAGCAGAAAGAAATCAGGTAGTAAAAGCAACATACCTTTTAAATAAAAACTATAGAAGCTATTGTGAAATTTTAGATATTAGGTGGAAGCCTGTCACTGAGCTACTTTCTGCTGGAAGACTTCTGTTCTTCTAGGTATTTCTCAGTTGGCAAGGATGTTTCCTAAAGAAAATATCATACTCTCTAGCCCCTTTAATACTTATCTACCATCAGGATACAAAACAAGGCTGCTTCTTTGGCACATGAAGCAGGTGGAACATTTCTTCTTTGTCCAACATGAAAGATCGTTGCATCTCTGAACTTTAAGGTATGTGTCCTTTGGAGTAATGCCCCTTCCGCTGGTTCTCCTCCAGTATTGGCAGCTGGTCAACTTCTTTCCTTAGCTTTGCCAATGACAATATTCTGTGCTTCAGTGTTTACTTTGTGTATCTGTGTCTGACATGGTTTTTCTTGCATACAGAGAGAGTATACAGTATTTTGGTTTGAATAGCATAGGTAAAACAAATTGCTTGCAGACCCTACACAAATTAGTTCTGCAATGTGCAATAGTGTGAAGTCACAAATGAGTTTAAATATAAAATTTGCTCTGAAACAGGCTGATAAAATATAAGCCTTTTTTTATTTATGTAGCTGGACTTTCGATTCTAGGGGAAGAAGAGGAGAGGGCGGCTGCGATGCTCCCATTCTGTTTGGATGCTTATGGGAAAACCTTGTGTGCATCATAACCATAGTGCAAAGCACTTCAGCTGCTGATGTCACCCTGTTTTTCCTACTAGTCTGTCCATGTCTTCCTTCCCTACCTAGTTACCAAGCACCAATTCCTTTCCGGACAAGACAATGTATATGCACCTTGAAGGTGTTTTTCATTCTTATTAGAATTAAATTCTTATTAGAATAATTCTTATTAGAATTAATTAGTGTTATTCATTCTTATTGCTGGTTCTCATGAAAAGGTTGCTTACACCTTAGAGTAGAATCTTTCTGGAAACAAAAAAATATGCATCTTTAGGTCTTTAAAGGCAAATGTCCACAGTGACATAATTGTAGCACGAGCAATCCACTGTTTGTACAGCTAAGATTTGCAAAAAGTCATGTGATTTTGGGTCATCTGTTATCTTGTCACTCTGAAGCACTCAGGTTTTCATCCTGCTTGGATCACACATTAGGTTATATTTAAAATAAGGGGTCCAAGATAGTATCAAAGACTATCTCATGTTTGCAGAACTTTTTTTTTTTCTTGTTGTTATAAACCTAGGGTTAAAATATACTTTAACCTTTCATTTTCTTTGTTTTCATATGTAGTACTGATCTATATTGGAACAGATGGAAAAAGACAGTGTTTACAGTGTATTCAGGAACATCCTTTCAATTTCACCTGCAGGAGTGGTGACAGTGAATAGCTCTGTATGTAATTATAGATTTGTTTTTCATTACATTTAAAATGTTTATAGTGTTGGCTCCAAGATTAGAGAAAGCCTGCACAGGAAATCAAAGCGTTAAATACACATGTCTTGATTTGACATCAAATGTAGACTGAAAGTTTTCTGATCTCAGTTTACCACAAACTCAGATGATGATATCAAAATAGGACAAGAACTGGGAAACAAAGAAAAAAGTTTAGTGTTATCAAATTGCGGCTCTGGAGCAGGATTTGCCCGTCCAGCACAATAAAGATCTTACTCTCTATGGGACTTCACAGAAATCAGTCTTCTTACTTGGCCTTTGAAGTCACCAAGACACCATTGCCTGTGATAAAGGAGTTTATTTATAACTTGGTCAGCTTATGTCTTTTCCCACTGAACCAGCAGGCTTTCCAAGGTTTGGGGATATAATTTCAAGGACTGTTAAACCTCTGACAAAGTTTTTCTGGCCCCCTAAGGAGCCTGACTATCCAGCATTCTGTTTGCTATGACAGGGTTTCATGTGAAAGCATTCAGAAAGTTGTCAGCTTCAACTGCTGCAGTTTTTGTAACAGAAAGTGGCATTTAATCTGAAAAATAACATTAGCAAATCAGCGTATAATTGAGCTTTTATTTCCTGCCTTTTGCCCCCTTTCTTTTTGCTATCCTAAGAGAGAAGACAAAACACAATGCTGTTAAGTTCCTGATCTCTATGGGAAGATGCTATTTATATATAACCCAGCAAACTGCAAGAGGCAGGAATCAGGGATTTTAATATGATGCAAGATGTTAGAGCAAACCCTTAAAAGAGATTATAGCATAGAATGTAGCACTGGTTTAGGATAATATTATAATACTTGTCAGTTGTTGTCAACAGCAGACATGACAACAGAGACATTTGACAATTTTTGGCTTAAAATGTCAACATTTGACAACATTTGACATTTTTAGCTTAAAATGTCGGAAGTGCTAGCTCTCAGAGTGCCCAGTTTGTCATGTTGAGCACACCTGCTATCAAAAATTTAATTGAAGCTCTGCCTAGAGTGTTGCTCAGAGTTAACTCTAGGTCGCTTATTGTGCCCCATAGGTCTCTACACTTTGGTAACCTCTGATCCAGAGGTCCTCCCAAAATGAGTATATACAAAGTGGGTCAATGAAAATCTGCCATCTGGAGCTCCAGACGGTATTTTGGTCTTTCTGTATTTCAAATCAGTTCAATAAATGAGATGATTGCCAAAATTATAACGCTGACTAAAAAAATACAGAAGAATTTGAAAAAAACTAAGAACTTTTGACTTGACTTCCCTTTTCAAAACCTGGGGATCCCTACTCTGAAACTTTCCTCCATAATCTTGTGAGCAAAAAGTTTTCTTCTTTTATTTTATATATTTTTTTAATTCAGGCCAAACCTCTCACATAATCTGACTCAGGATATTGGAGTAGTGTAAGCACCACATTTTGTGAGACTGAAGAAAAAGTCATGGAAGTTGCCCACACTTTTCTGAAAATAATTGTGCTATGTTTACCTTCAGATAGTAAATAGCAAAGAGATAGGCACAGCAAAATAAGTATACTGCCATTTTGGTAGCAGAGTAGCTCTTTAAAAGAACCGTCTGGGGACAGAACAAAGATCTATCCCAACCAGTGCCCTGCTTCTCACAGCAGTCAAGGACAGAAACATGGGGAAGGATGTAAAAGCAGGACAGCTGTGTGGTGTTTCTTCCCTGTCATATTCCTCCAGCCATAGCTTTTGGAACTTCCTAGGCTTGAGGTAGTTAATTCAATGGATATTTCATGAAAGTAAGAGTAAAAATAAAACAGGGACAAAGAAAGAGAAAGGTGACAATGAGATAATAGGGACTGTTGCATTTATAAGATTAAGGAACGCTGATGAAATAAGATGTTTGTTTTAGCTAAAGCATCATAAGCTTGGCAGAATTTGTACCCAGGATTTTATTGCAGCCACAAAAATATTTTATCACAGCCACAAAAATATTTTATCAATAAGTGTGTTCAAATACATTTGCCCAGACAATCACAGCCTTAACACATTTGTATTAATGGCTTCTGTTAACATTAAACAAGGTCTTTGTGAATGTCATAATGCAGGAAAGTTTCTGTCTTTGTCTTCTATTGATTTTCAAGAAGTGGAAAATTGATGACCCAGGAAACTACAGACCAGTCAGTCTCATCTCTGTGCCTGGCAAAATCTTGGAGCAGATTCTCCTGGAAGGCATGCTAAGGCACATGAAAAACAACAAGGTGCTTGGTGACAGCCAGCATGGCTTCACTAAGGGGAAATCCTGCACGACCAATTTGGTGGCCTTCTATGATGGGCCTATGGAACTGATGGACAGGGTCAGAGCAGCTGACGTCATCTACCTGGACTTGTGCAAAGTGTTCGATGTTGTTCCGCATGGCATCCTTGTCTCTAAATTGGAGAGACATCAATTTGATGGGTGGACCACTCGGTGGGTAAAGAACTGGCTGGATGGCAGAGTGCAAAGAGTTGTGGTCAACAGTTCAGTGTCCAGTTGGAGACCAGTAACGAGTGGTGTCCCTGAGGGATTGATGTTGGGACCGGACTTGTTCAACATCTTTGTTGACGATGTGGGCAGTGGGATTGAGTGCACCTTCAGCAAGTCTGCCAAAGACACCAAGCTGTGTGGTTCAGTTGATACGCTGGAGGGAAGGGATGCCATCCAGAGGGACCTTGACACGCTTGTGAGGTGGGCTGATGCCAACATTATGAAGTTTAACTGTGCCAAGTGCAAGGTCCTACACCTGGGTTGGAGCCATCGCGGGCACAGCTACAGGTTGGGCAGAGAAGAGATTCAGAGCAGCCCTGCAGAGAAGGACTTGGGGTGTTGGTCGATGAGAAAATGAACATGAGCCGGCTTCAGTGTGTGCTCGCAGCCCAGAAAGCCAACCATATCCTGGGCTGCATCAAAAGGAGCATGACCAGCAGGTTGAAGGAGGTGATCCTGCCCCTCGACTCTGCTCTCGTGAGACCTCTCTTGGAGTATTGTGTGCAGTTCTGGTGTCCTTAACATAAAAAGGACATGGAACTGTTGGAACAAGTCCAGAGGAGGGCCACGAGGATGATCAGGGGACTGGAGCACCTCCCATATGAAGACAGGCTGAGAAAGTAGGCGCTGTTGAGCCTGGAGAAGAGAAGGCTGCGTGGAAACCTCATAGCAGCCTTCCAGTATCTGAAGGGGGCCTACAAGGATGCTGGGGAGGGACTCTTCATTAGGGACTATAGTGACAGGACAACGAGTAACGGGTTAAAACTGAAACAGGGGAAGTTTAGATTGGATATAAGGAAGAAATTCTTTACTGAGAGGGTTGTGAGGCACTGGAATGGGTTGCCCAAGGAAGTTGTGAATGCTCCATCCCTGGCGGTGCTCAAGGCCAGGTTGAACAAAGCCTTGGGTGACATGGTTTAGTGTGAGGTGTCCCTGCCCATGGCAGGGGGGTTGGAACCTGATGATCTTAAGGTCTTTTCCAACCCTAACTATTCTATGATTCTATGATATTTTATACCTATTCTACAGGCAGCATCACACTTCTGCAGGAGGAGATAGTGTTGTACAGCTCTTCTCACATGTCTGTTTTTCCCTCCCTTAAAATGGAGAAGATCTTAAGCTGCAGGGTAAGAAAAATGCCTTTCAGTGCGAGTAAGACATTGTGTGTTTGCATATATATTGTGTGTAAAGTGCCTTGTGTTCCTTAGGCAAAGGGTATTATAAAAAGGCAAAGTATTATTACTATTGTTAAGAAAAAGCTTCTACACACTGTGCCAAATTATTAAATAGGTGTAAAGAAATTTGCCCTGTGACAAGGCAACTCAACCAAAAATGCATTAAGACTTTCTTGCTTTCATGACAAAGATCTTGAAAAATATTATTATGGAAACTAAATACTTTGTTCCTATAGCTGTATCTGTTTCCACTGTGAATCTATTAAAATAAGGAATTTCTCTTGCAGATGAGTGGCACCCGAAGCTGATTTAGGCAATGACAACTTTGGAAGTCAATTTATATTTGAATCAGGAAATGACTCAGTATTTTCTGAAGTCTTACTTCAAAGCTCACTCTTTTACAGTTAGGTAAAAATGATATCACATCTTCAGAATGTTAAATTAAACAATTGCACTTAGGCCAGGATTTATTTCTGATGGTGTTTTAAGCTGTTTTTTCATACTGTATATACATCTCCAAGGACGATTTTTGTCATATTTGCACAGTTAGTGAATAGTGTGTTACACACATTTCCCAGTTCTATGACACCTTTTGTAGTAGTGCATGTCACACTCTTTTATGTTGCCATACGTATAACTTGCCTGCAGTGTGTTAGAATCAATGGTCTTACGGTTTATGAATCTCCTGACACTATATCCTATTATTATGTCAGCTGGAACAGGATCTTCAAGTGAAGGTGATAGTAAAAAAGATGTTAGCCAATAAGAAGCATTTCTATAAATGGTCAAATGACAGTGGAAAAGGAAATATTTTAACAAAGCAAAATTAATGGAGTCCAGAACCAATGCAAAGCAAATCCCTGAGGAAGACTGAAGAAACGTACCATACTTTTCGTGTAACATACTTTATTGCATGCCTGGCACATTTTCCACAAAGCTCTTGTATATTTTCTGTATGAAAATCTAAAGCATAGAGTCTTACATTGAGCAGTTGGAAACATACAGGAGATTTAAAACAGTAACAGTTCTGCTGTTATGCGTACCAATTTTTTTGGCAATTGGATCTGAAGGAAATGATCTATCTTGAAAAAGCAGAAAAAAAAGGCTGATGAATACGGTCATATATTATGATTGAGGTCTTCAAGAAGTAGAAGGCTTTTGTGTACTACAGAAACACCCATTTTTAACTATTATTGCTGTGATTACAAAGATGTTTTCAATGATCAGCCTCAGTCTTGGTGTTGACTGAATTAAGGAAGAGCTGGGTACTGTGACCAAGCCCTGCTTGCTCATGTCATGGTTCCCATACATGAGGGAAACTGCACTGGTGCAGCTGGTGCTGCAGTCTACTCTGTCAGCAAGGCTAAGACCATAAATGCACAATGCAGTTACCTCAGACAGAAAGGGTTGTTGCAGACATTTTACCCACCTCAACCCTATTTTTTTTTCGGTTTTGCACTGTGAAGTGCCATAGCAATTTTACATAGGCACTGCTGACTATTTTTAAGCCTTTGACAATGCAGCCAACATAACTTTGCAGGAATTCAAAGGCAGGCACAGGTCACCTACATTCATGAGCCTGTCATGCTGCAATGGATGCATCCACAAGAGCATAAAGGGAACCCATCCCAATAAATGGGAATTTCTCTCCTATTGTTTCTTCTCGCAAGATGATCAGAGATGAAGAATCACAAGTGTGTACCAATTTCAAAGACTTTAAGAGGTGTTTCAACGGCCTACAGGCAGTTTGTTACTACACTTGGCATGTTTTGAAACTGCAATTATGGAAAGCTTCCAGAATATGCATGGAAAAACAGAGATCTTTCTGCTTACTTTAGGCTTCAGGCAAAAACAGTGCAATGGCAGAACAAATGAAGCTTCATTCAGAAATGCAATTTGTTTAAAAGCAATCAAACAGAGATGGCCACAAGCTGGAAGAATGAAAGAGCTCAATATTTTAGGCAGGAAAACACTTTATAAAATGTTGTAAAATCTAAACAAGTGATGTGTTTGTGTAACCAAAATCAAACTGTTAGTAATATTTGTCTTAAAACATTTATCAGCACTGTGATGAAGCATGGAAGGTGGGTTGGAAGCATGTTTACTTTAAAAAAAGCAGGTATTTTCTTTTTTTTTTTTTTTAAGAAATTTGGATGACTTTGAATTTAATGTAAAGGAAAAAAAGTTTTATAGAAGGATGTTTGTATTTATATGTGTGTATATATATATATATATGTATTTTTAAGTACACTGTATAAAGTCAAAGTGCAGTGCTGGAAAGCAGAAATATTCCAAGCCAAGGTTGATAAAAGTTAAACTGACGTTTTTATAACACTTTAATATGTTCTGATCTTGTAGGACTACATACGTAGGTCTGCATAACTTCCAAGACTCTTTATTGCAGAGGGGAAAACGTATTTTTTCTTGTTTTATTTGTCAGCAAAACGTTACAGAGCATCTCTCCATTGTAGTTTAGGCTGTGTAAAAATAATTACTAAAATTACCTGTAAACTGTATCCATCTCAGCTAACTCTCAGAAATAAATAGGCAGAGGATTATCAAGATCCAGGGTGTAAATTGATATCACAGTGCTCTTTATTTCTTGAATAATAATAAAATAATATAAGCTAAACATATAAAGAATATAAGCTATGTACCTTCCTTTTAATGTCTTAATCATCTAACATCAATGTGAGAGAGATTCAGTTTTCCTAGGTGACAATATCACTAAGCAATTATAAATTACAATTATTCTTGAAAAGATTAATCCACCACTCAGATGATGGACAGATTATATCAGCCAAGATGAGGTCTTTGCCTTCTCTTCAGCCCATTTCAACTTGTCAAAATAAAGCCTGGTTTAGATTGGTCCATATTCCTACCACCACAGGAAATAAGACAAGAAGATGCTTTTCTAGGAGAGCTCTTATAAACCTTTTTGGAGGCAGTATGATCTTTCTATACAAAGTATCACAGTGCCTGAGAGATGTTATTGTGATGTGGACAGGCTAGTAAGCCCAGGTTAGGTTGGTGTCTTCAGCATTCTAAGTAACCCAGTGAGGAAAGCACAAAGGTAGCTGTCAGAGCCACTATGCAGTGTTACCTCAAATGTTAGTTCAATCAACAACTGTTATTAAGGAGCCAAATGTAGTTTATCGAGAGAAGTTCAATCCATTATAATTAAAACAAAACGCCACACTTGGATGAATCTCAAAAAATTTTGGAATATATATATCTAGAAGTGTTGAAGAAAAGTATCTACATAGCTGACCTAAGTGCAGGCCTAGAAAGCCAGATGTCAAATGGGAATGCCTGTAACCAGCTTAGTTATTCCTTACCACAGTAAATCCCTGTTCAGACGCCACTGTTATAATTACTTTTTATTTATGGTGTTATGGGATCACATTATTTCACAAGAATCCCAACAATGGCCAGCATCCATGGGTTTATATTTTAGATAATGATGTTCCAGTATTATTGGTCTCTGATACAGAAAATAAAGAACTTGGTCCAGCTTTCAAATGTTCTTTTTTTTTTTTTTTTTTTTTTTTTTATCACAATTATTCCTGAATTTTGGTACAGTCTTAGATTTATTATTTTACCTAATTTATTTCAGAAACTATGCTCATCTGCTGTTTCAGTAGATCAATGGCTGCAAACTGTGGTCAGGATGAGATTCCAGACAGTTGCTGTATGATAAGGGAATGGAGTACATGACCATCAAAGGTACCTTTAAAATGTGTTTCCTACAATTGCCTTAATTTGATTTTACCCCAGCAGAGTCTGTAAAGGAGACACTGTCTTAACATTGACATGGGAATTTGAAGTGTATTTCACTGCCCTATTCATAAGCAACAAGAAGCTCAGATGTCTTTGTAAGATTTAGATCCCTTGGATGCACGGAGGGATTCCAAGAAAATATATCTGAATTGTCCTCAGAAAATCCCCTGGGCTGAAAATAGTTATGGTCTGAAAGCATTTCTCTTCCCTCTTTGTTTATGGCTCTTGGTGGATACCCAGACCAGTGGACACAACACCACACCACTGCTCCAGGGCAGCATCATAGCTCAGCACGTAGGCACAGTGTGGGCGAATATGTGCGGAGTGGTGTATGGCATGACTAACATCACCAAGTCAAAAGCAATTAGTTAAAAGCTTTGTTCTTCCTCTTTAATACAGAACATGGCTATTTCATCCCACCTTTTGAACACTTTTGCCCTGCTTTTTTCAAGTCTGGCATAGCGATGGTGACTTAGATTTCTCTTGCTGACCTGTAACAGAGAGCAGATATTGAATGTTTTGGTTTTTTTGTAACAAAATTATTATGTATCTTAGGCAATGTTGGGGATGCAAAGAGTGTGGAGATGGTGTGGGGATTAAGCAGGCAGACGTTCAGGAATGCACAAAATAAAAGTGAAATACAAGTTTGTCCTGGACTAAATATCTCCTTCATGTTTTGCTGAAAATTCAAGAACAAGCATTTCTGCTCCCGTCCAAGAACTTGTACTTTGCAGAAGCAAAATGCATGAAAACTTGCACTTTTACTTGAAAATCTTTGGGCTATGTATAGATAAAAGACAGTGAATGGAATTCCCCATAACATTTTGTTTCCTATGAGCTTTGGGTCATAAGTACATATCTAACTGTTTAAATAGGCATGTGAGAGGGAACAAGTGCAAAATAAATGAATGCAACTGAATTGCTGAGCCTCAAGTGATGAAAGATTAACTGGGCACCACGGCAAGAGTGCTGCAACATGACCATTCTGAATGCTGTAGAATAAATCAAAACACTGCATTTGAAAAAAAATCTTGCTGCTATTTAGGAAGAACACACAGTTATCCCATCCTTTCTTGAATGAGCATTGGAAACAAAGACTTGCACTGCTTCCTGTGTCAGCTCAGTGGAGTTTTGGCTCAAGAGATTTGGGATCTTCTCATACTGAAATGGTTTTGCATAAATGCCCTAAATTCCACCTCATCCCACCAAGAGGGACCCTCCCTCCACCAAACAAAAGTCCCCAAAACTTCAAGCTCCACCCCAAAACTAGATGAAAATAAGGACAAAGAAATGTTAAATCTAGGAACTCGTGCACATATCTGCAGCTGGAGCCGTTCTTACTCTCAGGTGAACTCTAACGGTGATAGAAAGCCACTGCAGCTCTAGCCAGTGCAGCCCATTGCAAGACTCAGGCTGACGTTCGCAGTCTCTGCTGCAGAACCGCACCAGTGCTGAGCTCCAGCAGGACACCATTGCCCCGACAGCCGTTTTGCAAGTCTCCTACTTGATGTGAAATGCGTGCTCCTGCTTAGATGCTCTTTGACTCTTCACTCTTAATTTTAGGTAACTGATCAGTGTGGTTTTTAAAAATGAATGACTGTACTAAAAAATTAAGCACAGAGAAATTGCCTCTTGGCACTCATGCTACCAGCAGTTCCAGGAAAGATTGCTCTATCCACTGCTGCATCAGAAAGCATTATTTCGAACAAAGAGTCCAGATGTTAAATTTATACATTATCTTTCTGATTTCTTCCCCTACACTTAGTTCAACTTTTCAAATATTTTATCTATTATCTGGGTATTCAAAGCCTTCTGCTTTGTGGGGAAGACCATGAGATCACCATGTCTGCAGTCTAAAAAACTAGAGAGACTAGTTACTGTTTCAGTCAGTTTTTAAGTCCTTAATTCATGACATAGAAATACAAGCTATTATCACAGAAACACAGAATCACAGAATCCTGAGGGTTGGAAGGGACCTCAAAAGATCATCTAGTCCAACCCCCCTGCAAGAGCAGGGTAACCTAGAGTACATCACACAGGAACTTGTCCAGCTGGGCCTTGAATATCTCCAACGTAGGAGACAATTACCCCTAAACCATTTTGAGCAAAGCACATCATAAACAGTCTGGCTGACATAAAGATTGTACCATTTAAAAAGCAGAGTAAATGCATGAGAAATATTAATTTATGGAATAATTTTTGCCTGTGCACGTGGAGTACTTTTAAAAGTTGCCAATAAATCGTAACAGATAGTTTAACACTTTGAAACACAGTGGAAAAGCCAATTAAAAAAAATCTTGGAGAAGCAATTGGAAATGCTGTGAGCCAACTGGTCAAAGGTTGCTTTCAGAAATAATTCTGTTCTTACTAATTTTATTATTAACAGTCAATCAGAAATATGGCCATCACCTGGAGTACTCTCATTTTACTCTGGACTAACACTAGTGTCATAACCAAGGATACTCACGCTAATGCCATCCCTTTGACATGAGTGTCAGCCCAGAACTTCTGTCATTTAAGCAGGAGCTAATCATGAGATGCTTTTGCAAACGTATTCTGCTCTTTTCTTCATAACATTTCTTTTAATAACATAACAAGCTAGCCAGAGTCTGGGACAAAGGATCTTCCTTGTCAGTGCACACGTGTGGAACAATGAAGTCCCAACTGATGACTGGAATTATTCAGTGCTAAAATGATAAAAGTGATAATTCATAACATCTGTGTTGTCTTTTGGGAAGTATTTGCTATATTCCAAAATATAAACTTAGAATATGTAGAGTTCTCAAGCGACACATTTTGGCTATCTTGTGCAGTCGATGGGCAAGTGGTAACTTTAAATGTCACTTTTGTGTTCTGCTAAGTCAATGAACCATCTTGTAACACATTTTCCTTGAAGCCAAACCTTAAGGAAGGCTCCCTCTTCTCTGTCATAATTTCTCACAGTCCAGAAAACCAACTGTCTTCAAGTTGCTTTTTTCAGAGCTGCAGGTGGCAAAATGAGTAAATATCAAGCAGGTAGCAGAGCTGGTAGCAGAGCTTAGTGCTCAGCCCACACAAGTGTCGTCCTTCTGACCAGTCAGATCTACAAAAAGGCAGTCAGTGGCAGCTCCTTCATGGAGAACTGGGAGATCTCACCTCTTCCGCATCTGTTCACAATGTTAAATCAATGGGACTTGTTTGACTTCACATGCCCCAGTGAATGAAGCCTTTTTCCATTTCATCTGTTTTTTTTTCTCTGTTTTTTATTCACAGAGGTATGGACGTCATAAACTGATAAAGAAACGTCTGCAATAGAGCATTTTCTTTCACCTCAGGAGGCAGCAGTGCTCCCAAAATGGGTTTTGGTTAATCTCTGAGCAGAAGCGTTAAATAAGCGTATCAACTTCCCTTCCATTTTTCTACTATTCAGAGGCAGAATTTGACATGCATTTTGACATGCATTACACAGTTTATAAGCTTTCACAGCTAAACTGAAACATTTTGAATTTTATTTTCAATGTCTTGGAAAAATATTTATGAAATAATATGGACAAACAATGGGCATACAGGAGGTAACTCATGCCTCTGACTTGGAAAAAAGCAGTCTTAGGTAAGACTTGTATAAATACACTAATACTGTATATTGTGTTCACTTATATTGTCAGGACATTTTCTGAACAAGTTACCAGTTGAAAGCATCATTTTACATTCTCATCTTTTACTAGCACTCAGAATCATCTAAAAAATGCTTGGGGACCTCATATAGCTTAGTCATGGTGAAACATCAAAGTGGACAGGAGATTAACAGTGTAGACAAGCACATGGATCTCAGAAAGAGCTTCAAACAATTTGAGTGATTCGGTCCAGCTAAAGTTCCCCAAGGAAAACACCACTTATATGAAGCTTGACCCTTGAAAATATTAAAATGTTTTTAATACAATCACCTCACTCTCTGTTGTTTTATAGCACTTCTAGAGGTCTAACTCATCATTTTTATAAACAAAGTGACTTCCTGTCTTCAGTCAATTGCTTAAGAATGAAGCATGCCAGCTGATAGATCTGATTGTAGCAAAGTAGCAAAGGAAAAGCATTAAGAAACAGAAGAAAATCCCCACTCAGGGATATGCTACATAACAGCAATGATTTATTTTTTTTTTTATTTCTAAGAAAGACTTTCAGAATTCAGAAGAAAAAATTTCTATTTTAAATTCCTTATCAGCAGGATTTATAATGCTGTAGATTGCTTCAGGCTGAAAGAAACAAATTAAAAAAGAAAAAGCTGTGTCTTCATGACAACTGGATAAATACTGCCAAAAAAAAAAAAAAAAAAAGTATTTTCATGTTTACATTTGAGACAAAACAGCAATCCCTTTCTTTGATAGGATCTACAGTCTGTTTCAGTTAGGTTTGCTATGAATCTTCATGCAAGTACTTTTCCTTCCACAAGGAAACCCCAATGAAAAGAACTGATAAAAGCACAAGATTATTAATGGCTACAAAACAAAAAAGTTTTCCACCTAAGACCTCAGAGTCCATATCTGGAACCAACATGTGCATTTTTTTCTGGAGGAGGGCTCTGATTGCTCAACGTAGAGCAGTTTTTACTACACATGAGCTACTTGCAGTAGTAGCAAGCTAACCAATTGCACCACCAACCGCAAGCTAATAAGTAAAAGTACAGTAACTCTATTGATCATATTTTAAAACAGAGCTACAGTTATATATTGAATAAAATCCCAGCTCCAGAGAAGTAAATGTATTAGATTTTTTTCATTAGCTTTTGATGGACCAAAATTTCACCACTTGTTTTTTTCTGACTGAGAAAACAAATTTATCTTCTGCAAGCTCATTGGACTGGGTATGAAGTGCAAGTTCAGATCCACCAGCTGAAAATTATTTTGTATCATAAATAGACTTTTTGAACCTCTAGTGAAACAGACGAAGGTAAATAGGGAAAGAATATAATCCACTTTCATTTGGCTTTTGTTTTTTCAGATTAGCAGTAAGTACTGGTTTCCATCAGTAAGTAACATGTCTTTGGCAGTATTTGGTAACACTTTTCAGAGATGTATGGAAGTCATGGTAGAATAAGCATCATTATAGGCCTGAAACTGAAATTTCAGCTGACAATTTTATAAAGCCCCTATATTCTAATGTTATGAGGTTACACCTCCTCATGTGTTTTCATTTTGTTAGTCCAGCAGAAAGCTAAGACTTCAGTAAAACATTACACATAGCGTAAAAAAGTTATACTGGAAATTTGCGATATGTCATTAATTTCTTGCCTCCCATGCCTTGGCACATTTTGAAAGGAATTAGCAGTACAATATTTACTAGATTTGTTGGACTGTTCCAGCTATAATTGCCAGGATGCCACTGCCAAAGTGCTCAGAGGTCAGAACCCTGAGTCAGGAAAGTATTTCAACAAAACCGAATTCCTTGTATGATCAGGGTTTGAGGGCAGTTGGCACCTCATGATTTCCTCTCCATGCTACACAAATTTCTATTGTTTGTTCTCCTGGAAAGGACACTTTCTGTGTGACCAAAAATAAAAATAGTGAAAAAACCTATATATATTTAAGTATTATTATAATTACATTTTGCTGCGCCTTATGACCACCTCATAACTATTCTACAGAAAAACAAAGAAACAAACAAAAAGCCATTCAATGGTTAGTGATGTCTCTTGCTTTCTCGATCCTGCCTGTTTGGGTTGACCCCACAGTTCATGGCCACTGTGGCCATGGGGAGCTCCTGCTGGCCCTGGTCAAAGAGCAGTGCTGGTCAGGGACATCTGCAGGGTGCATGGCTGGCTGGTGGTGCAGACAAGTTAGCGCAGCAAAGAAATCTTGCCACTGTAGTGAGAAAGAGTGGCCCTATTTGTGTACACTTATTTTCTTTTGGATCATAGTCACTCATGTTGCAGCACGTCAACAGCTTGCTGTTCACAAAGTGACAGGCTCACAGCAGGGCTGGGGCTGGCTGGCACCTCTGGAGATGGCCTCCTCCAGCCCCCTGCTCAGAGCAAGGCCACAGCAAGAGCAAGGCTACAGCAGCTTTCTTGGGGCTACATAGAATCATAGAATCATCCCATTGTATTTTGAATATTTCCAAGCATGGAAGTCCACAGCCTCTCTGAGCAGCCTGTTGTTAATTTGCACATTGTACCTGCAAACCCCAAGAGCTCCTTTGCTTTGCAGAAACTCCAAAAGGCACCTTTCAAGTAGCTTTTGCAGAGACTATGCTGCGTTTCACTGCCTGTGTAACTGTACATGGTTCTAGAGGACATTGATCTCTTGCAGGACTGACCCAGGGCACAGGACGTTTTTAACCAGGAACAGAGTGCAGTGGCAAAATGATCACAGCCTTGCTGCCTACTTTGCCTAAGAAAGAGCTCAGGCAGCTTGTTCAAGTGCACCCTTCATCTCCAGTCTCTTGCCTCTGTTTTTTCTCAGTGCCAGAGCAGAAAATGGTCTACCTCAAGCGAAGCAAACTGGCTTTTGAGAAGCTTTAGGCCTTAGGTTTATTTCTTTAAAACCCACAGAGGGAAAACCAGTATCTGAATAACCAAAATGCCCATTCGATGCATAATCTGTATTTATGAATCACTCCATAACTAGCCTAACTAGTTTAACCTCAAGGAGAAACATCATGTCCAGTCATTTTACTCATATTTAACTATACAAATCATACTTCTAAAGATAGAAAAGAGAAAGGGCAAAACAAAGCAACCCTCAAACACCTACATTGTTGAATTGCTACTGATTTTTTGTCTTCTAGGAGGTGATCCTGCAAGCTTCCTGCACTTGTGATCCTTCCTGGCAGCAGCATCTCAGAAGACGCGGATCTTTAATCATGTAGTAATGCAATTCAGTCACAAGTTAAAGTAAGTACAGATCCAACAATTTAGCTCTGATTTCCTCTGATATAAAGCATAAAAATATACATAAAAACATAAGAGACAGACAATTCCAATTCTTGAGTTATCAGACCACTGAGGAGGTCTAATGGTGTTGAAAAAGTGATGGTGATAAAAGTGATGGTGGTGAAAGTGATGGTGATGAAAGTAATGGTGATGAAAGCTCTAGAAACAGAAATCATGCGGGGAATTTTGGGCTCACCACCCAATATTTACTAGATTTTTTTTTATTTCCATTCAACAAATGAACAATATATGATGCTTGACCCCCTCCTTTTCTTTTTCTCGTATTTTTCAAACTTCTTTTAGAGAAGGCTGGGTGGAAATACCTTTGCTTCTGCAAACTCTGTGAGAGTAGCTGGTCCCCTAACACTTCCAGAGCAGCTTTACTTCAAATGCCTCCATAGCACCAAACAGGCCTGATGAGGATTAACACCTCCCTGTAATTGGTGGATTTTGATCATTTACAGGAGTGACGTTACTCTCATTGCTCTCATTGATTTTGTTTCATAAATCCCAAGGGTGATATTATCCCCCTGTATTTAACTGCTTTTTAGGTGGTGGGAGGGATAGTGAAGGGGAAGAAAATGGGGGCAAGTTGCACAGTTCACACTACATTTAATACTCTAATCCATGTATTTTATTTCAACTTTCTCTGGTTTAGGCTGCATAATTTTCATCAGTAGCTTTGTTTGTTTCACTTCTCATTACTTCTTTTAGCTTCTTTCAAATTGTGAGGTGTTGCCCTGCTTTCTGCTGTCAAAATTTGCTATGTATTTAGAGGTGCTTAGATTCAGTCGTAAAGGAGGTCACACAGAGTTCAGAAATGTTTAGAAAGTGAAAAAAAAAAAGGTCTGAGAAAGATCCCCTATTTTTCTTTTCTTCATGAAGGGTTCTGAGGGTTTTGTGATTTGCATGGTGAGTGTTACGGGGGACTAGCTCTGGTATAGTTTGTTCACATGCACACAGGACAGTGCAAGGTTGCAATGCTGTGTTCTCGCATGAGATTGTATCTGCAAATGGACAGTGGGAGATCTACCTGGGGAGGATGAGGGGAGGAAGGGAAGAGGGAAACTACAGTCCAATTTAAAATAATTAATCCTCCTGTTACTAATCTGACCAATTCATATCATCCTTCCACTCAAAACAAACTGCTGGATGTCGCCTTTTTTTTTTTTATAGACTTCCTGTAGCCATTAGCCCTATGTCGGCTTATGTGATATATTACGTATCCTTTAAAACTCTACATTCATTTGAATGAGTTCCTGAGTTATTAGTTCCTCAATCCACCCACTGATCCCTCCCCTTCCCTCCTCACACCCCAGGTAATCAGCAGGACACTCAAAGCACCTACTTACAAAATTATCTAGCCAGGAGGATGTTAAAGGTTTGATGTATATACAAAAAAGCACCAAAACCAATTGGCTGGGTAAAACATTTACACATAACTTCTGGCTTTCTTTCAGGCAGAGCTTTTGGAAGAGATTTATAGGTCAGATCAGCTCAGCAGTTTCAGGCTCTTGCCCACCCTACCTTAACAAAGCTTGCATGTGTTTGTACAGCTGTGCTTGTAGCTGTGGGAGTCCCAGGGATCCCACAAGCCTTCAGTTCCTCTACCTCCCCTTCATCATTTAGCAGCACACAAATGTGCACAGAATGAAACTGTAAAAAACTGTCTGACTAGCAGGTTAAAGGCCCAGGATTCAAACCCTGTTTATTTTCTTTGCTTGATTTCCTGCTGCTACAGTGAGTAAATGGTTTTTTTCTCCTTGCCTTTTTACCTGTTTGTCTATCACTGTTTGGCCAAGAATGAAAGAAACCATCCTTTTCAGGCTCTTTCAGAGGACTTCAAGGGACCTACAGTGTTTATGTGCTGCTCTGGGTTTTCAGTGTTTTGTTCTGGGTTGGAGCAGGGGTGTTCATATAAAATGGAGGTAGGCACACAGAAGTAAAACCATCTGCATCTCCTGAAGCTTCACCCTGAGGAAGGGACATATTTTAATTAATATTAAGCCAATTCATGATAAGCCCAGTAAATGCTTGATGCTGAGCAGTTTAGAGGCAGTTAATATACCTTTTTGAACTGGTGCCATGAATTACAAACTCAGCCATCTGCAGAGGTATTGCATTTGAAATTAAATAAAAAAAAGTCAAGATGTTTCTGAAAATTAGCTAGTGAATTCCAGCCAATCTTACGTTCATTAGGTTTTTTTTTTTTTAATTAAAAAAAAAAAAAAAGAAAAACCAAAAAAAAAAGGAGAGGAAAAAAAGGTTCTTAGGTTCTTAAATTATATCTATTGACCTAATAAAGTCCAGGAACTCAGAATTTCAATAAAATGTTAGCTTAGCTAGTGATTTCAAAAGAAACTCTATTTGTATTTCAAGTATTATTGTCATTCCTAAAGTTTGATGACAGTTTGACAAAAGCTCTAATTCAGAAAAGTATAAACTTTGCTAACAAAAGAAATTAAAAAGTGTCACATTTTCAAAGGATCTTATTACTCAGTTCTTGCAGACATTTCTAATTAGAGAACTGTATTCATTAACACTTGATATGTTAGCAATCTGCCAAGACTTTTCCTTTTCTCTCTCAGGCATTTGGGCCTCTGTTCTGCAATGAGCTAAGTGAAGACACATCCAGACTAACTCTGAGGGTAGAAATTCAAACAGAGGGAGAGGGAGTGGGAGCAGGAGAGGCTCCAACACAGGCAGTTTACAGGGGCAAAGTGGCACTGGAGTTCTTTATTGCTCTGACCTCTACTCCTTGTTTTCATTTTACAATTACTTAGACCTACAAAGCCAACCTGACAACCTCAGGTGTTGATATCTGTTCACAAAAGTGAGCTCATCAATTGTTTTAAAAAGTATTCAGTAATTGGGGATTAAAGATCGTGTCCTTGTCTGAAAAATATCACATGGAAGTTCCCAGCTAGGAAAAAGAAAAGGAACAAAGTCAGGCTGCAGGTTCTGTTTCAGCACTCAGAATTGTATGGGAAAATCCGCTACATTTGAAAACATGAAATAAAAGATCCTTAGTTGCTTCATCTTTTCTGGGGTGCATAGATCCTGTTCTTGTTTAGTTTGTTTTTCTCAGGTTAACCCATACTTTGCACATCATGTAAGATATTCGCCAATTGAAATGAAGTGACAAGAGAAAGAGGAAGCATATAGGTACGCAAGTAACAGTCACTTAGAAAATGACCATGTTAAAGCTTTACAAGGCCAGTCTCAGCAAGATGCCACAGGAAAGTATTATAAAGCAGCACTGCACTAAGAAATGTAATTAAGGGTAAGACCTCCAAACACAGTAATCTTCCAGACAATTACCCATATTACTGCTACGTCAAAGCTTTCAAAAATTTTGAGATTGTCTCAAAAGCCTGAAGTTAGAAAAGCCACATAGAAGATGTTTTTTGGCAGGTGAGAGGAGAAGAGTTGGCTTTTGATACATTTTCAGGTTCATATTTTCTTGATTTCTGCCCAGTGTTGATGGTTGTAATATAGATAAATTTTTTTCTTAATTAAGAGATGAAATAATTTTGTCATCACATAGTGTCCTTGCTTAAGGACATGGTGAGACTGGAAGGGAGAGCCTCATGCCATGCTGAATCAAAAGTCCTACTTAGCAGGTCACTACACTTATTTGGTTTTTTTTGGTTTTTTTGTTTTTTTTTCAATGATATGCACAAGAGACCTCCAAGAGACCTCTGTTTTTCACAGTCCTGCCTCTTGACTTGGTCGAGAGCTACCTCTGCATCATGGAAATAACTGCAGAAGCATTGCAGAGATAAGACAATAGGACTTCCATTGTCAAAGCTCAAGATAAGTGAGGGAAGGCATAATGTTCAAATAACAGTACAGATGATTGTAAAATTCTGTACATTTTCACTAAGGAAGTATGATAAACTCTATTCACTAATGACAGTATAAATAGCTGAAGAAGAAGCTAATCTTCTTTTCCAGTTAATGAAGAAAGCTAGATTATAAGCAGACATTACAGGAAGGGGGTGAGGAACTGGAAAACTGAAGCCCTTCCCCTGAGATACATTTGGAAAAGATCTGTGGGAGAGCTGAAGGAGGTTTTGTTTGACTTTCTTTTTGTTTGGTTAGTTATACTGCAAAACAGAAAAAAAGACATGGGTATAATACAAATGTCTCCAGTGTTACAAAGGATCCACCTCCCATATTAATCAAAACATGTAAAGATAGAGGTTTAACTGCAACAATTTGTACAGTATGGCCAGGAGAGATTATTGCAAAAATATAGAATGGAGGTACTCAGTGAATATGGATAAACCATAAATATATCTGGGAGAAGGTGAAAATGTTTGATGCCTCCTCTTGCCAGGCATGAAAAATCCATGATGTACAGTGCATCGAAGTAAGAGGAGGTATCCTCAAGGCTATACAACTAAATCTATATGTATATCTGAGGAACTCTAGGAGCTTAGTCCATTAGTTACTCAGGCCAGGGGATTTTTTTTAGCTTTTACTGATCTTTCAGGAACTAATGAATTTTATACCTGCCTCTCTTATCTAAATAACAAAGATAAAAGCATTATAAACAAAGGAATTATAACGAAGTTGTCTGCCACTTCGTTACGTCTTTTGTCATCACTGAAGCTAAAATTTATGCAAAATCCAAGTATCTGGTATTTTTTACACCACCTTGTGCCAAATGCTTGCTTATACTGCTTATGTTCAGGACCACATCTTATAAAGAAGCTTAGGTTTGTTTGCAACACATACTAAATGCACCTACACGCAACAGGTTAATAGCTTTCAGAGTACAATGGAAAGTCTTAATTACAATCTGAATGTTTTCCTCACTCCTAAAGTGTTATACATACAAACCTGACTGTATAGGTCACCTCTAATTGTAGGCTTCTAGTCTGTTTAGAGATACACAACTTCCAAAGAGAAAATCTGATGCGACTGAATTATAATGCTTTTCTCATGCTGTTACCCTGGAGATAAGATTTCTGAACAATGGATAATACATTAAGGTAGTTTTTGCCTTTGGGTGATCCAGGTACAGGTATTTATCATTTGGTAGATCTGTGCAATGAAATCAGATGGTATTAGCCCACATTTTTGTAAGTAGGGGGCACATTACAAAAAACACATCATACTTCTCATAAATCCTAGCAGAGAAACCAAGAACCAACAAGCTTTAAGTCTTATACCTGACATTTGTGACGTCTGGAGATTTGTAAAACACTCTGGAGAAATTTTATAATTAGTGACACCATTTTCTACCGGCAGCATATACACAAAACGCGCTTACTCTTTCTTTTCTCTTTTCAAGAAAGATAATGCTTCACTTAAGGCTCATTCACCGTGTCCTTCTGTGGTTTTCACTGACACTTTATCATTTAAACCTATTCCTGCTAATCCATTGCCATTTAAACTTTGACCTGGAAATGCTGCAAAGAATATAGCATACCGGGGAGGATGATTGTATGGTTGGCAGGAAGAATTTAGGAATACTGGAAAAGCTAGTCAAAAAGAAGCAAGAGAAGCACAGAAAGAAGAAGCTGGCATTGAAAAACACAGGCAAATTCTTATAGGAGGCTGTGCAATGTAATATAGATTCCTTTTTGGGAGACTAGAGTTCTCTGCCTAGAGGTACCAAAACCATATTTTTCAGAAATAGCTATTGGTGTTCAGATGAACAGATGACAGAAAGAAAGAGGCGAAGAGGAAAAGAGGGGAAGAATTCAGTGGAAACTGAACAGAGGAAAATGAATTAAATGTACCATCAGGAACTGGTTATGATTTTAATGGCTGAAGGGCCCATTAAACCTTATTTTGCTCTGCACAGCTACCACTGCTGGTGCGGGCAACTTCATATCTCCCAGCAAGGAAGTGTGTCGAAAAGAAAGCTTGTTTACTGTATGTGAGAGATAAACCAGATATAGTTCCCCATGTTCCAGTCTTATGGATTAGTTTTCATCTCTGCTCTGCACCTCTGAATATACTTGTAGAACCCTACAAACTTGAAAATAGTAAAGGTGAGTGTTTCGGTACAATATTAAAATCGTAAATAAGACATAGAGGCTTATGCACACAGTGTAATGTTCAGAATTCCATGAGGCAAGATTGGTTTGTGGGGGCTTTGAACACTTCGAGTAGCACAGAAAACTTTGTTTCACACTAGGCAATGTTGTGCAGTAACTTTTCTTTCTGCTGCTCAAGAATTAATTGTAAGAGGCAATTTTTGCCCTTGCCAGACTCCTGTAAAATTCCATCAGGTTTGGGTTTTGTACTCAGCTTTTATTTTAAAATCTGCAAAGTTAAAATTTATATATATATATAATAAACAATGACATAAAATAATAAGAAAATTCTATAGAATTGAACTGGGTAAAGCATAGTTGTTTTCTATGAAAGCTTACCTAAGCTATTTTCACTTGTGAACATGAAACAGAATACAAGGCACCGAATTATAATTGAACATTTTCTATTGTATACATTTATATTTAAGGGTTGTATATCTATGCATATGTATTTATATAAGGTAATAAGGTTCTTAAAAAGCAGCATGAGTTAGTTTTCATTTTCGTTAGGATTGCAATGTGTGATATGGTTTGAGGGGCATCTGTCATTCAGCTAGTTTTGTAGGTGCACAGTAGGAGCCTTTCTCCTCATCCTCCTCATTCTTGAAAGCAGCACCACTGTAGCCTAAGTAGTCTGTTTCTAGTCTAGCCTTCTTTAATCGTGAGGAAAAGCCTAAAAGCTGGTAAAAGTTCCAATGTAATGACATTTTTTTAAACGGAGAAATGCTTGGCAAGTATTTATAGTGATTGGCCTAATTACAACAGTAACAGAGACTTGCCAATATGCCCATTATGGTTTTCTTGCTCACCTGAACATCTCATTGGAGAAATTGAACTTTCAGCTATAATAATGATGTCAAACCTGATGGACTTTTTACAGCATATAATAACCAAAGACTCTGTTTTCTTATTTGGGTCTAGTCCAGATCAGTTCTAAGAACTGAAATGACTCCTAGGTTGTTTTTTATTTTAGGGGTGGGGAAGAGCTTAAACGGTTATGAATTATATGATGCAATGAACCTCTTCCCACCAGAATCTTTGCTATTACAATTCACACCAAAAAGTGACAGAGATTTTGTTTGGGGGCCATGCAATAAGATGTTAGTAGTTATGACTTATGTGTCTCTTTCTTCTATATAGAGATTAAATCCTTAAATAGTTGTTAAAAACTAACTGTTGAGGTACTGTGATGATTGGCTTTGGTCTGAGTTGTAGCAAAAATGAGTGCTGACCCAATGCATTCTCGAGCAAATTTCACACGTAGTAAGGGTGCGCTGGAAAGGAAAAGTGATATTGTTTTGCTTACCAGAAGGAATTAGAAGGAGCATTGCAATTAAAAACCTGAACTGGGAACTCATGGCCTTGTTGGCTCTCCACATGAAGTTTCTTCTTTTCTTTAACAAGATCGCTTTTTTGGGTAGTAAATATATTTATCTCATATTTCATGCAGACTACTGGAGAACAAAAAGCAGGGCTCACCAAAGCTGAGGAATGGTCCCATCTAGAGAGAAAGCTTGCATGATGTCATTCTCCAGGTTTAGCAAGATAGCTGTCTTCCTAAAAGTCAACTATAGCAAAGAATTTTTAAACTAGGAGCTCAAAGTTAGGACCAAACATCTGGACAGACGATGTGAATGCTTGTCAATCAACACCAGGCAACACCTTTAAACTCGTTATTTAGTGGTCTTAGCTGTAATCTCTTCATTGAATTTCTTCTTTTTGTAATTTCTCAAATAACGAAATGAGCTTGCAATGACCATGGCCACAGTGAACATTTCTAATTTCATTTTCTTACAGAAGTTTGCAGCAGATATCATCTACTCTCTGGATTTATTTATATACTACAGAGGTAGAAATTCAGATTGTATATTTAAAGATCTGAAAGCACATCCATTGTCTAATTCTTGGATGCAAAGGTAATGTCATACTTTTTTCCACAGACACATAAGAAATGCAATGCTATCTGTCTCCTTTGTAGTACAGAAGCAGGAATAAACTACAAGAATGAATCCTTTCATGGTTTTAAACTAAGCTTCTTTAATCTTCTTATACCTCATTAATTTTCTATTATGCCTAGTCAATTTGTAACAAAAGTCTCTTTATTGTCCTCACTTGTTAGTCCATTTAAGTAATGCAATAGGGAACAGTAGCTTAGGAATGACAGCCTGCTCCACTTTTCCTGTTTTCGAGGTGATTTCATGTAAAAGCAAACAGTATATCCTTGCTACGCCTTCTGGGCATATCATCCATATCATCCTTCTCATCATCTCAGGAAAACCTTTGCAATTATGTAAAATACAAGGCTGATCTTTTGGGCACTGGAGACTTCCTGGGAACTCTCACGTGCTTTTTAGAAAAGTACAATTCATTTCTGTTATTTTTTCTTTTCTTTCTTTTTTTTTTTTAATAACTGCTTCTGTGACAGACATTTCTATTTCATGTATACATCATTTTCTAACTAAGTTTCCCAATGATTTAGTTTACTGTACTGTATGATTTAAACATAAGAAACTCATTGGTATATTTTCTGCATCATTCTTCATATTTTTCTATTTTTTATTTTAGAAGCGCATATATAAAGTTAAAGCAATTATTGTTTGCATTTCTAAGTTGCCACTAATTGTTTTTTACCTGGAATCACACAACTTAATTGATCTGGGATATGGTAAGTTTGGTCTATATTATGTGACTTTCAACAACTACATAATTCTTACAGGAAATAGCCATGAGGATATAAGCAGTCACCACATTCTTTTCTCACCAGGAATGTACATGTATTAATTTATATGCACAATAAGCAGCAAGAAAATATTAACTCCAAAGGGAGAATCCTATATCACTCAAGTTTGTAATTGCATATTCACTGTATGTCAACAATTACATACCCAGCTGAGCTATATAATCAGTGCAATTGTAGGTGCAAATTATGTAATTATACATGCTGGTAATTGCCATAGCTATCTGCCTCTGAAGTCACCTCATTTGCATATGTGACAGTGGCCTCTGCATTTTCAAATTAGGAAATCCATTGTGGGGCAAAACATGTGAGGAAATAGAGCTCTAAAATGTAAGGGTTTTTTCCATACAAATGTCTCAAACATTAAAACGAGTTGGAAAAGGTATATGGAAAAGAAACAAAACTAGTTCTCCCAAGAATGTTATTGGATGATTTTCACCTTGCGTCACAACATTTTTAAACAGCAATCACCAAATGGCACTGCTGCAAGAATCAGTATGAAAAAGCCCTTGTGGGAAAGTCTGTTAAAATTACATGAATATTAAAGAGAAGTCATGTGAATGTCAGTTCCATTTTGAAACTATTAATCTAATGCTTCAATCTAACAAACCTGGGTCGGAGCAATCCCAGGCACGGCTACAGGTTGGGCAGAGAAGAGATTCAGAGCAGCCCTGCTAAGAAGGACTTGGGGGCGTTGGTCAATGAGAAAATGAACATGAGCCAGCAGTGCGTGCTCGCAGCCCAGAAAGCCAACTGTATCCTGGGCTGCATCAAGAGGAGCGTGACCAGCAGGTCGAAGGAGGTGATCCTGCCCCTCTACTCTGCTCTCGTGAGACCTCACTTGGAGTATTGTGTGCAGTTCTGGCGTCCTCAACATAAAAGGGACATTGAACCGTTGGAACAAGTCTAGAGGAGGGCCACGAGGATGATTAGGGGACTGGAGCACCTCCCGCATGAAGACAGGCTGAGAAAGTTGGGGCTGTTCAGCCTGGAGAAGAGAAGGCTGCATGGAGACCTCATAGCAGCCTTCCAGGATCTGAAGGGGGCCTACAAGGATGCTGGGGAGAGACTCTTCATTAGGGACTGTAGTGACAGGACAACAAGTAACGGATTAAAACTGAAACAGAGGAAGTTTAGATTAGATATAAGGAAGAAATTCTTTACTGAGAGGGTTGTGAGGCACCGGAATGGGTTGCCCAGGGAGGTTGTGAATGCTCCATCCCTGGCAATGCTCAAGGCCAGGTTGGATGAGTCCTTGGGTGGCATGGTTTAGTGTGGGGTGTCCCTGCCCATGGCAGGGTGTTGGAACTAGATGATCTTAAGGTCCTTTCCAACCCTAACTATTCTATGATTCTATGAAACATTTACAGACACTGTGTTTGTTCACTTGCTTTGGACTTCTCCAAGGGTGAGCCTTACATAAAAACTGGACAATGGAGCTGTTTAATTGACTAACTTTGTACTTCCACCATCTATGGCACAAGTTCTTTCGTTTTACACTCCCATAAACTCTTACATTAAGAGGGAGGTCATTTGTCTCCTTTATAATTATCAACCTACTACCTACTGCTGCAATTTCAGAGAGGACAAATCCTCCATAAGACACCCAGTTTCATGGTCTGGACAGGCATGTGTTCAAAATTCTGATATAATTCACAGCCTGTTGCTTAGAAATGATGCTTGATACTTAGCCTTAGAAGAAGATTACTAAGAGCATGTCTACACGATCCAGTGCAGCATCAGAGAGCTTCTCAAAGTAGCGTTACACAAGTGGGTAAACCTATAGATACGCTGCAGTATAGACCCAAACAAGTAACACAGCACTGCTGCTCCCAAGTTAATAGAGGAATTAATCCTGCTGAGATGTTTTCCTAACATCACTCATTGTCAGGATGGATTTCCCAAGTCAGAGTACAGAACTTGTGTTGTGAGGCTGTTTCTGCCTCCAAGGGCTTCACAGACATCTCAGCCTTTATTAGCAGACTTTAAGCATTCACAGTGAATGAGGGATGCATATTAATGCTACATTTGATAGTTGCTAATATCTAGCACAATAAATCTGAAGGCTCATTTTCAAAGACTAGTGATGGATTACAGTACCTTACTATAATTAATGTACAGGTAGATTAATTGGAGCACTTAGTGGATTTCGTCATGATCCCAAGGTAAGAAACATGCTGCAAATAAATGTAGCCATTTTGCCTAATGACCTTCCTTGGACTTACCAAATGAGCTTTCGATAACTTGTACTTCGATCTTTATTTTCTGTAATCCTGTTTATTTAATAAGCACTGTAACAATAAGCACTACTTAAATAGTTTAGTGAGTTAGTTTTTCTTGTGCCTATGCAGCATTAGTCATGCATGTTTCAATATGCACCACTGAAAAACCACTGCCAGTCATATCCACTTGTCAGCTTGCAAGGTGGGTCTTCTCTTTACATTAACACTTAGCCAGGAAAACAGTCCAATTCTATCAGCATTATCTTACATTTTGTTTAAAGGCTGTGGTGGGAAGGATGACAGCTATGTCTGCATCCACCAGCTATGCGAATGGCCCTTGTTCGTCCATTGCTTTCCAAACATAGCTATTTTCTGTCTTCAGGCCCTACCTCATATATTTTCTTTTTGGGAATCCAAAGGCCGCAGAAATGATAAAAAGAATTTGGCACTTGTATCCTAAAAGCACTTCCAGCTGTCTCTGTTTGTCAGCTTCCAAGTCAATTTCATGTACAAAATCAGACCTGTAGGTCATGTCACCCACTCCAAGGACCGAAACCAATGATAAGGGCTCAGAGAAGGAAATATATGGAAATTTTTTTACAAAAGGACAAGTTCTGCCACAGACAGGCTACAAAAGCCCATCTGCTCTGGTGAACAGATATGTGGGCATGATCCCCTCTTTGTTATTTATGTGGGGTTTAGCTTTGTAACATGGTGTGAGAACAATACCCCTGTTCAACACCAGCTGTATAATTTTAGATAGCACTCAATAGCCAATTGAGCAAGACCGATTCCAATCTGTCAGCATAGTGTGGTCTGCCCTGTCACAGGAAGTGTTGTTTTTGGAACAATGTTGAGCAGCCATTGCCATTTTACTGTCTACTGACAGAAATTAATAGTGAAGGCCTTGTACAGCAATTTATCAACAGCCGTTTGAATTCACACTTTTTTCAGCCCTCCTATCTCCAGTCCAGCAAAGGGCTGCCTGCCTATTTATGTCAAAATGTCACTGGAAGGTAGAAACTGAGCAGGATCAGCTCGTGGGAGTAGCAGATCTCAATGACGCAGGGTTTGGTTAAACACCGCCAGGACTGGTTTTGAAAGGGGCTGAAATGCCCCAGCTCAGGCCTCTGACCTGTCACAGGAGAGATGTAAACACAGATGCAGCAAGGCCACCAAGAGCCAAGCCCTGCAAATGCAGTGTCCCAGATAGCGCAATTAGTGTTGTGCGAGACAAAACTTCTTAAAGAAGCAACATTTTTCTTCAATTTAATTATGTAATATAAAGTATAAAATACGGACATGTTAACTGACATGAGAAGGAAGATTATTTTCAGTCTTTATATACTTTCTTTTTTTTTTTTTTTTGTAATTAAAAACCCCTCCACATTCCCACTGAAAGAGAAAATATGAACTATAGAGGCTTGAAAACCTTTTGTCAATTCAGCTGCTTCTTCTGAAAATACCAGATTGAGATTAGTGCTCCTTCATATCCACAGACTGTGCTTGCTGCACAAATTGTATCACCATCCACTTTAAATGACAGTGTAATTCTGCTAGACTACAACAGTACTCCCAGATGTACCTTATTAGTAGTGACAGGGTGTATACAAAGAGCACTAGGGTGGCAGAACAATTTCAGTATTCATAAAGAAATAAATTAACATCAGAATGAAATTCAAGGATACTGTACCATATAAAAGATGAAAAAGAAGAAAGCTCATGGTGTAAGGGTATTTGTGTGGAACAAACAGTATACGTTTTTTTTTTGAGAAATAAAATTTGGACTATTTTCTAATGACAAAATAATTTTAATTAATATCCATGTGTATATATGAATAAATATAAATTACAATTAAATCTGAATTAAGAAAATACCACTCTCAGTTACATAGCAATTCTAAAAGGATTACCTTTTAAAGCATGAATGACATTTACGTGAAAATATCTTTGTATGCAATAGTTTTGAAAAAGATTAATGTCTATACAAGTTTATCCATACCGTTTTCTCACAATCTAGCATCACTGGGGAAAAGCAGACTTTACAGTCTTGCAGAAACTTTGAAAGCATGTTTTCCAGTAGCAGGCATTTTTGTCTTTTGGTGCTTCCTTTCTTTGAATGCTACTTTTGATGCTGTTTTGTGTGAAGGATAACAGCAAACTGGCTGGAAGAACCTCAAAGGGTGTATGGGAGAGGGAAAAATAAGGAAAGGCTGCCCTTCTTGACAAAGAAAAATAGGCTTCCCCATTCTTTCATTCAAAAAGCTGATTTTTCCAGTAAAAAAGAAATAAAAAATGGGGTTCTTAAATTTCTGGCAGCACCTAACATAACTTTCATTATTTGATACTCTAACCACAGCATCAAAGCCCCAAAAATTAAATGAGGTTTTTTTTTTCTTCAAAGGAGCACATGGTATACTCTACTGTTAATGTAGAGAGGGAGGGGTTTATTTCCACTAAAAAGTGTGATTTTTATTGCAAATTAGAAAGACTGTGGAGGTCCAGACTATGATTCACACCAAAAGCCTGGAACACAAGAAGCCTTCATGACATACTGCAACGTCAGGAGCTATAAAAGTTAATGCAGAAAGCACACCCCCATTAATAAACAATTTTGCATAATCTGATCAGCCAAGGAATGACTGGAATATACTTTTTTCTTAATACAGGTTTGTCTTTTGTTTGTTTGTTTGTTTGTTTATAATTCCTTGAACATACTGACATGGTTAGTTACATACTCTATTCTGACATGAGATGAAGTGTAAAGGTAGGAACATGAGAGAAACCTGGATAGGAACCATCAGAGGGGATGAAGGGTGAAGAAACATTGTTTTCACTGAAGGACAAATGGCGCTTTGAAATAGCTTTATACATCAACTCATCTTAGAAGAAATCAATTGCACTGTAAAAAATAATTAGATTCTACTTTCATTTCACTGCTCCAAATACACGACCTGGTAGGAGACAAATGTGAATGTTGGATTACTGTTTTGCAAGGGACACAGGAGAATCCTTTTGCCAGGACCTCCTTAGCACAGCTAGTGAGTTCCAGGGTATGTACAGCCATAGAATCTGTTGGGTATTTTGAGACAATATGTCATCTATCCATGGCATTTGTATAGCAGAGTCTGGGTCACACTGCACACACAGAGGAATTTTTTACTCCTTCTCTCAAGCTATAAGTGCTTTTATAAAGTCTAGTAGTGGCACCTACTAAATTCAGAGAAGACACATCAGTAAAGCCTGTATATGGTATGTACCCAGTTAGAAATGTGAAACTGAAAATGCAAATGTGAATTGTGAATTGACCATGGCTGTGCTGATCACATTAAGGATCTGAAGATGGCCAGAATGCAGACAGCAGGTGCATGACTCTTTCAGCAACCCTGTGAGATCACAGTTAGGTCTGAGTGCTCAGTGTATCCTGTAAACAGTCAGATTAGGCCTGTGTACTTTGTAATTATCTGTTTATTAACTTTGTTTCACCTCTGTATACTTTGTAGAAGCATTTTTCTTGAAAAAATTTCCTTTTTTGTTAGGACAATATAGACATACAATTCCTTCACTTAAAAAAAGAGTTTATGTAGGCATGAATATGTTTGTGGACACTGTACTCGGAAAAAATGGAGCAGATAAGGGTACTGATATATTATTCTCCTCAGGGTGACAATAAAATGGGATAGCAAAAGAAAGCAATGGAAAATATAGGTAAGCAAAATGTATTTGTGGGGAAATAAGAGCTCTCTTCCTGACCTGAGCATGTAATGGGGATGCTGAGTTAGCATTGCTAGTAAAGGAAGGCCAGTTCAGAAATGATCATAAAATGAGCAAGGTTTCAGACAAAGTGACAAAGAAAACAACAGGTAAAAATATGGTTATTTACATTTTGCAGGACTGATTTTTTTTCCCCACAAAGGCTTCTCATTCCATGAAGAATCATCATAATTTCAGAGTGTATTAATGGGATTTGACAGTTTAATTTTTCTATCAAGCATTCTGTGATTGTGAGACCTGATGAGATTATTGTAAAAGATCTTGTACTTACATCTGTTTTACCTTTAGGAAAGTGCACTCAATGGACATTGAAATCAGAGGGTCAAATGCATCTTGATCAGAGCTTTAGCCACAACAGATCACAGCAGTTTAGCCATAAGGTGATGAGAGACAATGTTTCAAAGGTAAGACTGTGTGCACACTGCTTTTGTCTTGGCAATGGACTAATCTGATTAGTAGATCATTCTTTCATGTGTCAGGTGTAACATCTTAGAAATGAGACTTTTGGTCTCTTTTTCATGATTTTTTACCAGTAAGAAGAGATGAACTGATTGGTTTGTGTCCTTTCCACTGAGGTATATAAGCACAAGTAAAGCTGGTTTGTAGGTTATTTCAGCTAGTATAGCCTTTCTCTGCTTTCTGAATTGAAAATAAGTATTTATTACTTGGAAACCCAGTAAAGATCTGTCCTTTAATCATTTAACTGTGGGATCTGACATGTTATAAAATGCACCTGTTAGAGACTGCTGGAATTCAATTAGCTCTCATGTGACTTTTGCAGCTTAACTAATGGGCTGAAAGGTTATACTGGGTAAATACAAGATCCAAAATTGATTCACAGAGAAGTCTGGAGAAATGTCATGATTTCACTTCGTAAATTTTGGCCATGCCACAATAATCACATTGTTATTTTGCTTTATATAGTTCATGACTAGAGTGATACTGCTTATGTATTTGGAATTTTCAAAACAGAAGAATTTTAGTTAATATTTCTTGTGTTAAATGTCAGACACTTCTGAGTAAGATACAAAAATTGCTGTACTACAATATAGTTTTATAGATGGCAACCATTTCTTTCCACACATTGTTTATATTATTTGTCATGTTTGACTAGTATAGCTAGACTTAAAGCAAATTTATTAAGAAGCTTACTATGACGTTATAAGAAAACCACAATTTTAATTAAGATTACTAATATTCATCTGCAATCACATTATAACAATTTAATTATAAGGTATAATTTTCTTTTATGACATATCTACTATAGAAAAGATTTTTTTGGGTATGTGTGTCAGCCAATGATTTTACAGTTTTCTTTCACTTCATGTTTTCATTTGACATTGCACCATGTCTGGTATCTACTGTATGATCTATTTCCTAATCTTACATTGAATAAGCAAAACTTTTAGCAACATGAATGATCATAAAAGCTACTCATTGGATAAGTTTAATGTAATCTTTTAGAATTCTGTAAATTTTAGATTTTATATCTTGTAAATGCCAAATTACAAATACTTGAGCTTGTAAAATGTGCTTGCATAGATCTACACAGTAAAGGTATAAAATCAGAATGTGAGCAAAATAATAATAAAAAAAGTTAGAAATCTATGTTAATATCTAAGCAATTTTTGTTATCTTGTCAGATATTTTCCAGTTTTCTGTCTGTTAAGACTGAAGTTTGCAGACTTTGGGCTCTTGCCTCAACCCTTCTGCCTCCACAGCTCCTATAACTGTACAGCTTTCAGGAGCTATTAATTTTCTAATCCAGAAGCCAGAGATACATTTTTGTTTTTATAGAGCCAGTGAACAGCCCTTGCTCTAGGATGACGATTAGAGTTCATCTTGTTTCAGGTTGGATTATAAGTGTATTTTGTCATAAATAAATATACAGATGTATAGATATGTACTTTATGATGTATTAGCTTGATGGTAACTGTGATTTTCCCCTTTTGGGAGGACCAGTGGAGCACTGGAGAAGCTGGAGTACTGTTGAGTTGTGTTTGAAGCCCTTTCACCAGCTCCTGCTCACTCTCAGCCTCTGTGAGCAGAGAGAGGAGAGAGTTGGATCATTATTACCCTGCCTCCTGACCAAGTTATATTTTCAATAAGCTTTTGCAAACAAACCAGCAATACATTTCAACTGAATCTTTAAAAATAAATTCAATCTGAAGCAAAGTCCTGGTACAGAGAATTTGAGCCTAACGGGATGAAGTCTGGCAAAGTTGTAAGTGGCTACTGAGAGAAACATTAGGTGTGATTCTAAGTGGGACAGAAAAAGCCTTACATCTAGAGGAATACAAGAAAGTCATCAAGTAGGCTGTCTTGTTACTGTAAAGATCTGATATTGGCTGAGTCAATAGGTCTTCCTGTCTTCCCTCTTTCTCGGATTTTTTTGTCATGTTTTCTTTCTTTATTCAAGTGAAAGATGCAACAAATTTTGACATGTAAGTGACTGTAAACTGTGGTTTAGTAGAATGAATGCAGCCTTTATGAAATTTTCGAGTTCTTGAGCAAGAGAAACCTAACATTGTTGCTGTGTACTTAAGCTGCCTTTGGTCAGTGCTTGGAAAGCTGCTGCTCGCTGCTGGTTGCTGTTGTGGTTGAGAGCCTACGTGAGAGTAAAGTTATCAGGCAGATGTGTATAACATTAATTAATATACTTTGAATATGATTTAGCTCTCGAATATGACAGCCTTGGAAGAATTGATCCTACATTTCTATTTGCAGGTTTCATAGCACAATGGGCATTATATAAGTTTAAGAACTTTCTAAAAAAAACCCCACACATCGGTTTTAAAATTAATTGATGATCTTTTTCTAATAGTTAATGAATTTTATTATCTAATCCATGCTGCAGTCTGGAATTTTCTGTCTGGAGCACTGGCTATTTATGATGCAGATATCTTGTCTGTCTCGAGGCTGGTATTGCACCATCTCAGGCCATGAAGTCCCCTTAAACAGCTCAGAGTACAAACAGTAAGACTGTCTGACCCCATAATGATTAATTAGACAGCTCTTATGAACTTGAAACTAATGTTTTCTTAGGCTCTATGTTAATTCTTCAGTATAGAACTTTAAAAGGAAGCATAGAATTAAAAAAGATCAGACAAGCAGCTGTGGAGTCACTTTAATCAATTTTACTATGAAGGAAAAAATTGTAGTGCAAGAACTCATTACAAAAAAAAATCAGGATATTCATGTTCAGAATAAGATGATTATCACTATGAGCCAGACATGCTACTCTGAAGATATGAAACATAATAAATTCTCTTTTTCATAATAGAAGGTATTGGAGAACCACTGATGGATTTCAGAATTAAAATAGACATATTTCAGTTCTGTATTTCTGTTATGAGAACACTGTCAGATCAGTTTCAACATTCAAATTAATTTCCCTACATGGTCAGGGAAGATCTGGGAGATTTTCTTCTCCTCAGCTATTCCTTTTCTTTCTTTATGATTGTATTTAATTTGCATTAAGCTACTATGAAGAGAAAGAACCAAAAGAGCCTCTTCCAGTTTATTCTAGTTTCAGCCAAAAGCATCAAGAAGTTGCCACACTAAGCATCAGGCCCAGGGCAAGGCTTATCAGAAGCTAAGGCACACTGCAGCCCTATACCTGGCTGGAAACTGCACCTGATGAAGATGATATTTGCATGTCTGCAAGGTGCAGAAAAGCAGATGCAGGCAAGAGAAGCAGAAGTATTTCATTGGAATGAAGTCAAGAGAAATAACTTCTTTGGGGCACTGCATTTGTTTTCAGATCAGCAAGAAACCTGGTTGCTCCTATTAGTTTCTGTGGAATGCAGAGAGATAGAGCATTGCCCATTTTCCATGGCAGAAAAGAAAGGCACCAAATAAATGCTTGGCTCACCTCATCTGTTTGTTCTCTGGATAAACACAGCCCAGCAAGACCTCAAACAGTCTCTGGTCAACTGGGCCAAAAAGGCAACAGCTCCTCCCCAGGTTGCAGGAGGGCTGGAAAGCCGGGGTGATGGCACTGTGCCTTGTACCATGTTCTGCAAAATAGCATGTGCTCAATATGAGCCAAACTGATGGGTTGGCAGCTGGAGAGGGTTTGCCATCTCTTGGAAGAGCATCTCCTCAGCCGGGTGCTGCTGCAGCATGCACTGATCCATCCTACACAAGAAGGAGTCTTCTCCCCTCCAGCCCTTCCTGTGTTCATGTGGCCTTACTGCTTTTGGGCTCACGGATTTACTAAGCCACTTTCAGTCAGCAGTGTAGGAATGCAGTTACCTCACTGTTAGCCAACAAGGGGAGAGTTCTCAGAGCAGCCAAGGTTTTCCAGGATATGCTCTTGGGCTGGATCTTCAGAGGCTCCAGGGCAGGCCCTCATCTGGTGTAAATTGTCAGCCTTGCCACAGACCAGTCAGCAGAGATCTGTCAAATTTGCACCACCTGAGAAGATGTTTCTCCCGTGAAAACCCTGTGTGGCTGGGCCTGCTTTGTGTTAGGAGGTGACTAGCTCAACCTCCAGAGAGACCTCTGAGCACGGCTCTCATTTTAGTTTCACGAAAGTTTCTTTGAGGTTCACATTAATGCTGCCACCAGGAGAAACTGTTTCTGACTACAGGGTAAGAACACACTTTCACCTTTTAACTCTTCATCAGGGTTTCTAAGACAGCAGAAAAGTGGCAGGATCTTTTAATATCCACCAGAGAGGATGGCTTAGCAGTTGCCAAGTAGGAGCAGTTGACATTGGTTGGGAGCAGGAGCAAACATTGCCTTTGCTCACTCCTCCTACCTCCCTCAGCAGACTGAACATAATAAATATAGTGGTAAGAAACAAATGGTCTCCCCCGCTGCTTTACTAGAAATTGGAGTGTCAAGTCTTCCTTTACTGAGTGAAAAATAGAGTGGGCAGGATGTGACAGGATTTCTAGAACAAGCTTTGCAGAAGGTAGAGTGCCTCAAAACCAGGATATGAGCAAGAGGGTGGATATGATCTGAGAGGGGCATGACGGTGTGATGGAAAGGCCTAAGGAGGAATAGGAGGAGAAAAACCAAATGCTTGATATGGAGCAGAGCATATGCAGGACCACTTTGAGGGGTGTTTGTGGTTTATGAGGTCTGTTGAGGCAGCTGCTGGATGTGTGAGACAGTATTATCACAGTAATGAATTATGTTTTAATTCCCTGTAATGTGCCCAATCCCGAGTAACACAAAGAAGCAAATTAGGCTCCTGCACCAGCCAGCAAGTCGTGTTGAGGTTTTAAGGAATGCTCAGAAGAGTGGCATGACTCCTCACTACACACCATGTGGGACACGAGTCCAGCATGCAGCTGTTTGCCTCCCCTATCCCAGGTCTTTCTGCAAGAGGAAGGACACCTTCCAGGGAGGAGAAACATTCTCTCCTCTGTCCCTAGCAAATCTCCTTATTAAGAGAAAAAAACTGGGATTCCCTGGTTTCAACCTTTACTTTAGAACCAGACAGAGAAACAGCCTGGATTGCTGGATTGTCAGATTCTCAGCTGGTGCAAGTGGTCAAACTCCCACTGATCTAAGCTGTAGTAATTTACCAGCAGAGGTAAAAATAGAGTGGTAATGCCTGTCCCCATGAGAAGAATCTTAGCCTTTTCTTCCATACCTACACTGCAAGGATGGCCACCATTTTTGGCAGAAATCATATAGGAAAACTACTTTGCCCTCAGTTTTTGCATGCAGTAACCAGAGGAGTGACGGCAGAGGTGATGCTGGTCACTGCAGAGCATGCTTAAAGGGAGGAAGGCAGGGAAAGAGTGCACTGTGTCAGTGTTTGGGCTGAGATTGTGATGAGCAAACTCAGGGTAGATAGCTTGTTCCTAACACTGCCTTCCTGCTCTGAATTTTGTTAGCTATGAATGAATTAAAAGACAATCTCTGAGAAAAAAAGAGACACTGATCAAGAATGCTTAATCAGTGATGAAGTATACACCCCTACCACGTACTTTTAACAAACTCCAAGCTACCAAACGATAGTACAGTTTTGATTGAGTAGCTGGACTTTATTACCAAAAGAACCAAAATCAATAGGCAGAGAGTTCCTATGGTTAAAGTGTAATTACAATACCAAAGAGATTTAGGAAAATATTATCACATCCCATAGAGGAAACAGGCAGTTGGGTACTTGATGCCAGCGCTAGGATGAATTCAAACACCTATATCCAATTTAGGAAGCAGTGACAAACAGCAATCCTAATTCAAGCTTGTCTGTAGCAAAAATAAAGGGTGTTCCCTCTGGGTGTGGTCCTAGACACCACAGAGTGATCCCTGGAGCTGTCAGACATACCTCACGCATGAGTCAGAAAACAGTTACACAAGTGGCTTCTGTGCTCTGCATTATTCAGGCAAGGAGAGGGGATACTTAGGCCAGGTAGCAAAGGGAGCCTGTCTAGCTGGGTGAAGAAGTTACATTCTCTCTTCAGCATAGAGGAGTATGCTAAAGAAATATTCTGTGGAATATTTCTGTGGTGGAAATATTCCCCCAAAATGCTATACTTGTGTCCAACAGAGATTTTTAGTTATCGGAAATAAATGTTCTATATGTATTTTCAAGGCTTCTTGTACAGCATCAATAAAAAGGGAAGGTGTCAGATGATGTGATAGCATACAGCTAAAATCTTTTAACAGCCTCATTGGTTCTAGCTGGGGTGAGTGGCTAGTAAGATAATCCTCTGGACACATATTCTGGAAACTTTTTGGTCAGCTAACACGCAGCCAGCAATTTAGGACCAGTGATTAAATTACTGAGGGCTTTTGTTTTGAAGTGTGTGCTCCTCAATATATCTTTCAGGGCTAGCCATGTGCCAAGGGGTTTGTAACCAAACTGTGGTTCTCTTTCTTGCTTTCAGAGGCCTCATTACAGGCTGCTGGCACCAGCAGCTAGCTCCCAGGTTATTTCAGAAGACCGCATCACTCAGCAGAGGCTGAACAGAGTGGACAAGTCGTCAATGAGCGGGTCACAAGAAGTCAAAATGTACATTTCTTCCTGGAAGGCAGAGCTTAGCTGTTACAAAATGGTGATGTGCAACTGTTATTTTGAGCCAGGAGAATCGCTGGAGTTCAAGCAATTTCTTTCATAGATATTTTTTTACAGGAACCAAAGTCAGGCTTTGGAAAGCAGCAGGACATAATGCAGAGGTTTCACATGTTTTTCTGGGATTCAGGCTGCAGAAAGAGCCATTGCTTCAGCCACTTGGTCAGGGTAATTTGTGTAGTTCTCTTGGCTTCCTAGATTTTAGGGCTAGTGATTTAACTGTGGAGGGCTTTTGCTTTGAATCCTTATTGTGGTTTATTCCTATAATTTGGTTACCATCCTGCTAGGGCTATGCTAAGAAAACCGTTGTGGGTTTAGGTTTTGTTTTTTTTTTCTTTTTCTTGTTTATTTTTCCTTATAAATGGCTTCAATATTTTCTCCTCCTGAGCATGTTAATATGTACCTACTAAATATGATGTTCAGCTCCTCAAGTCAAAGGACAAGCTGAGGTCAAAGGAGTTTGCACCAGCTGAGGATCTGGTCCCTGACTTAAAAACAGACAAAACGAAATACAGTCCAAAGCTGACTTCTCTATTACAGTGTTTCAGCCTATGTGAAATGCTTTGAGGACATGATATTGGGATTTTTTTTTTTTTTTCAAGAGGATCAAATGCAAGAAATAAATAGGCATGCAAAGCCTGCTTCCCAGGTTATTTGGGTTTCGGAGCTCTGCTGTGTCCTGCTGCAGAGTCTTTCCTTCTGCTTTGGTAAAACATCAGAGTATAGAGGGTGACCGTATGCACTTGTTTCAGATGAGTGTAAACAGAAGATGATATTACTTGTCTGAATGAAGTGGACTATCCCATGGAGGAGAATAATAGCTGTCTCCAAGAGCTGTTTTTCTCAAAAAGACTAGTGAGAACTTAAAAGTCAAAACACCCAAGAAGAGGGTGAAAGTTGATTACTTTAAGGATTAAACTGTTGCCCTGGTGAAGTCAGCAAATACTGTTTCTAAGCAATGATTTCAGTGTCTCCTGAGCACTGTGAATCTGAACAGTACTATTGGGAGTGTATTTCTTAAAGATACAAATATAATTTTATTAGTTTTTTAAAATGTTATTTGGTGGTTTAACTTGATAAAATACATTTTGGAGTGGTGTATAAAAAGCAGCTTATGCAGAGAATCTCATCTGCATGTGTGTTTTTAAAATATGTGGAAAGCTAGAAGTATGTCATAAAAAAATTATACAGCTCCTAAATTTGCATCAAATTACAAAGAATAGTGTTATGTTAAAAATGTACTTACTGTAGATTTTTCCCCGCTTATCCTTCATTGGAATTCCTCAGTAGAGGCAGAGGAAAGCACTATTGCTTTGCCAGCATCTAGTTAAGTAGGGAGCGATTTTTCACAAAGTCTTGATTATTATTTCATCAAGAAAGTGGGTAGATATTAAAGGTTACCCAGATGGTTTATATATTACTATAATAATCTTGTCCATAGAAATTCTCACAAAGAAAATAATTAATCACAAACACACTGTGATCCTTCTAAAGCAATGACTGTTTTAAGTTGAAATCCCATAGTGGCCATGACCTCTAACCCTGATGTAACTGTTTCTATCCTAGCTACTAAAGTGGCTGCTCATGAAAGGCCATCAAATACAGAAGTAAATGCAAAGGTTAACAAAGTTAGTGGACCAAACAAACTTGATACTGAAAATGAACTTTCACATGTAACAAGAAAATAAACACCACTCTCCCAGACTGATCTACACAGGAGGTTTGAGATGCCAAAATATTAAATGTTATTAAGCGCATAATCTCTATTTTACAGATAAGTGTTTACTCTAGATGTTACCATCCTTTCATATTGATGAAAATCTTCTTTCAAATTAAAAAAGAAAAAAAAAGTTCATGCACTAATGTGTTTTCAGTGAGATAGTTTTTGCTCTGGACTCCAAGAGATCATTGGTTTGGGGAAGAGAAGGGATTGCACAGAGGTGTGTAAATCTCGAGCACTTTTTGTGTATGGCCCAGTTATTAATATGTCATTTACTTGTTAAACCTCTCTCCAAGGTGTAATCTTTGCATGATATTGTGCTTCAGGAGTTCGATTTGTTAAGAAATGGTTATTCAAATTTTTAGCAGTCCATTTCCATCCACTCCCCCTCACCATAGGTAGTGAAGATGCAATTTACCTGTCCAATCCATTGTTTATTGTGGGAGGTTTTTGCTTCAGAAATAGATTACTACATGACACTTTGCTGGTTGAGTTCAGCTGGACAGGAATTTGTAGTTCACAAGCACCAAGCAAGCTTGCAAAGGAATAGAGTATGGCAGGTTTGTGTGGGGGATGTACCATAGTAGCTAGAAAGGGCATCCTTCATATATGCAAATAATGATTTCAATGGTCTCTGAGGAAAAGTGTGGGATTCAGTGGTCTGAAATTTATAGCCCTCCCCCATGCTGGTAGAGGAGACACCCACCAGCACCAGTGTATCAGTGGCTACTGCCTCAACCTGCAGCTGCCCACAGCATTCTTCGGTGGCATCCAGATATCTCTGCTGACCTCAACACAGCTGAATCTCCTGCCTTTTTACTCAGAAGTGCTCCTTAGTATTAGGAGGAAAGTTTCCTTTTTACCATCACAATCCTGTGAACATGCATAGGACTGTCAGGAAGCTAGTCCCAGATGGGAGAGCAAAAATGGCAAGCTCTTTTTATGAGTTTTGAAAAGAAAAACAAAAGCTTTCCCATTAATTTAATCAACTTGGTATCCTAAGCCCCAGTCAGAAAAGGACATTTTTGGGGTCGCAGTGAAATAAGTAATTCAATGATGAAAAGAGAAAGAAACGTTGATTAGATATAAAACTTGACAGTTGGGGAAACTATTTCCCTGGCCTACAAAGTCGTTTTTCAGGTAGATCAAAAAGAGTTATTTAGTTCTACACAATTTCCAGTTTTAACAACATTAAATAACTTTTCTCCAGTTAGATATCACTCTTTGAAGATTTTGAAATCGTTATTCCTGTGGGGAGGAGAATATTGAATAATTCCTACCAGTTATGAAACTCAATATTCTCCAGATGGATATTGAGACAAGCTTTTATACACCATTGTAAAATGGGTTTAAAATATCCTGTGCTGTGATTGACTAAACAAGTCACATGGCTACTGCATACAAGTTTGAACTTCTTTTTCAACTAAATGACCTTATTAAAATCATAAACAAAAAAGGTACTTAAAGGCTGGCTTTAAAAAAGCAGCTATAAATCCTAAAATTATTGTAGTACTGTTCTGTTATTTGTGCTAAAAAAACAAAAAAATAGGAAGGCTACTCGGGGCATGAAATTATTCCTTTAGTAATCAGTTGGTTTTAAAAGATATAGCTCCATACGTTTTCACAGTCCTCTCTTTCTTTAAATGACTAAAAAAATTCACAACCTAAGCATTGTCAGTTCACATCAGAACTTGAGCTAGCAAATGTGAAGGAGCAAAACCCTGCAGTAAGCATGAGTATTCCTCAAGCAACATTCTGAAGCATTGTTCTCCATAATACCCTCTCACCCATTTGCACTGCAGTGGTAAAATCACTCTAGCTCAAGACACGCAACCCACGTAACATGAACAAATAACCCCAGGAAGGGGGATCTTGCCATGTAACTGGACAAGGGAACAGGAGTCTGGCTGTTATGGTGGCAGTTATTTTTTGGCAGGGCTGGCTTGGGGTGAGGTGGGAAGTGGGATTTCTCATCTGTCTGGCTGCTAATACTCTTCCTCTGCTTCTGCTGCCCTCACTCAGCCAGAGGCAATCCCCCTGGCCTGTCACCACTTCTCCCATTGCACAGACAGAGACTGCAGCACAAGCCAGAGCAAACAGACCAGAAACAAAGGAATTCCTTGGGAGCAGAAAAATTATACTTAAAACCTTGGCTCTCTGACTGGTGCTTGCACTGCAGATTTTGCTTCACTTCGGGAATAACAACAGGCACCTTTCATTCTTTATTTCAAAATGACTAAAGGATCCCTTTAGGGTTTATGTGTTGTTTAGGAGTCCCGGGTAGCAAAATTAATTGTATCTATTCAAATAATGATTCAGTTTAGGGATTCTTTGTTGCTGTTTATGGATCTCCAGTTTTTAGAGTGAGAGTCTACAAAGGTTAATTATAAGGGAAAAGGCTGTGTAAGTGCAGAGTGTCTTTAACATCGAGAATAACTCTGTGGCATACTCCTAAAGTGACCAAAACCCTGGCATTTCCATTGATGGGAACCAATGCTTTTTCCTGTCACTTTTGTACTGTGTATGGCTTATAACAATAAAAATATTAGAGATTAGCATTAGCAAAAAGATCTTCATTAAAAAACAGTGATGAGAAACATATTCAGGGATTTTTATTTCTTTAAGAAATCTGTTTACATGAAAGGGAAACAGGATGACCCATAAAGTGGCTGAATCTGGTACTACACTTAAAATCAGGCTGCTGAGAGTTTTTAAGTGATTTTGTTTTTTCCTCTTCAGCAAATATTCCCGTTGTAGCATAACTAGACTCAGTTATCAACACTTCTTTTTTTTTTTTTTTAAGCTTATTTAGTATGCCTGGGTTTCAGAGTTTCAGTTTAATATTGCTAACAGTCTTAGTAAAAACGCCAGGATTAGCAGTGTTAGTTAGATTTGAACACCTGCAAAGTTCATTTTAACAACTGCAATAGCAAATGTTGCAAAATTCAAAATATATCTAACATATTTGTAGTTTGAATGTTAACCACAGCTGCCTAATGCTGTCCAAGAAGCTTGGAATGTACATATTTTATACATCCCAAGGAGTAGCTGTGATTGATGTCCTTTTATGTCAAATGTTTGATTTGCTGAAAGACAGAACCAAAAATACAGCAGAAGGGGGTAAGTCTGGGAAAAGCTGCCAGGCCAGCAAGCTTGCATGTTAAAAGAAAATAAAAATATGCAAGTCTGGCACGCTTCTGAATCTTATTTGAATTCAATAGGAAATTGGGATGGACAGAACAACAAAAGGAACACAAGGGGAAAAAAATAGTCAAAACAGACTAAGAAGCGAGAAAATGTTTTATTGATTTACTGATTACTTTCAAAGTGATGATGTTATTCTGTCATTCAGCCATATGGAAGTCTAACAGATGCCTCATGCATAGCTATGAATGTTTGACGTACAGGTATTTTATTATCATTCCACAGCCAGATTTTTCAATGGATCATTCACAAATGTTTCAGAGAAACACACCTTTCTATTACCATGGACACTGATGATAACATTTTCACAGCAGATTCAATGATTAAGCCAGTTGCACTATGTTCACTTTTTCATTCTGAGGAACTGGTTATCCTCATATTTATACTAGCTGTGACTACACAGCTCGAAGGATTTTACTTCAGTTACTCTTGATTTATTTGAGGGGGAAGAAATAAAGCCTACTAAACATTTATTTTCAATATTGCCAGATTTAAATTATTTTTTTCAGGTTTTCAGCCAGTTCCAGTTCTAACCAAAATCATCACTAGGCACAAATTTAACATTTAATTTTCTAGGAACTTTTGGTCTTCATCTCTTAACAGGCACTGGAGTAATAGGCAGCAATGGAAAGCCTGCAAAGTAAACCCACACTGTCCCTCTTCTCTTAGTTTTATAGAAGCTACTTCCTAAATTCTTTTCTAATTAAAAAATGCCTTAGACATTCAGCTGAATTTCCAGGCAACAGGTGTATATATCTTGCATTCCTGGATTTCAAGCATCCATCTAGAGTAAAAAAAAATATTTTAGAGCATTAAAAAAAAATATACAAAAGTTATTCACACACACCTTTTAGGCCATATCTTTCCTGGGCGAACTGTTGATCAAGCATAAACTGAAGATACGGCAGCATTCACAGACCTTCATCTAGATGTTCAGTGTGAATGATCAACTCATCACTTAGAAGAAGCATGCATGAAAAAAGACAAATGTGGACAGGAGAAAAGTTGAAATACTTTGTGATGTGAACTTCAGCACCTAACATAACTCTGCTGTGGGGGACATTTTGAAAAAAACTGTAATTTTGGTGTCTCTTCAGCCTAAGTAACATTTTGGATACAGACCTTCATCTCTTTCTATGAGGAATCAAAATACTGTGTCCCATTTTAACGAACATGGGTCTTATCTCAGCATCTTCATTCGTTCATAAGCACTTATTTTTTTTTAGCTACAGCTGCTGAATATATTGAGAAAGTCAGTCACACTAAAAAACCTCTAGGCATTTCAAAATTCAGCATGCTAAGAGCTTAATAACACAGGTGGCTTGCCCCCACACTCCATGTACTGTTTTCCCTACAGAATACAATGTCCAAATCAATGTTACTATTCTGATACTCAAAGCTCAGTATGAATTTTGCTACAGTTAGATGATGAATCAACACTTCCCTTGAGAACAGGATTTACCACCAACAGCTATGTTTTTCTGGAAGAAATAAATTGTGCACATTCCAGAGAGGTATTTGAATGCAAATGCTAGAGGAAAAAAAGAACAATTCAGAACAAAATCCAAAAAATAACTGTGATGTAGTTCTGCTCAGTAAAATCTGGATCACATGAAGTGTTGAAGGCTTGAAGCACTGAAAAATATAACGAAAACTATTTAAGTGTAAGTCTACAGCTTTACTTCAAACATGCCACTCAATTATATGTTTAATTACTTTTTCCAGGATACTTTTTTGACAACATCTTGAATAATCAAACTTTATATACTTATTTTATATACCTAAATATACAAATGCTGAATACAACCATCTAACACATAGAACAACCAAGACTTTTGGGGAGGACCAAAGTGGGACATGCATTATAATGTTTTATATTTTTCATTTCTATTTTAATACATTGTGGAGGTTGTTGGATAGTGATAGATATATTTTATTTACTTTTTTCTTTATCAAATTTGTAGAAGTTTTAGTCTCCTTAATAAGGTAATTAATAACATTATCAATACTTTTCTAATTTTTCACAGGAATATATTGAAATTAATGCTTGTTATATGCTGATGCAAGGTATACATGTACAAGTGTGAGAATTTCAAGTGTATTAGTAAAGTATATTCTTATTAAAAAATATAGTAATAAAACATTAGTACATTAATAATTATTGAAAAAAAAACCTGTTTAATTTTCTATCTAAACCAACATATTTTCACTGTTCCTGCTTCCTCTGTCTGAGCTATAGCACGCTGCATAAGTAGAGCTTTGTGGCCTTTACTTATGTCAATGACACTTCTGGAATCTGGCTTTTTGGCCCTAAATATGATGCATGTGTCTAAAAGACCAAGGGAATAATTTATAGCTGAAAGTTACTCTTTGCAATTTAGCTCAAAATCAGGTATATGACTATTAAATCATGTTAACTATAATCAGGTTATTCCCTCATTTTGAGGGCTTGAGTGCATTAGTGAACATTTTTGCATATAATTGTCTTACTTTATTTTGAAGCTCAGTCTTTAAAGCTCTTTTGGACTGAAACACTCCACCGGCCCTCTTCCAGATACAAACGTGCAAGTAAGATCCACAGTCTGGAACTAATTGTCCAGACACCATCTGTAGGTCCTGTTCCTTGGTAGAAGCTGCTGTAATCCTGTGGCTTTCAGAGCAGAAGTGGCATTTTACCAAACCCTTAAGCTCTCAAGATATTCCAAAAATGTTTCAAAATATTTCCCAAATATATCTGCCAGATGGGGGCAGTGGCAAGGTTGCCATGCCTATGAAACTTACATGCCGTATGCAGCCTATTTCAGGTAAATACTGTCCAAAATGAGAAGCTGGGAAGGGCACTGGACAGACACAGTGAGATGGGAGCAGGTGAAATCTCCTGGGTCCAATTGCATAGCTGTTTCAGGGTATTGCTTCTTTCAACCTATTTTTAGCATATCTTTTTGTCAAGCATAATGAGGAGGTTCTGTAGGTAGCTGATCCTCCTGCAAGAATATTGCCCTAATTACATCCTGCCTTCTGGTATGTGAAGAACTTCCACAAAATGGTGCTCTTCTCTAAATCCTGGACTTCCCTTTGTTTCAACAGGCCATTCATTTTTCTGCAAGAAAACCTTTTATGGGAATGGGTTCGGCCATTAACAACTACCTTACATTACAGATTTCCAACTTCAACTGTTTCAGCTACTTAAGTGTTATAATGAGAAAGCAGCTAAGGACAATCCGTGGAAAACTTATGCAGAAAAATGAGGGCCTCAGGATTTCTTGCATTATGTTTTGCGTTCAAGAATTTATTGCTTTGAAGAGAAAAGTATTTGAGCCAGGAAAGGATGGTCTTTTCTCCACAGTGCTCAGCTGCATATAACAATTTGAAGTTTTTCTAAGGATTACCTTGGTCCTTGTTTAACTCACAGCTTGCTTATTTTTGCTGAGTGGAACATTTAAACCTTAAGCCAGTGCCCACCAAAACCAGCTAAACGCTTTGCATTTTCTCTAATTTTTTTTTTGACTAGTCGCTTGAAAGTCTTTCTTTCTGTACTATTCTACTCAAATTTTAAATTTCTGAATGCCTGAAACTTGCTCAGCCCAAAGTCTGCTTTATCCAGGATAAAGCTATACAGTGCCTCTCAGTGAGAAGTAATTCCAATTCAAAACAAAATCTGTAGCCATTCAGTGGCTGGTCAGTCTAGAGTGGAAAATGTTGCACAAGTACTTTTCTAATACAGATTTCTCATTTATGAAAATGTCCAAATGGTTTTCATCCAGACTTTCTGACAGTCAGAGTGGAACACTGAAGTCCAAAAAGTGAAATTCTAGCAAATTTTGTCCATGGGAAAATTAGGGTTTATGGTAGAAATAATTCTGTAAGTAACAATAGCAGCAGCTGTTACTTATGTTGCTCTCCTAATAATAAAATCCTTTAGGAGTAATTAAACATGTTCAAACTTGAAAATGTTTCAGTCAAGAAAAAAAATCTTGTTTTACTGAGATTCCTTTTACCCTCAACTGGTTTTGTGTAATTAAATCTATCCACAAGGAAATGTCTTAGAAGTGTTTTTTGATTGTTTATTTAAACTTTTTACTCTTTCACGTGTTCCCTCTACATGCTATCAGGCCAAATACTGTTCTCAGTCATGAAGATTTGAATCTGTATTAACATCAGCCACATGAAAGCCAGCTCCAGAAGTGAGAAAAGTCTTTTCAAAAGGACTAAGTGATGGCTGTTTGAACATTTAAAAACATCCTTCAAGAATTGTCTTTCTTGTTATTACTTAGTCATTTGAAAACAGATTTTCTACCATTATTACACTGATAGTAGTCACTGTTTCTTCAACCATATCACAGTGTTTTCATGATGATAAAACTTCTCCTCTTTACCCAAATCCCTTTTATGTTTTTGCAGCAGCCAGCTACCTTATGTTCTTATATCAATTAATCTCAGAAGCCACAGCCCCACCTGTGTGTTTGTCTGAACTGAAGCTATATCTAAAAACCTGCATAGAAAAACTTTGAATTTAAATTCCCCAAGGATTTTTTTAAATTATTCTTGATATGACATTCAAATGAAATGCTGAAAGTTTATCTAACTAAATTTTCATAATAGAAACTCTGAAAAAGTTTGTGACTGGTACCAGACTGGCATTATTTAATCCACTTCTATACTGCTCAGTAGATCTCTAACTCTTGTAGTGTCAGCTTCTCTGTTCATTTAGTATCATAATTCTATAATAATGAAGTGAATATTAAAATTTTTATCAGAAATATGATTAATCTGGAAAATTCACTTTTGGTGCTGTGAATGAAATGATTAACATTTACTCTTTTACATGATCTTAAATTTTAGCAAATGCAAAATACCATTTAAACCTAATAAGACATGTAAATATAAAGTGAAAAGACAAAACCACCACCATCAAAATGCTGCTTATCCAGCGAGATCCATTTATAGTATCCTGCTATTAATTATTTTTTTACAGTTAAATCGGTGAGTGCTTCTTTCCAATAGCCTTCCAATATTTCAAAAGAAGAGCCCATGTAGTCACTCCTCTTGGAGCAAAATCAGTGAGGAGTCTGCCAAAGCGCAGAATATCAAATACGTACGTGGCAACTTACTCCATGTATCTCACCACTGCCTGAGTTGCTGCTGACAAGCCCTTGCACCAAGTTAAAGTTAGAAGTATTATACACTATCATTCAAAATTGTTTAGACTTTTTCTTTTGATTCATGCCATTGCTGTATTTTGTACATCCTCCTGACCACTCATAGCAGCTGTAACAACACTTGTGGTATTACCAGTAATTTGCAACTTATCAAACATGATTGAACCTTGTTCTTTTGTGTAAACGAAACAGAACTCTCTGGTTAGCTTTCTTTATACTTTGGAAATAGTGCAAAGGAAACCAAGTCTATATTTGCATGCCAGACAATGAAACATAACACACAGTGTATACATGCCTTTGACACTGTAATTACTAGCTGTTGTTTAGATTCCATGTATGGTCACTGGCTTTGGCTGTTGGAATCAGCTGTATCAACATTTAATCAAAGTCTTATAGATTTTGGTTGTATATTTTTCTAATGTCAAAATGGAAATGCTGAGACTAAAAAATAAGTTCTTAGGTAATAAAATGCATGCCCACTGCACTGCAAAAATAATGAACCTTTGTGGCATAATGAACAAAGCCCATTGGAGGTTTTGTCTGTAATGAAGCACAACGGAACAGGCAATTTTAAATTTGATTTACTTCTTCAGGATTTCAACAACTTTTGATGAATAGTTCTGGAAGTTATACTTGAAACTGTGTTAATGTTGTCTTGCTTATCAGACATTTAGGCTTAGCTTCTAACTCTTCTTAGAAATGCATCCTGCTAAAGGCTATTGAGCCTCTGCAATGCCTTGGTCTGAACCATCTGGTCTCTGAAAATATGTGCTGGTAAAGCAAACTTGGTGTCCAGTACCTCACATTGCCACACAGTCTCAATAAAGTGCACAGAGCATGAATGTAAGTTCATAAAACTATTGCCTGTGCTGCAGAGTACCCACAGACAACATAGCTGAGCTCTGGGAGCTGAGCACACAGCAGTGAACCCCCAGAGAGTATTCCCTGTGTGGTCCATGTGGCTTTGTACCATGCTCAGTAAGGTGAAAGAGCATACTGTGCACTTAGGGGTAATAGTTAAAGTGAAAATAATAAAACAGAGTGTGCATTTTGAGTAAGTCCTTGCTTAATTAGTCTTACAGTCCAGCTCACACTGAAAAAAGTTTGAATGAAAAGAAGCAGTCAATGCTTTACCAAACACCATCCAGCTAAATTCCTGGTCCCACTGAAATGCTCCTCCTGCTGTGAAGCAATCCCCTTAAAGGTGTCAGTGTCCTCTCTGATTTTTATATTGGAATAGTTCTTTGGGTTTTTCGTTGGTTATTTCTGTAGGACTGGGGAACCAGTGGAATTTGTGCATCCCAAAAACATGATAGAAAAAAATATTTCTTTCTTAATCAAATAATGAATTTTTATACAAATAAACAGAGATAAAGTCTTTATTTCTGAATGTTTCAATACATTCAAGCCCACAATAGAAAAATGTGAAACTTTTCAGTTGTTAGTCATCAAACAAGCCCTTTAGTATTCCCAAGGAAAGGAGAGCACAGGAGTCATGAGACAGCAAAGATGAAATGTTTAATGAAAACATGGAGGTGCTATAGAAATGAAATAATGAGTAAATATTAACTGTTCCAGACCTTCAGGCCATAGAAGTGCGTAAACCTTTTATTGCCTACAGCAGAAGCGGTAAACTCTTAACCTGCCATGGAATACACTATTAGAAAATCATTTTGCTGCTTTGAAAGGAAAAAGGGACTATGAAGGGAAGGCAGGCAGGAAGGAAAGGCGGGAGGGAAGGAGAGAAGGGGAGGAAGGGGAGGGAGGGGAGGGAGGGAAGGGAGGGAGGGAAGGGAGGGAGGGAGGGAGGGAGGAGAGGGAGGGAGGGAGGGAGGGAGGGAGGGAGGGAGGAAGGAAGGAAGGAAGGAAGGAAGGAAGGAAGGAAGGAGGGAAGGAAGGAAGGAAGGAAGGAAGGAAGGAAGGAAGGAAGGGAGGGAGGGAGGGAGGGAGGGAGGGAGGGAGGGAGGAAGGAAGGAAGGAAGGAAGGAAGGAAGGAAGGAAGGAAGGAAGGAAGGAAGGAAGGAAGGAAGGAAGGAAGGAAGGAAGGAAGGAAGGAAGGAAGGAAGGAAGGAAGGAAGGAAGGAAGGAAGGAAGGAAGGAAGGAAGGAAGAAAGGAAGGAAGGAAGGAAGGAAGGAAGGAAGGAAGGAAGGAAGGAAAGAAGGAAGGAAAGAAGGAAGGGAAGGAGGGAGGGAGGGAGGGAGGGAGGGGAGGGAGGGAGGGGGAAGGAAAGAAGGAAGGAAAGAAAGGAAGGAAGGAAGGAAGGAAGGAAGGAAGGAAGGAAGGAAGGAAGGAAGGAAGGAAGGAAGGAAGGAAGGAAGGAAGGAAGGAAGGAAGGAAGGAAGGAAGGAAGGAAGGAAGGAAGGAAAGAAGGAAGGAAGGAAGGAAGGAAGGAGGAAGGAAGGAAGGAAGGAAGGAAGGAAGGAAGGAAGGAAGGAAGGGAAGGAGGGAGGGAGGGAGGGAGGGGAGGGAGGGAGGGAGGGGGAAGGAAAGGAGGAAGGCAGGAAGGCAGGAAGGCAGGAAGGCAGGAAGGCAGGAAGGCAGGAAGGCAGGAAGGCAGGAAGGAAGGAAGGAAGGAAGGAAGGAAGGAAGGAATTCTGAAAAGCAGCACTAGGAAAATATGTTTCTGCATCAAAATGTACATAGAAATTCTTTGAGCCCTGCTAATTAGAATCAGAAGAATGAAAAGAAATAATTGGGATTTTTTAATGAATAAGACAAACTTCCTTATAACTTTGTCACTCTTTATAAGCGACTAACTTCCTTATTACAGAAATAAAATTAGAAGACTGAAACGCATAACAGCAAGAGAATGAATAGCTGAAAAGCAACCTTACACCACATGTCATGATTTTAAAATATATCTCATTATTTGGAGGCAGGGAGGGGACTATGTTTGCTTCCAAATATGAGGGGTTGTCAACCCTATGAATGCATCCCAGGAGTGCTGGGTATTATTTATACATCAGATAACTACGATACTCCTAAACTTTCAAGTAATTATGATACTCAGGCCTCTGCATTTTGAAGCAAACTCTTCTGTAGTCTTGCCTCTTCAGTCATGATGTTCTCCACAACTGGAACAGCTTGCGCTGGTTAGCCCCCTGGGAAATTTCTAATTTACAAACCCCTGTTTAAAAAAATCAAATCTATTTAAAGGCATTACATTATAAACATAAACTCCCTAATGAGCTGTAGTGAAATGGCTCTAGGCTATAACCTGGGAAGTTCAAATGATTTATCCATTTTCTGCCATGTATTATTTTCATTTAATCTGCATCACAAGGGCTGTAAAGCGTCCAGCTGTTCAAAGTGAGTCTTAAAGTTTTCTGCTAAATGCAAAGGCTTGTCCAATTGTTTTCTTCTTTACCGTGTTTGGTTAAAGACATATTAATTGATAGATCAAATGTTTCCTAAATTAAAAGGAAAAAAAAAGGAAAATCAACATTTCTAATAGGAATGCTGATGCTAAGAAAGATTGCACTTAAAAAATAAGCAATTGGAGGTCACAGAATCAGTAGGAAAGAATGAATGAAGGAAAGAAGGAAAGAGGCAAGGAAGGAGAGAAGGAAGGGAAAAAGAAATCCACCAAACATTCATGCACTTCTGCCCTGGTGTAGTAGACAATATATGCCATATTATATATATATGCCATATATATAAATTTTATATATATAATATATATTTTTATATATATATATTTTTTATATATATATAATATATATATGCCATATATTCCATGTTCAGATCTTCACTGCTTTGGGACCAAGCATGTACCCTGAGTGTGTGATTAACCTGTCTTACCTACTTTATGATCTTACCTACTTTATCATGCAGTGCAGTTTCTTCTCACCTATACCTGCAAGAGAGCGAATACAGTCTTTCTGTTCTACAATTAACTTCTGCTGTGCTGAGCTCTTTCTAAGGGACATTTGAGAAATCTCATCTACCTTTGTTCAGAAGCAGGGCTAGAGGAAGTGATGGAGGACACACAGGTACTTCTAGAAGAAATGCAGCGTTAGATGAAGAAGGGAATGATGGCTAACAGGCATTTCCTACCATTCTTTCAGAGACCATACTCTTGTAAAACACAGGCCTTGGTTTACTTCAGGTTAGCTTTACATAATGGAAATGTCCATTTTTGTGAGATTCATCATCTAATTCTGTTATAAAAAGGTAGAATATAACATAAGTACTCTGTACCATTGATTACCTGCTCTTTTCAACACTTACTTCCAGCATCCAGAAAATGCAAATCTGTATCTGCTACAGGATTCAGAATTTTGGTCTGGTCAAAATCACTTCACATGTTTAAACATTAAAAAGTAATATCTGAAATGTGTAAATGTTAAAACCTCAACTTCCACATAGTAATGGAGAATAAATATAACAAACCTAGTCTGTTTAGTAAATGAAATGGTATAATGTTAACTGGAAGAGATGGATGACATTTGACTGCTTCTTATTTTAACTATTACAAAAGCATTGTATGCTGGCAAGCTTTAGAATGCCCTTATCAAAATCAAGTCTAAGGACACAATTTTTACTTTTTATCTTAAATCCTTACTAATAGAAAGATTTGATTTGTGCAAATATTCCCTCTAATAATGATGTGGCATTGCATTGGAACTGGTAACACAGCTTCAGAGGGTAAACTGTGGGACAAGACAGGTCAGTCAAAGAAGTGATTGAATTGTGGTTCCTCTTTTCAGCTCAATTGAAAATTTTGTGAGAGGGTGCCATGGAGAAGGCTGTACTGGTATATAAACTGCATAAGGATGGTTTCATGTTGCTAGAGTGCTGTAAAAGGATGAGCCATGAATGAGGATCCAGTCCAATATGCTGCAATAGGTATTCTTTACAAAAGAAATTAACTCAATTTTTCGCAATCTTCACCTATTTTCTCTGCTTGTTTGCCTACAATTTCATCATACAGCAAGCATGTAAAAGCTATTCAGTTTCGGTGACACAAAAATTAGTACTGAAGAGATTACAAATATAAATGTTCTCCTGCCAGAGTGATTAACTTCTTGCTTTAAAGAGGACCATATTCACACTTACCAAGGCAAAACTGGACTGTATAATTCACTCCAGTGTTGCACCAAAACACAGAGGCTCAACTTTAATGATCTTGCTTGGGTACACAAACAGAACTTGATGTCCTTTAATTATCATATCCGGCTTTTCCTGCATAAAATTATCCCATGCAGTGTTTCACTGCTACTAGTACTTAAGCCAGCTCTGGTGTAATGTAATATAAACCTTAGATTATAAGAACTTCTGTGACCTGCTTCCAGCTGATGTAAATCAATATAGTTCCACTGAGGTAAATTAATAATTGAAACTCTTAGCTCATGAGTTGAGCTTTAGTGCTTTGACCATGCAATCAGTCTTTATTTCTATTTATTTGGTTAGAATTAGACAGGGCTAATGAGATTATAGCCTGGGGATTAGGAAATGGCATTTCAGAAAGGCATGCCGAGTTGAAGAGAGACGACTGACATGCTAACCGCACACAACATCAGTGGAACACGCTGACTAATTTCATCAGATTAATGAGCTGTGGACCACTCGACATATGCTCCAGATAGCCTTGTACACAGCAGTGACCATAGAGAATACAGTACATCTAAAACTACAAAATAAGGAGTTGGTCTCTAATTTGTGGTGCTGTGCAGTTACAGATGTGTAACATATTTCAGTTATTGCAATAGTCGTTATGATTGTCACCCTCTAGAAAGCATGGTGGAAGAGCAACTACACTACAGCTCCATTTGGCCATGACTTCAGAAGTGCTGTGACTTGTGGAGTTATTCGATTATGCTTTAATCACTAAAGTGACTCAGTTAAGCAATCTACTTACTCTGTCCTGTTGTCCCTCTCAGTTCAGATCATTCATTGCATTTTCACAAGTTCCCACACAGGCTGTGCTTGCTCATCATCTACAGTGAACACCTTCCTGCTGCAAGGTGCTTACTGCAGGTACTAATGAAGAGTAAGTGAGACATCCTAGCACTCTGTGATTCACTCACTCACCACCACCACCACCACCAGGAAAAGCATTCACTGTTAAACAATGTATTTCGGTTTTGAAGGGCTGTTTATGAAGGACTTCTAATATGGAACCACCAATCTCATCTATGTCCTTTCAATAGATGATGTGCATCAGGATTGTTTGACAAGGAGAACTAAGCTGAAAGCATTTTAAAAGAGAATGTCCACCAGCTGTGCCTACCATGTGTGGCAGGATGATCCAGAAGACCTGAAGCTAAACTATCTGCAATTCTTGTACTGTAAAAGTACTCTTGCTTCTGGCTTAGGGACCACTTCCAGTTCACCCTTAAGGCAGCTCTGCAGACCAGGTGAGCACACCTGTCATATGGAGGGCTTCAAACCTTCAAGCCTTCATTCATCCCAGCTACTCTTGAGGTGCCAATAATTGGGGCAAGTGCAACTTCAGGCGTCCTCTTGCCTAGAGTCCTTTGAGACTGCAGTCTCTGTCTTCACACACCGACCACAGGAAGCCAGGTCTTTGGTCCCTGCTCCAGCAGGAAGCCAGAGCTTTATGGCAAGCACCATCTGATACAAGAAAGTTGTGTCTCTCTCCATTCAGGTTCCTTCACACTAGCATTGCCAGGACCAGCTGAACTCCAAGAACTGGAGCTGTCTTTACCCAAGTTCTGAGATTCTTTATGTTCTACCAAGGCTGTATAAAGAGGCCATAGCTCAACTTTATGACAAAGCACTTAGTTTTGCGTGTGTTCTGGAAGTCTGGTATTCTCCATGTTCATCTAAAGTTAGCCAAAGTACTGAAGCTGGTGATTTTGCATCCTATCTAACCTATCTAAGACACAGATGCCCTTGCAGGCTTTGTCCCTGGAAAGTATATGCTGTAGGAAAGGGATGTGGAGGAGGAAGACAGCTGGCCAGATGGAGGCTGAATCAAAGTATCAGGGTGGGCTTACTCCAGGGAAGGGGATTTAGTGCTGCCTGCCAGAATGCTTATAGCAGGGAACTGATTCCAAAGAAGACTGCCTCTATTCTTCAGTAAGACCTAGTCAAAGGAGTTTTGAAAATAAATTAGAAACATGATACTGCAGTATGCAGACCTGGTGTAAACCTTCAGTGTCAGCTGATTTTGTTGAATTCATGGTGAAAGAGAAAAGAAAAAAGGACTTGATAGTTAACATCTACTGAAAAATAAATCTTTGACAAGTAATATGAGCCAGCGTAACTTTACTCAGCAGGAAAACAGGAAAAGTCATTATATGCCAAAACAAATCTTTCAAAATCTGATAATGTTTAGGAAATAAACAGCTCAATCAACAGAGTTGAAAAAGTTCAGGCAATTTCCTTTCTTGAGATGATGTTGAGCAATATCAAGCAGAGCCACACAAGGTGCTATGGTTGTGAAAAGACATCCCCTAGGACATCCCCAGGTTCTGATCACTCTTAGAGAAGCAAATTTCATGGAGACCATGTCTCCACACGCAGTTAGCTGTTTGGAATCTGCATCATTGAACCAAAGGCTTTGACTTCACCTTTGCATTTTTGCATGAGGTGACATATTTATCCTGTTGTAAAGTCCATGCTGTAATCCATTACTTTTAATGAGTTAAGTCTTTTGTAAATTATATGATAGAAATGATGATTGCAGTTAATTGAAGACAGTATCCTTTACTACTGTATGAATCAGCAGTGGAGGAGTCAAAGGGGATTCTGGTTCTGATTAAGCTCTGATTTTGGCCAAAGGCTTTCAGTAATATTTGCCTTTTTCTTCTTTTTTTTTTTTTTTAAATTTGAACTCTAGCCAGCACCTGTTAGATGAGAGAAGAGACTAAAACCACTTTCTGAAACACTTTAATCAGTGAATAAACTAGCAAAAAGTCATGAAGTCCTGAAATCACTCTCCAATCAGAATATCTGTTACTAGCAAAGCAGAACTATGTTCTTGCCTCGGGCTCAGGAGGAAGAGGAAACGTTCTGGTCTTGTCTTTTTCCTGGACATGGCTGTGATCAAAGAAAGAAGATATTAGTCATTTTTCCTGAGTCCTTCTGAGAGAAAAAGAAGTCTGGTTTTCAAAATATGACATCAAGTTCTTATCTTATATATCACCCAGGGCAGATAGGAATTTAGAACTGCAAATTTGCAGGGAAGGAAATGGCATGAAGCAGAGCAAAGAGAGCAGGGCAAAAGATCACCATTCTCTTCTCCTGTGCCACTTAGCATTTTGATTCTTTTCACATCCTCATTTTTCCTGGAGTATTTGTAAAAAGCATTCAAACCACTGAATTTAATAATCTTAATATTTCTAGTGAATATTTCAGTGAATCCTGGCCCCACGGTTACAGGAATTGAAAGGTTACTGGAATTAGAAATGCAAATTTCCAGTCCTTTTTGTCCTGTTAATTAAAAGGGTAGGGTTGGATAGCAGGAAAACAACCTCTCTGTTATGTTGTAGCAAGTGATTCCTAAAACAAAATGTACATTTTGTGCATAGGAAAACTGAAAGACACCTTTGCAGTTGCATTTCTCTAGAAAGAATTATGTTTATGACTTTAAAAGACTTTATATACACTCTGAGGCTGATAGATGACAAAGAATAATACAATCCCCGTTACCCTATGCTGCATATGTGAAGGAGAAATTTCAAGCGAAAACAATACAAGATTACATACTGCAAGCCATTAAACAGGGTCTTTCGGCATGCAATTTCAGATGAACTAATTGCATCCAACAGCCAGAGAGGGAGGAAAATAGATACCAAAGGATTCAGGACAATAAAGCAGGATGCAGAGACGTTTTTTACTCCACTGGGTCTAGTGAAAGCCTACAGTATATCTCTGCACAGTTGTTCTCAGGATCTTTTGTTATTTTGTTTTCTAAATCCTGGGTGCTGTTCAGATGTAGAGGCTTTGGAGAGGGGAGCCTGCAAGCAAACAGATAATCACAAGACAAATTCAGCTTTAACTTCACGTATGTTGTGCTTCATGGTATTTACAATAGCAGCAATCTGTTTTCATGACAGCATGTTTTTGTAAATCCAAAGAGATAAACTTTCTCAGCTATTTATAAATCAGATGCTTACATTATGATCTTCTGCCAGTAACTCTGGTCGCTGTTGAATTTTGCTGTGTTCAATTTAACAAATCTGTTATTGTAGTGCCAAAAGTGAGAAAAATATACTGGAATCCTGTAGAGCAGATGCAAAAGCTCTTTGTAGCTGAGACAGTGATGTCGTGCCACTGTTAGGGTAAAGGGAAGTCAAACACCTTAGTCTGAACACAGCTAGCAGCCAACTCTCACAGATTATGTCTTAGATCTGCCGCTAACTTGCTGTGTGGTCTTGGAAGAGAGTTTTGCCTTGATAAAATGTAATTAATATTATCTCTACACTCTTCAAGAGTCTGGTGATCCTCTATTGGATAATATATATAATTAAGAAAATTGTAATTAGTATGTTTCCAGTTTCCTTAATTTATTTTTGTTATTCATTTTGCAATTATTAGAATTATAAACAAAAAGCAAGATGGATTTCATAGTCTACAAGAAATATACCAAAAAAAAAAGAGAAAAAGCAACTTCTTTGCTCTTTAGAGCATCCTTGGTCTTGAAGAAGCACAATTATTTGCTGAGCTAATGTCGAAGTAGAAAATGCATAAATGAATAATTTATATTGAATTATTTCTATTTTGAATAACACTATTTTAATTCCCACAACTTGATATTTCTCTCTTGTGAAATACAAGTGATTATACATGAATATACATGAATTACAGTGATACCTGTACTGATAAAGGTAGAGTAGCTTTAAATGTGACTAGAGGAGTGTGTAGGCAAACTCCTTCCCTTAACTCTGGTGTGCGACAGAGTACATGCTTTTTCTTCAGGAATGTGTTGTCCTGTTCTTCACAGCCTAGTACAAAAGCAGGGACCAGACTTTATGCAACAAAATTTTTGCTAAGATATGCAAGGGAAGGAGAGTTTGCTAACAAAATTCTACTTGTGTTTGGATCTCATTTTACCCGTGTGCTGCCCAAGAACCCATACAGAGGTACAGAGAATTTTCTCGAGTGTTACAACACTGATGTGATGAAATGCAGGAGGCCTGATGTCACATCACAGCTCTGCCCTTGGCCTGATGAGTCTCTCCAAAGCAGCCATTTCATTTCTCACTGGCTTGTTTATCCCATTTCTAACATGAGGAGAGTCATATATTGCTTGCAAAGTTCTAGACACTCATAAGAGAATAAGATAGTCTAAAGGCCATATAGTCACATCTGGCTTTAACAAAATAAATACTGCAAGAAAGAATGAAATTATGTGGTTTTAGGCAACAACAGGATTAATTGATGGACTGTGTAAATGCATGACAGAAATGTAAGAAAACAAACAAAAAAATCCACAGTCAAACAGAAAATTCTGTGCAATTTAAGTAATACTTTCTTTAAATTCCAAAGTTTTCTACTGTTGTTTTCCACTGTCATTGACATAATGAATGTTATCAAAATATTCTGGTTGGCGTACTTAATAAATCCTGAACTATGAAGCATGAAACATGTTTTGGGGACAATCCATATGTTAGTATTTCCAATTATGAGACCAGAGCATGGCAGAAATAAATGGAAAATTACTGTAATCAGATCCTTAAAACTGTGTTAGACTTTTTAATGAACAGTTTAATGTGATATGAAATTACCTGAAGTCTGAAAAGTGTTGAGAGGCAAATGGAAATCATAGGATTACTTTAGTTCAATTAAACACTGATGAAACACTAAAGTCTTTCCCCTTTTACTGAAATACCACTTCTGTGAACATGTAATTATAAAATCTTAAACAATTTCTCTGAATCATAATACTGATATTTTTATTGAAAATAACATTTGATTGCTTAAAAATATTTTGAGAAGTCATAAGCAGTTAGTCAAAATTGACCTATATGGAATATAATTTCTCTACAATTGTCAAAATTATGCTACAAACCTGTCTCAGACTCTTCCAATCAGACTTTTCCAAAATATTGTAAATGTTCTTTGATTTACACGTTTTTAACTTTATCCAGAGTGCCCAGGAAATCAGACCTTACTGCTATGCTAGTACCTTATGTGGCAATATGGGATGCCCACCTGAGAGGGACAGATCCAAAGTCTTTTGTTCCTACTTTCTACTCAGGGAACATACAGACTGGGAGAACTTTATGAGGATACACACATATACAGGCAACCTTCTCCAGACATAAGTGGCCACTGTTATTTCTGAGAGTTCTGAATATGCAGACTTCATATGTATATGCCTGCTTTCCCTGACGATCCTCTATGCCTGCTTTCCCTGACAATCCTCTACAAGTCTGATTTAATGATGCCTACAAACCTTGAACTTCATTTAGCCTTCCAGTATGAAATGGATAGGCATGTGTGTGTGTATTGTCATGAGATTGTCAAAGATTTAATTTCATTTGACAAAGTGTTATTTTCCAAAAGAGAAGAGAGTGTATTACATATCATCAGCCAGTCTGGTGCTGTTTAAAGAAAAATTAAATACTTCAAAACAGAAACATCAAAAGGCTTTGAAACAAAACCAGTTTCTCCTAATCTTGTATTCAGGGTATGTACTGACTTTGCAGAATCACTACAATTAATTCTAAATGATGTATGAAATGAGTAATCCCTGCCTAGATACTACAACTAGTGCATGCAATCACTGGCTGGCTGTGAAATGTGATGTAATATTATGCTTATACATGTCCAGAAAAAAAAGACCATGCTTTTTGCAGCATTTCTAGCCATTTTTTTCTCTCATTTTTCCACTTCTGCTACTACTCCACTACTATGACTGTCCCCACACTGCAGGGCTAGTCAATTCTCTGATTTCTCACTTGCTTCAAAAAGCAGCTGTGAAGGTCAGCTACAACTCACAGGTGTTTCCAACAGGCTGGTTATGTAAAGTTCTGAAAATACGGACAGGATAGTATTCTTCCATTCAAAGGCCCAATAAGTATTTTAATATAAGTGTCCAAATTGTTCTAGTTTTTGCCTCAGTGCCTGATTACTTAAGAATTATGTTCCCCAGGCAACACCAGTAAAGCAATGAGTCTGCAAAGGATTCTATGTACTCTACTAACATCATGCAAATCAACTCCTGTTAACCTCAGTGGGACTATTCACACACATAAGCTTTTGAAGAATTTGAACTTGAAGTGTATGCTTCAAGACAGAAGAAGAGACATGGAGCTACATGAATGACTGTAAAATTCTTCTCATATTAAAAATCTTAATAATTGTCTGATTCAATGGATATGGATGATACAAAATGAATTCTAGGTTACCTATTTATTTTGAGAAAAAACATGGAACAATTTTTTCCTACTCATATCAGAAAATAGGTATTACTGTGGTTTTAACCTCTAAACATAGAATCAAACATCAGTATTCACTCATAAAAAGACCTTCTATTAATTATCCTACTCAAAGCCAAGTTTATGTCACAGTGTTGTGCAGTAAAATGTTGAACCATACTTCTCACATACCGAATAAGCAAAATTTTGACTCATTCCATTTATGTACATCCTGTGTTAGAAATAAGAGATTCCAAAGAAAGATTTGCCAGTTCTGCCAGGGATCCATACATTGTGTAATCAGAGAAAACCTGGAGCAGACCCTGTAAGATGGTCAGCCCTGCTTTAGAACGCTAAATAAGTTTTGATAAGACCTAGCTTTAGCAAAATACGTTTAGCAGAAATCAATTTTTTTTTTTTTTTTTTTTAATTACAAAACTGTTCTGTGTTTGAAGAGAGTCTTTGTCAGAAATGCTGGCTGGTTGTCAGCCAGGAGACAGGGAAGCACACACAGCCACTACACATACACTGTATATCTCAAGAGCTATACACAGTTGCTGTGAGAAGTGTACCCAGGAAAAAAAAGCTTTCCATTTCCTGAATAAGGTGAAGGGAGGAGGGAAGCCAAAAAGCTGTGCCTTAAATGAGGTAAAGCAGGTACTTGAGTCTCTGTGCCCCACATCCTAATCTAGTGGCCTACCTTCACAGCTACAGCATAAGCAGACACAAGTTTGTTCTTTTAAGAAAGTTTTAAAAATCTTCTTTTATCTCAGTGGTAAGACAAAACAAATCAAAAGAAAACAGAACAATCAAGACACCATAATTGCTATAGAAATTAATTGTTTCTCCATGCCACCCAAGTGCCCTTCTATACCACCATCACTATTCAGTAATACGCAAGGACTGGTGGTATGGTTTGCAGATACATATAGTCATTAGATTTCAAGGCGCTTTGCTGGTAAAGACATAGTTTATGGAGGAGCGTAAAGGCATGTGTTGATAGACCATATGGTTTTGTACTGGAGCTCAAGATCCCTGAATGGATTCTTAAAATAACAAATTGACAGTGTAATAACTGTTAAACAACAGTGTAGCGAGGCAGCATGCTTAATGAAAATGTGAATATATCCACAGAGATTTCTCTTTAATCCTGCCTTGAGAATGAATTTTTAAATGAGCTTCCAAGTCATTGATAATGTTCTTAAATTTCACTCCAATGACTCTTTAGTTCCTGAAAAAAAAGTCTTCAGTTCTAGGCACGTGGAAAATACTTGCTCTTACCTGATGGTTATAGAAAATATTGGCAATGGCAAATGGCAAAAATATATATAAAGTAATCCTTACATAAAGTAATCCTTAAATGATTCTTACTGAAAAAAAAAAGAAAAAGAAAAAGAAAAACAGAAAAAAGCAGAAACCCCACCAACTGTGCAACGACCAAGCACACTGTCTCCTCAAATACTGGGGTTGCCTGTTGTATCAGCTGTAGTGATGGGTGCAAGAGATAGATAAGGAGATGCTTAGAGATGGACAGAACTAAAAATGCAAGAGCAGTGTTTATGCATGGTTTAGTGAATAATAAATTGTATAGAGCATAAGAACACAGTCAATGCATAGCAATGCCTTAGCACAGGCAAGAGATTTTTTTGTGGCTACAGAAAGGCACTCCCTTTCTGCAGTGTACAGAAATTATCCCTAAAACTATGCTTCCTCTTGCTCAATGTAAAAAAGCTGAATGACTGCAGCAGGCCTGCTCTGAGTACAGTGCATGCTGTAGGTAACTGAGGGCCCCATCAGAGAAACACAAGCCAAGAAAAAATAAACAAAATTCAGATTTGTGAAAAGCAAATGCACCTTCCCCTTTGCCAGCTCATGATCGTTATTTTGCTTCTTTTCAGTCACACATCAAACAATCTCCTGGAAGGTGATGGTTAATTAGAAGGTCACAGAGCAAAAGTACCTGTGTGGTGAAGGAAGCAAAGATTTTCCAAGGCTGTGGATGAGATGGAAAGTGAAGTTTGTCTGGGATGTGCTTGTAGCCTGAGTGTTCCAGAGACACTTTCTGAGATTCAAGGGTGAGGAGAAGGAGGCTGTCTTCCACCAACAAAACACCTACAGGAATGTCTTCATTATGCCCAAATCTACATGCACACCTGCAAGGCAGTACCGCTCAGGCCAGCAGAAAATGATTTATCTCAGGTCTTCAGTGCAACCGCAGAACAAACAGTACAGCCTGCCATGTCACTGGTGTCTTTGGAAGGAGAGTTCCTAAAGAAGGAACACAGGGCAACAACTTAAGTATATGAATGCCAAGAGCAAAGATCAAGTGTCTGGTCATACTTAACCATGCAAGAATGAACAGGGGTGCCACAGAACAAAAGCGTTTAGCATTCCCTATAGGGAAATTATACATAGCAGGATCTCTAACTGTAAAAAAATAAAGACCCTACCTTATTTGTATTAATTTCTGATAAAAAAATTTTTTCCTGACATCTGCAGCAGCGGTTTCTTATTGCATCTAGTGCCAGGCTAATGTGATTTGTCTACCAGGGGTCACTGTTCTCCAGTGCTGTTAAGCCACAAGAAACCAATGAAATCAGCTTCTAAGTGGAAATTGATAGACCATGTTTGCAGTCAGTAAGGGGGATATTAACCCTGCGTAATCTCAGGAACTTGGTTGCTTTCTTCAAAGCCCAGTCTTTGCTTTTGGTGAGAAGGAGATACTCTTACAAAGTCCCAGGGAGATGAATCTAGGTGATCTCTTTCTGCAGAAACCTCTCTTTCCCCACTGACTACCACAATATTTTCAAGAATGACCAAACTCTACGAAGCATAGCTGGGAACCCACTATGATGCTTGGACCATTTTATTTATTTTTGTGTGCAGAGCCAAGGAAACTATGTTCATGTTGAGAAATAACATTAGAAAAAATGTTTAAGGATTTTAATATGGAAACATTTTCTTAAAAATAAAAAAAAAGCGATTCCTCAGCTATCTTTTACTTTCTGCTTTATTTTCTGAGTCTTTTACCTATTTCTGATGTTGCTTTTCATTAAATTTCTCTTTACACTCTTGTTCCCTCCTTCTTTGGCAGTGTAGGACTGCTGCTGTGACACATGTACAGAGTGCTGTAGGTGCCCATCCTCACTGGCACTGAAGTCGCACAGCGCCCGTGAGACAGCACTATTTGCCGGACAGCTGCAGCTTCTTATCAGTAAGAACTTGATCAAGTACAGCACATAAAAAAACCCATGGACAATTATTTCTCTTCTTGCTCATGAGATTGGCAAATCCATAAGAACATTTCCAGGGATATCTGTAGGGACTGAAATGGGAACTGGGAGATGCCATCTCAGCTTAAGCCATGGAAAGATGTGCGGCAGCAAGTCAGTGCTGCTGCATAAGCCCATCTCATGCAGAAATAGCCCATGTCCATCAGACTAGAATGAAGCTCTCTGACCACTGGCCTGGACTCATTTGCTCTTCTTCCTGCTGAAAAGATGATTTTCCTCTTCCATTTCAGTAATGGTTATCTGGCTCAAAAGCCTGTGATTCAATTAAATGTCTGCTGTGTTTAATGAGAAATCTTCTAAAATTTGTTTTAGAAGAAGAGCAGCCCATGTGATCTAAAGGTGCAAAAGAGTAATGAATTAACTTAGGCAATGGTAAATTGGCTATAGTCTCACTAAAAATCTACATTTCAGTCCACCTTTCTGTATGGTAAGGAAAGAAATCTTACCCTGGAAATAGCATTGCTGCCAAGGTGCAAACATTGCCTACCTTAGCCCTGTGCCTTTAGCCTGTGGTATGCAGACACTCAGTGGTCAAAGAGCTACGTCTGAGGAGCTGAAGAGAAGTAACTATTGAAAGGAAGACTTTTGTCAGTAAGCTAAAAGTCTCCATAATGATGCATATACCTGTCCTGGAATATTGCTGAGTGGAGACATGTATTGAGAAAGGATGGGAGCCACAGCCCCTGTCTTTCTACCTTCATGAGTCCTGAATCCCCAAAATCTAGGTACTATATTTTACAGTTGACATGCAGATAGTGGAAAGAGTTTAAACCAAATACAAAAGGACAACTGGATTCCAATAAAAACATACTTATCTTTTTCAAGAGTAGACAAGCAAAGACATCCCATATCTAGCCTTTCTGACTGGTAACAGGACCCAGCTTTCACATTTTTGTGATCGTATATCTGGCACGTACTTCCAAAGCCTGTAATATTTTTATCCTTAGGACAGAAATATATCAGTCCCCAGAGATGATTCAAAACAAGGCTTTCTTGGTAAGGAACTACAGGTTATTCCAAAATTTGACAAAAAGAGCATCATACTTTAGCCACAATCTTCAAAATAATAATCAGTTTTACAAAATAGTTTTCTGGTTTGAAGGCTGAATTGTCTTGGCCAGAGTTATACACTAAAATGAGGGTCTGAGGTGCCTTTCTTGGCTCTGCCATTGGCTCACTCTTCATCTTTTAGCAAGCCATTTAATTTTTCTGTGCTTTCATTTCTCCATCTGTGAATTCCAAATATTAACTATTTACTTGGTAAGTTACAAGCAAAACTGGTCTAAGATTGTGATCTAAACTTCCTCTTGTCAAAAGGAAAAAAAAGGCCTGGCATTCAAACTAGTCACAACGGAGCCACAGCAGCAAGGAGAATAATAGCAGCAGCTTGGATGAGATCCTCACATCCCAAAAAGGATTTGATGTCAAAGACAAAATCTCTCAAAAAAACACGTGGCTTCTCTCCTGCCAGTGCCCTGTGAGAAGACTGCCTGGATAAAGAAACAGAGCCCAAGTCCCTGCTTTATTTGACTCAAACTTCAGGGGCTAGTATCTCAAACTATTATTATTATAGAGTAATTTTCTCCATAGAAGTTTGAAGAAAATATTTTTGTTCTCTGCAATATAGAATAAAATAAAAAGATTTTCTGCTGTTTTATATGCATCTTTTTATCATATCGTCTGTTTTCTTTTTTTAGCTTCAAGCTTGCATAACTCCCAACCACAGCTACAGCACATATCCTTTGCAAATTGTTTCTAATGCACCAGGTCTTCAGTCAGAGAATATGGAGGCGGGGAAGGCGGGCTGGGAAGGAGAGAGGGAGGGAGGGAAAAGGCAAATACTATAAAAGAAATCAGGAGTTAAATTCAAAGTATAGAAACCAAGCCATAAACATAAAGAGAGCCAGATACCACAAAGCCGAAAAGGAATCCAAACAACATCCTTCAAAATGTTCATGTTCATGAATTTGAAAGGTGTGAAATAGCTGAAACTGAAATCTGAATAACATGAAAAAGAACTAACTCTAAAAGCAACATCTTAATTTACCTTTGACAAGAAATATAAATGCTGAAAGAGACGATAAGCGGTATTTTTCTTTGTACAGATGTTAGGAGAGCTGCCTTAGAGTGTGCTGGGTGACAAACAGGCTGTTGCTGTATCGCAAATCCAGCCATCACACCTCTCCTTAGAACATTACCCAGTTTAAACTGAAGCATTTCCATGCTATCAGCCACAACTAGGGAGAGTTTATTTTAGAACAGCTATTAAAAGAGGAAAGGTGAATGGTAGTTTCTTGGCTCTGTTTTTTACAGACAAAAAGTAGGTAATTTTATACCAGTCAAGGCCAATTCACTGCTTTATAGTCAGTGGAGGAAGGAGATCATCTCATCCAAAATCCTTTTGAAATTGGTCCCACAACTGACTCCATAATGGGGCCTCTTTCTCTTCAGTGGCATTGAAGAGTGCCTGGGCTGGCAAGGCTGAATGCTGATGCCTGAGTCCTCCCCACACAGCCACATCCACCCTGAGAGTGCAGGCATGGCCACCCTTCAGTCCCACTCTGCCCCTGGCAAGTGCATGAAGCTGCCTGGGCTCAGTGAAATGCTGGAGGAAACAAAAAATGCCCCAGCTGCCTACTTTGCTTACGCTGCTGAAAGCTAGGATGGTTCTTGCTCTAGGAGAAATACTGGGGAGGGAGAAACCTGCCCCACCAGTAGCATGCACCCTGTGTCTCCTTTCCTTTAGGGACAGGGAAGATTGAGCAAACATGCATACATATTCAGCCCTGCTTAACCCACTTTGATCCTTGAGTTTGAGTTTCATTAATTAAGGAAACAAGAGTGTTTGTATCTTACATATGGTAGTTGGACTAGGATAATTGAATTCAAAAGGAATTACATTGTTATAGGCTTAGAGATAGCCATTATTCATATGCAAATATTGTATATGAAGTACATATGGTTTGGGATTTTTTTCCAAATAAAATTGTTTATTTGAGAAAGAAAATTGGTTCTAGGTTGATCAAAACTATTTGCAAATTTTTGCCAAGTGCAGTGAATAGTTTTGGCCAAAAAATGTGCAGGCTTTTTCTTTTCATGTTACAATACTTCATTTCAGTTTATTTCAAAACAGAATGTTTTGTTTCAAAACAGTGATTTGAGATCAAAGTTGCCTAAATTGAATACAAAAATACAATAAAAACAAAATTAAATTAACAGACTCTAAACTAAGTATTTTTTGGAGGCTGAATGGAAAGGTTCTTTTGACTTCAGATAAAGTGTGGGGAAGGGGTGTGTGTGTGGTTTTCAGATCAAAACAGAAAAGAAACCTCCATTAACTATTCACTCAGCCTTAATCCAGAGTTTTGGTTCAGCTAATTTTTGACAGAGTAGCCAGCTGCAGAGTTTAAATCCAAACTGGAAATTCTCCATGCTTTGGGGAGTAGGAAGAGAGAATACAGAAGAGACAGAAGGAAGCAAGGGGGAGAGAAGGTGCTGGAAAAAACTAAAAACAACAAAAAGGAAGAGCCAAAAATAACCAGTCTGATTTAAAGTAGGAACATGTCAGCACAGAATTTCCTTAGCGTTACCTTACGTGGATAGTAGAAATCACTGATAAACCTGCATTTTCAAACACAGACTTTCAAACACATCATGCGGTGCCTTGATAACAGTATAAGAGGAAATGATTTTTAATTAAAGACAAATTAAATAAATTAAAGATTGCTACACTGTAAAAAACCCCAACATTTTGGTAAAAAAAAGAATTTTCAAAGAGGCAGAGATAATTGGTATAATTGTAAAAAACAATTTCCTATTTCTATCTGCTTTAAACTAATAGAGACAAGAAAAACAAGTCAGTTGTCTTCCAGCTTTTTGAAGGGATTGTTAACTGGCAAAATAACAAAAATAAATTATTTGTTTTAAAGGTATTTCTCTGTTCTATCTGTGATTTTTAGGAACTATTTTTTTCTGGTCCTGCAGCTGCATTCCCTATCACACTTTGTCACATCATCAGTCATGCGGCTACTGAAGTCAACTCCCCCTCAGCAGAAAGGGACACTTGTGAGTTTATATTGCTGCCATAAATTTTTTGGCAGTAAATTTCTTAACAAATAATTCCATATTCTCCTGTATACAGTGCACAAACTGGCTAATAAAATTATTTCTACTTGGGGATTTGTGGAATGCCTCCATCTTCAGTCAAACATGTAGACGAAAGTATCTTGTAATATGTACTGGAAAGTTCATAAGTTTCGGAGTTTGCAGGGAACACTCCACCTGGTGAGAAAAGCAGATTAAATTAAAAAAAAAAAAAAAGAAAAGTTAAAGTTCTCCAAGCTCACCAGGATCTTGAGCCAAGGAAAACCTTAATTAAAGAATGGAGAAAATTGAGCAGTTAAGAGCTGGCCTTTTGGGGTTAACAGCACTTAAAGAAATCAAATTATGAAATAATAAGTTATTTGTGGTTCTGAGGTTTGCATTGTGAATATGTTAGCCCACGTTTTGTGCCAGCCTCTTGTTCCTGAACTTTTTATCGGGAGGTGCTTGAAATAAACAATAGCACAAATCTGTAGAGCTACTTGCTGGTCTTTCTTGCCTTAATTTGGGGCAACTTCTTTTCTGCACTTCAATATCTTAATATTCCTTTGGCAGTGCAAACAGACTTCAAGTGAGTATAATGGACTTTCTAAATATGAAAATGAGAATCACACCTTGCCCATGTGATAAACGTCCCTGTTTTGTTTTTTTTTTTTGTTTTTTTTTTTTTTTTTTATCACCCTTCATACATAAACTGGTAGTCTCTTAAGTGAGTATTGAAATTGGCCCTCAGAGTTTCTCACTGTCTTGGAGTCATTTTACCGTTTTTTAGGACAGAATGAATGTGACTTCTAAACCTAATTTGTGCTATGCCCCCTTTTCATGCAGTTTTCCCAGAAGTACATACTAAGGCAAACTCTGGATCTTACAGTTGAGAGTCACATAAATGCTGAAAGAAATGCAGTTTATAATCATATAAGCCCCTTCATAGCACATAAAAATAATAGGTCAGCCAAAGGAGAACCAACAACAGCACATGGCTTCGGAGGCAGTCTCATCAAATTAAATTAATTAAATTCCTAGAGCACTGACAGTACTGCAGAATGGAAGGACAAGAATGGTGGGGATTCACCTCACCAAACCTCTTATGTCTAAAAGCTGATAAATCAGATATTCTCACACCAGTATGTGAGTCTGTTGGGAAAACCTGACGGTTGTGTCCATAGACCACTGGCAGTAGTTATGAAAAACTGAGAGCAAGGTGCTGTCAGGAGAAGCAGGGAGCCCTGAGGACAAGGAAGGTCTTGAGGTAGGGATGAGGAGGAAGAAGTTAATGAGACTTACTTAAAAAGAAAACGAAATTATACGAAAAGTAAGTGTTAATTAATGTGGTAGGACTATTTCAGATCTACTGAAACATCTGGGAAATATAGAAGGTTTATACATTGAAAAATTGATGTGAAAATGCTGCTCTATTTTCCTCACAGTGCTTTAGTGAAATGAGTAGCTGCAGCTTTGACTCACCAGTACAGATACCAATCTTCTGGTTAGTGACATTACAGATAATCTGAAATCAAAAATGTTTCCAAGTACCTTGCAAAACTAGGGCCTTATTAAAAGAAAACATTTCTGCAGAAAAGTAAATGTTCTTGCAAAGACCTCAGCAGCATCAACAATGGAAGGAAAAACCGTGGAAGCACCTGCCCTTCAGTGCAATCAAATTTATTGCAGAGGCCAAACACAGGTTGAAGATTTCATTGCCCAGCTTTTCCAGGACTTCGAATTATGCTGTTATTTTTTTAGTCTATCAGCATCATGAAGACAAAAACAATCATTGTGTCATATAAACCCACTGTATGTCAGGAGTGACCTTCTCCAAACATTAGGGAACTGAGGAGAAAAGGGAGTTTTATTATCTCTCCAGCAAGCAGTTTGCTGCAGGTCTGAGCTCCAGTGCCAGCCCATGTCTCAGATACTGCAGGCTTGTTGCTTTCCAGTGGCAGCAGGTTACTGAGCATTTCTTGGTGCAGCTCTGGTGTTTGTTTTGTTACCCTGGGGAATTCAGCTATGCCAGTAAACTACAGTTTGAGGATTCCTGATTTAAAAAGAAGTCACTCATGCAATAGAAATGGCTTTCTCCAATGAAGTATATTTTCTAAATAATTCTTTTTTTTTCACCCCTGATCATTAGGAATACAGTATGGCTGCACACAGAGCATCTATCCACCTGAATATAGAGAGGTTCAGCAAGATCTAATTTTTCACATTTTCAATTGAAGGAGAATTTGAAATAAGTGATGTAATTTAAAAAAATCCTATACTGATGAAGTAGGATATTTTTCTGATTTTCTTTTTTCCTGTGTGAGAACAAATGCTAATACAAATCAAAGCCTCTTTTATCTTTTATTTTACTTCAAGATCTGCAAGTGTCTGGTGTAAATCCTAAGTGAAATACAGGCGAAGTAAAAATCTACCAAGAGTATGAACAGCAATAAATGTTTGTTACTCAGACTCTGATCTGTGAGCCACTTGTGGTCCAAACTACATCAGATGTTTGTCTGCAAAATATCTACAAACAAATTAGAACAGAATGAAAACAAATATTAGGTGCACAAAGGCAAATGAACAAAAAGTGGTGGAAAGTAAAGGTAATAAACTGACACTGAAAGGTTTATCATCATTTATATTTCATAGAATCATAGAATCATAGAATAGTTAGGGTTGGAAAGGACCTTAAGATCATCTAGTTCCAACCCATTGAAAATACAAAAACATTCTAGCACAGCATGAGCAAATTCAGTGGCCACTTTATTGCAGAGGGAAATGGGAAAGGCTTAGAAAAATAAGAAAAGCTCCGAAAATGAAAATCAACCCCTAACCAATCCCAAAATATTACAGCTGCAGATTTCTAGCAAAGTCATATTGCTCCCAGCCTAAAAAGTGGAGTGTTATCCTTCAGGCAAGGACTTCAGTGGGTCAGCTCTGAATCCTTCCCTAGGTGCCTTCAAGTGTGTAGAGGCACAATACTGTTGAGGACAGCAGTCTTGTGCACTCCTTCCATCAGAGGTGGTATACGGCTCCAGCTGCCCAAGCTGGTATTGCCACGGGGCAAGGCATGCGGGGTGGCAGTGACCCGGGAATGTTGAGGGGCTCTAGCATCCTCCTGGGGCTGCAGGTACACCAAGCCCTGCCACGTGGTCCTCAGGGGCTTTTCCCTACTTGCCTTCCTCTGCACTCCTCAGATGAAAAGCATGTAAGGAAGAAAATTGTCTCTTACTAATAACAGCTTAAATTGTCCTTGCGGGAGTAGAGCGTTCCCTGCAAAGGGAATGCAGGGTCAAGCTCAAAAGCAGAAAGACACTTTAATATCTAGTTTAGTTTTAACTTTTGTGTTCTACGTACACTCTTTGGACAGTGGAAAATGGACTTTATTTGTGTTTCTCTGTTTTTACCCAGTTATATCGAGCTCTCACAAGTGAACCCAGTGGTCACAAAAGCAGAAAGGGAATATTTCAATCCCATGTCAGCAAGTGTAAGTAACTAAGATCCTATAATCTATAAGAGTTTTTCTTCAGAATAATCTTGTTCTTCTGTAGTCTGTAATCAAGCACAGTCACAAATCTTTTATTTAATATAGTTTGGGGGTTTTTTTCTGAGAAAAAGAATCCAGGGTTTTATTGTTTTGAATAATTGCAGGTAATGAGAGTGCTAAGAGGTGAGAAAGGCTGGCAAATTCTTGTTTTCTGAGATACAATTCTATAAATGCCTCTCATAGTTTGGAACAGGAAAAAAGTAAGTATAAAGGAAAAGCAAGTAGAGAAAAAGCAGATACGGTATGAGTTCTCTGAATTTTTAGTGTCAACAGCCATATGTTTGGAAAAGCATCTGGATCAGAATAATTATAAAGCATACATGTGTGTCTGTGTATAGCAGTTTTTTTATGTGAACCAAGGAGAGAATGAGTGTAGCAGTTGAAATTTGGGTTAAAAGAACTGAATATCTTTAATTTTTAAGTATTTTCTCCTCTTCCTACAGACATTTCTGGCAATACAATTTCTTAAAAACTTGGCACGAAATATTTCCATCCCCTCCCACAATCCTGAGACTAAAAATATTTAAAAGAACTTTCTAGAGTATGCAGATACCCAAAGATCACTCCTCAGGAGGCAAGAAGTTGTAAATGTCACTTGGTTCCTGGGGATAAAAACTGCTCCATGCACACAGCTACATTAGATTTCTTTCTTGTTGTCTGAAAACATATTTTTAGCAAATGTCTAGGCATTTTTAAGGTAGCCATAGTGAAGAATAAAAGAGAATGATGTGTAGTGAATGAAAATGGCATATTTAGTATTAATACAGCAAGCTCTGTTTTGTTGTTTGTCTCAAGCAGGGTTCTGGTGTACTAATAAACTCAGGAATAAATGAGGGCAATGGAGCTAAATGCTGTAAAAAAATAAAAGGCTGATGGTAGGACTTGTCCTAGCAACTTAACACCTAATTCAGCTTTTGTAATCCACGAGCATGGCAGCTACAGAATTTAGGCTGAGAGCATGCGAATACTGACATGTGCTTAACCTAAAGCCTTGTAAGCCAGAGGTCTCAAGTGTGTTAGATTTTATAGCCTTGGCCTCCTCTTCCTGATGACCAGTTCTGTCGCTGTTCCACCAAATGCTCCAAATTAGCATTGCTCCAGTTATGACTGAAATAGAGACTCCCGCCTCTGAGCAATATGGTAGGATTCAGGTCGTTATTAAATCTGTCTTCAGCTCTCCTGTTTATAAATCTGAGTACTTCAAAGCCATCAGTGAACATAGGCTCTTTACTGCATTCATTTGCTCACTTCTGTATACCCACATTTTTAAAAAAGGTGTTACTTAAGATGTTTTGCAAACCCAGTGATGAAGTTAAGGTTGTTATTAAAACAGAAGTAAGATGCCTTTATTGGGCTGTCTTGGTACTCAGAATATTTGTGCCAATACTCGGCACAAATCCTGTCTGACCTGCAAGGGCTGCTCTAACTACTCTACGTTTCTCTCCAGCATGCAAAGGGCAAAGGTATTGCTACATCCCAGCATTCTCCTGTTGTGAGATGTGTTTAAGCCATTAACAGAAATGCATGTGTCATTTTTCTCCATTCTGCAACTATGACACTATAAAACACTGTAAGAAGCACTGTGGTTTTTTTCACTCAGCAACTGTTATCTGCGCTGGGAATCAGCAGAGATCAAGTTCAAATCAAGAGAGAAAACAAAACCAGAGCAAAACATTAACATGCTTAACTGAGTGATAACATGTCCTCAAAATGCTTTTTGTAATCAAAAAGTCTAAATAATATGTCCATTATGGCAAGAAATTCCACAAAACACTGAAGTTCTACATTTTCATTATTTGACCCATATTTTGGTGAAAGACAACTTGAATTAGGGCTAGCAAAAGAATTTACACAATAAACACTATCTTGGCCATAAAAACAAAGAACAAAGAGTGGTTCAGGGACACAGTCAAGAAAGGGCAATATTAAAAATATTCTAGGGATGCTCTCAAATGGAATTAATTCTTTGGAACTGAGGATGTAAGGTAGAAGATCTGAAGAGAATTGTGGGATATATATATAGAGAAAGAGAAATTATCTCATCCAAAAAAAGTTAAAATGTAGTAAGCATGAATCAACACTAACATCTGTCTCAAAACAGCAAAAGAACTCATACATGAAACTAAAAATACCGTGGCAAGGACTTATAACAATATATGATATTTGGCAGTGGCAGTTAGGTACTTACATTCTTCTTGTTGGCCAGGATTGAAGAAAGAGGAAAACATGGCTAGACCTATCAGCTGGAGCTCAAGAGGGCTGGAGACCTGCAGAACAAAGTTAAAGTAAAAAAATAATTAAATTATTGGAGACACACAAAAAGTGGTATAAAGTGAAATATGGCTTTAGTTAGGGTGATCATACCAGTCTAATCTGATGACATGGTTTGATAAAATTACCACATTTTGAAAACAAGAAAAACCCAACCTCAGTCAAGTACTTTGTACTGTACCTCTGAAGTTATGAATTCATCTGGAGAAGAGGGGAATAATACTGAAGAAGTATGGTATACATAAAGGACTGACAGAAAGAGAAATGCGGTCAGATTGCTCTCAAAAAGGAGGTGTTGTGCTGGCAAGAGACTGCTAGTTGAATTCTTCAAGGACTTGCACTGGGACTAGCCATCAATATTTCCACCAGCACAGAGAAAATTCAGAGCATCATATAGGGAGAACTGAGTTGGAGCAATAGAAGTGAGATAAATTCTAACAGCATAAATGAAAGGCTATTTACATGGGAATTATTAACCGGAATCTTTGCATAAACTGAAGGATATCTACAGACAAGGAGATGCATGTTAATTCATTAACTGATCACATCAAGACCACGGCAATTACCAATACAAAAAATACAGATGTCATGTCATGTTAAAATTAACCAAATGCAGTATATTCAGAAGTGTGCAGTTAGCCAAGGTATTGGTGAGTCCTCATCCAGAAGATTGTGTACAGCTTTGGCCATGTCAAGCTGATGTCAAACTAGGGTAGAGACAGGTAAAAACTAGCAGAAAGAAACAGAAACTCTATCACTCAAGAAGAAACTGAAAGGACCTGGTGTCGGTAACATAATTATCCCGAGCAAGTTTGTGGCCCATGAATGTAACAGGGAAATAAATACTAATGAAAGAAAGAAGAGGAATAAAATCAAATGTGTATAAAGTAGCCATGGAGAAAGATAGACTGGAAGCAAGATTTCCTATGATCAAGAGTGTGAGATTATAGAAAAGCCTCCTGGAAGGAGTAGTGGGGGCAAAACCACTAGCTTATTTTCAACCGACACTTGATCAGTTTGTGACTGAGATTATACAGTAAGGATACCTGAGATTTAAGAGGACTGAATGTCGTGATCCTTCCAACAGTGTGTTTCTAGCTGCACTGCTCTCTTCCAGCTTCGCACTGGCAAGCTGGGAGGTTGGGAGGTTTGCCTTAATCGTAGGAGTAACTCTACTGAAGGGAGAGAGAGGAAGAAAACTGAACAGTTCTGACCCTTTGCCAAGGCTTTGGAGACATTAAAATAGAAATCCAGGAATTTGTCCAAGGTTTTATGTGACCTAGTTCAGCAGTTATGGTTCCCTCATCTGGCACACACATCTTAACAAAGACATAGGAGAACTGAAAAAAATAGAGAGGGGAGTGACAGGGCTGATCAAAGGAATGGAACAACTTCCAGGTGAAAAACAATTAACTGCACTAAGACTCTTTAGCCTCTAGAAAGATGTCTGAGCCCAGTTACTACAAAGTCATGCATAGACCAGAGTTGTTGCACAGGGAATGTGTGGTCTCTGTGAGTGGAACCAGAGGACGCCAAAAAGAAGTGTCCAGTGGCAGTTTTGAAAAGCACAGGATGAGCTCCTTGCTGCAGGGAGATGTGGATATGACAGACCAAATCCTTTCAATGAAGAGACACCACATCTGGCTAAGTTGCTGAAGCATGAATTTCTGCAGGATGTGAAAGTATTCCTGGGAAGAAGTATTATACTCTCCACTACCAACTTCTACTTGCCTCATCCAGAGGCAAAATGCCAGGGTTTGATGGACTTTTGGTCTAACTTAACACAACTGAACAGTTTTGAACCACTCAGTACTTAAACAGCACACCATGAACAGAACAGGGATCATGTTCAGGATCAGCCCTGCATGCTGTGCACCTGGCAAGTGCAGTCCTGGCACTGTCACATGGGACAAAGATCTTGGGCCACACCTGCCTCGATACACTCCACACATTACCTCAAGGCCAAGCATGCCCAGGCCAGCTGGCTGTGTAGATGGAGAGCAGGCAGGAGCTGTCAAGTACAGTGTTTTTTGAGCAATATAGCCACAGCTGCTGAACGCAAGATACATTCAACAGCGCTTGGCAAAATGTGCTGTTGGAGCACAGCTGAGAACGCTTGGAGCGCATCTGCAGGAACATTTGCTGGAACACACCTGGGTCCTACTGTATTTGTAATGGTGACCCCATAAAAAGGCTGAGGGCCTTGGCTTCTAGTAGTTAGTCCATATAAGGACAGTTGAGGCTTGTGGGATATTCATGATTTCAGATTTACTCAACAGGGAGGCGCATGCTAAGATTTATACTACTCTCTTACTATCTTTGTTGAACTCAGTGGAGTTAAACAGAACTGGAGTAAGGTAACATTAAACCAGACATTAAGGTTATGCTAATTGTCAGCATTAATCCATGTAACCTGCTCTCCAAATCTTCCATCCTTGCTTTGCTTCCCCCTCATACGATTTGCTTTACTGAATGACCTTTCAGAGCATTATCTGAGGTTGTGAATAACAGGCAAGAAAAAAACAGGTTTCTCAGACCATGCCACAATGCCAGGAGCGCTTCCAAATTTCTAGGTAAGGTACACAAGCTGGCCATAGCCCAGTTTCGAAGTGAGATTGTGCACATGTCAGGTTTCCCCATGCCTCAGCTTTTGCCAAGCACCACGCCAACATGCTCTCCAAACAAAAGCTCTCCCCTCCCAGCCTGTGCCCCCCTCCCAGGCAGTACCCAGGGGTGTATCTGGAGCCAAAACACCAAAGCTGAAGCAACCTGATGCCTGTATGCTTTAAAGCTGCTTAACTTCAAATGTCCAAATAGCTCAGCTAAAGCTATGACTTGCATGTTTAAAGTTAAGAACGTGCTTAATTAATTTGCTGGCTAGGGGCCTAAAAGTACAGTAGCTGTTACCTAAATGTCTTACCTACTGCTGCTCTGTGAACTTCCTGCTCTTTTTTGCGGTCTGAGTCTTCTCTTTCCCCATGCATGAAACCAAAATATCCACCTCTGCAGCCAAGGTTGCCATAACTAATCTAACAGCTTCCAAGGAGCTGGCTACTGGGAGGGCATTTAACCATGCATGACCTATGACTGTCCCTGAACTGGGATGTCTAAAGGTTATCTTTATTGCTGTAGAAATGATAAATTTCACTGACACATATTCTGATTCCTCTGCTCGACTGGGAGCGCTTCTCAATTCATACTGACATTTGTGTTTCAAGGATTTTCCCATCTTCTTTTGCTTTTAGTGAACTGCTTTGCTGCACAAAATGAATCTTTATTCATCCCCGTTAGAGCCACTGTTTCCAACAAGGAATAAGAGTTCCCTCTAGCCACCGTCTTTTGTAACAACACCTATGCTGCCTCCACGCAGCACTTTCCTTTCAATGTGGGTTTCTGTTTATGTAGCAGTAAAACTGTAATCTGTACATCAGTGACAAGTCTACTGAACAGTTATTAAGCTTCTAAATTATTATATTGGGTCATCAGTGAGAAGGAAAAACAAATGTATTTGGGGGCAGAGAGAATGCCGGCCTGAGACAAAAAATATTGGCCATAATAATAAACTGAAAATGTTTGGAATAATTTAGGATAAAACGTTCATTCAGAAATATTTTCCAGTTTTTGGAGAAAAGCCAATGGCCAAATAGGTTTGGGAAAAAAAATATCCTGAGATCAGGACAAGAAATAATTAGCTGGTAACAGAATTCAAAGAATCCTCATTTCAGTTCCCCAAACAGACTCAGGAACTGAAAATATTTTTATTTCATTTCTATTTGTTTTATATGTATCCCAAGGTACTAACTTTAGTGTTAAGCCTTGCTTAATATCACCTTTCTCGGGGTTATTCAGTGATCAATGCACTCTTCAGTCTACTTTGAGTGTTAGAAACAAACTAGAAAGAGCAGATCAACATTCCATGTAAAAATTATGCTGAAATATGTATCAGTTCTGCCAAACCAATATGGTGATAAAAAATCTCTATCAAGTGGTTGAAGCAGACATGGTGTAGACACCTCACAAACAAACCAGTGACCATGTTCAAACACCACTCAGCTGAAGACTACATGCATAAACCACTACCCAAGAACATTGAGGAAATGAGGGTGGAATAAGTGATATCAATATGGGAGTGTGGGAAGCACAGCAGATGAAAAAAAAATCAATTTAATGTAATATTGAAACAATAATACCAAAGTGAAGTGAAAGCTACAATAATATACAACACTGAAGTAAGTGATCATGAAAAATATCACTGTGAGAGCCTGAGAAAAGACTAGAGAGAGGAAAAACAGAGTTGATTGCTGTAATAAGGACAGAAAAGCAGAAGAAAAATCAAATCTGACATTAATTGTAGGATTGCATAGGACGTCTTGTAACTATGGAAAGATATACTGTGCTGTGGGTTGCATATTGCTTTCAATATTTGTTTGATGTTTTTGAAAGTTAACTACTATTCTATTATATCATATGATTAAACCAAAGAACTGAATGTGAGAAAGGAGAATTAGCTCTCAGTAGAGTGGAAAATGTGCATCTGTATTTGTCATCATATTGGTCTAATATTCATTTTCCATAGGAACTAGATTGTCATTAAAGAATAACAAAAGCTCCACATCAGCTTTTAATCTCTGCTAGAAACATTTTGCTTCTCAAAGATGAATTGGAGCTCTCTATTAGCCCTTCTGTTGGGGTCCAAGGTTCTCCCCACGCTCTTTTACCCAGCTCGTGAGGCCCTGGAAAATAACAGAGACCATACAGTTGAGGGGGTTTTAGTTAACTTAATTTTTTAGAAGTTTGGGTTATATTCAAAAGGAGAATTGACACAAAAAATTGCTGAGCAGTGGAACACCATCCTGGTCCCTCAGGGCAAATGAGGCTGAAGTCCTTTTACCTGCCAGTGAAATGCAGCCAGTTTTGGGACGGGACACAGTGTGTGTTTAACAATGCACACCAGGTCCACACAACCACTATGTCTTATGATATCTACTGGCAAAGAGACCAGGAATGATAAGTGCAGCAAGTATTGTCTGAATTCTCTTTAAAGTTATCTTTGTCAGTGCTCACAAAATCTGTTTCCTTGCTGAAGAGAACCCTAAACTGGTAACTGCTGGATGCTAGGATGATACACCCACTGCGGGATCATGTTATATTTGATTTCTTTAAACATACAGGACGATCTCAGTCTTCAGTCTGGCCTAATAAGGCAGTTTTACTCTTAAGCTTTTTGAATATATTTGACCAACTGGCACAAGTATTTTCCACTGAGTATTAAACGACTTGCCTTAAAATGGATTTTTTTGTATCAGTCACGTTAATGCATGCATGTCCTTCAGAAACAACCAATCACAAGTCACTGACTTTGCTTGTATTTCCTAGAAATGGCCTATAAGCAGATGATAAATTGTCATAAAAATAAGATTAAAAAAGTGGATAAATATGTGCGCATTGTGAGGAAGAGAAAATGATCATGAAAAGAAGCCCTTACTTTAATGCAAATTATTTATGTACCACTGATTGTTACTAAAATACATAGCAGGTCTGGCAGTGGAGTAAATATCACCATCTTCTCAAAAAAAACCCATTTGGCAGATGTAAACTAAATATTTGCTAAATCTTCTTGTGGTACAGGCTTGCTACTAAATGAAAGACAAGCTCTGCTTCATCTATGGATGTGGATTCCTTTTTGGAGGACTTTCCTTGCTAAAATACATAGCAGACCATTCATTTTTTCAGAGTTGGCAAGATTGGGGCAGAAGGCAGAAAGAAGTACAGCAAAATTAAATGAGAAGAAAGTAGTTCATGGGAGAAAATATCTGGCTTGTGTAGTTGAACCAGCAATCTATCTACAAATGCTATTTGAGTGCAAACTTTTTCTGTAATATTTATTTTAAATGTTTTAATAAAATTCATTTTAAACAGATTGCATAGGTTGCAAATGAAGTCAAATTAATATTTCATTAGAAGAAAGGAAAAACACAAAATGAAAAGACAGGAAGCTAAATTGTTAAAATTAAAAAAAAAAAAAGAAGTTGTCTAAATCTGTTTGACAAACTAGTTTGACACCTATTATTTCCATAACAATGTCACTCAAGCCTTCTCAATATTGGATAAAGATTCAGTTGACATGTCTAACATGAAAAAGCAGCTAAAATTTGGCCTTCTTAAATATCAGGTCTTTGATATGATTAAACCCTAGTTTCTGGCTAGAACAGAAGCATGTCCTTTGAAGACTACCATAGAGCTGGTCTCACTGCTGGAACAATTAACTTTTATGATCTTTAACACTAAAATTGGACAAGACCGCTGGTCTAGTTCACAAGAGACAGCTTCGGTGTTCATTATTTTATGAAGTGGAATACAAATGATACCTTCAGATGAGCAGCAAAACTTTCACTCATAGCAGATTCCAATAAATACCTCTTCTTTCATGTGCAAGCTTCAAAGCTTTGCAAGTCTGCAAAGCTCAATAGAGGATGGAAAGTTAGCCAGATTCAGTTCATTAGGACACATCTTAAGTGGTAGCTTGTAAAAAAAACCTCTCCCACCTCTTCCATCTCCTTCAAAAAACATAATGCAACCCCTACAGAAAGCTGATAACGTAACCATGAAAAAGAAAGTCTGAAATCTGCAGACAAGGATTTTACTATGTGCTGAGCCTGGAAAGTGAGAGGAAAACAATGTATAATTGTCCCCTACACGCAGAAACTCAGGGACAAATCATACAACAGAGTAGGAAGTGTGTTCATGATATCCAAATTCTCACTAAAGCAGGGATAGATAGAGGCTTATCCGTCACTGAATTGCTTGTACAGAGCTATACTGTGTAGAAAGGAAGGATTCTTTTTATATATAGCTGTCTACATCTATACCTCCCCACATTCAGGAGTGCAAACAAACTCGAGATTTTTCTTTTATGAGTTTCAGGCTATTTAAAAGCAAATCCCTAATTTTAGCCTCTAGACTTGCATCTGCTAACTAGAGTTGGTGGTGCTGTTCCAGAAAGAGTGAAGTGACAATTAAATGATACAAATCATTGTGTCTTATATAAATGTTGTCCTAGGCAAACTTACCTTTTAACATACTTATTTAAAAGCAGAATCTTATCTTAAGATAGGAGAGGAATTCCAAGAAGAGATCCATACAGGTAGTGGTGCTTCTTCAATCATTTACTTGATCAAAACCATCATAAAATCAGGTGTCAGGTACTGGACCGGCAAAGTTATTCTCAGTAACTGTCATGCATGCATATTTTCACTCATAGCAGTTTTTATAGCATGCATATTTTCACTCATGCAGTATTTAGTATGAAATACGTATTTATGAATGTGTGTGAATAAATGTCTTGGATAGATAGACACAACACACAATTCTATGCCAATGAATATCAGGCTGCTAGCTTTAGCATAACATTTGCAGTTGCAGATCTCCCAAGTTGATTGATTAGAAGTTTCGTTACCCTACAGTTTGCTAGAGTTCTATTACTGTTCTACTAGTGATTGCGTCAGTCACAGAAATAAATCTTATGATTCTTTTCACTGTTATGCTAGAGGAATAAAGGAAAGAAGACAGAATGTTTTTGACTGTTTCTTTAACTGTACAAACAGAGACTGTCAACCTTCTCAATGACACCTTTGTCCTTGTACTGCCACTTTGTGATTTTTATATGAGAATTTCCTTTCATTTTGTAAAACTTCTTGTTTTCTTTTTTCAATATTCTATTACAACCCAGAAAGGGTCTCCTTAAAAGTGATTCATCTCTCCAGAAGCTGTATACTTCTCCTGAATAATGACTTTTTACTTAGAGTAAACTTTATGATTTATTTGACCTACCTTGATAAAACTGTGCATTATGACAGACATGCACTTTGGTTCTTCGTAGTATCACAACCACATTTGCAGGCCATTCCTATAATCCTGCAGAACTTGAAATGGGAGAGATTTAGCAGTGATGAAATATAACAGTTCCTACTTCTCCATGCAAAATTTATAACACCTACTCCAGGGCAGGGCTGGGGATGTCTGAGGCTGGTGAAATGGATGGCATGTTCTAAACTCATCCCAAGGACTGAGGACAGGGAAGGAAGAGTGATCTATTCCACCTCCCTGAAACAGGCCTTCTGCTTTTAAACACCAGTATCACCTGAAAGCCATGTACAGGGTAGCCTGAGGGGAAGGATAAGTGGAGGGAAAATTCAATCCTTTGTTTTTAACCAGATATGTTCACTTTGCACTTGAAGTAGAACTGTTCCTTGCCCTAAAGTACACTCTGAGGAAAAGAGTGGAGAAAAAACCCAGAAGATATCTATTCCCTCTGATGTTATTGATTCCCTGATTCTAAAATTCTTACTCAGGTCAAAACCCTGTTAACAGGATCTCTGCCTGAGTAAGAATGGAGTAACTCAGCTGCTTACAGGAGCTTGTTCAGTGTGCTAGTACTCCCATTGCACCATTTTCCATGTGTAACAGTTAGTCCTGTATGCCTCTGTCAGAACCTGAAACTAAAGCTGCTAGAAACAAACAGAAAAATGTGTTTTATTCTATGGAATGTCCCAGAATGGCTCTCAAAAGACATGTTTTTTGGCTGTTAGGGTGGCTGCCCATCTGGTTATACTTTTCAAGAAAAATGATGATTGAATACTCCTTCTTATGTGAAACAGAATTGCTAATTCAGAAATATCAAAGTGATCTGGTTTTTGTTCTGTCACAGCCTGGTGTTCAGATTAGTCTATTAAACTACTTCAGCACTTTATTTCACCTACTCCAACTCTGCTATTCTTTAGCCAGGCTTTTGATACAGCAGTCCTGACTCGCACTCCTTGCAGTTCCCTCAGATAGCTGTAGTACAACAATCCACTTATCATTTAAACATTAAACTTTAGGAATAAGCTTTAATGGTCTTGTCCTGCAGAAAGTCACTTATTGAATTTGGACACAATCAGGACCAAAACTGAGCAAAGCCACTCCTGCTGGCAGATCTGGGGATTACTTTTCTTCTGGTTACTCTGTAGTTCTGGCAGAACTTTACTTACAGTTTCATCTTTTCATCTTCCCATTTCTCATGCTAGGGAATTGCCTGGGGTTGCTGTGTTTGCAAGTAAGATGTTACTTGAAGTAAGATGCCTGGATAAAAGTGACAGCTAAAAGTGACTGGGGAGCCAGACTTTGCCTGTGAATTCTGTCAGAGTGGCAGCCTTCTGTTTGCCACCCAAACAAAGTCTGTGAATTTCTTGTTAACTCACCATTTAGCATTATCTATCTTCTTTTGGCTGATCATTGATTTACCCTTGAATTTTACACGTAATCTTGAACCAAGTGCTGATTTTGAACAATGTGGTTTGGATTAAAGGTGCCTGTTCATCATCATTACTGCCTGTGAACCATCTACTCTGATGGAAGTGTTTTTGTGTATTCATTATTTCGTGCTTAAGAAGTACTACAAATATAAAGCAGTACATAAATGATGATTTATTGTTTTTCTGAGATGTGCTGTTATTGTTCATCCTGTTGAAGTTTGTTGCAGAACTTCCTGGAGACTGTACTGGCTGTACTATGTTCTTGGCAAGCTCACAGAACATAGTACATACTATGTTCTTGTTCCTTGCGGACTTCATAGTCCAAGGAAAGCAAAAGAGACCTGAGTAATGATGGCACGAAGCTTATGCCATTTTGACAGAGATCTTGGCAGTCCCTGGATGCTTGCCACTCAGAGAACACATGAAACGGTGCATTACAGAGGACAGCCTTTCCCTCCTCACTGCTATCATTAGAGAGAGCCCTGGTGCACCTCCAGCCCACCCTCACTGCACGTAGTGATCCAGAATCTCAGCGAATGCTTTCCCGTCACGTTTCCTCTCCTCCTGAGTGCAACAGCAAAGTAGGTTTGTCATCTCCTCCTTGCAAGCCTCACTGCTCTCACACATACATCACACATAGACTCAGATCACAACTTAAGTAGGATTTCTTGGCACCAGATACTGAATGACTCAGTCTGGGTGGTCAATGTCCATTTAAGTCTTTAAAGGAAAAAAAAATAAAAGCAGGTATATTTTCAAACACAGCAGAGTTCACCAGATAAAGGAAACGTCTCCTTCTTGTATAAAATATTGTAATTTTGACAGGCTGTTAAGCAGAGTTACCCAGACAAACATCCAAATAGGTCCTAAACAGTGGCATTTCTGTGGAATGCCACTCTATGGTTCTGTGTAATATCTGTTTGCCTATGGGAACAGCCTATCCATAATCCAGCAAAACACCTTAAAGCCAGGCCACCAGAACCAGACAAACCTTACAGACACTGACATCAAATCAAAAAATTAAGTAATTAATTACAACTCTAGAAACAAAAATAAAAGTATAAAAATACAACATCAAACTTTGTCTAAAATGTTAGTTTCATTCCTAGCTGCCCACACAGGGTTTTTACCCTGGATGCCCTTCTCTGTCTCAGGCTGAAGCTGAATTCACACTGTCAGTTATGTGTTATGTCAGTTTTGTGTTATGTCAGTTATGTGTTATGGAGAACTGCTGTGTGGGACATCTGAGTCAGCAAACCTGAGGAACCAGATTAAGAAGCTATCCCTGCACTGCAGTGTGGAACAGGCCTTTCATTCTGGTTTAGATGCTATTTATATGTTAGCTTGTTCTTTGAAATCAAGCTTAGAGGAAGGCCATTTTCACTGTGTTCCTCTCTATTGCTATAATTTTGTGTAAACCAGACATATTTTAAATATGCTTCAGTCAAGGTGCAAAAGAGATATTGATCTCATCTACAGGAATAAAAGCTCTATTGCAGTGCAAATGGAGAATGGTGCCTGGAAAGGATTCTGATAATGTCACATAGCTGTTCCTCTTCCTTTTGGAAAATTCAGTATCATTGATGGTCTTTAATAACACATGACTTTCTCAGCCTAACTGTGGCATATAGAAAAGTGGTCCTGTTGCCATCCAGACTAATTCAAAATATTCAGATTTCTTGAGAAAAGAATGCAGATTTATTAATGAAAAAAATTGTCGTGCCGAACATAACCATAATGAGCACACTCAGACCTACTCCAGCTATGAATGAGGCCCATTCAGTTTAACATAGGAAGGGTCTGCAGGATTCAGATGCCAAGTTTGACACAATTAATAGTGTTTATAAGTTCAAGAATGTTGCTCTTAGGATGGAGCGTATTCAAGACAAGTGATCATATTTCATAGCACACTTAGAGGGTGAAGAGGCACTTGACATAAGACACTCCAGTTTTCATAATCTAAATAATTTGGTTGTTTAATAAGATTTATATTTTTTCAGCCTCTTTCCCTCCCTTCTTCTACCAGTTTCATATATAACTTTTTTTTTTCCCCTATTCCAGTGCCTTGCCTTTAGGAGGATCTAAACAGAAAAAAAAAAAAAAAAAAGTTTGACCTGATTATCAGCAAAACTGAAGAATTCTTTTGCATTTAGTAGGTTTGCATGAAACAAAGACTGTAGCACTGCCCTGAAATTAATATCACAAAATGAATAGCAATGATTCTGTCTGTTACAGGCATAAATACAAAAAAGAGCAGACTGAGAAAGGTACATAAAACCAGTGTATCTTGAATGAAATAAAAACATAACGAGGTAGTAGGAAAATGTATATTTCAGGAACATAGAACTTGGTAAATGCAAATTCAGCAATCAAAATAACTGTGGCATTGACCTTTTTTTACATACACAACATCATTTTTTTCCCGCATGGCTATGCAACTATACTAGGACCACTAGTGAAATATCATATTGATTTCTGTTCTCATCAGAATCAGAAAACATTCACAAAAAAAGCAGGCTCTGCTTCAGGAAGGCATCTATATTTAGGTGCCCAAGTTCCTCTGAACTCCACATGCTTTAACTTTATGTCATATATCTGTTGCCTCAAGTTGGGGGCTAAAAGGACAAAAAATACAACCTGAAGTAGATACTTTTCAAAGAAGTGTACCTATATATCAGGCAACGTAAATCATGAACTTTTGGTTTAGGCTACAAAAGAGACAGAAAAGTTACCTTAATTACAGAGAAGCATATAAATTTGATTGATGGACTGGGTAAATGTGAGAGAAAAGCAAGATCAGTATCAAGACAGCGTCAGAGTACAGGAATCAGTTTGTCCACCCTAGCTCCTCACACCATGGTTACATGCAGCCTAGAGCTGCTAGAACACTGCTAGAACAAGAATATCCTGCATGAAAGGCCAATTAGATTTTTAAAATGTCTATCAGAAGGAAAACCCGGCCTTGATCAATCAGCCTAGAAGAGAAGTTCACCCTGCAGCCTTAATGATATTGTGATTCCTCTGTTTCTCAGAGAGGTGAGTGCTGGCAAACCTTCTGCCCAAGGTCCTCAAGGAGCACAAGGCAGTTTGTGGAGATTCTTGGGAAAACAGGCTAGTCCAAAACTAATGTGAATGAAAGATTTAAGCTGCAAATAGCTCTTAGCAGAATGAAAATAACTTTGGGGGAGCTGTGACAGTTGCAGAGCTCTAGACCAGGAGTAGAAATGGAGCAGCCTGTATTGGGCAACTAACATGCACTGCACAGTAGCCTTCCAGGTGGATGACCTAACTTGTGCTTTTGTTATTTACTAGCATTTAACATTGAAGAACAAAAAGCCTCAAACAAAACCAACCAACCAACAACAAAAAACCCCAAAGTCTTCCTTAAGAAGGAGTTCCTTTCAGTTGGTTATTAATTAGAGAAGTAAATCCTGGCCCTCTGCTGAAAAGTACAAAGTCAGGGCCTGCTGTGTGGGTAAACTGATGACTCACTTTTAATATCAGGTTGATCCAGGATCTCGAAGGCTGCCAAGTTAGCTCTACAGAGATCCCCACTTCAGCCCACTCACATTTCCTAATAACAGCACGGCATTTCAACAGGCTGCTCTTAAGCAAGGCACTCTGATTTGTAAACAGAGGAGGTCTAGGAAATAATGTACCACAGTGGTTAGCCCTATAATGTTGTAAGACAACAAGGTATAATAGCAGAGCTGCTATTAAATGGCCAGCGGATATTGCTCAAATTTGAACGTGACAGCAATTAGTAAGAGATAATTTTTAACGATGTTTTAAAATTCTACCTGTGCCCTCTGTAGTCCCAGGAGAGGTATTACTGCCCCTCTTTGCATCATGTAAAGGGAAAAGGCTGCTGGTAAATGTATGCCTACAGAAGCACACATTTTAAGGAGTTTTAATTTATAGTTGGGAGACCAAAAAGTATTTTATACAAAATAGACTGCGTGTTCCTGTGTTTTGACGTAAAGGCTTAAACCGTCATGACTGCTGGAATATATTTAAGTGTTCTTTAGACATTTATTTTGAAGTCCCCTAGTCTCAGCTTAGTGAAATTTAGGATGTGCAGAAACACGCCAGAGTACTGACTCCTGGCAGATTTGCTTCTCATTCTGCGCCAGCAGAAACTACGACTCGTGCGCTGTTGCCACACAGATCAAAAGATGCATGTTTATTGTCTCGGCCACATGACTGAAAATATATCGCTCTATATGCTCTGTGTCAGGCTTCCTGCTTGAGGACAAACCTCTTTCTGTTCAGACACAGAAAGGTTCTCTCAAAAGAGACGTCTGTTTGGTTATAAGACTCCACTGCCAAACTGATTGCAAATCCAGTCCTGAAATGTTAAACAACTCTGTGAAAGAGGTTTAGCTCCCTACCCACCCCTCTTACCCTCTTCGTCCACTTGGCTAAGGCTTCAACTTTCTTTGTGCAAGCAGCCTTCAACATGCTGTGCACTCGGCACTCTTTCAGGATTATGGACTTGTGCCTGCGCCATATACAGAGGATAATGTACAGGATGTATAAGTCCTCTGGTAGGAAATGAGTGCCTTTTCCCCTCTCACTAAATCACTTTTGTTTCTACTGGGCAGTCACAGAAAGTGAGGAGAAAAGCCTAGCCAAGGGATACTTAAAAATCTAAACCCAGGCAATTGGAAGAAAAAAATCCACAGCTGACTGATGCCAATTGCACCAACCTAATCTCCCTCAGCCAGGGTAATGGGGCAGTAAGCATGTGCCACACTCTCAGGCCACTTTTCCTTACCCTGCATGCAGCAGGTTGTTAGCCCTTAGCTCCCTGCTGGGGCTGTGCATCAGAATGTCCGGTGCTCCTTAGCCCTCAAGAAGGTGACCTCTCCACATTAAGGAGCTGCTAGGTTCTGGATGTGCTTTGAGTGATTATATAAAGCATGATTTTTCTCCTGATGGCTCTAGTGGTGCAGTATCATGTAAGACTGTTTCAAATGTCATTCATGGTTCAAGCAGAGAACCAATTTTAAGTATTGTATACTTCTCTGTCCAAGAGCTAGCCCTGAGGCTCAACTAGCCCTGGAGTGCTCCTCGATGCTCATTTCCTGGCACTTACTCAGATTCTCAGTTTTGGTGTACAGCCCATCAAAATGATGTGGTTTCCTGATGACAAGAAATTAAAATTTTGCTATTAAAAATTAATTACATGTAGGAATAGCGGGTTGCATCTTGTTATTGTTATCAAGTAAAACATTATTTAAGTAAAATCTCTGTTTAACATACCCTTGCACACACCATAAAAATTTAAAACAAAACCTATTTATAACTATTAGTAATTAATCTTTGAAATTCTCTTTGCCTTCTAGGCACCACAGATCTCAGCAGGCAGTAACACTGACTGTCCTGGGTTCAGCAGCAGCAGTCACTTTTTCTCCTTCTTAGTAGCTGGTGCAGTGCTGTGGTTTTGACTTTTGGCCTGGGAATAATACTGATAAAGCCGATGTTTTCAGTTACTGGTCAGAATGTTTACCCTGACAAAGGACTTTGTGAGTCTCATGCTCTGCCAGGGAGGAGGAGAAGCCGGGACGAAGCAGGGACAGGACACCTGACCCAAACTAGCCAAAGAGGTATTCCATACCTCAGCACGTCATGCCCAGGATGTAACTGGGAGTTACACAGAAAGGCATGTCCCTTTTCTCTGTCGGGCTCATTTCCGGCAGGCGGTATCGTATTCTCTTCCCTTGTTATTTCCCTTATCATTATTATTATTGGTGGTAGCAGTAGTGATTTGTGTTATACCTTAGTTACTGGACTGTTCTTATCTCAACCCGAGGGAATTTCTCATTCTTTCGATTCTCCTCCCCATCCCTCGGGGGGGGGGGGGGGGGGGGTAGACTGAGTGGTTCTGATTTACGGCCTGGGCTTAAACCACGACACCGACACAAAGCACTTCATATACATGACCTACAATCACTGTTGTTTAGCATTTCAAAAGTGGATTTCCATTAACAGGTATCAATTTATAAATTTACAAAAATAGGAAAACTATTAATGTATTTTTTTTTTACAGTGTCCATAATGTCTTTTTTTTTTTCTTTTTTTTTTAAACCAGAGCTGTTTTTTTATTGGTTTAGAATACTGCCTGAAGAGAAAAGATGCATTAACTTGTGAGTGCTAGTCCAGCTGCTCTGAGAAATGTCAGAGTAAGTAGTAAAAGAGAGCTTTTTGGCTGGCGTAAAATACAATAATTACCCTGCAGAAAGAGAGACATCAGTGAGGATTTAGTGCTAACTGCATGCAGTCATGGATATGTAAACACACATTCATATGCCTTTCACTGGTTACATAGCAACATTACCCATATGCATCTGAAACACTGCTCATGAGATATGAGACTCTCAGGAAAAGATGATTTTCTTGGTACTACACCAACTATTATTTAATCTGTAGTTATTGTAAAAGGCATTTGTATGTACAGGAGTGGAGGAGAAGGAAAAATAGTATAAAAAATGAAAAAGGAAGACAGCAATACTCAGAGACAATAAGGATTCCTAACTGTACCAGGTGTAGTAGCCCCTAGATAGATTGATGACATTATATATCTGTATGTGTGTGAGGCAGTTATTTGGCATGTAATCATTAGCAAACCTATTTGTAAGGAGCGGAAACAGCCACCAGTTTTAAAGGAAATAATATTCAACAGTGATGTATGCCACTGTGGCATTTGCAGTTCCACAGTGCCTTGGTGGCTGACAATTCTTCCTTCATGGTCTGGGTTATGTTTTGGAATGGAGGATCTTCTAAATCACAAATTTTGTATAAACAATCTCCAAAAATACACCTGTGCTCAGATACAGCACCAAACTCCAAGAACTTCAATAGGATTGTAATGCAGGAAATGCAGAATTTGTCCCAAAGCTTATCAATGTAGTTGCAAAACATACCACACCTTGCCCTTCCCCTACATATGTATGTTTGTCACTATGTCCACTGCACTGAAGGCTGTGCCAAAGTAGCAGTTTAATTACAACCGACCACCACACTTTTTGGCAGTAACCAACCTTTGTATATTCAGTGCATTAATGGTTTCACTGAAACGGGTTCATTTTTCATTGCAGGAATATTGTTCCACTACTCCAGAGGCAGATTGAGATGCTGTGGATATAGCCTCCTCTATTTCGGTTTGACAAGAAAATGCCAAAGCTAAACCATCCACAGTCTTCATAGCAATTAAACCTGGCACAGGTGCAGTAACATTCTTTTCTTGCTTTTGGGACTAATCCTGATGGTATTGATGTGTCTGTTTCTCATTTCAGCATTTTGCGCTTGCTAATCTTCTCAGAAGACAGCCTAGGGCATCGATGTTTTTCTTTTTTCAGCAGTTTCCTGAACTGGGCACGTGTTAAAAAATCGTAGAATCATAGAATAGTAAAGGTTGGAAAGAACCTTAAGATCATCTAGTTCCAACCCCCTTGCCATGGGCAGGGACACCCCACACTAAACCATGTCACCCAAGGCTTTGTCCAATCTGGCCTTGAACACTACCAAGGATGGAGCATTCACAACTTCCTTGAGCAACCCGTTCCAGTGCCTCACCACCCTCTCAGTAAAGAATTTCTTCCTTATATCTAATCTACACTTCCCCTGTTTAAGTAAGTTTTAACCCATTACTCCTTGTCCTATCACTATAGTCCCTAATGAAGAGTCCTTCCCCAGCATCTTTGTAGGCCCCCTTCAGATACTGGAAGGCTGCTATGCGGTCTCCAAGCAGCCTTCTCTTCTCCAGGTTGAACAGCGCCAACTTTCTCTGCTTGTCTTCATATGGGAGGTGCTCCAGTTCCTTGTGGCCCTCCTCTGGACTTGTTCCAACAGTTCCATGTCCTTTTTATGTTGAGGACACCAGAACTGTACACAATACTCCAAGTGAGGTCTCACGACTGCAGAGTCGAGGGGCAGGATCACCTTCTTCAACCTGTTGGTCACACTCCTTTCGATGCAGCCCAGGATACGGTTGGCTTTCTGGGCTGCCAGTGCACACTGAAGCCGGCTCATGTTAAGTTTCTTATCAACCAAATGAATCCCTTCTTTGCCCAACCTGTAACTCTGCCTGGGATTGCTCCGACTCAGGTGTAGGACCTTGCACTTGTCATGGTTAAACTTCATAAGATTGGCATCAACCCACCTCAACAAGCATGTCAAGGTCTCTCTGGATGGCATTCCTTCCATCCAGCTTATTAGCCGAAACACACAGCTTGGTGTCATCAGCAAACTTGCTGAGGGCGCACTCAATCCCTCTGTCTATGTCGCCAACAAAATGTTGAACAAGTCCGGTCCCAACACCGATCCCTGAGGGACACCACTTGCTACTGGTCTCCAGCTGGACATCGAGCTGTTGACCACAACTCTTTCTTTGCATGCAGTCATTCAGCCAGTTCTTTAGCCTCCGAGTGGTCCATCTGTCAAATTGGTGTCTCTCCACTTTATAGACAATGGTGACATGTGGTGACATGTGGGACGGTCGAACTTTGCACAAGTCCAGGTAGATGACATCAACTGCTCTACCCCTGTCCTTCAGTTCCGTAGCCACATCATAGAAGGCCACCAAATTGGTCAGGCAGGATTTCCCCTTAGTGAAGCCATGCTGGCTGTCACCAACCACCTCCTTGTTTTTCATGTGCCTTAACGTGTTTTCCAGGAGAATCTGCTCCAAGATTTTGCCAGGCAGGGAGGTGAGACTGACTGGTCTGTAGTTCCCTCGGTCATCCATTTTCCCCTTCTTGAAAATGGGGGTTATATTTCCCTTTTTCCAGTCGTCGGGAACTTCACCTGACTGCCATGATTCTTCAAATATGATGGACAGCGTCTTAGCAACTTCATTTGCCAGATCTTTCAGGACCCAGAGATGGATTTCATCAGGTCCCATGGACTTGCACACGTTCAGGTTCTTAAGATGGTCTCAAACCAGATCCTCTCCTATTGTGGGACTAAGATCTTCATTCTCACAGTGCCTGCGTCTGCCTTCCAAGACTTGGGTGGTGTGGTCAGAGCATTTGCCAGAGAAGACTGAGGCAAAGAAGTCATTAAGAACTTCAGCCTTCTCCAAATCCAGGGTAGCCAGTTCTCCTGATAGCTTCCGGAGAGGGCCCATGTTGTCCCTAGTCTGTCTTTTATTCGCAGTGTACCTATAAAATCCCTTCCTGTTATCTTTCACATCCCTAGCCAAGTTTAAAAATGTCCATGAGCCTTCTACAGATACAGATGGTTCAGGACATTTAGGATAGTAATGAGTGTCAGACATGTGCTTGAAAGAGCCTGTGGGAATGAGATGTACTGTATAATTTTCATCTGTTCAGTGGAAGTCACAGGGATAAACTCACAAATTCTTGTAACTCTCATGTGAACGTGGGGGCTCCATATTACACTGTTAGCACATGGGAAGACAAGAATGGGAAAAGAAGCTTTCCTGTCCTACTCTATTTGAAGAACAGAAGCTTTAAACAGTTGTGGGGTTTTTTGGTTCCCACCCCCTGTAAAAAAATTGAACAAACCCCCATTGCCCTCCAAAACATCCATGAGTCTCAAAAGTCAAGAAATTCATCTAGGGATGCATGAGGAAGAAATACAAGCTCCTGAATAGCTCTTCTACAATAGATGATTCTCTGGAACCGGAACTGCTCTCCAGCAACTGAGAGAATTTATTATATATCTTCTTTTCTGCAAAACTTGGGTGTTTTGACATCAGGAAATTTTCTACCAAACACTTGGCTGCAGTGAAAGGTGCATTGACATGAGGGGATTCACACTGCTTTTATCTGCTGTGAAATCAAAACTATCTGTGGGGTTTCAGTGAGGTCCTCCATAATTTAGAATTTCATTTACTTGGAAAAAAAAAAAAAGCAAGTTTGAAGTTCCAACTGCTGGATTAGTCTAAAGATTCAGCTTCATTTGATGGCCTGCTTTACAACTGCAGTAGCAACATGTAGTGGACCTATTCTGGTCTCTGAAAGATTAAAGAAGATCGGGCCTATCAAGCCTTTGCAGAAATCCATGTGACAATAAGAGCATGTTCAGCAAATCTCGCTCTTCTTCCTCTGTAGCCCTTGTTCAGCAAAATAAGTGTATCTATGAGCACTTCAAACAGTAATTTGTGGATACTGAACGACAAAGATTATAGATTATATTGAAGATTTTAGAAGTATAATTGTTTTGAATTTGAAGAAAAGAATAAACTGGATTACAAGAAGAATGCCTAATATCTTGCCATTATTTTATTAAAGCAGTCAGTTGTAGTATTTCCAAAAACACAAGAGAGCTGTAGATCCATAGAATTAAAAACAAACAAAAAATCACAACACTTCTTACAGTAATTTTTGTGCTTATTTTCTTGCTTTTTAGCCTAGACTATTTTAGAATGAAATCTTCTAAATAGGTTACTAGTCATTCTAATTTGCACGAAAGATGCACAGCTACCTTGGTAATGAGCAGTAGGTAGCAACTCCATTTTTCTAATGAACATTCCTGATCTGACACCATTTCACCAATAAAAAATGATTAGCACTTGATAAGAGACCTGATACTAGAATATACAATCGTATATGACATTGGTGCATCAATTGTTTTGCTGATACTGAACAGTTCATGAATGCTGGTGCCTATTGCCTCAAAAAACAGACAATTCCTTTGTTATTTCATAGCTGTTGTGATAAGGATTTGGGATTCAATAGGACCACACTGATTTCTCCAGTAGCTTTAAAGAACACACTCACCTTTCTCTTCAGGTCTCAACATCAAATTGCTAATCTAATTAACATCCGTAACAATTTAAATAATAAATTGACTCAACTGTTCTTAGAGCCCCATGGAACCTACTTAAGTTACTTTCCAACACTGCTGTAAATCAAAAAAAGAAAGGCTAAGGTCGCTGTGTTTGCTGTACACTTCAGCTTGGGATACTGATTGCTTTACCAAGTGCTCACTGAGGTTGTTTTTATAATTTGCTAAGGAATACTTCACTTCTCGGTCCAAGATTTTAATTTGTATCCTCACCTGACTTGCGAGGTAATCTCTAGCTTGAACATAATATGCATAAATTTCAAAACAACAAAAAAACCAATTCAGGAAAAGTACTTGCAAATGACAAAGTGGACAGCAAAGGCTTAACGTAACTGGTAGAAAAACATGGATTTCTTTGGTGTTTTGCATTTAAGGTTTCCATTAAAGCTGGCACAATTTCCATACTTACAGGGAGTATTATGGTCATATTCTTTGACAGGAAAGTAAAAACTTGGACAAAATTTTCAGAAGAAGTTTCTGTTGAGAAAGTGACACAGCAAAGCAAAGCAAGTGGATCAAAATATTATTGGCTTTGATTGATAGAATGTGGTGGAAAAGCAGGAGGAGGGAGCATAACCAGGCCCAGGGCAGGATAAGTCTTCAAAACAGAGGACATGCCTGTGTTAGCATCATTGACCTGAATGGTACCGTTCCTCTGCTCAGGGCGGGGGTGAAGTGATTCCCTCAAGGAATCAAGAGATGTAACAGTACATGAATCTCTCACATGGAGTTTTGGGTAGGTCTGGGTAATGATGCATACTGTATTTTAAACAATAACGTGTTGCACCAAGTGTCTGGAAAGCATCAGATCCCAGTTGTGCAAGTTATGTCACAAAGCAATTTCTAAATTAATGTAAAAAATTACAGTGAAAAATGGTTATCATTCACCATAGATATTAGATTCCCAAATAGCACACTTTTAATGTTTTATACCACTAAAACCTCGATTGGTTTTACCTGTCTTACTTTTGTTCTGCTTTCATTGAACACGTAGATTTTGGATAAGATTAGCATAGTCAGGAGTCAATGCAAGGTGAAAGTGTTGGTAAGTTTTACTCAAGCCTCCTGTTTGGGGAGTGATTTTTTCTTAGAAAGTTTTCACTTATTTGTAGACAAGATGCTCACAGTTGACAAAACCTAAGGAGATTATGAAATCAAGGGAGTCTGATGTAGTCCTGTGAGTTTGTACACGTGTGGTAAGTTTTCTTCCAGTAACACAATTCTGCACAAGAAGTAGTAAGTCTGGAAATTGAACTGAATATATTTGGTCATTCCCATGGTTTTTTTTATGAAAATGTAGAAGTCTATAAAATACATCCTCTCTATCTGGTACCCTTTGTGCAAATACCTTTCAAACTACCTTTCCAGGACCATCTTACTCCTAGTGAGTAATCTCAAACTTTGTTGCTTTACTGTGTATGTGCTTGTTTTCATCTATAAAATATCCCTAGATATTTCTTGGTCCTTTTTTAGCCCTCAGTGATTCCTTTTACTAGCTTTATTTTTATGGTATATATCTGGAAGCAACCATTATATTTTGGTTTGCATGCTTGCTTATAGTGTCCCTACTAAAAGTTGTATACAGATATTGCAGAGTCAATACATGATTTTATTTATTTCTGTATTAATTACTAATCTTTTCTTTCCTCGAATGGATCACATACTACAGATATTATTTCTGAACTAAAGGACATAAATCCAGGCCTTACCCAATATTTTTACATATGTCAGACATGGAAGAGATTTTACTTCAGGCTTACAAATTCTTCTTGAATTTAGAACTGAAAGGACAGCATAGGATTCATAAATGATGTTGATCTAGGTTTGAGATGATTCTGCTTCTGCTGCTATGATGTAAGCACAATCATGTTATCTTTTGAATTTGAAAAGCATACAACACTACGTGAATGTGATTCTGATTTGGATGTGGGGATGTACTATAACAGACTTTTTATTTTTGTCCTCAGTATGTAAATGGATTTTCCTAAGTGTAAAATTTAGCTCAGTATTTTTCAGAGAACCCAGTTACCTCAAAGGTTTTTGTTATTTAAACTGACATATTTTATAATTTTGGGGCATATGTTTTCTATTAGCCTGGTTATTAATTTCCAATTTTCATAGAGTCTATCAAATGTAAATAGGCACCAGATATTATTTTTCTATTCCCCTATGTCCAAACAAATTATAATTTAATGAATAACGTGCCAGTTCTAATTGGAGTGGAGAAGAACTGAAGATCAGATTTATCAGCTGTGGTGACACTGCCTACTGCCACCCAGTGGGTTTTGTGAAAAAAAAAAATGAAATTTCAGCGTGTCCCACGTTTCCAAAATACCTCGTAAAACTTTCCACAGCCAGCTGTGACTCCAAGCCCATCACAGATACAGCTGTGGAGTGAGTGGGATATACCACAATCTCCTTCATCTCTGGAGGACTTTCACTTACTGTCTGAGCAGCTCACCATGTTGAATTACAAAGCAACTCTCAGGCTGCAGGGTACTGTGAGGTGACGGGATTGCACCAGCTGCTCTTCCAGCAAAGCTAACGGGAGCTAGTGTGGCTAAGGCAGAGCTCTGTTGAGCAGTCGGCAAAAGCTCGGGGCTCCTGCAGTGGTCCCACTCTGTGCCCTCCTTCAAGGGCTCTGATGGAAAACCACAGATCAGCCCTTTGGGCTTGTAACTGGATACAATCAACCTGGGAGAGTGAAAGATGGGGCAGAAAAAGTCAGCCAAGCTATCAGGGTAAGCACATCAAACCTCTGTTGAGACTGCTGGTTTAGGAATAATACCACACCTGAAATACACACTCCTAAGTTTCTCTTCCAGTTTCTGGAAGTAATGGTTATTTCAGAAGAAATCAATAAATGTCAGTGTGCATAAAATAGGGGACAGACCAAATAAAAGTATTTCAGTATTAAAAGAAATTAATTTTGTGCAACATACATTTGAATTACAGTATTATTAAATTTCATTAAGCTAAAGTGATATATTTAACTCAGACTTCAGAGTGCTAATTTCACAGTCCCCTCCAAGCTGTTCCTGCAAAGGTGTTAGGGATAATTAGCTGCCATTTTCTCAGTAATTTGGAATCTGCCATTAATCAAAATGCAGGGCCTGAATGATTGTAGAAAACAGTAACACTTAGTTTATTATGTAGCACATTCTAATTCTGGTTGTTTTATGATGGGATCAGCTACGCTTTTCCCCCATAATTTATTATGCCTACCCTTCAGCCAATTAGTTTTTCTCACTTTAACTTAAAACCTGGTGAGTTTGTTATATATATGCGTAAGGTTGCTTGTCAGTTATATTGGTTTGAGACCTGCAGGACTGCATGTGTTTAAGCAATTAGAAACCTGGTATTGTCCAGAAACATGGCAACTTTGCTTTCTTAAAGCAATGGTTTATCTTTAAAAAATAGGAATGGAAAAATGAGAGCAATGAGAAAACTCTGTTTGTCACAGCTACAAGTGCCTGGCACAGAGAGACACCCAGAGCTGGCTGCTGTTACACTGCCCAGGGACAAGTTTTGGAGTCCAGGTCTACAGTCACTTGGTTGTGGTACGTGGATACAGCCATGCTTCCAGATCACACATGCAGAACCAAATTAGTCACTACATCATCATCACACATTGTGATGATGATGAAGCAGAGATATTTTATCTTCCTATTAAAAATGTAACTTGGAGGCAGTATTTTCACTGAAGTTCTTATTTACTTTTGGATCTTTATTCTGGAGCTTTGGCATATATTGATGTAACAGCTAGTCTCACAGGGAAGGAGATTTTTAAACTGTAGCCAGTTACATGACTAGTTTGCTGTATGCTACTTGCATGAATAACAGCAGTAAGTCTCCAGGATGGCCTGATAGGATAGTTGTCGTTGACTAAGTCCATTTTTGCTTCCTAGCCACCTAAACCTGCATCTGGAAATCCTTCTCTAATTTCACAGCTGTGGTGCTGAAACATATACCAGGATGTAGTGAAGTTTAATCAGCATTAATAAAGAAGAAAAGTCCAAAGCAAACCACACTTTGACAAGATAATTACCAATGTAAGGCCATGAAAAGGACAATACTGAAAGACTCCTGCTGTTGCTGAATGTTGGTAGAGGTTAATATCCCAGTTTGATAGGATTAATGCTGACTGGACAGTATGAAGATGTGTTAAACATCCACAGCACTACAACCACTTATTTATTTAACACAATTACAATTTCAAAATCTCTACTGCTGGAAACTTATTCCTAGCCTGTGTTACTAACCCATCTCTATGCTCACAAAACCAGGCCTTTATAATTAAAAATAGCTCTCAGGTGGAGCCTGTGCTCTTATTCTGCCACTGTGATAAGAGATGCCTTGGTCAAATGCATTCAGAAGTCCTGTTTTAGGCTGGGTTTTTTCCATTGTTTCTGGTTTATAAGGGGCTGGTTAATGCATTTAGCAAGCCTACAGAATAGTCCTTTACAGTTAATTTACACTATACTAGTACTACCGCTGCCCTCTACTGAGAGCAGAATCCATTCTCAGCTACAGGATGGGGTTTGTGGTTTAGTTCCCACCAGCTACTGCTTTCTCTTGCTGACCTGTAGTGTACAAAAGACAGTTCTTGGTGGGGTCACAGTCCTCAGTTAAGAGAGGCCTAGATCATAGTAGCACAACACAGTATACTGACAGGTGGGAGATCTGAGTATGTGTACAAAGTGAAGGTTTTGTGCACAAAGCAGACCTCCCAGCAGCTAATTTTAGTTAGTAATAAATAATAATAAATAATAATAAATAATAATAAATAATAATAAAAATAAATATAATAAAAATAATTATATATTAATATATATATATAATTATATATTATATATATATAAAAAATAAATTATTTATTTTAAATATATATATTTTTATATATTTTTTTTATATTATATTTATATTTATATATATATTTTTTATATTATATATTTTTATATATATATATTTTATATATATAAATTATATATATAAAAAAATATATATAATTATATATTATATATAAAAATAATAATAAAAATAATAAATAATAATAAATAATAATAAAAATAAATAATTTTAGTTACTTCAGTTTGTAGATGGCATCACTAAATGTAACACTGTGAGGACACACAATAGAAAACAGAGGATCAAAACCAACTCCCTGACGTGAAATAAATGTTGTTTTAAAGATGTATTATATTCCTTTTGACTCATGTATCCTGTTTGGATACTGGGTAGTCATAATGACCTTTCAAAGTATCTGTGAGCGCTTGATTTGGCACAAATCTGGCAAGATAAATTGAATTCTCATTTCCCAGGGAACCTAAAGAGAGGTGATATTGAAAGAAGTGACACAAAATGGATATTTCATATCATTTTACATAAATTCTGGATACACACAAGAAGTTGCAGTATTACCCTAGCAATGGTTGCAGTCAGTGATAGTAGTCAAAAAATGGCAACTAGTATTTCAGTTTATCTCACATGGCACAGAGTCATAAGATTCTCAATAAGACCACACTATCTTAATACATTTTTTTCTTAAAAAAAAACAAACAAACAAACAAAGAACCAAATCCAAACAAAACCCAAACAAACAGTGCCAACACATATTTCTGTTTCTTGGTTCCAAAAATATAAAATAATATAGAAAAGGGGAAGAAAGGGTCTTGTATTTCTTTTAGGCTGAAAGAGAAACATACAGGAAAATGAAGTAACAGAGAAATTTAGAGAAAAGGAAAACTTAGGAACAGATGTTGCTGTTTATTTTTATTTCTCTCCTCCTCTCCCTGTGATTATAATAAATTATCTCCTTTTGTAATGATTAGGGAAGAAGGGGATTACAGCAAGGGTGGACAGAAGCATCAGATAAAACAGAATATAACACTGCTTAAATCCTCTATTCAACACTATGCCAAAATGGAATTAAAGCTACTGTGTGAATCTGCTGCTTTAAATGAAGGAGGCTGTCGGAGTAGTGAACAGTCTTTAGACACACCTTAGAAAAAAAAAAATCTAAGATGGTTTTCTATCTGGTTCTTTAATTGATTTTTACATTCTGTTAGGGACGAATGAGATCATCCACATATTTGGCCATGTTATGTTGATTAAAACATGAATTATAGGAAAAGCAAGTAAGGATTCAGAGATGTCAAAAGCAAAGGTCATGTCAAAAGAATAGGGCCATTCCACTTATTTCTGTGCAACTAACAGTATAAAAGACATTTATATTGTTGAAGAGAAGGCTAGTTTGTCTGAACTGTTCATAACACTTTAAATTACTAATACCAAAGAAACAATTTAGTCAGCTACATTTTTCACTGTTCATCCTGTTTGCATGCTTTTTTTCACATCTGAACTTGGAAAATCAAACCAGACATTTTTACAGCAGATTTTTAGCTCTTTGTTCCAAGTGTGTTTGTCACCTTCCAAAGTTTAGACTAAGGTCCAAATCCATTGCTCGTTGCAATGCATCTCTAAAGAATTCTAGGCTAAATAAAAGTACTGCTAGTCACCTCCATGCTATTTTCTAAGATAAACAGAGAGATGAAATAGATGGCAAAAAGTAAAAACCCTAGCAACAAACCTCTGTGTTTTCATGAACGTGAATATGACAAATTGTTTTCAAACTTCAGTAACACTAACTTCTGTGACAAAAACATGGGCTTATTAGAAGTTTCCACTATGGAAAACCTCCTGTGTTAGAATTCAAATAAAATGTGTTTTGGTTTAGGAGGAATTTTTCGTCTTTCTCTTTTTATTTTATAGTCAGACAAGTCATATTATTTATGATTCTATGATTTATCTATCCTGTGGTAAACCATTAGGCAGTTTCAGTAAGGTGTAACTGAGCAAGACTCTCAGGTCATAGAAAGCCAACAAGGTCTCAAAAAACTGATACTGATGAACTAAAACCAAAATAATTGGAGCATCTCCACGTAGCCTGAATCACTTGGAACATCTTAAACAGTCCAAAATGTGTGTGAATTGTCATGAGCCATGCAAATTCATCATCTAAGAGGAATTCCTAAGTTTCCTTTTTATTTATGAACTCTTAGTTCTCACAAAAGCATAGAAGAAACTGCTATTTTCCTTCTCCTCCCATAAAACCATACAAAGCTTTTTGCCGGGCTAGTAAGTATTAGCAAAAATGTTACTGTTAGTTTTGTATTGTAGGAATCTGTCTCCTGGGATACAGATACAGTAGCATGATTTAAATCTTTACCATAATAAGGTTCTTTAAGTTTCTGCACATGCTGCAATTTTAATAGAATGTGTACATTCTTCCTGCACTCAAATGTTTTTTGTATTACATTTTGTTCTATTAAAAAAATTACACATATGAAACTGTACTTAAGATTAAGATATGACTACTTCATTATGTAATTCTCATACATTAAGGAATGATTTCCTTAAAAAATGGTTCAAGCTGAAACTTGGCATACAGAGTCTTAGTTTGGGAAAGGCTGGGATGCAGAATGGTTTTACAAAGTTTCACGAAAATCAGTCTTGTCATTTTTTTTATTATTTTTACAGAAGAGCACAATACCCGTCTTAGCACCATTTCTTGTTCTTTTAATATTTGATGAGTCTGAAAGAGAAATGTTATTTTTCTGAGTTGTTTTCACAGCCTTTTCTTGTCAATTTAAATGATTATTTCATCTTAAATAGAAAGTTTACCAAGTCCCAAATCCTACTTAGTACTTGTTTTGCTTCTCTCAAAGCATGTGTAGTGATGAATGCTGATTTAGTGCTGTGAAAGGTGCCAAACTGTCAGACATGGAAACTAAAATAGTCTTTTTGTGCTGAGAATGTTTATTTTATCTTATTGTTAAAATTGTAGTTGAAGGCTTCTCCAGCTTTGTGAAGCAATGAGGATCTGTAACACTGGTGGACATGGGAGCTGGTGAAAGGGATGAGGCTGTAAATGGAAGTGTGCTGGCTCGTCTATGCGACAGAAAAGATGACCAGGCACACAGCACTGTGTTTTAAGTACTTCTAGGATACTCATCTGCCCCTTGTCAGCCTATCCAATTGTTTTTCTGAAGGCAAAGAAATCACACTGGGAAAGAACAGTGTTTGATAGAGACTCATTGCCAATATCCAGCAAAAAGATCATCAATGTAATTTCCCATGATTAAGCACAGTGCAAGCTACTATTGAGACCTCTTAGCTAGAAACTGTCCACAGCTGCTCCTCTGAAAATCTAATTATTCAGCTTATTTCTCATACTCACAAAGGCAAAAGAGTAAGACATGCATTTTCTCTGGTTAGAGATAGCAACCTCTATTCATTTCTTACATATGTTATTTTATGTTCATTCCTTCATTCTTCTTATGATTTTAATTTTCATAATTCCCTTTTTTCCAGTCAGGAAAGAATTAACCTATGTCTTCTAAATATGAATATCCAAAATGACTAGCAATGGACAGTTTTGCGCAGATACATTTAAAACAATGGGTGAACATATTTCTTGGGCTGCTGAACCAGGCTTTTATTCTCTTTTCAACTGTATCTTGGTTGGGATTTTTTTTGCATTACAAACAGTACAGTACAGAAAGAGTGGACTCTTTCATTCCTAAAGCAAGTACCAACATTTTAAGTAACAGCCACTAGAATTATGTGAGTCAGAGAATATGTCCCAATGTACCTTAAGACCACTGTTTGTTATTTTTCATTACATTTATATTCTCATACCAGAAGCATTCTGTTGGTAACAAATTCAAGTAACTCAACCCAATCTCTCATCCCTTATTTTTCATTTATTTTTTTTTTTTAGATTTTATATCTGCTACAGTCTGTTTAATGTCACTGTGTTAGTACAGGAATATGGCTGTAACATTCTTGCATGTGAAGCTGTACATCAGGCACATTTTAACAGATTTATGTCATCAACCCCCACACAGTATTAATCATCCTTCAAGGTCATTTTTAGCTATCAAAGTAAGTGCCTTAGTAAAATTGCCAAAGCAACTTTCAAGCCAGGCCAGTTGCAAGTTTTCAGGTGCTGGAAAAGAGAGGGGATAAAAAAAAAAGCAGCTGAGGAATTCACAAAACAAGTTTTCTTGGCAAAATGTACATAAAGGTCCGTGTTGGGAGAGAAACCATTCATCAGCATACACGCAAGCTGTCTCTGTTATGGAAACCAGGGCACATTTAAAGGAAAAATAAACAGATTTATCAGTCTGGTTACAATTTTATAAAGTACAATGTTGAAAGGTTTCCCCTGTCTGTTTCGAACACTGACAAGATAAACTAGACATGGCTAAGGCTGAATGTGTCACTTCTGTCAGGTGCTATGATAAGTATGAAAAAACAGGTATGCTTCATACAGAGTCTCCAAATAAATCTCAGACAAGGTTTATGTTCCTTCACTTTGTTTTCCATATTTCGTCATCGCTGAAGCCAAACAATCAATGACATAAGATTTGGGGAGCCTTATTACCACACCAAATGGCTGAAGCCTGCAAGTATGGAAAAACACATCAAATTGTTAGTTTTATGTGAGACCATGCTGACATTTAGTAAAAAATATTTCAATTATAATCATTTGGGAATTCCTTTGTTTGCTTTACATTTTGGAGAACTCAGTGAAAAGGAGATGCTGGTTTTCTGGGTCAAATTCAATTACAAAGGCTGCACAGGCACAAGAGGCAGCCTGGAGGGCAGTTAGATTACACTAGCATTTTACCAGCATATGGGTACCCAATATCTGGTGTGGAGCAAATTCAAGAGCTGATCAAAGCTTATAATGTTTAAACATTAAGTTTAAGATTTTTTGCATAAATGAAGCTGTCAGATATTGTTATTTACATGTTCTTTTGGAATGTGGAATGGAAATATTACACATAAGGATGTCTGCAAAGAAATCCTTTTCTCCTACTTCTTGCTTTTCTACATTTTTTTTCCCAGAAGCCTTTTTGTTTAAAAGAGACACAAAATACCACATTAAAAAGAACCTTCTATATTGTAGTGACTTCCTAAATGACATATATGGGCAAAACAGAGGATGATGTACCATATGATCCCCTCTCTGCATCCCACAAGTGTTGTTTTCTCCTTAATTTAACTCAGTAGTAATGTAAGTCACCATCATACCTAGGAGCTCTGTAGGTATTCACAACTTACCTTTTCCAAATCCCAAGAAATACAGAAAGTGAAGGAAAAAAAAAAAAAAAAACAACAAAGACAAAACAGACCCCACAGAAAATAAAAATATGAACAAACAAACAATATAAAAATAAGGAACAAAACTCAAAATATATAAAGGGAAATGGAATTAAAACTGATACAAGATAGATAAAACTAATCAAACTGTAAGGAAAAAATACTGAAGGTGATTTTTTAGTGTCAGATTTTTTCCAGGTTGAGCTCTTTGTATTCATCTGTTTATCTTTTCTTATCCCATGCTCCTCTGAGGTAATTCATGCAACTTAGCTCTTGAGCGTTTGCCTCACTTTAAAAAACAGAACTGGTGTCTTCACTTTGATGTGCTTGCTATCCTCACAGCAAGACTGGCAGGTGTCGTGGTTTAAGCCCAGGCCGCAAATTAGAACCACGCAGTGTACTTCCCCCGCCACCTTTCTTCCCTCTGCTCCCGGAGGGACGGGGAGAAGAATCGAAAGAATGCAACTCCCACGGGTTGAGATAAGAACAGTTTAATAACTAAGGTATAACACAAATCACTGCTGCTACCACCAATAATAATAATGATAAAGGAAATAACAAGGAAAGAGAATACAACTGCTCACCAACCGGCACCTCACCCCCACCCCGCAGTGATCCAGCCCTTCCGGGAACTCTCCGTTACATCCTGGGCATGATGTGCTGAGGTATGGAATACCTCTTTGGCTAGTTTGGGTCAGGTGTCCTGTCTCTGCTTCCTCCTGGCTTCTCCTCCTCCCTGGCAGAGCATGAGACTCACAAAGTCCTTGGTCAGGGTAAACATTCTGAGCAGTAACTGAAAACATCGGCTTTATCAGTATTATTCCAAGGCTGAAAGTCAAAACCACAGCGCTGCACCAGCTACTAAGACGGAGAAAAAGTGACTGCTGCTGCTGAACCCAGGACAGCAGGTTTCTCAGCAAGCTTGCCAAGATGCTCAAACTGCCTGAGAGACAAGCCCATGAGCTGCACAGCAGCCTGCTATGGGCTCTTATGTTCACAGTCACCATTATTGGCACCTGCCCTATTTGAACTATGCTGACATCAAATATGGATTATTTCCATTGCCTAGACCTTACTTTGTAGCAGCAAGTGTTAAACAGATATGCAGAGATCAGAGGGGTTTATTGCACGATGCACAAAAAACTGGCTTGATCCTGAAGGGTCAAAATAACACCCAACTATGAATGAAAAATCAAGACCAAAATAGGGAGGGGGGTTTCGGAATCTCTGTTTTAATTAGAGCAATGATATTCTGGTTCAGGACAGATCTCTGGGCATGGTAAAGCTGTGCAAGACATGAAGTTGAGAAGTCATCCGGAGATTAAACCATAACTTCTTTTGCATTCAGTACATGCAAATAATCAATCAGTTATTCTGAGAGAAGGCCAAGCATCAGAAATGCCTGCCAGAGAGTACCACTTCGTGACATGGGCAAAAAAAATCATGCTTATTTTTCTGATGTGTAGTTGAAATAATTTTAAATAAAAATACATCATCTTGTGGGAAGCAAGTTCCCTTTACCAATGTCCAACTTTCTCCAAGAGTAAGCACTTCAGCAAAAGACAAGTAATGTGCCATGGAACAGCTTCTCTTATGAAAAAGTTGGTACTTAGAACTAGAGAAAAAGAATAGAGGATTTAGAAGAGGCATTTTCTCAGTTATGCATAAAGATAAAAAAACTCTAAGCTAAGAAGGAAAAATAAAATAAACTGGGTTCCATGAACTTTATTTCCACCTCTGGTAATTGACTGAACACTTTCAACCTATTTTCTAAGATTAAAATTCAATAATGTTAAGGAGGCAATAATGAAGGAATCAAGGAGAAAAGGCAACCTCATTTCACAGACGAAAATATGCCATAAAAATGTACCTGCTGGGATTCTTCGGTTGATTTCAGTAGCCCCACTTCTCTGTGGCAAAAATCCTATTGACCTGATCAAGACTAGACTTTGAACCTTGTCTTTTAAAAGGGAGAAATAATTTCAAAGGAATAACGGAGGCATTGTGCCAAGTCCACATTAAATACAGATGGGGATTCTCATTTAACTTCTGCTTCAGCTGCAGAAACAAGACGCTCATGATTAGAAAAGTAAAGGAAATTTGTGATTCTTTGAAGACTGAAAGGAATAGGATTAATTTGTTGTGGTCACATTGGGAAAAACTGTAACAGAAAGAGTACCTGATGAATGGGGCCAAATAAGAGATCTGGGGATGGTGCTAACTCTTGAAGTAGACAAACCCACAAATAGAAAGCTGAGAAAAAGTTCTAGAAAGAAGCTGGTATACTAATAAAATAAATCAACCACAACTTACTGTGCTCTAAGCAGCAATTTTAAAACTGAATAAGAGTAGCAAAAACATATAACATGCTATCACTCTCAAACCCCTCTAACATTCCCTGACAAAACCTGCATGAGACTCACAAAGGTGTAACAGGGTCCAAGGTGTGGTCTCTTTGCCCCGAGGATACTTGTGCTACCCTTTGCCTGGCCCTGAAAGCCTGCCCTCGGCCTGGTCTAGGCAAGAATCTTCCTTAAAATTCTCAGAATTCTTAAAAATAAGTTTTGCCTCGTCCAACAGCCCACTCCCATCTCAGCAGTAGCTGCTAGTGACTGGAAGATGATGAAATATCATTTATGTTACTGAGACACACATGTTCGGGGTGTTAAGAAGGACATCACATCAAAGACCCAGCTGTCCTCCCAGTTCATTACAGTTCTGAGGTGGGTTTGTTTGTTTTTTTTTTATTTTTATTTATTTATTTATTTATTCATTCATTCATTTAGTTACTTAGGTAGTTATTATTATTATTGCAGAATTTTAATTAATCAGGAATATGCTCAGTTCTTGGGTAGTGTGCGTTTTTCCAGATACAGTCGTGCTCGGAATTTAGATGGGGCTTACATGTGCACCTCAAGCCCAGGGAGAGGAAAACTGGGTTTCAGGATGGATGGGGGTAGCAGCACACCCTGACAGTCCTCTCTGATCCTCCACAGCAGAATCCAGCTGGTCGAGCACATGGCAGAGCCCATGGCATGGCCATAAATCACTTACAGTGTGTGTGACTATTATTAGCTGTTTGACTTCTTGTTAAGCAACACTTACAGTATCTGTAGGTGCACAGTAAGCAGTTTGGAATTGCTGATTGCACTCTGATTTACAAGGGATGGTGGACAGGGGATGAAGAGAGACATGAGTATTGTTACTCTCACTGCAGTTTGGAAATGGGGAGCAAAACTTAACTCAGTGTAACTAGACACGAACTTAGTTGTCACCCCACAGTATGTATATTTGGGGCTTGCTTTTCTTTTTTTTTTTTTTTTTTCTTTGACGTGATTAATACATCACTTTTCTCATTAGTTTCAGCTACAGTAGCAATGTAAGGAAAAAGGGCTCTCCAGATAGCATTTATTTACTGTCTAGCCTAAGCAAAAACAATACTGATGAAGGTAAGTTCAAAACACAGTTCAGATTCATGAGATTTCTGGACCAGACAAGGTTAAACGTGCCTGGAAGAAGTTTAGCTACAGAACTGCATTTTGGACATGTGTCTTGTCATAATATCCAAAGTGTTGGACACTTGCTCATCATTTCTTTCTGAAATGATGTTTCCAGATCAACAAACCTTTCACTGGGATCAGTCATATCCTAAGTCTTGCCTTTTAGAATGCAAACCTTTTCTATTTTATGACAAGTAGTAACACTGTGTTCCAGCACTGTATTAATCTTCTGAGAATGTTATTTATTTTACAATAATGGCACAGGAGGAGACTTTCCTCTGCTTTTGACAAGGGCCTCGGAGACAGCTGACACACCACTAGCACAGTGCCAAACTAATACTGTAGGACATTCAGTCTAAATTAGCGTAAAAAATTTAGATAACACTATTTCTTTTTCTTCTGATACTGATCAGACAGATATGTTATGAATAGCTGACTGAGATAAAAGTTTTACTCTCCTGTAACCTACTAACCGTACCTTCTCAACTCTTAGCTTCAGGCCTTCAGCAGAAATATTGCTACTCCCCATCTTGGCCTTGCTGCATAGTACTATGAATCATACACATAAATTGCACAGACACACAGAACTAAGAATTTTCTTTATTTGTCACTTAAACAATATTTTAGTACTGATCTCACAAATGGTCTGTTAATTTTATATTGAACTAGTGAGAATACTACTCTCCTTAGAATTTGTGGGCCAAGCTTTTCCAATTATAAAATCTCCAACTCACAGGGAAAAAAGCAGTTTGGATTAAATATTGCACCTAAAACCAAATAAACACTGCAAATTTGCTAGCACTAAAGGCTTTCTACAGAATTTATTATTGGTGCTTGAAAAATAAGAGCAGATGAGACAGCTCAGTGGTGAGAGGCATTTTTTAGTAAGACTAACAGAATGAAAGTCCTTTAGCACAGATGATGTCTGTCAAACAGAAGCTTCTGTTTTTGTAGAGTTTTAATAAGCAGAGTTTCAGGAACGCTGGTCCCATATAGACTGGTTTTCTTGATAGTGTCCTAATTTTAGCTTGTTGCACTAATTTTAATATCCCATTCCACTACAAAGCAGTGTGAACACCTTTCACAGTTTAGTGCACAGTTCCATTATATATCTCATTAGCTGTCTTTCATAGCAGATTTATTCAATGCTGCCTCTAAAGTTATGAATCAGTCTTTTTATAGTTGAGATTTTTAGTGAATCCTCTTAATTCCACTCTCTAGTTAGCCTTAAAAAATCATGCAATTCCTAATCTTCATCAATGGGTACTTTCAAGACTAAGCCTGAAGCAATCTGAGCCAGATCCAGAGCACAGACATACCACAAGCATAGTTGCATATTCTATTACCAATATTCACAAACATGGCAGAGTTGTACTGATGTTTATGAGTCCTCACACATGTAAACCTGAAAACCCCACAACCATTCCATAAGCAGAGCTTAGTTTGCTCTCAAAATGTAATTTATTACTAAAGGTAAAGATTTTGTTATCCACCTTTTCTGCAAGACTCTAACGGTTATATCGCTAATATGTAAAACACATGGATTTATGTTCAGGTGGGAACATCACTCAACATGCTAAGCAGGATTAAGATACTTTTTAAACTTCCCAGTGAAGCTCTACAGACAAGTACTTAAGACACGCTTATCCAGAACAAGGACAAGCGTAACGGAGCACATTACTGTCATTCAGTGCAGTCAAATGGGTTATAGTCTCAACTGCCAGGACAGTTTCTGTATTTTACTTTGTGACTGATAAAGCGCAGAGAGCTAAAAGTGTAATCTGATGTCAGCCTTTCTACATTAACATAATTCAAATGTGCCTGCAGTTAGTATTGTTACAGCACAGCAGCCTATGCAGGTTGGCAGTATGCATTCCTTCCCATCTCCTCATGCCTAGTAAGGTACATAGCTCTGCCTGAAGTTTTTCCCACTGCCATGGAGTCCACAGAGGGGTTAGGGCTCAGCACAGCTTAACTTGGGGTCACTTTTTCTTGAATCAGGGTAACTAATGCAATTTCTCTCCTCTGCCTAATGACTCATTTCCATGAAACTTATAGGAATTCAGTATTTTAGTTAAGTAGAAGTCTGAAAACTGGCCAATAACTAAAAATTTGCTAAGGAAGGACAACCAAATGCACCTACACATCACAGCATTTGCATGAGACACATAAGCCTCTTTTCATATACAAACAAATAAAGGAAAGTATCTGGAATATGAACAGTGAAATACTGGATCAATACACGTATTAACTGGACTTTGAGACGTGAAAACTAGAAAACAAACTAAACTAACACAGTCATAGCAGCTAGGGTAGATACAAAGGTTTTGATGCTGAAATTCAGACCACATGCATATTCTGTTTCTCTTCCAGTCTCATTTCAGCTAGTACTTTAGCCCTCTCATTTGTGGCTGCATTCTACTTCACCCTGTTAAAATACTACTTAGATTTAAAAAAAAAAAAAAAAAAAGAAAAAAGAAAAAGAATGCAGCTTTGCTTATTAGTTCATTTTTCCACCTGAATAAACAAGTTTTCTTTACAGTCAACTGAAATACAGAAGTACACTTTGCTATATTGCAATGGGAGGAATTAAGTAAGTCTGCAGGCTCTCACTCTTATTACAGTCAGTATAATTATGTAGTCCAAGAGTGGAATGCAATCACAAAGTACAACCAAATGCAGAAGTGTCCTTTGCCATTCAGAACCTTCTGTGGTTTTGACAAGGGACTTTGCAATTGCTCCAGTAGCACAGCGCTAATAGAAAGTAATGCTCTGAAGCTAACATACCTTACGTTTACCAGAAACTTCCGCTCCTCAATTCACAGAAGTTTTGAGTTCTTTTGATGACAGATGGGGGGAAAAAGCCCTACAGAAAAGGCAATACTCCACCATGTGGCACTGCATGAGCACAGGCAAAACCCTTCTGTAAACCAGATTTTTCCAAGTCCTGCACTGAATTTACACATAAAGTGTAAATACTATGATTCTATGATTCTGTGATTCTATACATATTTTACATAAAGCGTAAATTCATAGTGGATCAGAGTGATTTTCTTGGAATTGTATTTTGACATATTTTAAACAAAACAAAAAAATCAGTCAATTTCACCATAATATGAATTTGGAAAAAAAAAAGAATCTTTTGGTTCCCTACCTAACAAAGTAATTCAGATACCTAGAATGGGGTACTTCTCTATTTGAAATTACTATTTGCGCATTTTAAATATGTTACGTCATACTTCCAAAAACCATAGAAGCATTTTGAATGGACTGAAAATGCTCAGTGGAGAAAAGAGAGAAATGTCCTTAAAAAGAAGTTTTCAAGTTTCTTTCTATTCTCAGAAAAGATTCTAAATTTCAAAAACTTCCTTAAAATGAAATTTCGCCTTTTGTATTCTGGGTTTCTGAAGAAACTCCCAGCTTTTTCTCATTTTTTAAATCCTTCTCTCCTACTCAGTTGTTTATAAATTCACTGAAGTTTCTTAGACCATCTTTCAAAGTGTGCTCCAGTAAAGAAACAAAGTCTGAACATAATTTTAATAATAATAATATTGTAATTTATTAAAAAACCCAAAAAACCCTGAAGCGTCAGAACTCCCTGTGCTCAAGCTTTCCTAACCACTAGAAATATAATTAACAGAACAGTTTTTCTGCTCAGAGGTAAGAAAAAACCGCAACATCACCAAGCAAAAAATGCTACAGAAAATGAAAACGTTTTTTTTTCCTTTGTTACATTTGTCAATATAAAATTAGAAGTGCTCAATAGAAAAATGCTGTAAGAAAGAATCCTTCATTAAGTTTTCCTACAATCTTTATAATATGAAGAAGCACTGCTTTTTTTATGGTCCCTCACTGCTGATGCTTAAGGACCTTGCTGCTTTACAACCTGAAAATGTTTTAGACTGCAACCTACCCCAAGCCCAGTGAGAACTCTCATAGCAAGACATTGCAGGGGTATGCAGCCAATTTTTTTCCCCCACTTTACACCCATATCTACTGTTTGGCTAAAAATTTGCAATCTTTTTATTCTTCTTTCATGAAGCCATTGCCCAGCTGTGATTGCTCCTAATTGCTTAACATCAAGCCAACTCAGTGGCTTGCTACAAGCCTTAGAGCTGAATTTAAACCAAACTTTAACTTAGTTATGTGTAAAGTCATGACACAAAAATCATGATCTGTGTCTTCAAAAAATATATTTACTGACAATGTTGGAGAAGTGTGAAGCTTGATTTTCAGAGTCTTGTGTTCACATGAATCCAGAAGACAAAATATCTTCTCTCTATAAACTGAGTCTATTCAATTCTTTCAGGCTTTATTGAAATTACAGAATTTCTGAAAGCTAAAAAGCAGAACAGAATCAACATTATGTTAAGAAAAATATATGCCTTATTATAATGAAACTATTTCAGCCCTTTCAAAGCCAACGCTAAAAATCCTGAGAGCATCAGATCACATAACTTCTTCATAGGTATATGGAAAAAAAACAACTCCAACAGTTTGGGTATCTAACTACCCCCATGCTTTTTACAACAAAGGTCTGTACTGTCTGAGGGCTGTCAAAGGTTGGGATGCTTCCAAAGGCAAACTGTTTATTCAGAGGCAGATTGGTCAAGGCTCATGTTTTCCAAAAGGCAGCTAGCTTACTTAGGTCCTTTAAAAAAAACCCTTCCCTAGAGCTCATCCACTGGTCTGTTTGGGCTGCATATTCTGAGCAGCAGAAAACTGCCAAACCAAAAGCAAAGAATTTGTTTCTAAAAGAAGCAAGGAAAAGACAAAGAGCAAAAGATAATACTGCAGATCATTGCAGGCTTCACAGAGTGCAGAACAATTGTTTTAATAACAGCTAAAAATACTTTCTTCTAAGAGCACTTGCTCTCCTGCCAAAAGCATTCAATACACTAAAAACATGTTTGCAGAATCAAAATATAACATAACAAAGAAGTTGTCCTTGCTTTAGAAACTTACAATAGCTGGCTAAGTTGGAACTACATTTTTCATAATACAGACAAAAGATTAACAACCACAGACAGATGTGAATATTGGCTTCGTTGACAACGTACTGTTAAAAGAGGAAAAATACCAGCACGTTTTCTCTAGATCACCTGATAGTTACTTTGATGTAACTATCAATACAGTTATAGGACAAAACACGATTTTACTTTCTAACCTTCTCCTTGCTATGTGACAGAAGCTTATCAAAAACATCTGAACTCTTATTCAGGAAAGGCATTTGAGACTGTAGTCCCTTTCCTTTTTAGCTGTTTTAGCTTTGGGTTCTTGTGACAGCTGAGATAATTCACTCTCTTCAACTTCACTGCAATGCTTTCTTTTCCTTTTCTTTGACTTTTTATGGTCACTTTGGTAACCACTGGAGTCAGTGATAGGCAATACATGTTCCTGTTCTTCTTGCTTATGCGTTTTCTTTTTTTTCTTCTTCTTCTTTTTATCATCACATAATCCATTCACAGCACTGACACTCTGCTCTTCTGCATTTTCCTTCCCACTGTTATTAGTCTCATCAAGCAGCTCCTCTGCAACATTATCTCCCCCAGAGTCATTCAAGCTATTTTCCTGGTGGTCAAGCTTTTGAGTTTCATCTCCATTTGTACTGTCAGCGACAGCCTCAGATTTTTTGGGCTTCATGCTGTAAAGAAATATACAAAATAAACTGATGAAGAGACATTTAAGTTCATCACACACAGTCCAATGTCAAAATTTGCTAAAGCACAATATATACACCAAGTAGATAAAACATAAGCAGTTGCTAAAAACAGCAACAGACAAAGAACATGATACTCTAATTACAGAAAATCATAAAGCCGATTTACTACTTTTAGGGTAATTTCTATTACCTGAATAGCTTCCTCTTTTACCACAGAATTAGTATTTTCTGTCAAATTTAACCGTCCTCTAATATATGCTGTACAGACCATTTTGATTTTTCCTTTTTTCTTGTACTCCTTCATCCACTAATTCATAATTACACATTGTGTAGTAAAGCTTCTTAAGTTATTCACAAGCACGCACAACCAACAGCCTGCTCATACATGACACAGAGTGCTGGTTTTACCAAGCAGTTGCCTTGCTGAAGTCTGTAGTTAAAACAAAGGCGATGCCAGAAAAGTCAAAAAAAGAAGAAAGAAAAAACTCCAAACAAAATAAAATAAAACAAAACAACCACCACAAAAAAGCAGGTACCCTGCAACTGAGAGCACTGGAGAAAAAAGTTAAAAACCATGGAGTAGGAGATGTCCCCAGAGGCACTGAGGACAAAATCATTGTAAATTCACTAGAGCACCCTTTCAGATTAAGAAAGCCCAAGAAAAAATGTTACGATTTTTTCAGTAGTAGACAAATTGTACATTTAATTAAAAACAACCATATTGGGACTCTTCATCAGAGACTCTAGTGATAGGAAGAGGAGTAATGGATTTAAATTTAAATAAGGGAAGTTTAGGTTAGATATAAGAAAGAAGTTCTTTACTGTGAGGGTGGTGAGGCACTGGAACAGGTCCAAAGAAGTGGTAAATGCTCCATCCTTGGCAGTGTTCCAAGGGAAGGTTGGACAGAGCCTTGGGTGACATGGTCTAGTGAAAGGTGTCCCTGCCCATGGCAAAGGGGTTGGAACTAGATGATCTTATGGTCCTTCCAACCCTAACTATTGCATAATTAGTAGAAAAAAAATTTGCTCAGCAAATGACCACTTAAAAAAAAATAAATCTGATCTCTTTTAAAGATAGCACTATTAAGATTTTTAGCAAACTGCTCTGAAAATTTACAGAGGCATATGTGAAAAGAGGAAACTGATGCATTCTCTTGTATCATTTTTGATATTCTAACGTTTCAGCAAGCATTTAAATCACACAAGTATAGCTGTTTGTAGTTATCTAATGTGTGTGTGTGCATGTGTGTGTAAACACGCACATAAACACTGTGTCGAGAAACCGGACTGCTCCCCTTGAATGGCCTAAGCTTTTCATAAGCACAGCTGCTCTAGACATTTGCGGATGCTAATTTGATCATGTATTTTTATTTATGCAATCAACAGTTCACAGGTCAGCACACTCAGATTTTTAAAGCTAAAAAAGTACCTACTTGTATTTTTTTCAGAGAAAACTTCCATGAGTCTTTAACACTAGAAATTTTAGTTTAATATAACACAGGCTATATATAGGTATGCACTTGTGTAAAACAAAGGAAAGTTTAAAGATTATGACATAAAGTCGAATCATTGAGCTTGTAACAAACCCATTAAAACAGTTAAAAATACTCTTTAGTAGGGCACAATACCGGCTTTTAGTGAGTCCTCCTCGAATGAAGAACACCCCAGCTGCATCAGAATCTAAGTGCAATACTTGAAATTTTAGTTCATCGCCTATTTTTAACCCCAGGTCTTGCCACTGTGCAACTGACATTTGTTCAGGTTTAGGGATAGAAGCATTGAAGCATCCATGTATCAAGCAGCCAATATGACTAGGGGCCACCTTATTAATTACACCCTAAAAAAGAAAAAGAACATCATATGAAGCTATAGTAAAGATCACATGTGGTATATATTTAGTTCCTTATATGGACACTTCTAAATAAAAGCTGATGCACAACTTATGAAATCAATTTATCTAACAAATAAGTTAACTCTTTTTCACTAAAATCAAAGCTATTCCTATATACTCTTCATATGATTCCTCCAAAAATAGAATTAACCTCTACCTGCAAGATAAAGAAAATTAAAACGTGGGATTTAGCCATAGTGAGTAGCTGAATAGAACAGATAACTCCTACAGCCATCAACTTTGCTTTAAAGCCATTTTAAGTCTGATTTACTTGCCTCTAATAGCCTTCAGGCTGGCACAGAACTACTCGGCAGCTAAAGATGCAGATGACACAGCTTTTAAGTTCTTCATTCATGGGTTTCTGCCACATTTACATGTCAAACGTCATTGACCTTTGTTTTCCGCAAAGATGAATGAAAGACACAGAGGGTTTTCTCATTCTCTTCTCAACAAGAGCACACATTCAGTTCTTAATCATATTTAGAAAGATAGAAACACACAAGCTATGCTGTGAAAGGTATGACACAACAAGGAATGTAAGCCAATTGCCAGCTTATTTTTCCCCAAGTATTGATGCAACGATATTAACAAGCTTACAGCTGTTTAGAGAGCCATACGTTTCCTTTTATGGGAAGGCAGGCTTCAGTTTGATGTACTGGTCTTGTACTTAAGTAACTGAACTTGTGAGAACATCCTAAACATTCCTGCCACTATTAAGTAAGAACAAGCAAAGTTGTTTGATAATTATCTGCTCTTCAGAAAGAAGCATCAGTATCAGTGATAGCCAGAATTATGATCTGGTATAATAATAAATCCTTATAATACAATACTTTCATAACATATATGTGAGAAACCTGCTCAGCAATCAAAATTTCACAGATGGAAATTGTGAAGCAAAGAGCCCTTTAATAGCAGCATTCTGGGTGCATCACCTATGGACAGATGAGCACACCTGCTTAGTGGATATTTACAGTTTATACATCTTTCTAGGTTTTGTTTCCTGATTATGCCCGCCCTCTTCTGAGAAATAAATTACATTTTCTGAGAACCCAAACCCATCCCCTTTGACAGCTCTCGGAGGGTCTCTGGTGATCGTAGGGAGGAAGGCTCTGAGTCTTCCTCACGAATGAACTTCTGAACTTTGCTTCTGGCACATACATTCAACCCTTGCAGTTACATAAACTGCGTATAGATTGCATACACATACTGCGTATAGATGTTCCTACGATGACCGCAAACTCTCTTGGCAGGGGTCCACATCCTGGAACCCCATGCCTTACAGACTTTCCGTTCTGCCTATAGCTCGTTCATAACAACACCTCCTACATTTTTCTCACCATATACATATTTTATGCATTTTTTCTTAACATGTATGTATTTAACACATATAGCGGCAGACAATTCAGATTAAAATAAACACTACTACTACAAACTGCTAATAAATTACTGTAAACTATACAATAAACTACTAACATAAACTAAAACATAACTCCACCGAAGTCTCAGACCTCTGATGATGATGGAGATAAGCCATGATTTAAAAGAAAAGCAGCCCCTTGAGATGCCAACACGTTTACATACCACCAGTTTCTTCCCTTTCTTGGGGCTGAAGATCACGAAATCTGCCTCGATGTTCAGGTGGATGAATCCCTGGTCGTCGTAAATGTCCCCTAGCTCGCCCACCACTTTAATGTTGTCGTAAGCCACCGGCACACCCTGAAGGCTGTAAGAAAAGAGGGAGCACCGTTAACTGTTAAGTCGCAGCCATCCACCACCGGGCCGGGGGAGGTCAGGCAGGCTGAGGCCTTCTCCGAGCCAAGCCCCCTTCCCCGGCCGCACCTCTCTGAGTACCGCAGGAGCTCGGCGTCCAGCTGGGCGCGGATGCCGGTGCGCTTGCGGGCCAGGTAGCGCGGCGCCAGCGCGACGTGCCTGCGGTGCGGCGTCACCACCAGGCACGAATAACGCTGCCACACCAGGCCGCAGGCCACGGCAAAGGAGGGGATGGCGGCGGAGGGGGGCGCCGGCGGCCCCGCCACGGCCATGCTGCGGGCGGGTGGCGGCAGCGTCTGCACACGCCACGGCGCGCTACGATGGCGTCATTCACCATCCGGCGGCGCGGAATGGCGATATCGTGGAGGACGCGTTTCCGAGTGCCGGCGGCGGGAAGTGCCGAGGTCCGAGCGTCGCCGGTGAGGCCCGTCAGGGCGGAGCAGCCGATGTGGCTGCTGGTTGTTTCATATCAGAGTACCGCGGGATCGCAGCTGCCTCCCGGCTCTACCGCAGGCCCGGGCAGCGCGGGTAGCTGTGGGAGCACCGAGAAGCGAGGGTCTGTCCCCGTAATCCATACATACAGTGGCTCAGACCACTCTTCAGCTTATACCTACACGATCAGCATTGTTAATTTTCTTTGTTCAACTGATTTAGATAAGATATAAGGAAGAAGTTCTTTACTGTGAGAGTGCTGAGGCACTGGCACAGGTTGTCCAGAGAGCCTGTGGCTGTGCCATGCCTGGCAGTGTTCAAGTTGGGGGTTTGAGCAACCTGGGCTAGTGGAAGGTGTCCATGTCAGGTCGGTTGGATCTAGATGAGCTTTAACATCCTTTCCAACCCGAACCATCCTGTGATCATATGATTATATGATTACTGCATCTAATGACCCTTCCTCACACATCCATTTTCCCCATGAACCTAAATCAAACATTTGGTGGTTTACACAAAAGACTGTGTTACAATGTCATCATAAATTTAAATCAAATATTTGGTAATTTAGACAAAAGATATAATGTCAAATTACCTTAAATGGTGTTCTTCATAAATGGCAATTTTAAATGCAGAACTTGTTTTCTGTTAGTAGGGTGTGTATCTTAATTTGTGCATACAATGAGAAGTTTTGTGACACTTATTAACCACATACTAGAAGATAGAAGAAAGATAAACTTACAAAAGTCACAAAAAAGAGATGTTGGTGCACCACATGCTACCATGACATACAAAGTGAGGCACAGTAATAGGGAAAAAAAGAAAGCTTATTGGCCTGTTGTAACCAACTGAACTTGTGGCTAGTTAGTGAAGACTTTGTCTAGAGGCGTCAGTCAGACTTTATACGGGCAGAAATTGCACAGTATTAAGATTTTTTTTTTAACTCATTGAACTGATGCAAAACCTTGAAAAGGTATTGAAGTATTGGTATCAAAGGTTTCTTTGATTTAAATCAAATTTACATCAGCTTAACTTGTTTTAGTAAATGTGCACTTTGAAACTTACTGGATCCACATGCAGAGTTATAAAAATAATTTATATATATTTATTAAAGGTGCTAAAATTCCTTTTATGTTGTGGAGGCTTCAGAAACACTGTTGCTCTGTAAAAACAAGCCTTATGTCAGAAGTCCCTGAACTTTCTATAAAATGTTACATGATGCAAAAACCTTTGAAACTACTCAAGTACTACATCACCAGAAGGTTTTCTTTGACTTGATGTACTGTGAAGACAGGATGTTGTTAGTTTTCACAGGTAAAACAAATGGTATAGTTTGCAGTACTTTACTGCAAGTAAAGTTGGCTTAGTGTGAAAGAACTGACATGAAAATGGCTTTCGGATGTCATACTGAACTTGCAAAATTAAAGGAAAAATGTCTTAAACTACTGTAATCTGTATTCTCTTGTGGCTTTAATCCTCCAAGGTATTTAATGTTGGTTGAAATTAATTATACATTGTATGCTTTCAGTTTTCTGCCAGCAGTATCTGTATTTTTTGTCTATTTAGATCATACTTAAACTTTGCAACGTGCTTTCAATCTCAGTTAAAGACCTTATATAATAACTGCCTGCACTTCTATTCTTAAATGAAATATACATTTTATAACCCTTATTTATGAGTGGATTTAATTTGCAGTGAGAACATATAATACACTAAGGGCTACACTCTCATTTATTCAGGATAATAAAAACCTGACTATGCTCCTTCAAGAAATATTCAGAGTAAGACGGAAAGGCAACATGAACAAAAATGTGGATTTGTGTCTTTCTCCCTGTAGGCAGGTTGGGCAAGGTGGTGCCAAAAAGGCTCCCTCTTTCTGCTACTGTACCAATCTGGGGTTGTCCTCATCGACTTCTGTCCCCAGAAAACTCTCTACAGAGATCAGCTCTGCACTTCATAATTGAATCTCCATTTATCCCTGCTACTGTGCTTTGGATTTCATTGTAAAGTGCTCTTGGGACTTCCAGATTTCCATTCAAGCTAAAGTAATCTGGAGAATGAGCTTTAAATCCTAATGGTCATTAAGTCTATGGGGTCAGGCCAGACCGAATGCACAATAGGCTTCTTGAAACTCTTTCAATGTAGATACCTTGTCCCAGCACCAGCTGTTTTTCTCTGTGAGCCCACACCTGTCAGGCCACACTGCTTGCTAATGCAACAAAGCCTATCCAGACCAAAAGCAGCATTGTCTTGCAGTCTTCTGGAGACTTCAGACCCATCATGTGACTTGGGTTTGCATTACCTGGTTGTAAAAGATGTCCTGATGAAAGAGAACGATCTCAATCCAAGTGCTGCCTCATAAAGTAACAGTTCAGTTCTTAAAACCACCCAGACTTTAACACTTAAATCCTGATATCACCACATTTATTTCTTGTCTTCTTTTTCTTCCCTAGTTGCTTATCTTCTTTTTACTTCTTGATGTTAGTTTTCAGTTTAAAAAGTCTGTCTCAGCTGATCAGACAGACAGCCGGTGTCCAAAAAGGCAGCTAAAATCAATGTCTAAAACTGCACAGTGTTGGTAAATTTGCCAAGTCTCACAGTGGCTGATAAAACTCTGCTGAGCCTGTTTCTCTCTTGCAGTCAGGTTGCCAGTAACAATTGGGACCAAAAACAAAAGCTGCATTTTCAGTCACTACTATTCTTCTCCTTTCTGTTTTATCTGTGTTTGTCTTATGTTCTCTTTATGGAAAGAAAGACAGACTCCAGTAAGGAGAATCAGCCACGTATCCAGCACCTCTCAGCTGGTGTTTTCTTTTATTCCCTTACAGTCATTGCCATCCTCAAACCAGGTCTCTGAATTGACATTGTATGTTGGGTAGAAGCCTCATCCAACTGCACATTCATGTTCTTTTGTGTCAGTTGCAGCTCAGTCATTCAGAGGGCAGCCTCCATCCAGCATCAAAACCCTGGAAGTCTTAGCTGTGATGGAATATAAAGCTTCTTGTGCAGAATCACAGAATCCCAAGGGTTGGAAGGGACCTCAAAAGATCATCTAGTCCAACGCACCTGCAAGAGCAGGGTAACCTAGAGTACATCACACAGGAACTTGTCCAGCTGGGCCTTGAATATCTCCAACGTAGGAGACTCCACAACCCCCCTGGGCAACCTGTTCCAGTGCTCCGTCACTCTCACAGTAAAGAAGTTCTTCCTGATGTTCACATGGAACCTCTTATGCTCCAGTTTACACCCATTAACCCTTATCCTATCACTGGACATCACTGAGAAAAACCTAGCTCCATCATCCTGACACTCACCCTTTACATATTTGTAAACACTGATGAGGTCACCCCTCAGTCTCCTCTTCTCCAAGTTAAAGAGACCCAGCTCCCTCAGCCTCTCCTCATAAGGGAGATGTTCCACTCCCTTAATCATCTTGGTGGCTCTGCGCTGGACTCTTTCAAGCAATTCCCTGTCCTTCTTGAACTGAGGGACCCAGAACTGGACACAATATTCCAGATGCGGCCTCACCAAGGCAGAGTAGAGGGGGAGGAGAACCTCTCTTGACCTACTAACCACACCCTTTCTCATGCACCCCAGGATGCCATTGGCCTTCTTGGCCACAAGGGCACAGTGCTGGCTCATGGTCATCCTCCCATCCACCAGGACCCCCAGGTCCCTTTCCCCTTCACTACTTTCCAGCAGGTCAACCCCCAACCTGTACCGGTACATGGGGTTGTTCCTCCCCAGATGCAAGACTCTACACTTGCCCTTGTTGAATTTCATCAAGTTTCTCCCCGCCCAACTCTCCAGCCTGTCCAGGTCTCGCTGAATGGCAGCACAGCCTTCTGGCGTGTCAGCCACTCCTCCCAGTTTAGTGTCATCAGCGAACTTGCTGAGGGTACACTCTGTTCCCTCATCCAGGTCGTTGATGAAAATATTAAACAGCACTGGTCCCAGCACCGACCCCTGAGGGACTCCACTAGTCACAGACCTCCAGCTAGATTCTGCCCCATTGACCACAACTCTCTGCCTTCTTCCTTTCAACCAATTCTTGATCCACCTCACTACCTGATCATCAAGCTCACACTTCCTTAGCTTATCTATGAGGATGCTGTGGGAGACAGTATCAAATGCCGTACTGAAATCAAGAAAAAACACATCTACCGCTCTACCATCATCCATCCACCTAGTTACTTCCTCATAGAAGGCTATAAGGTTGGTCAAACATGACTTCCCCTTGGTAAAACCATGTTAGCTACTCTTAATGACCCCCTCATCCTTGATATGTCTAGAGATGGTGTCAAGAATAAGTTGTTCCATCACCTTTCCAGGGATGGAGGTAAGGCTGACCGGTCTATAATTACCCGAGTCCTCCTTCTTGCCCTTCTTATAGACTGGCGTGACATTTGCCATCCTCCAATCCTCAGGCACCTCTCCTGTTTCCCACGACTTACCAAAGATGATGGAGAGTGGCCTAGCAATGACCTCCGCCAGCTCCCTCAGCACCCGTGGGTGTATTCCATCCGGACCCATCGATTTATAGATGTCCAGATTGCTTAAGTGATCCCTAACCCAATCCTCATCTTCCAAAGCAAAGTCCTCCTTTATCCTGACTCCTGGGGCTATAGGAATCTGGGGCCCCCGGGGAGAGTCTGCAGGAGTAAAGACAGAGGCAAAGAAGGCATTCAGCACCTCTGCCTTCTTTATATCCTCTGTCTCCAGGGCACCCACCTCGTTCAGCAGTGGGCCTATATTGCCTCTTGCGTTAGTTTTATCTGTTATGTATTTGAAGAAGCCCTTTCTATTGTCCTTAACCCGACTTGCAAGATTAAGTTCCAAGGAGGTCTTAGCTGTCCTAATTGACTCCCTACATCCTCTAACAACTGTCCTATATTCCTCCCAAGTGGCCAGCCCCTCCTTCCATAATCCATAGATTCTCTTTTTCTACATGAGGTTGCCCATCAGTTCCTTGTTTAACAATGCTGGTTTCCTGGCTCCCTTACTTGATTTCCTACCCATTGGGACGCTCTGATCCTGAGCTTGGAAGAAGTGGTCCTTGAATGCTGACCAACTATCTTGAGCCCCTTTACCACCTAGTACCCTTTCCCATGAGAATTCCCTTAGCAATTGATTGAAGAGGCCAAAGTTGGCCCTTCGGAAATCCGGAATTGTGGCCTTACTAGATATTCTATTCCTCCCACACAGGATCCTAAACTCCACTATCTCATGGTCACTGCAGCCAAGGCTGCCATTGACCATCACCACTTCAACCAGACCCTCCTTGTTGGTGAGTACTAGATCTAGCAGCGCTCCTCTCCTAGTTCGTTTGTCCACCATTTGCATTAAGAAGTTATCATCAATGCACTGGAGGAACCTCCTAGACTGTGAATGATTGGCTGTGCGAGTCTTCCAGCAAATATTGGGGTAGTTAAAATCCCCCATGAGGATCAAGGCATGTAGTTGCGAGGCTGCTTTCAGTTGCCTGTAGAAAGCCTCATCAACTCCTTCGTCCTGATCAGGAGGTCTATAATAGACCCCCACAACTGTGTCACACGTACCAGCCTGTCCCTTAATTCGTACCCACAGACTTTCCACTTGCCCCTCATCTGCCCCTGGACAGAACTCAGTACATTCTAGTCACTCTTTCACATAAAGGGCAACTCCACCACCTCGCTTTGCTGACCTGTCTTTCCTAAAAAGGACATAGGCATCCATGACCACATTCCAGTCATGTGAGCTGTCCCACCATGTCTCTGTAATTGCCACCAGATCATAACCTTTAGACCGCACGCAGACTTCTAACTCCTCCTGTTTATTCCCTATGCTGTGTGCATTGGTGTACAGGCATTTCAGGGAGCGAGCAGAGCACGCTAATGGCACCCCTGGGAGGCGGGAGGCCTTCTGGTCTTCATTAATACTAGAACAATGTCCCACTAGTTCAAACCCAGCTACAACCCCCTCGCACTTTGAATCTAACCTAAAGCTCTGTGAGTGAGCTCTGCAAACTCTTGCCCTAGTACCCTTTTTCCCCTGCGGGACAGGGTCTAAACAACTATCCTTTCCCTCAAATGAAACAATAGATTGAGAGCCCTCCCTAGTCCGCCATCCTTCAAGCCCTAGCATGTTTCTCTTGGTCTTGTCCCTAACAGGCCCAGTTATCTCCCCTTCCCCCTTCATATCTAGTTTAAAGCCCTGTCAATGAGCCCTGCTAACTCCTGCCCCAAAAACCTTTTCCCCCTCTGGGACTGGTGTATCCCACCTGCCACCAGCAAACCAGGTGTCTCATATAGCAGCCCATGATTGAAAAACCCAAAACCCTGCCTTTGGCACCAGTCACGTAGCCATACATTAATCTACAGACTCTTCCTATTTATCTCTTTACCCTTGCTTGTAACAGGTATGGAGGCAAACACCACTTGTGCTCCAGACCCTCTAACCAGCCGTCCCAGGGCCCTGAAGACTCTCTTTATTGCCCTTGCCCTCCTTGTAATAATTTCATCACTGCCAACCTGAAAAACCAGCAGTGGATAGTAGTCAGAGGGCTGCACCAGATCAGAGAGTTTCCTTTTAACATCTCTAATCTGAGCCCCAGGTAGGCAGCAGACTTCCTTGTGGGATGGATCTGGTCGACAAATGGGCCCTTCTGTTCCCCTCAGAAGGGAGTCACCCACCACAATTACTCTTCTTTTCTTCTTGGTTGAGGAAGTTCTAAGGCATGGGGGTGAGTGACAAGCCCTAGGTGACTCACTAGATAGATCTACCCCTCCATCTCCATTTACCTGGCCCTGTAGTTCCAAGACCTCATTCAAGGGCAACTGGGAGGGAGGAAGGGATTGCAAGGGTTTTCGCTTACCTCTCTGAGGAGAGACCTCCCTCCATACCTCCTTGTCCCTTAAGTTCACTCCTTCTATCTAATGGTTGGAGGGAAGGGGATCCATCACTTGTTCAACCACTTCCCTCTGCCCTTGCCTGAGGGTGTGGCTCCACCAATCTATTTCACTTTCGCAAGTGCGGAGTGGAAGAGTGCCTGTGGCACTGTGCTGGAGTAGAAGATACACTCCTTAGGGCTGTGTGCTCAAAGGACTCAGTGTGGTTTGAAATGGAATCCATCCCAGGTTCCTCATCACACAACTTGTGCTCTATAAAAAAGAGAAATGAAGAAAGGCCTCACATTTACAAAGGAAGGGTCAATACAGTAGAAAACTAATGCCTTTTTTTTTTTTTCCCAAATATTTTTGCTGGCTTCACGTTTTTCATGTGGTATCATAAAAACCTACAGTATTTTTAATGATGCTTATTGCTTTGGTAATTAGAATGAAGAATCAGTACTCAAACTCTCAGTTTTGTTTGAAGTTGTATATTTTGCTTCACTATCTTTGACTCTTATCCCAAATAGAGACTAATCCTAGCATATTTGGTCATTGAGAATTAAGCATATAAATGTAATTGAGGGTCTCAAGTTGTGGCCCTAAATTTGGAATTCTGTTAGGTTAGTTTTGTGGAAGTTTTTTTTTTTAGAAAGCCACCATTCAATTACATATAAAATTGATTAAAAGACTAGTTAATAAGGGATTAGCTAAAGTTACAATAGTTACAGTAGTAAAAACTCATTTGACTGGAAATTCAAGAGGAGTTATGTTATTAACCTCAGCCAAAAATTTGATTTAAGCAAATACAGGATGAGATGATGGATACTGTCAGTGTCCAAAGAAGGTAGATGCTCCTGTCAGTATATCAGGCATCTCTGTATCACTGGGTTTGCAGAGAAACAAAATGTACCAAATTCTGAAAATCCACCAGATGGCACACTAAAGCCTTGATACTGGAAAGTGCTATCATCCGAGAGAGCCATAGTAAATTCAGGGCAGGCTGAAAATTTAATGTGTGTTATGACTCTACATTGTTTTGTCAGGAATTGCTAGGTCAATCTTTAAGAGCTAGAAAATCACTTAGAGAAATATTAAAGGAAAGAAATTGGATAAGACAGCATTTATGTTAATTTTTTTTTCAGCTAATAATTTGTCTTGATTTGTAGTGACATTTTTGGTGTCTGGGATGGACATCTCCTAACAGCTGGGGACTGGCTCAACTTGCCTCTGGCCCTTGATTCTCCAAGTAGGTTGTTGCCTGGCAGGAAATGGCTGATATGGCTGGTGATCAGTGTTGCCTACACCGTGAATCACTCTTTCAGAGAGAAAACATCTTTTCCATAAATATATTACTGAAAGAACTGTATCTAAGTAGCTCTCTCGCCTTACATCTGTGGAAATGAGAGCATCTGCCATAGGGTACCTGATGGTGGCTGGGGTGCCCCTCTCAAGCTTTGCTGTTTTTTGAAGGTATAGTTTCAGTGGTAGAAACATCATGACCTGTGGAGATCTGGCTGTTGAGCTGATGCTGAGTTTCTCCTCCATGTTTCCAGCAGTGAGTGAAATGTGAATACTGGCTGGAACTACAGCTAATAATGTGAGAATGTGACTTTTCCCATGTATACAAGAGGTGATGTTACCATAGAAATGAGGGAGGTAAGCAGCCTATGCCAATGTGAAGAACAGTAAGGCTTTTCTGCATCATTTTAAATGCTTCTGATGAATTGTGCTACCAAATGAGATGGATAGACAGATTGTAAATGGGGTAAATGAGGTGTCTCTTAACAATCCATCTTTGTTATTTTGCAGTTCATACTCAGAAACTCCAAGTAACCTGTTATTCCAGCTTTTTTTATATTGTCAGAAAAGATAGGAATTAAGGATGCACAGGAGATTGCATCCAGAAAAGCCATCTGCCATTAATTTCAGGAGTAGAAAATGTCTTTTTTGCCATCCTGCTTTATGACTCCTGTACTTCTTCAAGATACTACAGAAGACAAAATAATCTTCTGGTTCTACTAAGTCTCTGTCCTTTCAGTGTTCATATCCTGTTAGATCATGTGAAGAACTGTGAAGACATTTGTAATGAAATGAACATGCAGACATGGTCAGTCAGCTGATCGGAGCTAGCACAGCTAGAGCCGGAGCCGGCACGCTTCAGAGACCACGAGGTTCAGCAGAGATTAGGAAAATCAGA